>NC_136408.1:23472788-24672788 GCF_051521515.1 Lactuca serriola
ATATCACAATTAATTTTAAAATGCATATATTTTTTGTTTATCATAATCCGTTAACACATCAATTTTTATGATAATAACATTTTCATTTATATTAGCATCTTTTTATCTTTATTTTCTAATGTTTGACGCGTTACTAGATAAGAAAATGACATATGTTGAACGTCCGTACGCTCACTTTTTCCCCCTTTCACATTTATGATTCCTACTTTGGACTTATAATTTTCATCCCCATTTTTATTCGGTTTATAGAACATTGAAGTATTTTGGGTAAAATTGATATATGTTGATGATTTAAATTGGAGCTATCAATTAGGCGGAACCATTGATGTTTTTACCTATTAAAATTTGGTGCTACATAAGCATTTGTATTTTTTTTTACTGATCTTTACCTATGATATGGGTGTGGTGATATTTTTGCCTTTAAAATTGTTTCCAAATCATAACCGTTTACTACCATTCTTGAGTATTTTCTTAATGCATAAAGTACAAGTAATAATGCAGTCCAAGCCTAATTGAGAAATTTTTCGCATTTGATCGGTAATAGTATACCACTAAAAACTACCGCAGGTAAATCAAATGGTTGAGAGGTGGTATTCACAAACGGTAATATACTCCACGTATACATACCGCCCGTTGATACCTCACGACCTTAACACGAAGGGAGAAAAAAAACCATATGTCAACAAATAATCAATATTTTTAATATATATGTTAGAAGATATTACTTAATTTGTAATAATAGCCTTGTGAATTAAAGGAATCTATCTTTTGGGGAAAAAATCGTAAAAGTCTCAAAAAATGCATTAAATTCGCAGAAATGGTTTATATAAATCTTCTAAACCACCATCCTAAATGCTTCGTGAAGTGACCACGGAAGTTATTACTTATTTATTTCACGAATCCAGATCATAAATTAAGACCCAACTTAACAAAATTTCAAAACATTCCTATCTTATTTATCTAAGAAGTTTAATTACACACTAGAAGGTGAATCAGTTTAATTACACACTATAAGGATCTAAGAAGTTTAATTACACACTAGAAGGTGAATCAGTTTAATTACACACTATAAGGTGAATCAGGGCTCCCATAACGTTGTTTTATTTTACTTTATTTTTACCAACAGACAAGAAACACAAAAAAATATAAAAAAATAATACATTGCTAATTAGATAAAATAGAAAAAAATAAAAAACAAGAGAACATCTTAGATGATGGGTCACTATCACCCCCCTCCTGATGTGAGCGAGTAAGATCAAAATTGTTTACGAGATTACCAATATTGATTAAGATAAGATTAAGAAAAATAAAAATGAATTAAGTAAAAAAAAATATTGTTTACGAAAACACGTACATGATAGAAGTTGAAGTATGCGTATTTTATATCAAACTACATATCATACCCTGCGAAAATAATATATATATATATATATATATATATATATATATATATATATATATATATATATATATATATATATATATATATATATATATATCTTTATTAAATTAAATTAAGTTAAATTATTACGCAATAAAATAATAATAATTATATAAATTGAAAGTTTGTGAAGTAAAAGTACAATAATTTACTGGAATGGTGAGTCCTTGATTATTGGGTGTCTGTCTAACATGATGAAACAACATATTCGGCCAACAAAACCACAAAATTCAATAATCGGAAATATTCACAAACTAGTTGTGAAACCCGTATATTATACGGGTTGATTAAAACAAAATGTTAAATAAAAACGATTAAATAAGAAAATTTATTTGAATTTGAAATTTGAAATAAATAAAAATTATGAGAAAAAAAACATGCAAAAAATAAATAAATTAAAATTATTGTTTAGTTATCAGGCCCGTATACTAAACAGATTAATTATAACAAAATGTTAAACACAAATGTTTAAACTGTAAATTTATTTGAAATTGAAATTGAAATTTAAAATTTAAAATTTGAAATTAATATCATTATGGTAGGTTTAATTTATGGAAACTAATTAATAATATATTAGAAATGGAAAATGAAATAAATGACAAGTGGAAAATAAATATATCTCTAAATTATGACAAAATGACATGTGGCAAATTGAATGAGAGAAGGACATGTGACAAAATCATTCTTATTTATTAGGGTAGATGATCTAAATGCAAGTAATAGCAACATACTTTCATCTATTAGTTTTGTATGTAATCTTACTTTCATTTATTTTTATTACAAGAATATTATTCTTACGAAGGCATTGAGTTTTGAAAAATGTACTCAATGAAAATTGTTTTTGAAACATCCCAAAAACACAGTCTGAAAATTTCGTTTAATTTAATAATAAAAACCATAGCCAATAAACCTCATATAAAAATCATAACCAATGTATCTCAAAATATCGTAACAACTGTCAAGTATATCAGAGTATAAACATCCCAGGCTGAACAAATGGTGTGTGCACTGCAATCTTCCCGAGCTCCTCTTTTCAAAACTGGGTACCTGAAACCAAAACTGAAACTGTAAGCACGAAGCTTAGTGAGCTCCCCCAAACTACCACATACCATACAATAACATATAAACAAATATTGGGCCTTGCCCACTACATCGGACCGAAGTCCGGAAACTGACCAGGGCCTTGCCCTCTGCATCGGACCGAAGTCCGGAACTAACTACATTGGACCGAAGTCCAGAACTAACTAGGACCTTGTCCCCTGCATCGGACCGAAGTCCAGAACTAACTGCATCGGACCGAAGTCCGGAACTCACTGAATCATAACATATCATAACATGTCAACTAGCATGAACACATATACTGCATACTGGATCGGAACAAAGTCCGGAACACATAACACAAAACATGCTTGAATCACAAAGACATCAAGCACCCTAACTACTGCATCGGACCGAGGTCCGGAACTAACTGAACATAGCATAACATAATCATAGCATATAACATGAACACATATACTGCATACTGCATCGGACCATAGTCCGGAACACATAACTCATACCATGTAAGTATCACAAACACACCAAGCATACTGAACTACTACATCGGACTGAAGTCTGGAACTACTGCTAACTAAACGGACCGACATTGTGGCCGTAGACCCGTTCCTACTGGAAGGAAACTCACCTCATACTGCTGAAGTCCCGTAGACACAATTCTCATACTGTTGAAGTCCCGCAGACTCAACCCTAGCTGCTGGATGACAGATTCCCAAACTGTCAACACCAAAATGACACCAATTAATAATTGGGTTCTAACACATACTATAAATACATACTTGGATAATTACTACATTACCCCTAGCTTGGCTTACCCAAGCCCAATGCCCAAATCCATAGGCCCAAAGTCAGCTAGGGATCAAAGCCCAACATATGACCCAATTTTCCAAATTGGGCCCAAGCCTCTACATGGACTTCCCTCAAGGCCCAATTGATCAGTCCAGTCCAACATGTCTCATTCTAAGGGCCCAATATCACACAACCATCTAGGCCCATCTATGGCCCAATTTTCCAAATTGGGCCCAATCCTTCATATGGACCTTACCCTAAAGCCCAATAAATTATTCTAGTCCATTTGGTTGTTCTTGGATGGCCCAACACAAAGCCCAAGTGAAATTAGGGTTTCACATAAAATGATAACTAGGGTTAAGTGTTTCCTACTTAACCCATTAAGGACTTAATCCATTAAGTCCTTTACTCTACTAGATAAGTGATATGGAGTGATTTGGGCTTAATACACACTCCAATCCCAATGGCCCAAAGATGGGTCCAATAAGTCTAAGGCCCAAAACTCATAATTAGGGTTTTCCACCCAAACATAGCCCAATAGGCCCAAAACCAATTCTAAGCCCATTAGGATTTGCTTGAGGGGCACCACCCACTACCACCCTGGGTAGTGGTGGTCAATGGCGGCTCACGGCGGCGGCCACCACCTTACGGTGGTGGTTACTATTATTATTTTCATTACTTCATGCTAATTACAATTACAAGGCTTTTATCCAAAATACACACACTAACTAATACACACACACAGCCATACCGTGGTGGCCGACGGCGGTGCTTGGCGGCAGCCACCACTTCACGGTGGTGGCGGTGGTTGATCTTGATCTTTTTTCCGGCGGCAAGACACTCAAACAAAATAACACAACCACATACACTGAAATCTTTGCCCGAAATGGAAGCACAGCCACCCACCGATGGCGTTGGCGGTGACGAAACCTCCGAGGAGGTGGTAGCAGCGCTAGAAAAGCAGCATCAGCGGCGGTTGCGATGTTAGCCACCACCCAATGGTGGTGGCAGTGGTCTTTCTTGTCCGTCAGCCGAGCAAACAAACAGCAACCACAAAACGGCGGCAGCTGCGGTGCTTCCGGTAGCCGTAACGGCAGTTCCGACTCCTCACAAGGAGATACTCACGCCGACATTTCCTTCCAACCACAATCATACGACGCGTCCCCCTGTGGTTCCATGAGCTCAGCCACCCTCCACGGGGGCAGAGAAGCCTACCTGGCGACTTAAGTTCACGACAAAATACACGACGTCCGGCTCCGATTCTCGGCCTCACCACACGTCGAAAATGGAAGCAGTGACACCAGCAAGGCCGCAGGGGCTCACATGGCGGCCACAACTGACCAGAAAACATGCATAGCGGTCGGGATATGGCGATAGGGCGGCGGTGACAGGGTGTCAGTGTCGGAGAATGGAGAAGGAGAGTAGTGGCGGCGCTGCAAGTCGAAGAATGGGAAGGGAAATGGCGACCGGTGCTTAGGGGTTGGCAGCTGCAACCTTTTCTTTTGGGTTAGGGTTCCCGTAAGAATATATACCCGGTGCCTCTCTAATTCTTTTCCATAATACTAGAATCGACCCCTCCTTCCCTCTGTTATCTCAAAATGAGTCCATAATTTACCTATTTAACCCTGACCTCGAAAATCCTTTTCAAATCAAGTCCCATAAATTACCAAACATACCCTTGCTTCTATAATTCTTCTCAAAACAACTCCGTAACCTAGTAAACAACCCCACTATCAAAATTCTTCACAATTCAGTCCGCGAATAACATTTATTAATTTATTTATTTGTTTATTGATTAAATGGGGTGTTATAGTTTTTTATTTGGATAATATTTTGTTATAATTAGATAGATTAAACCATAAAAAACTTTAAGAGTTTCTTCTTAATAAAAAATTTTAATTTTTTGGAAATAAGATATAAACCAAATCTACCCATTTAATCTCTACAAAAAAAAAATAATAAAAAAAAAAACCAAAAAAAAAAACATTTCTATTTTGGGTTGTCTTGAAAAAGGTGTCATCGGATTCTTTTTTTTTTTTTTTGGAAAGATCCATTAGTGAATTTAGTTATTTATTAGCAATTTTTACAATATATTAATAATGGTAACTTCTACAGATTGGAAGGAGTGGTGCTACAAAAGTTACACTTCCTGTCACATAGGCGTCACCTCACCATTTACTACAAAAGTATGGTTTCATACCACACCCAATGAGTGGTGCCACACTTGGGCCCCGTTTAATAGTTGCTGATCGAGAAAGTGCTGACTGAGAAAGGTCTGTCTCAGTAAGAAATTATGACTGAGTAAGAAATCATGATGTTTGATTGAAAATTTGACTGAATGTGCTGACTGGTGCAAAATGATCATTTTACCCCGATGCTCTACACGTTTCTATGCAATATGAAGATGATGATGATGATGATGATAATAATAACAACAACAACAACAATAATACTAATAATAATAACAATAATAATAATAATAATAGACATTGATAATAATAATAATAATAATAATAATAATAATAATAATAATAATAATAATGTATAAAAAACTTCCAGCATAATAGACATTAAATATATTATTTTAGAAATAAAACACAAAAACTCATTCAGCTTGCTGGTAAACAACATCCCTTCTACAAGGGAGACTTATGTTCTAATCCCGTAACCTTCATTAGTTATGAATTTTTATCCAAGCCAAGGGTACTATTGAAAACCCTCACTTTCTTTCTGGGTCAGCCATCTCCCAACTTCTTTCTCGGTCAGACCTTGCTTTCCGAGTCAGACGTCAAGATTTTGTCTATCAAACACCTTTCGTCTCACCAAGTCAGCCAAAAATGTCTGACTTGACTCGGTCAGATGCATACATATCAAACAGGGTCTTGATTTTTTTTTAATAAATAAAATTGTTCATTGGTTGTGGCACCACTCATTGGGTGTGGTATTAAAAAAAAAATCAAGTGTGGCACCACTTATTGGGTGTGGTATGAAACCATAAATTTTCATTAGTTATGTTCCAAAGGTAAGAAAGTTATCCAATCACAATCACCCAAGAAGTGTTCCCTTCTATGGCCGCAGTGCACCTCCTACTGCACCTTTACCGCGGTGGGGGGGGGGGGGGGAGGGGCGTGTTCTTGCAAACGTGGCACCCAAGTGCGTACGTAGGTCTTGGAAATCATAGCACCAAAAGTATGATGCCTCTAATGACTTACATCAAACCTTAGAACTAGATGACACTTGAGGAAAGAAGAGAAGATTATAAATTTCGTTCATATACTCCTTGGAATGAAAGACCACGAATTTTTATGACAAATGGGTCATATTTATAGTTTAGGTAACCTAAGGACAAAACAATAGTTGAATAATTAAATAATGAATTTAATTCTAATTTAAATCTTTTCCTTATTATCATCAACGAGGCCTCTGAAAACCGTAAGTAACTCCACAAAACCGTTCATGGCAAGATGCTTTTAAAATTGCCTCTTATATTCAACTATTAAACAATTACAATTTGCCAATTGTATTTTTAATTAATTCAAAATTAACTCTGATTAATAATTAATACTTTCTAATTGATTTCATATTAAATTATTGATCATATAAACTAATAAATCAATTTTCTATTTCAATTAATATATTAATCACATAATATATTAACAAAATTATGTTCTCATAATTTCCAATTAGTTTATCAATTATATAATAATCTAATAAATTATTTTCTTTCTATAAATGTTATTCTAATTAAGTTCTAGTTATGAAGGCAACTAAAAAAGAATTTTGTTTCTAATTACAAAAATATACCAACTCAGATACTAGTTTAGACACGTTATTCAACAATTTGATCCATGACGAGGAATCTTATATTGATAGAAACTATTTATTTATCGAGTTATAGATTTTGTTAGATATATTGTCGTATTATGCATGTGAAAGAGAAACGCATTGGACATTTGTTCAAATTATGAAAAGTTTACACAGAAAATGAACATGTTTTCAAATGTGTTGTTTGCATATAAGATCATGTTGGTTATATCATTACGTTACCATCTTTGGAAACAAGTTTTTCGAAATTGAATTTGTTGAAGTCCTATCCTTAAACTACCGTGACTCAAGAAAAAAAAATAGTAAGTAATTTTAAGTATTGAAAATTAGTTTCTAGCTAGTGTTAACTATCATTAATCGATACTTTGTTATTCAAAAAAGGCACCAACACGATAGTTTTTAGGTGATTTTTGTAATTTTTTTTATTTATCTTTATGGGTTTTAAACAAATGATATAGTCTCTTTTTGTTGTTCAAAATAATAGTATATATGTTTGGTGAATTTTACGATCCAAACATACTATTCATATCATCCTAACATGAAAAAAAGATGGATCGATCGTGGCCATAATTGTTTTTCTTAATCTTTCTAATGTAACTTCTTCCTAATTCCCTCTATGTGTATAAAGCTTCCTATAGTTTGTTGGGGTTGAATGTCACTTATAAGGAAATTAATGACATTCTCCGGATATAAAACGAAGGTCTGATAGTGTTAAGGGAGTGTGTAGATTAGCATCTATGGTGAATTATTATTTTTACATAAGAAAGGTTATTGTTTGGAATAAACATAAATTTATAAAATTATTTCAACTTTAATTAGCTAATAATCTAAGTATTCAATTTTAAAATCAATATTTATAATAATAATCATTTTCAAAAACATCCTCAAGTCTCAAACCAGGTCTATTCAACCAAACTTTGTTGGGATTAACCCACTAAGTCTAACGAAGTCAAAATTAGGTCCCCTACGACTTTAAAAATCGTGGTTTTTGTATGTATTTGGCAATTCTAATCCTCGTTATTAAAAAAACAAAAAAAAAATGTTGTTTTCTTTGGTTCACTTTATTTTACTCACTTATCACTATTTGACTATTTAGATTCTACTCTAAGAAGCTTCTTTCAGTTTATTCATATATTCATTCTTTTCACAGGGTTTTTTGATTAATATACAACTGTAAACCCAGTTTTATGTTCTTTTGTTTAGTTGTAATCCTTCAAAAGATTAAAATTTTATATAAAGAAATAGATTTTGAATCTTACATTTATTTATCGTTTAGAGATTTTTAATTATATAATTTGTCATGAGATTCTCGTAAATAACTCATTACTAAATATTAATTATTTTTTTAAGATAATAGAATTTACGAAGTTAATGAACAAAATTTTGTTAAAAACCTGCGAAACAGCATCCACAGGCAAAAAATTTGCCGACAATCGTTGTCTATACATGATTTGAATTTATAAGTATCAAGTTATAGTTAAACAAATGATAAATTTTAAACAAGTCTATTTACATAAAAGTCAGATCATTTTTTATTTTTAAACTAGTTTTTTTTTCTTTTCTTTTATTCTTAAAAAGTTCAGGTGTTACTTTTACGGAAAGATGAAGCTAATGCATTATCTGTTTGTTTGGGTACTATTTTCACAGCCTGTGGCATGTCAACATTAGACGGTGAAAGAAAAACAATAATATATATATATATATATATATATATATATATATATATATATATATATATATATATATATATATATATATATATATATATATATATATATATATATATATGCCTAAGTTATTCTATTCAAAGTAATTATTGTGTTAGTGTATGCATAAATGTGGGCCAATCAAATTTACTTATTTTAAGAAAGTTATATATTATTGAATTAAATATAATTGAAAATATCATCTTAATTAATTACAAGGGTAATTTAGTCAATTAAAATAGATTTAATAAAGGAAAAAATTGCATTTTTTTAAGGTATCATAGATTCTATTAATTTTAAAAATCCGATTTTACATATTATAATTTTTTTAATACGGACATTCTGACAGAATATGTTTATGAGTATATTAAATAATAAAAATATTCTTGAACCATAAATAATAAAAATATTCTTGAACCTATTTCTTGATCATGAATTTAAAAACTTCTTGTAGAATAACAAATCCTTGAACAATCAATTGAAGAATTAAAAAATACATTCTTTCTTATAGAATACGGGTAACAATTGTTAAGAATTACATCAATATCTAAAAACGACTAATACATTCTAAGAGAATAATGTGGTCCGTTTCAATTTTATGGCCCGTTCTTCAAGCATCAACTTCTATGATTCTAACAGAATTAGAGTTCGTGATTCCATTCCAACAGAATTGGAATTCGTGATTCCATTCCAATAGAATTGGAATCACACCAATATCAACCATTGAATCATCTACAAAAACAAACTTGATACCTTTTCAGAATTCAACATTGTCAAGATCCTGCACTGTCCACATAAATGAAGTGTTAAATCAAAAAGAATGAAACAAATTAAAGAAACTATAGATGAATGAAGAAACAAATTCAAGTTACCAAGAGTTTAAGAAACTAGAGATGAATGAAGGGTTGTAGTCTTGTTGCAGTTGCAATGTATGTAAACAAGAACTTGAACAAAAATCAAAATCTTGGAACTTCAACTGTATGTATGGTAAAGCTTTCAACTTATGAGAAATTGAATTAATCTTAATGGATTCATGAAAAACCTGCCATGGTAGGTTACCCACGTAGATCTTGAAAGAAGTCCCCACCACTCGTTTTTCTGGTTGTGAACCTCTTGGTGTAGCCTTATTTACAGTAAGAGCCCTTCCACTCAAATCATGTTTTTGTTCATAACAAATATTATAGATTAATGTGAATATGTAGTAATTAAGATGGATAGATGGAGAAGAAGATTAAGTTTACATAGCCATTGAACTTCTCCACAACTTTCTCAGCTTCTTCTATTGTGTTCATTGTCATAAACCCAAATCCTCTACTATGCTCATTATTTTTATTCTAAAAAATACAATTTAACATGCACTAATCTCAAGAAACTCTCTAACCTGATCATACCTTATGCAAACCAGGTGGTAGATCGCAAATCGTCGAGAAAGTCGAAGACGATCCTTCAATAGGAACCATCGGTTGATACTTGATCCACCTTCACTCACCACCAATTGCATTGTAATTTAGTGTGTTGCAACAAAATTATCAAAAGAAAAAACTAAAAATTAATAACATACCCAGTAAAATCACCGCACAGGAACACTTGATTGTCACCATGAGACCAAATAAATTGTGTATGAACCATTCTTCCGCAAAATTTACCTCACTCTAACACTGTAAACGTATGCTTTGGTGTATGAGAATATCAATTGATCAATAGAGTTTACAAAACACATATCGAAAAACTGAATACCGGAAAGAACCAATAAGAGAAAAATAAAATTGGGGAAGAAATAAGGGTTCAAGAAAAAACAAATCTTTATGTAGATCCTGGCGGCAAAACTTAAAGATATACATTACATGCATATACATAGAGCTATTGTGTGTATCTGTATCTGTATGTAGAAATTAGGGGAGAGCGACTCAAGTAAGAACATAATCGCTTGGATTTCTCAGAACCGTAGAAAACAGCTTGCGAGAAACAGTACATAAACCATCGACGTAGCCTCGATATGTCTCTCTTCCGCTTCGACTCCTTTCTCAGCTGACTCAATTCCTTCCTTCGCGATCTCCAACGCTTTTTCCTCTGCCTTCTTTAGCTTTTCCCCCAATCTGAAATAGCCTTGTGTCCTCCGCCATCGACGGTATTTCCATTGCCGTAACTGCCATTGTTGACGTCATAAGAAACAATAGATGTCTTTGGCTCTGGCCATCGGGTCGAATCGATGGAGGCGTGACTTTAGGGCATTGTTCCTTATAGGAGAAGACAGGGGTTATCATGGCACCACAACTTCACTTAATTCTTGGAGGTTGGAGCAATCTTGGGATTTGGGGATTGATAATGTTGACTGTGAACGAGCAGGAATCTATCTAAGGTTTTAAAGCGGTAAATGTAAACGATTTTGCCTAAATTAAAGGGTTTATGATTTGAATAATTAATTACTAAAATTAATTAAAAGCTAAGATTACAATTTTACCCCTATCTAAGTTTTTAAATTGATTGGTCCATGGTTATGTATACAATAACACAATAATTAGTTTAAACAAATGAACCTAGTTTCTCTCTCTCTCTCTCTCTCTCTCTCTATATATATATATATATATATATATATATATATATATATATATATATATATATATAGAGAGAGAGAGAGAGCTAGGTTCAGATGTGGATTGACATCTATTGTGTGGACGTGTGGATAATGCTATTATGTGAAAATGACAAATAAAATATATTGTTTGATAATATGAATACATTCAATCTTATATAATTACTGTAATTATTATGCATTTTCACTAATTAAATCGTCTATAAGGTTATTATAGACTTTTTTTTAATTGTTCTCATTCCGTCAGAATGTTATCAGGATGTTTATTGAGTCGTATTCTGTAAAAACAAAAATAAATGAAAAACGATGCATGATAACAAAAATGAATTAGAATTAGTGAGAATCCGTTAAAATAATAATAGTTATGTGAGATTGAACGTATTCACATTACTAAATAATATATTCTCTTAGTAATTCTCATAAAATAACATTAGCCACACGTCCACACAATAGTTATCCATCCACATTATAACCTAGCCCTATATATATATATATATATATATATATATATATATATATAGAGAGAGAGAGAGAGAGAGAGAGAGAGAGAGAGAGTTGGGTTCAAATGTTTCTAGCAACTATTGTGTGTATTTATGCACCAATCAGAAATTAGCAAATAATTAAATAAATAATTAAATCAAAAAAGAGTATTTCTGGTTTTTTGCATTTGTAATTAATAGGGTCATTTAATAAAATCCATGCAATTAAGGAAACAAAATAAATAGGTTTGACCTAATATCTCTCTCTTTTATCTCACGTTAGTTGTTCTTCTTCACCTATAAAAGAAAAGGAAATCAAGGAAGTCGGCCATAACTTCACTTATCCCAACAACCTTTCTCGTCACCGGTCCTCCATCCTTCTTTCATGTTCGTTAATGTTATCGTGCAATTGCGAACACAACTGATCGTGTAATAAAGTCCACCACTTCCTTGAACACTTTTCTAGATGGCTTTTTTTTATGTCAAATCTTCGATTTTAGAGGCTTTTTTCTTAGCTGGTCGCAATCTGAAGTTTAGATTCATCAGGTTCGTTATTTTCTCCTTTTTTTACTTCATATATTTCTATTTTATCCTTCTTTGACTTTTTATATTTCTGTAATCCAAGTAAATCTCGTTTTTCTGATATGTTTGATATGATTCTGTCATGGACTCCATGTGCTCGATAAATTGCCTCAATGAAAAAATAGTTAATAATATTTAATTTTTTAATTTGTCTCCAACAAGAAATTTGATGCCTTTTGCTCCAACCTGAACTTTGAAAAATTAACAGTGTAATTTTTATGTACAGAGCAATGGTCTCGATTTGGTAATTACCACAAAATTTTGATTATGAGCGTATATGACAGCAATTCTAACAGAATGGAAGATCAAGATTTAATTATTTCATAATGGAATCTCGATTTTATGACATGAAATCTCAAATTACTTGTTAGTATTTGAAGGTATACACTCTTTTTTTTTCTTTTTTTTTTTTGTAAATTTAGTCACATTTATGTATTTATTAATTACATATGATGTATGTATCATCAATTGGAGTATAAAGATATGAGCATCTGATTTTGCCCGCCAAATGTTTGTTAAAATGTTTGAATAAGATATTTCAGTCAATTTTTTTTGTAATCTTTGAACTATCATATCT
The DNA here is from genome assembly GCF_051521515.1 of Lactuca serriola. NCBI lineage: Eukaryota > Viridiplantae > Streptophyta > Magnoliopsida > Asterales > Asteraceae > Lactuca > Lactuca serriola. Next base: position 23,485,837 of record NC_136408.1, read on the forward strand.
CTCTCATACTAGCTTGGAAAGAATCTGATTTTTTTTCTGCATATTCTCCTTTGTGTTAGCTACAAGTTAGGTTCCGAAGTTATTTTAATTGGATTAATATTGGTTGAGTTATAGTCCTTCGAATATGGGACGTTACAGCTATATTTTTAGCACTTTTCCATTGTCCATAATTTTTTTTTGGATCTTTGAACTGTCATATTTACCACATTCTAGCTTGTAATAAGCTGACCTTTTTCCAAACTATTGTCCTCTGTGTTAGTTACAATGTAGGCTCTAAAACCATTGTAATTAGATTAATTTGATTATTTGGATCAAGTAACTCGGGGAATACTTGATCAAGTGACTCGAGTATTACATTCTGTTAGAATAAATTAAAAGTCTTTAATATCATACACATTCTATTATAATTTATAGTTTTATTCTTTTAGAATATATTGAAAGTTTTAATATTTTAAAGTTGATTGTATTTTGTTTTGGATTTAGGTTTTGAAGGGGCTGTCATTGATGTGGAAAATGAAGAAAACATGGAGAACGAGAGTATTCTAGGATAATGTATTCTGCAAAAATGTATAAAATGTTTCTTAACAATAATATTCTTTCAGAATGGATTAGTGTTTTTGTTAGATTTTGATGTTTTTTGTTCTTTTTTTAACCATTCTTAGTTTTAATCTTTAAGAATAAATGTATTTCTTAAACTATTATTAACCATTTTTTTAGAATGAATGTAAAAATTATTTATAGTCTTATTCTTTACAAATTAAGGTAATTAATGATTCTTAAAAATTAAAATCCTTACTCTTTAGAAAATATTATTCTTGATAATATGTTGTATAATTCTTTAAGCATGAAACCATATTCTACAAGAACAAAATCAAAAATATTAGTTTAATTATCAAAAATATATGAATTGGAATTCTATCATTCTGACAGAATAAAATCAGATTTTTTAAATTTGAATTAATTTAAAAAATTAAGATATTTAAAAATAAGAGAATTAATTATGCCTTAAAATCCGAAAATTTACTTTTTTAATATAGATTAATTGACCAAAATACCCTTATGCTGAAATTTATATGATTATATGGTGCATGCTACCATACTGTAATATCATAGACTCTCAGATCATGACAATTGATTCTATTCCATCCGGTGGTCTAGATTTGTGTTTACGAACACACAATAGTTAGTAGAAAACAAAATAACCTAAGCCTATATATATATATATATATATATATATATATATATATATATATATATATATATATATATACATATATATATATAGGTTATTATATTCAAAGTAATTATTGTGTTATTGTATGCATAAATACGGTCCAAACATTTTAATTATTTTAAGAAAGTGATTAATACATATTATTGAATTAAATATAATTGAAAAATACCATCTAATTTAACTAGAAGGGTATTTTAGTCAATTAATATATATTTAAGAAAGGAAATTTTGCATATTCTAAGGGATCATAGATTCTATTAATTTTAAAAATCCGATTTTACGAATTATAAGGTTTTTAATTCGGACATTCTGACATAATATGTTTGAGTATGTTCAAAAATAAAAATATTCTTGAACCATAAAATAATAATAAAATTCTTGAACATATTTCTTGATCATGACTTTAAAAATTTCTTGTAGAATAACAAAATTCTCGAACCATCAATTAAAGAATTAAAACAAAAATTACATTAATTCTTATAGAATACATGTAACAATTGCTAAGAATTGCATATATTGTTAAAGAATAAAACTAAAAAAAAACTTTCAAATCTGAAAAAAAAAAACATCACAATCTAACAAATACACTAATACATTCAAAAAAAAATAGTGTTGCTAAGAGGCGTCGTTCAAATTCCGTGGTCCGTTCTTCAAGCATCAGCTTCTGTGGAAACAAATCCAATGAATAAATTAGTGAGAAAATATTCATATTCCATTCCAACATAATTGGAATTTGTAATTCCATTCTGATAGAATTGGAATTCATTTACCAATAATTATATTAATTCGGGGAATTCTAACAGAATATATTCATGATTATCATAAAAAAACATTCTTTTCTGATAGAATACTATAAACGAAGAAATATCATTCAGTTGAAGCATTTTAGCAAGTGCTTGGTGTGCATCAAAACAACTTTTAATTTCTTGTAAAAATTAGACAATCAGAACAAATTCTCAATTCACCAAAAATATTACACCTTGAAAGAATTAGACAATAAACCTAAACACATCCAAAATTTCTTCGATTTCTGTCAAACAATCAACCCAAAACATCCATTCTATATATTGGAATCAAATCAAATTAAAAAACCCATTTGAAGATTAAACTTCATTGGTTTACAATAAATCAATCTAAAGTACACCTGCAAACAAGAACATGTTTATGTTTCCTTTCCTTCCCTGTCAAACACCCAAACCCAAACACCCCAGTGATTTCTATCTAACAGTCAAACAAAAAGAAAAGGGAAGAGAACATGTTACTGATTGGAGCAACACCCCTCACAACCCCTCTTCTTCTTCCGTCGAACAAACCCACCGAGGACCCCGACTTCTTCATTTCTGCTGATCGCGACACCCCACCATTTTCCTTCGTCCCTTCAACTTCGTCAAACCATGGAGACGACTAGACCTGGAAATTCGTGTATTCGTTTCATGAAAATGTGTCAGCCACGAATTTGACACGATACGATTACACAACGAGAAATAAGCTTTATCTCAATTTTTAAGATGTATTCGTGTCGTGTCGTGTTTCTCACAGATTCGTGTCTTCGTGTCTGAAATTGCCAGGTCTAGAGAAGACCTCCCTTGTCGCCGATTGAAATCGCTCCTCCTATATTCGCACCTCTGATTCGGGGGAGAAAGAGCGAAATCTCGCTGCCTCATGCCTTCCTTCCTTTGGTTCAGCCAAAACTGGAGATGGTCACTTAGTTCGATCGATTACCACCACCAAGACCACCTATGTTCGATGCTTGATCGCTTGATTCTTCCCTCTCTCGATCTATGAAGAAGACGATGAAGGGCAACCCCACAAAGGGTCGTTGGTGTCGATGGATCCCATCACCCTTGCGGTTAATCAATCACCATCGACCCACTAATGTCCCTAATTCGGCGGCAACAGCAAATGATGGTAGTGGCAATCTTCTGTTTTGGAGCTAGGGTTAGGGAGGATCGAATGGGACAGAATATAGTATTGTTAATTGTTTTGAAAAGGGATAAAGGTATGTCAAAGTAATTACCATAATTATAGGAGTGTGTTTGCAGAGATTATTTATCAAATTACTAAATTACCCTTATTTATTTGTTTGATTATTTATTTATTTTTTAAATTTTGATTGGCCCACATTTATGCATACAATAACACAATAGTTACTTTAAACGCCTGAATCTCTCTCTCTCTCTCTCTCTCTCTCTATATATATATATATATATATATATATATATATATATATATATAATGTGACGTTTCATAGAGAACCATAATTAATAAGGAACCAATCGTGGGCGTCGGAAATCATAATGATCAACGGCCAAGGAAATGGACGTACACTTTTATATTGGACGCACACACGCCGGATTATACCAAAAAATCCACCTCTTTATCAAAAAACTCACCTCTTTTTTTATTTAAAAAATTTTTAGGCCACATTTTTTATCAAAAAAAAAAAACGAATATACTGTTGTTCTCGATTTGTCGTTCTTTTTCCATAGAGATCTATATTGATATATAAAAAACAAAAAAAAAATCGAAAAAAACCCACTTCATTTTGTTAATTTTTTCAATATTTAAGTTTATTTTTATAAAAAAAACTAATTATACCAAAAATATTATTTTTCAATACTTGTGTATATAGTTACTAGACTTATCCAAGTGGGAGACTGTTAGAATAGTGTCTAAGGCTGCAACTATATTAGGCAAGTATTTGACCCGGTTGTGCATGGTCCTTTTGGTTGCCTTCACCATAGCAACTTGATAGGATGATTTATTAAGAGAGAATAAATATTATTAATATATTATGAGAATAATATATAAAGAATAATAATATTGTTATTTGATTAATATAAGTCATAGAATTAATTAGAATTAATTTGGTGACTTAAAGAGATTAATTAAATAAGAGGGTATAAACTGTCAATTGTTTGATAGTTAAACTTTAGACTGTAAATCCATATTGGATAGATGGTGGACGGATTCTAGAAGCTATGGATAGCTTCAAATCGTCCAAGTCTATCTAAGGAATGGATTTGGATTGCTTTAAGAGAAGATTATCCAATTAGGGTTTAAGCTGTAACCCTTAAGGAGTCTACAAGTATAAATAGACCCTATGGCAAAGGGAAATCGGCACTTGATCTAAAGTAGAGGACCCCTGGCCGATTTCCTCCCCTCTCCTCTCTCTCAAATCATCCTCCTTGCTATTTGGTGTTTGTAATCCATTAGAGGAGTGACAATTGTGACTCTAGAGCTCCAAGACAACAAGATCAAACAAGAGATTCAAAGGTATGATTGTAGATCTGATTTAGTATTGTTCTTATTCCTAATTAGTCATTAGAAGTCTTGGATTCAAAGCATGTTTAATTAGAAAGCCTAGATCCAAGCATTAGGGTTTTGCATGCGCACATAGGAAAGTTCTTATGGCTAAAACCCATCAGTGGTATCAGAGCCTAGCTTGGTTTTCATTAAATTGTTGCTTATTTGTTTGAAACTTAACTGCAAAATTCGACTTTTGTGTTTCTGAGTCATGGACTCGGCGAGTTCCATAGTGGACTCGGCGAGTCCAAGCATCAGGAATGGCCAGATTCGGGATTTCTTCATGATTATCTTATGGAAACTTACCTTAATCATATTAGATCAACCTAATCCGTTTTTTTGATATATATGACTATAATCTTGATCTAATTAAAGATATTTATCAACTAATAAAATATTTAATTTCCTTATATGATAAATTAATTAATTATTTTGATTAATTTGGTAATTATCTTGCAAGAAATCTTGAATAAATCAAATATAGATAATTAGGAAATTAATTGTTAATTAAAATTATTTGTTATTTGATCCTCCATGTTTTAAATGTTTAAAACTTGTCCTCAAGTTTTTGAAATTTATATTTTGTGATTAAAAGTTTTAATTTAGACAATTTAAATTTCAAACCTTAGATTTTAAAATGTTTAAAATACAACCCTATACTAATGTAATATTACAAGGTTAATATATATATATATATATATATATATATATATATATATATATATATATATATGTATGTATGTATGTATAACTAAAATGCTAGTCTTACCGTTAGTAGGCCTCATTCACGAAGCCGATCTATAGGGTGGGTATAAGGTTGCGGCCTATAAAATGGCGCTTAATGGGTGTACACTCACACCCACCGCTTGCTTGATCGGTGGAGGGTCGTTAGCCGAACGGGTAGGATAGGGCAACCTCATCCTCTCATTAAAAGTATAATAAGTAATACAAAGTAACTACACATTTGAAAAAAAAAATCTCAATCTTAGTTACTTTAGGAAAAGTGAATTGATGCAATCCCATGAAATTGCACTTTGCACCCTTGCTAAGAAGTTAGTGGAGCGTGTGTGGTTTACCGGCACACTAATTGGTTCTAAGCAAAGGTGGCAAAGGGTGATTCATTGTTTATCATAGTTCGATGGAGCGTGTGTGGTTTACCGGCACATCGAATAGGTGATCGTTACAATGAAGGCACCATGTGAATTTGCATGGTAATTCACACCCGCTTTGTGATCCTCGGTATCCCAGTCACAAATAAAAGGGGCATATCGAGATTTAAACATGTCATTGAATAGTTTCAATGAATCTCATCCGAACCTGGGAATTCTCAATACATTTAACTCTTATAGTTAGGTTTTTATGGTGGAGAATTAGTAAATCGTCATTCACTTACCTTCAATTTATTTGCATGTTAGATTACGGCATCCCTTTTCTAATATGTAAATGTTGTTGTTGGATCCTAGCCCTAATTTTTCTTATTGGGTGATAATTAGGGATTCATATTCTAATCTATCTTTGTCCTTTCTATTTGTAGATGTCGAACGCAAACAACGCTGCTGCTAGTTCTTTCATGTTGATGAGCCTTTGCCAAAAGGTCACCTTCGATGGAACGAACTTTAGCGAATGGATAAGATACATTCGCACCATTGCTCGCTATGAGGATAAGGAGTATGTCCTCGATGAGAAGCTCGAGAAGATCAACCCTGAAATTCCTACTCCGGCTGAAATTACCGCTTTTGAAACCCATGAGCGCGATGCAACGAAGGTACATTGCATCATGATAGCCACCATGAACTCCGAATTCCAAAAGTCCTATGAGGACATGTACCCGTACGAGATGCATCAAAACTTATTGGAGAGGTACCACCAGAACGCGAGACAAGAGCGTTATGAGATTTTCACTAACATGATTTCCGCTAAGATGGGTCATGGAGAATCTCTTACCGTGCACCTGCAAAAGATTCAAAGGTATGTCAACCGCCTTTGCAAGTTAAATATTGACTTTGGGGAAGACTTGGCGATCGACATGGTGCTTCACTCTTTGCCTCCGATGTACAATCAATTTAGGATGACCTACCACATGAAAAAAGAGGAGGTCACCCTAAGCAAACTCCAAGGTCTCTTGAGGGTCGCTGAGAGAAACTTCAAAGACAAGTCTATTGCACCAACTCCCAATCCACCCGCTGTTCCTGTCATGGCTATTGGTCAAGGAAAGGGAAAGAAGAGGAAGGCTTCATCTAAGAACTATCGCAAGGTTAAAGCCCGAGATGGTGCCTCTTCTAGTGGGACCAAAGTTGATCCCGCTAAGCCCTGCCCTAACCCTAAGGAGGCAGAGTGCCACCACTGCCACAAGATAGGACATTGGAAGAGAAGCTGCCCAGAGTACCTGCAAGCCATCAAGGAAGGAAAGATCAAGCCATCTTTCGAAGGTATATACACAATTAAATCTAACGATTCTAATCATGCTATTTCTTGGGCTCTTGATACCGGTTGTGGTTATCACATTTGTTCTAATGTGCAGGGACTAAGAAGAAGTAGGGATGTGGAGCAAGGAAGGATCAATCTAATCATGGGGAACAGAAGATCGTCGCCGGTGACCAAGATTGGAGTGTATTCTTTAGTGCTTAGGAATAATTTATGTTTAGATTTGAACAATTGTTGCTACTCGCCAGAAATGCTAGAAACATCATTTCATTTCATGGTTTGTTTAGACAAGGTTTTAGACTTTCTTTTAATAATGAGAATGGTTCTATTTTGGCTTATCTAAATGGTGTCTTTTACTTTGAAGCTATACCATGTAATGGAATTTATGAAACTGTTATGATTGTTGATAACTTAGGAAATGATGTTTTAAACATAGATTCTTCCACTAGTATGGATAAAGCATCCTTGTGGCATTGTCATCTTGGACATGTCAACAAGAAACGCATAGCCCAACTCCAAAAGGATGGAATGTTGGAGTCATTCGACCTTAGGGAATATGACACGTGCGAGTTTTGTTTGCTTGGAAAGATGACTAAATCACCCTTCATGAGTACGTGTGAAAGGGGTGAGGGTCTATTGGACCTAATACATACCGATGTATGTGGACCATTTAGATAAACCACGAAGGATGGGAACTGCTTCTACGTGACCTTTACCGATGATTATAGTAGATATGGGTATATCTATTTAATCAAGCAAAAGTCAGAAACCTTTGAAAAGTTCAAAGAGTTCAAGAATGAAGTGGAGAATCAATTGGGCAAGAAAATCAAGATGCTTCGATCCGATCGAGGAGGAGAGTACCTAAGTCTTGAATTCCACGATTATCTCAAGGAGTGTGGAATAGTTTCGCAATTGACGCCTCCTAGGACACCGCAGCTGAATGGTGTGGCAGAAAGGCGTAATCGAACCTTATTGGATATGGTTCGCTCTATGATGAGTCGTGCTTCACTACCTATCTCTTTTTGGGGGTATGCCTTAGAGACTGCCGCCCATATCCTTAACCGAGTCCCTACTAAGAAGGTTGCCAAAACACCTCACGAGATGTGGATAGGGAAAGCTCCCTCGTTGGCACATATCAAGGTTTGGGGTTGCGAGGCTTTCGTAAGACGAGATACTCACGACAAGCTCGAACCTCGAAGTGAGCAATGTATTTTCATCGGCTACCCACAGACATCCTTTAGATATCTCTTCTATAGACCGAAGGACAATGTTGTCTTTGTTGCGAGGAGAGGAGTTTTCCGAGAGCGAGAACTCATAGGCCAAGGAGACAGTGGGAGGCAAATCGAGCTTGAAGAGATTCAAGAGTCGATAGATGAAGGAACCTCTACCGCTGGCACTCAACCCGAGGAGGAAACTCCGGTTGAACCGATTGACGAGTCCTTACCTCTTAGACGTTCCGATAGAGTTAGAGTTCATCCCCAGTTTTATGGTTTTCATATTACTACCGAAGGGGACACGTATATTAGTGATGGTACACTAATAAACCTTGATGAACCTAATAGCTATAAGGAAGCCATGGCAAGCCCGGAGTCTGCGAAATGGAAAGAGGCAATGGATAGAGAGATCCAATCCATGCATGATAACCAAGTTTGTAACTTAGTTGATAATGTGCCCGGACGTAAGACCGTTGGGTGCAAATGGATCTTCAAGAAGAAGACCGACGTGGATGGAAACGTACACACATATAAAGCGCGATTGGTTGCGAATGGTTTTACTCAAACTCCCGGAGTTGACTATGATGAGACCTTCTCACCAGTTGCGAAGATAAAATCTATTAGAGTGATGCTAGCAATTGCCGCATTTCATGATTATGAGATTTGGCAAATGGATGTCAAGACCGCTTTCCTTAATGGAAAGTTGGATGAGGATGTTTACTTGGCTCAGCCAGAGGGGTTTGTGGATCCGAAGCATCCGGATAGAGTGTGTAAGCTTGAGAAGTCCATTTATGGACTTAAGCAAGCATCTCGCAGATGGAATATTTGCTTCGATGAGAAAGTCAAAGAGTTTGGATTTGTACGAAGCGAAGATGAATCATGTGTATATGTCAAAGCCAGTGGGAGTATAGTTAGCTTCTTCGTTCTGTATGTCGATGACATATTACTCATAGGAAACGACATCCCGACTCTGCAGGAAGTTAAAGGACCTCGGAGAGGCTTCTTACATTTTGGGAATAAGGATAGTAAGAGAAAGAAGTAAGAGACTAATTGGACTTAGTCAAAACACTTACTTAGAGAAGGTACTAAAACGTTTTAGTATGGAAAACTCGAAGAAGGGAGAATTACCGATACAAAGTAATGCCAAGTTGAGTAAGACTCAAAGTCCGAGTACCGAAGCTGAAATAGCAGAAATAAGCCGAGTACCATACGCTTCCGCAGTTGGCTCAATCATGTACGCTATGACTTGTACTCGCCCTGATGTAGCCTTCGCTTTGAGCATTGTTAGCAGATATCAAGGGAATCCTGGTAGAGCCCATTGGATTGCGGTGAAGAATATCTTTAAGTACCTTCGGAGGACGAAGGAATGGTTCTTAGTCCTCGGAGGGAGTGATGACTTGAAGGTGCGAGGGTATAGTGACGCCAGCTTTCAGACCGATAGGGACAACTACCGTTCACAGTTGGGCTGGGTCTTTACTCTGAATGGAGGAGCAGTGACATGGAAGAGTTCCAAGCAGGAAACCGTAGCTGATTCAATGTGCGAATCAGAGTACATTGCAGTGAGCAAAGCGTCGAAGGAGGCAATATGGCTGAAGAACTTCATTGGTGATCTTGGAGTTGTACCTGCCATAAAGGAGCCCATGGAGATTTTTTGTGATAACGAAGGAGCGGTTGCCTTGACCAAGGAACCGAGGGATCATGGTAGATCAAGACATATTGACAGAAAATATCACTTTATTAGACATCGTGTAGAAGAGGGACAACTCATAGTGAAGAGGATATCATCAGAAGATAACCCAGCAGATCCACTTACGAAGGGACTGAGTAGGGTTAAGCACTTGCAGCATGCTAGGAGTATTGGGCTGAAGGATGATATTAGCATCGATTACATAGTATTAGAAATGTGTAATAGATAAATGTAATTAACATTTGATGATTAAATAAAAGAGCTTTATTTATGAGTAATGTTACTGTCTTATGTTAATTGTTTAACTATTGTTTCACTTTGCACGTTTTGACTTCCAGAATAATTGAGTTTATTAGGAATAATCGAATTATTCAAAATGTCCACCATCGTTCATATGTTGGAAGTAGATATGAATGAAGATTGTCATGAATTGGTGTGTAGATTGTCTAAATGGTGTTAGACATAGCAAAGGGTTGCTGCAACGTTCATGAGTGCTTATGAACTAGTTTTGAGCATTGGAACAAACCCGCGCTTGCTGGAATCACCTTATGGAATATGATATAAAAGGGGTGATCGCAAGACGATAATATCATATAGTCTTAAAACCTAGATATATGGTTTGTTATCTGTTAATTGATTATACATTGATAATGCGAAAACGCATCAGTAACTCGGTGTTATAAAACTCATTGTTGTGTATAGTTGGTTAATGAATAAGTAAATGCATATAAGTCGAAGTTTATCTGTGACTTTTATCTAAGAAGGTAAAAGCGATATCTCGGCCGCTCGATGATTTGATTTGACTTATGTGCCAGGCCCGATCAGAACTGAACTGATGTGTTCGATTAAGTTCTATGTCAAATAAATCAGAGATTGAGAAACCTAAATGCTTGACTAACCGTTCCATAGGATTGTCAGCATGATATCTAATAGAGGACTGTACGCTCCCTTATCTAAAGGACAAGATTGATTAGATCAGAGTTTGACAGCGTCTTTGAGAGCTACGATTGCAAATCGAATTGTACTTGTGTATATAGTTACTAGACTTATCCAAGTGGGAGACTGTTAGAATAGTGTCTAAGGCTGCAACTATATTAGGCAAGTATTTGACCCGGTTGTGCATGGTCCTTTTGGTTGCCTTCACCATAGCAACTTGATAGGATGATTTATTAAGAGAGAATAAATATTATTAATATATTATGAGAATAATATATAAAGAATAATAATATTATTATTTGATTAATATAAGTCATATAATTAATTAGAATTAATTTGGTGACTTAAAGAGATTAATTAAATAAGAGGGTATAAACTGTCAATTGTTTGATAGTTAAACTTTAGACTGTAAATCCATATTGGATAGATGGTGGACGGATTCTAGAAGCTATGGATAGCTTCAAATCGTCCAAGTCTATCTAAGGAATGGATTTGGATTGCTTTAAGAGAAGATTATCCAATTAGGGTTTAAGCTGTAACCCTTAAGGAGTCTACAAGTATAAATAGACCCTATGGCAAAGGGAAATCGGCACTTGATCTAAAGTAGAGGACCCCTGGCCGATTTCCTCCCCTCTCCTCTCTCTCAAATCATCCTCCTTGCTATTTGGTGTTTGTAATCCATTAGAGGAGTGACAATTGTGACTTTAGAGCTCCAAGACAACAAGATCAAACAAGAGATTCAAAGGTATGATTGTAGATCTGATTTAGTATTGTTCTTATTCCTAATTAGTCATTAGAAGTTTTGGATTCAAAGCATGTTTAATTAGAAAGCCTAGATCCAAGCATTAGGGTTTTGCATGCGCACATAGGAAAGTTCTTATGGCTAAACCCATCAATATATATATATATATATATATATATATATATATATATATATATATATATATATATATATATATATATATATATACTGGGAATAATTAATATACCCTATAAGGTATATAAATTTCGATACCAAACTCCTCATAGTACGTCATTTTATATCACATATGCATTATAATATTCTTAAACTTCAACCCTAACTTGATTTAATTAGAAGATTTTTGAAATTTTACTATTATCTTTCTCTTACATCACATTTTTGTATTGAACACCTATCAAACGATATGTATTATAGTTGCAAATGAAAATTATATAAAAGGGAAATAATAGTGAAATTTCTGAAAATCTTAAAAATAAATCAAGTTAGGAGTTGAATTTTAAGAACTTCAGATGATTAAAATGTACTATATATATGATACAAAACGATGTAGTATAGTGAGTTAGTGTACTTAAACTTATATAACTTATAGGGTATATTCAATTTCCCATATATATATATATATATATATATATATATATATATATATATATATATATATATATATAAGAAAAGATCAAACGAGAACACCTAAAAGGTTGAGAATACGATAAAAGTTCTAAACCAACCAATTTATAAGGTAAATTAGTAATTTTATATTTAAATTAAATTGCAACTTAGTAATATTAATTGATGATCTCCTAAAATCTAGGGATAATGATTTTAGTTACCTAAAAATTTAAAATAATTTTTAGTTAATGGAACATGAAAGATATTTTTTTTCACTATTTCCCAAAATTAATAACCTATGTTATTTTTCTCTTAAAAAAAGTGAATACAACTTCAATCTCAAATAAATACATTTGTATTTACAAACAACTTTTTGTTTAAAAACTATAATAGCAAACAGGTTCGTGCTCCATCACATATGATTAAGCTTCTATTCACAATCACACATGAATATATACATCTATTCACAAATAGTACACACGATACATGGATACAACGTTTTTTTCATCAATTTAAAATAAAAATTGTCTAAAATTTTATCATTTTTTCCAAATGAATACAAGTAATCACAAATGAATATACATTTAATCACAAATGAACGATGGTGGCTATGGAGTGGGATGAAGATGCTCAACAGACCTTGATGGTCGTGTGCATATGATGAAGACGATTAACTATGAAACCCTATGTATATAGAAAGAGAAATGGAACATGAAACCCTAGGTATATAGAAAGAGAAATGGAAGATAAAGTAAGATGAAAGAAAAGAGGTGAGAGAATGAGTAATTATAGAAACAAGCTAATAAAATTACATAAGTATATTTTTGGTATATTTTAAAACACCGAAAATATTTAAATTAAATATAAAATTATTAATTTACCTTATAAATTGGTTGGTCCAAAACTGTTTTCGCGTTACCTTTTTGGTGTTTTCATTTGATTATACTCCTATATATATATATATATATATATATATATATATATATATATATATATATATATATATATATATATATATAATGAGTGGTTTAAATGAGAATAACAAAAGATTGAGAATCTTAAAAACCTCATTTTTAAAGCACATATATATGCGAATCTTTCTTAAATATGTTAAAAATCATTATATTTGTTTTTTGTTAAGAAAATGGCAAAATCGTAATTTTTATACTCTAATATTTTCATTTATACATTCAGTAATATTTTAACATGCAATTTATATAAAATACAACTTAATACAGTCTATTTACAATTTAATATATAAAGTTCACAACTTAATACAATTTATTTTAGACTAATTTACATATTCAGAGAAGTTAAACCAAAACTCTATCACCACCACTACACGCTGCCAATAACCATCTATGCTACCGTCACAACCACCATTCATTCAAAATTATATGTTATCTAATCTTACTATATTATAAAGGAAACATTTTTTCTTTCACCCCATTCATTTGAAACTCCCATGTATTTTTCCTTTCACCACATTCATTTGAAACTCCCATGATTTTTCAATTTCTTTCTAATAATAATTATAAATTGGTGAAAAAGGTTAAATAAATATGAAATCTAAAGTGTAATCATATATAAACTAAATTTAAATATTAAAATAATATCTTTACTTCTACTTATAAAGTTAAGTGTTTTTTTTTTAACTTTTACCGTATTAAACTTAATTTATTAGTTTTAATATAGTATTGGATGTAAACAATTATCATTTTAAAGATACAATTTTGGAATAATTTGTATAAAATACTTAAATTATTAATTTAAATATAACATTATAGGGTCAACTTAAATATAAATTTTAGTTTAACTTAAACAACCTAAAAAATATTATGTGAATAGTTAAAAGTGATAAAGTGTAGTGTCTTTCTAATAATGATTATAAGTTGGTTAATAAAGTTAACTAAATATCAAACCTAAAGTGTAATAAAAAATAAACTAAATTTCAATTTTAAAATAATATCTTACTTCTACTTATAAATTTATGTCTTTAACTTTTATTATATTATACTTAATTTATTATATTTAAAATGATGTTCTATGTAAATCATTATCAGTTTAAAAGTATAACTTTTGAACAATTTGGACAAAATACTTGAATTATTAATTTAAATATAGCATTACAGTATCAACTTTAATATAAATTTCAGTTCCACTTAAAAAACCAAATAATATTTTATAAATAGTTAACAGTGATAAATTCAAAAACTAAATTGTAATCTCACTTTAACTAAAATATTTTCTAAAGATATTTTTATAATCGTTAAAAGTTTTCAAATAAGTAACTTAACATAAATTACAATAACAATAGTTAAAAATAAATCTGTATAAATGATTATATTGTTACCATTAAAATAAAAAAAAATAATGTTTGATGTTTTATAAAATTATAAAGATAGAAATTAAAACATTAAGAAAATAATTTTTGAAAAATTAATTAACAATAACAGCAACTATAAATAACATTAAACCATATATTATATTTAATTTTATTCATGTGTAACTCGCACATAGAAGTCATTCAAACGATTGACTAAACTACAATATTAAAATCTCATATTATATTTCTATTTATAAAATTATAACTTTTACTTTTTAACATATTATGGTTAACTTATTAGTTTAATTATGTTGTTATATGTGAACAGTTATCTTTTTAAAGTCACAATATCTGTATAATTTATGAGTTGATACAAATTAGTTAAATTATCAATTTCAATATAATATTAAACAATTAATTTTAATCAAAATTTCAATTAAACTTGAAACAAATTGAGAGACTGTTTTATAAATAGTTAAAGATTATAAATTATAGTCTTAAACCTAAATTGTAATCCTAAATTAACAAAAAAAATACCATGAAACTATTTTTTATAATCATTAACAATTTTCAAATAAATAGTTTAAAAATAACTTACAATAAGAATAGTTAAAAGTAATATTATATAAAAAACTACATGATTTTCTTTAAAAATAAAAACACTGTTTTTTGTTTTAAATAACTACAATCATAGAAACTAACAATATTAATCAAATAAATTTTAAAAACATTAAATTTTTGTAACCAAATTAAAATAATTAAGAGTTTCGAAACACGTTATTTTAAATAACTTACAACAACAATAGTTAAAAGTAAAATTATATACAAAAATATATTGTTGTCTTTAAAAACAAAAACAATGTTTGATGTTTTAAATAATTACAATGAGATAAATTTAAATCTTAAGCAAATACTCTTTTTAAAATTAATTAATCATAACAATAACTATAAATATCATTAAATCATATATTATATTTAATTTTTATTCATAAGTAACCTGCAGGTAGATGTCATTAAGACACTTAGGATTATATAATTTTAAAAGATATCTACATTATCATATAATTTAAAACAAACAATGTTTATACCAACTTATTATTAGATTTATTATATAAAAGCAAATAACAATGTCATTGATATATTTAATAAACAAATATTTGTAAAATTTCAAATATATTGTTGTATTTTGCGCAACGCACTAGTATTCGTCTAGTCATACATACTTATAAAGCTAGCATTTTTTCTTGAATCTCATACATTTGAAATCCTTTTTTTTAACTTCCTTTCACCACATTCATTTGAAACTTCCATGACTTTTCAATTTCTTTACAATAATATTATAAATAAGTTAAATAATGTTCTATAAACAAGAAAGAGTGTTTTATTACAATGTCATCATCCCACATCGATGGTGAGAGTAAACAAGAGAATATTTCCTCTTCTATAAATAGGAAATGTTCTGAAATGTTTCAAAGGGACCAAACCATGAGAACTTCCTCATGCCTACCTTTGTAGGATTTTGAAGGTATTATTGATGAGATTGTATATATTGGCAAGTGTCCAGTTAACTTTTAAAATTTCAAAAATGGTTTTAAACCGAATTTTTTCAGGTTTAAACCGTGTTTCAGATAGAAAAAAATTATGTAGTTGGGTATATTGAGTTGAACTGGAGCTAGATTATTTTGGACCGATAAAGTAATCATTTTCCTTTCGCAACAAACATTTGAAACTCCCATGATTTTTCAAATTATTTATAATAATATTATAAATAAGTTACATAATTTTATATAAATATAAAAAAACATCTACGTAAACCTAAAATTATAACTGTTTGAAAAATCTCTTTGATTCAAAAGCACGAAATATATACAAACCGGGTTTCACTAGAAAAAAAAAATAAATAGTTTGATATATTTAGTTGAATCGGTCTGAGTTTGATTTGTTTGGACTATAAAAGAAACATTTTCCTTTCACTACATACATTTGAAACTCCCATGGTTTTTCAAATTGTTTCCAATGATATTTAAAAAAGTTACATAATGTTATATAACTATAAAAAAATATCTACCTAAACATAAAATTATAATTGTTTGAAATTTCGATTTGATCAAAAGCACGAAATATATACGCAGATTATATTTTATAAATGAATTCTTTTTATAATGAATTTTTGAATCTTGAAAATACATATAAACAAACTTTCTATATGAAGTACCTAACTGAATTTATGATTTTAGAATTGAACAAAAAGTAATTCAATAAAAACTTACTTTTTTGGATAGCGACTTACGAGTTTATAGAAAAATGGAACTATTGAACAATAAAGAAAGGGTAAACAAGAGAAATGGAATGAATTATTAAATAAGTTGAATAATGTTTTATAAGCAAGAAAGCGTGTTTTATTACAATGTCTTCATCCCACATCGATGGTGAGAGTAAACAAGAGAACGTTTCCTCTTCTATAAATAGGAAAAGTAGTGAAATGTTTCAAAGGGACCAAACCATGAGAGCTTCCTTATGCCTACCTTTTTAGGATGTTGAGGGTATTTTTTGGTGAGATTGTCTTTATTGGCAACTGGCTAACTGTCCATTTAAGTTTTAGAATCCCGAAAATGGTTTTGAAGAAGATCTTTTTTAGGTTCAAAAAGAGTTTCAGTTGAAAAACCGTTATGTAGTTTGGTATATTGAGTTGAATCGGTCTGAGTTTGATCAATTTGGACCGATAAAGGAAGCGTTTTCCTTTCAGCACATACATTTGAAACTCCCATGATTTTTCAAATTGTTTATAATAATATTATAAATAAGTTACCTAAACATAAAATTGTAATTGTTTGAAAAATAAATTTGATTCAAAAACACAAAATATATACAAACCGGGTTTCAATGGAAAAAACATTATGTAGTTTGGTATATTAAGTTGAATCGGTCCGAGTTTGATCAATTTAGACCGATAAATGAAGCATTTTTCTTTCACCACATATATTTGAAACTCCCATGATTATTCCAATTGTTTATAATAATATTATAAGTTACATAATGTTATATAAATATAAAAAAATCTACCTAAACATAAAATTATAATTGTTTGAAAAATCACTTTGATTCAAAAGCACGAAATATATACTCGATTATATTTTATAAATGAATTCATTTTATAATGACATTTTGAATCATGAAAATACATATAAACAAACTTTCTATATTAAGTACCTAACTGAATTTATTAGTTTAGGATTTAACAAAAAATTATTCAATAAAAACTTAATTTTTTATAGCAACTTACGAGATTACTGAAAAATAGAATTATTGAACAATGAATTTTCTGGATAACATTTTATTTTTATTATTTAATATTTTATTTAACAAAATGAAATTATTGGCAAATCAAGAAATGAGTTTAATTAAAATGTCTTCATCCCACATTGATCGTGAGAGTAAACAAGAGAATGTATTTTCCTCTATAAATACTTAAATAGGAAAGGTTCTGAAATATTTCAAAGGGACTAAGCCATGAGATCTTCCTTGCATCTAAGTTTGTAGGACGTTGAGTGTATTCTTTGGTGAGATTGTATTTGTGGACAAGTGGCCAATTAAATTTCAGAATTTCGAAAATGATTTTGGACCATATTTTTTAGATTTGGATCGATTTTAATAAGGATCCGAGTGTCTTCTGGCTGAGTTAGGCAAACTCACTTCCATTGGAGGTCGAGTTTAAGTAACATGTCGAGTATTTGGTTGTGTTAGCCAAGTTTTACAACCCTATATGTAATACAATTTAAAGTTTTAACATTATAAAAGACGTCACTATTATCATGTGTTCTACATAATTATGGTAATATTTATGATACAAAACATTTTTTTACTATGTAAGATAAAAAGTTGTCTCTATTATCATATGTTGTACATAATGATAAAATTTAAGATAGATAAAAAGATGTCTCTATTATTGTGTAACATCCCGAAATATCAAGAGTAGAGTTGAAGGGCTAAAAGAGTAAATTGGGAAAGAGTGACTCGGCGAGTCCATGGATGGACTCGGCGAGTAGAGTCGCGATTTGGTCGCGTGTTAAGTAGCCAACTCGGCGAGTCAATGAGGTGGACTCGGCGAGTAGGCGCTGAGTGGAGAAAACCCTAATTCTCGGGGTTGAGCCCTATATAAAGAACATTATGTTTCCTTCCCAGCCTCTTTATCACCCCTTGAGTCCCAGAAACCCTAAAGTCGTGGAGAAACCCCATTGTTGAGCAAATTTGAGCTTGGAGAGGTGGTTGTTGAAGAGATCTTAGAGAAGGAGAGGCTTGGAGCAAGGGGCTTTGCTTGGATTCAAGTTTCATTGCAGTTGGGGCGTTCTTTTGAGGTAATATCTCGTCTTTGAGCTGCTATTTCCTTGATGCACCATTTTGGGGGTATTAGAGATTATATATTTGGATGTGTTGGAGTTTAGAGGTTGGATCTGAGGTTGCTACCTCAGATCTAGAATGGAGAAGAGTTGGAATGCATGAAAGTCCCTGTGTTGAGTGTTGGATGAAGCTATCGTGTCCCAAACCTTAGCCCTAATGTGCAAAATGCATAGATCTCTTTGGATTCACATAAAGTTTGCCACTTTATGTGATGGATGAGTTGTAGGAGGCTAGATCTATGTTTTGGAGCAATTGCATGGCCTGGAATGCTTCTGAATGGATTCAGACCGGTGGTACTCGACGAGTCACATGGGTGTACTCGACGAGTTGCTTGAAGATGAGCTGGAACTCGACGAGTTGGAAGAACAACTCGGCGAGTTGGATGAAGATGGCCTGGAACTCGGCGAGTTGTATGAACAACTCGACGAGTAGGTTGAAGATAGCTTTAGACTCGGCGAGTCTTGTCGAAGAGTTCCAATATTTTATGGTTGAGTCGAGAATCGGCGAGTCAAGGGATGACTCGGTGAGTTGTGGGCAAGTGAACTCAGAGTTGTTGGACTCGGCGAGTCTCGGGGTGACTCGGCGAGTTAGGTCGCGGATTGAGGGAAGTTCCGAGTATGGGGACTCGGCGAGTAGAGTCAGTCAGGGGTTGACTTTGACCTTGTCTTTGACCAAGGGTTGACCAGTGATTTCCAGGGGCATTTTGGTAATTGTTGATTATTGTTTTGAGTTCAGTGTATTGGTGGCTGTCCAGTGGTGGAGATCGTATCAATGATCGGAGCAGCTTGGGTTATCTGTTCAGTCGGCAGTTTCGAGGTGAGTTATCCTCACTATATCGACAGGGTCTACGGCACCAAGGCCGGCCCTTTATCGGATGGAAATCCGGATAGTTGTCTGTTATGATATTGCTTGTTATGGGCCGGAAGGCATTATGTTATGGGCCGGAAGGCATTCTATGTTATGTGGCTCGGAAGGTCATGGCCTGGAAAGGCGTATGTGTGTAAGTAGTATTTTGGCTGAGACGTAGGGTGAGGCTATGCTAGTGACCGGTTAGGTCGGTATCCTGGTTAGAATGATGATATGCTATGTGATCCGCTTGATTGACTTGTTGCCTGTGATTTGCTATATGATTGTATGTATATGTGCACATGGTTGTTTGGACTGGAGTTGGGTTGAGGCGGGTCCTGCTGTGTGCTGTAGGCCAAGATACCCAGGGCGGACCGGTTGTCCCGAAGGCCCAGCGAGCGGTCCGGATAGGCTGTAGGCCCCGAAAGGGCGGACCAGACGTGCCGAAGGCTCGGAGAGTGGACCAGATAGACTGAAGGCCCGGTGCGGGCGGACCAGTCATACTGTAGACTCAGAGAGTGGACCAGGTGAATTGAAGGCCTGGGAGCGGGCAGACCAATCACACTGCAGACTCGATGTATGTGGATAGACTCAGAGGGTGGACCAGGTGGACTGTAGGCCGGTGCGGCGGACCAGTCACACAGTAGACCCGAAGTGCATGGCTGTTCTGTGATCGGATATGTTATGGCATGTTATGCGTGTATGGTATTTGTGGTTGGTATTTTGGGGATATCTCACTAAGCTTTCGGGCTTACAGTTGTGGTTTTATGTTTTTCAGGTTCTTCAGGGGATCGTGGCAAGGCGAAGGCGTGATCGTACCGCTCCTCATGATTTTGTAGTATTGTGATTCTGGGAACACGTTAAATGTTTTGTATTGAAAACCTTTTTGTAAAGATTTAATAGAATCGAGATGTTTTTAAAAAATTTAAAATTGATTGTATTTTTCAGTCGTTACATATTGTATTTTCTACATAATGATAATACTTAATATAAACGTTTTAATTTAATATGAAATTATTATTTAATAGATAACAATAACGATTTATTTAGTTTTTAAATTTTTTTTCTATTTTAATCATATAACTTTGTATATGCAAAACAACTTCAAGTTTCAACCTTATCTCTTATAATATAGTTCAACATAATAACAATACTAAAAATTATTTTTTATGAAATTATTATTTAATTGTTAATAACAATGATTTAGTTATTTTTAATATAAAATATTTTTTTTATATCCCACGCAACGCACGGGTATTCGCCTAGTATGTATATAAAGTCATGCATTTACAACTTAAACACTTCATTCACAGTTTAATAAACATATTAATTCACCCACTTTGAATTTAATGCAAAACAATTATCTAAAAACTAATATATTCTTACATACTTATACAACGCAAAAATAAATATATTCACAAGAAAATTAATACAGAAATTCATACATAAGATTTTAACACAAAATTATGTAAAAAATTCACAACTTAATATCGTAAATTATAGTTTAATATATAAAATTCACAACTTAATATAACAAAATCATAATTTATTACACATAAATGTTATATATTCTTAACTTAAAACTTATATTTATAATTTCATATAAAACATTCACAGTTTAATACACAAAAGTGACAATTTAATACAATAAATTCTCATCTTAATACACAAAAATTATATATTCACGATCATACTCTCAACTTGAAACATATATTTGTACGTTCATATCTCGAATCATTTATGTGTATTAAAATGTGAATTTTTATATTAAGCTTCAATAGTACATTCATAGTTTAATAAACATATTAATTAATTCATTTTAAATTTAATGCAAAACAATTATCTAAAAACTAATGTACTCTTACATACTTATGCAATATATATATATATATATATATATATATATATATATATATATATATATATATATATATATATATATATATATTCACAAGAAAATAAATACAAAAATTCTTACATAAATTATTAAGGTTTTAACACAAATTTATACTTAATACAGTCAATTCACAACTTAATACAGTAAATTACCGTTTAATATACAAAATTCACAACTTAATATAACAATTCATAATTTAATACGTATAAATGTTGTATATTCTTAACTTAAAAGTTATATTTATAACTTCAGATAAAACATTCACAGTTTAATACAGTTAATTCACAGTTTAATACACAAAAGTAACAGTTTAATATAATAAATTTATAGTTTAATACATAAAAATTATATATTCACAGCCATATTCTCAACTTAAAACACATATTTATACCTTTATATCTTGAGGCATTTATATGTATTAAAATGTGAATTTATTATATTAAGTTGTTGAGTTAATAAATAAAATTCATAGCTTAATACATTACATTCACAACTCATTTATGTGTATAAAATTAATAAAAAAATCAAAATTTACAGTTTAATAAAATATTCCAGATACTAACTGAAAGCTTAACTAAATATTGCAAACACTAAATTTTACAACTTAATGCCTCAAAAATATCATAATTCATAGTATAGTATACACTTCAAACACTAATTCACAACTTAGTACAAAAATCTAAACACTTATTCATAACTTAAAAACTTACGGATTTCGTTAAAGCATTTAACCAAACACCTTGTGAGCGTATTGTTTTCAAATCTAATGTGATTTATAGATCTTACTTCATATCTAAAATGTTGATGGCACTTGATGAGTTTTTCGGCAATCTGAGGCGAGGAGGCGGTGATAGTGGAAGAGATCTGATATGGTGGAGGAAACACCGTGGCCACCATGAAATGCTTCACACATACATGATCTATGCCTAAAATTACACCAAACACATCAGATTTGATCAAATCTACCCAAATATGAGAAATTGATATGTTTTTGCTTAAGATCCAAAAGGTTGATGGTGGTTGGTGACTTTTCTGGCATCTTTGGCTTCAGATCTGAAAGGTTGAGGGAGACAACAAGATGTTTTCTGCTGATTTGGAGATGTTAGCGGTCGAAAGGTGGTCATAAATGAAACAAAACTTATAGATCTAATGTTATAAAAGGATGACGTCGATGATGAGGAAAGATCTGAATGCAGATGTTATAGATTTGAAGTTAGCGACCCTAGATCTGAAGGTTGGCGGTCGTGGTTGCGAGATCAACATCGATGGAAAGAAGTAGTGGTGAGGGCGATGAAAGCAGGTCTAAAGACAGATGTTCTAGATCTGAAGACAAATTTTCTAGATTTGATGGGATTTGGACAGATCTAGACTATGAACACCACCGAAAATGAAAAAACAACCACCAGAATCCTTCAGATCTTTTGGAAGTCGCCGAAGAAGGATGTAACGGCGGTGATAATTAGTTTATCTGGCGGCAGGAGACAATGACATGGCGGAGACGGTAGGTGGCGGTGGTGGATAATCGTCGAAGTTTGGTGGCAGCGATGTTGTACAGTCTCCAGAGTTAGTTGGTGGTGGATGTTGTATAAGAAGAAAATGTTTGAAAATTGAGAGAATTTGAAAACTTATGACAGAGTATTTGGTGAGAATTTTTAAATCTGATGTTAAATGATAAGAAAAAATATAGATTGATCAAAATACCCATATTGAAGTGGTTCTTAAAAGGTTCTTAACCTTTTGGGGTTATATATATATATATATATATATATATATATATATATATATATATATATATATATATATATATATATATATAATTTAGTTCATTGAGAACACATTTTAAAGTGAGAACATGAGGACAAATATCAACCAATCAATATATATAATAAATCAATTATAATAAAATTATGATTAAAGGTATTTTAGATTTTTTACATCAGCTATTAATTTTGTAATAAATATAATACACCTATAATTTTGGAAATTTGAAATCTATCTTCTAAAAATCATATCATGTGTGATCATCGTATATCTACACAAAAAACCCTACAACCTTTGCTCCTCTTACCTCTTTACACGACCTTCTCAATCACCGGATCTCAAATCCTAAAATCATCATCAGAGTAGAATCGATCATCGGAGTGTGATATGATGCGAAGAAGAACAAATAGAAAAAATCAAAATGCCCGCGCTCTCGATTGCCCACATCAATCTCCCTGCTCATCTCGTCAATTTGTAGAAACAAACCTTATCTTGATTTCCAGTAAATTAACGCCCTTCAACTCCCAAGTATTTTCTAACAACAATTCTCAGGTATGATTTTGTGTTTTCTCCATTTTTATTGTTTATACGAGTTGTAAAATTATATGATTTACTCTTTGATGATTCTCTGAGATTTTTTGGAGGATTATGATGATTTTCAAGTATTTTAAGTTCGAATCTCAGATTAGGGGTTGGGTAGACGTCACAGGTATGTGCTTTTCCCTTTTTTTAATTATAAAAGAAGTAAATACTGATGTCTATTGCCTTTGTTGCGGATGAATTTGTATTACTTTATTCATGATTAATTGTCGCTCGCGTGATTGGTTGGATATAACATGTTGTGTAACAATGGTAATGCTAATGTTGTTGTTGTTGTTGACAAAAGATTTAAGACCTTGCCTACAGCTGAAAGACTCCCTAGAGATGAAGTTCTTGGTGGATACATCTTTGGCTATAAGAATGACACTATGCAGGAGGATTTAAAGAGACAGTTATTTGGTAAAAAACAAATATTTGATATCATTGGATCCATGTTAATATATGCAAAATATGCTGATGTATGTATGCTTTATACTATTGTGCACATGTTTGCCACAAAGATATAGAGACTCTGTTAGGGAAATTACACATGGGTTACCTCTGTTTCTCTACAACTATACCATTCACCAACTACATGGTATTTTTGAGGTGTGTGTTTTTGCCAAAGTTGTTTGATTTGTTATAATATATATGTTGAGTCTTGACTTGAGTGTAATGTTATGATTTAGGTAACGACTTTTGGTGTTTCCAACATTGATCCGAGTGCTTAGGAGGACAAGAAGTGTAAAGGGAAATCACGGTTTCCAACGCATGTCAGAATCCGAATAAGGTTTTCTTTTTGTGACATGACATCCAATGGAATTCAGTTCAATTATCATTTACTACAAAATGCTGGAATGGAATTGAATTCCAATTCCAATCAAATCTTGAGGAATCAGAATCCAAAGTTCCAAAAACCCCCAAATGTACATTTTCAGCAGAAAGATACAAATATTTTTGTAGACGAAAAGAGAAACTTACTAATTCTCTACAAAACTGTTGCCAGCAGGATCATCAAGAATGAAGGTAAAAGACAAATTTCCTATTGCACACTCTTTTATCCAATGTTATGGTGTCATTTGAATTTATATAGTTTATAGCTTTATAATTGTAACGCCCATGTTTCTAGGTTAAGCATTAAAATAATGGTGTAATAGTTAGGGTCAACAATTATAACCTACTTTGAAGTAATAAATAGGAATTATTTGAATATTATGTGATTTTGTGTGCATTATACTTAATTATAAGATAAAATAAGTTAAGAATAAAAATAAGCGTCAAAAATAAAATAATAGATAAGTCCAATATCTATGAAGAAAGTTTTAGTGGTCGGTACAAGGATTCCGGAGATATAAAGAACGCCGAAATCCGAGTTATAACGAAGAAGATATGACCTGTCGAAGTTTCGCGTCGAAACGGGCACGACACCGGGAATCGTAAAAAGTGAGTTTATGATAAAGTACTTTTTAGCCTTAGGGGTCTAAATGAAAGTTTTAGAGTACGTCTCCACCTACGCATGGATATAAAGAACGTCAAAAATGGAGTTCGTATGCAAAAGTTATGACCTTCCGAAGATACAGCTGTCTAAGAGCATGACACGTGGCATTTCTTACACCAAATCTTCTTTCTCTCTCTATCTCTCTCATTTTCCGAAGCCGTTTCCGCTTCCCAAGCCCGACGATCTCGAACCGTTGACCGTTTTTACTTAGATTCTATCTACTCACGCTACTAAGGTGAGTGCATATTTATTTTCATCTTACGTATAAATATGAAGTATTTTATATAAATTACATGCTATGTGTGCATATTGTCTGTATACTTGTTATCTATGTTAGATTAACACTATTATACATGTTTTAAATGATTTAAACTGTATATGTATTTTATATCTACAAATATGTTGGGGTAAAACATAGGTAGATGAAAATAGTTGGTGTGTGATGAAATAAAATGATGAGAGGCCTCGATGTTGTTGTTATCCAGTCATCTAGCAGAGTATAGATGACGACCACAAACTATTCTAGACAGACAAGTGGAACGTTAACAGGCCCGCAACCTGTAGGTGTTTGTGAACGATGTGTTCACTGGTGTACTCTATCCCCCTCATAGTTGCCTTATGGACATTTATTGTTGAGGAAAACCCTTAGTAGTAGTGTCCATCCCGATGATAATCCTTGGGCTAGGTCCCTTACGATAGGTGTTTTAAGGACGTAAAGTGAGGATAACGAGAATGGGTAATTAGGTTATTGTTGGTTGATGAAATTAATAAAGTTATTTACTGCGGGTTGAAAACTTTATGTGCTCACCAGACTCTCAAGCCTGACCCACTCAGTTTTCTCATATACAGGTAGTGGAAAGAGAGCACAAGAGTGATGATCTGATGAAAGATCAATGGATTATAGGCTACTAGAATAAATAGATATTATAATGCCTATGTTGTTTATGTTTATGCTTTTGATCTGTATTAACAATGATATCCCAAGGTTTTTTTTATATAATACATTTCTACGGAAATGCTTTGATAAATTCTTTATCATATTTTTGGGAATAAATTCCGCAATATATTTCTTTAAACATATACTCTGATTTTCAAATAAAACATAAACAAATCGGTATTTTCTGGCGTGAATTTGGGGATGTAACAATAACGTTTGCTGTTAACTATACAATGAATATATTGTTATCTGTTTATATTTTCATATGAACTTCAATAATTAATATTAGATATACAATATCTAATGCTCATAATGGTTATTGAAATGATACGAGGTTTGATTGTGTGAGGATTTGTTTCCACTACACTACATCTACATAGTGATTAATACATGTGTTTATTCTATTAAGAATTTGGTCATAAAATTTAGTTATTCTTTATTTATTTTATAATTTTTATTGTTCTTCTATTAAGAATTTGATCATAAAATTTAGTTATTCTTTATTTATTTTATAATTTTTATTGTTCTTCTAGTATGAATATTGTTTGATAGTTAGTTATTCATATATAATTTACTGATAATGTTTATATTCTACCATGAATACATATCACTGGGTGGTTTCCGATAAACTACAGCTTCAAAGAACCCAATGAACGAATACTAGTCAAGACCAAGAAAAACAATATTCAAGATCCAGAATAGAATAGAAGAACAGAAGATAATTAGTTTTTTTATATATAACTTATGTACATTTATTGTATTTGCATTTTTTTTGTATAGATTCATATTTCGGATTATTTTCTGATGACTTTTGTATATATAAATTTATGGTAATGTCATTATTCAATAAAGAATCTCATATGCCATTAATCCTAATACAAACGATTTTATATATTTATATATTTAATTATGAATCTACATTGTTAATTGAGATTTAGTTATTATATAATACATATTCTAATATGAACAACATATAAATTCAAGTTGCAATTTGAAATTTGAAAACTATATATTTTATAAATTTTAAAATTTCAAATTTTGTAATTTTAAAATCTGAAATTTAACAATTCCTAGATTTTCTCTTATTTCCAAGATTATCACATATTCTAATTACCCTTTTACCCTTATGTAATTATTAATTTAATTTTTAATAATATTCTTTATAAAATTACTAAAAAAATATTGATCAATCATAACCGTCAAATATTTTGTTTCGATGCTCCAGATTTGTCCTCAAATTCTCATTTTATTTGGTGTTCTCATATGAACTATCCTACATATATATATATATATATATATATATATATATATATATATATATATATATATATATATATATATATATATATATATATATATATATATATATAGGGGACGATTAACTTGAGATTAAAAAAAATAGAGATCTTGAGATTCAACCCCAGCCACATATTTTTCATTTGCCGTTTTAATGCTCCAGCATACCGGCAGCAACGAGATATGTTTAATCATAAATGATTATAAATATATGATGATAAGCGTTGGTGGCAGTGGTATAACTAACGAAAGTGATAGTGGTGGGTCGGTTGGTGTCAGTGGTGGTGGTAGTAGGTGTTGTGGCGGTGGTGGTTGTTGTGGTGGTGGGGATGGTGGCAGAGGAGAAAGGAACGAACGGTGCTATATAATCATTTATGATTATAATAGGTCTGCCGCGCTGTACACCGGAGGATTAGAGCGGCAGATGTTGAATATGTGGCTGATGTTGACTTTCAAGGTTTCTATTTTATTTTTAATCTCAACGGGTTCTATCCCCCTTTCTCTCTGTCTCACTCACTCTCTCTCTCTCTCTCTCTCTCTCTCTCTCTCTCTTTCTCTCTCTCTCTCTCTCTCTCTCTCTCTATATATATATATATATATATATATATATATATATATATATATATATATATATAATCTTTTTATTTATTTCATCAAAGTCTAGGTTATAATACAACAAATCATTGAATATTAATGAAAAAGTTTAAACACTCTGCATATATTAAGTTTTTTTTTTTAACAGGCGGAAAATTTTATTAAAGTCACAGCCTAACAAGGCAAAGGCACGGCAAAAACATAAACAATATATTAAGTTCTAAGTTACAAAATTCTTTTATTAATCATAGTTTAGGTTGATTAAAAAGTTATTACGTAAACTTGTAACATTATATTAAATGAGATGCTAGAGCTATGTTAAATAGATGTATCCATGAGTTACCAAACTTTGAAAAGTACTGAAGTTTAACAAATTAATAATACATGAAGCTATCTATGTTAATGAAAACGTTAATAAGATAATTTGCCTGCCGTTCAAAATAACACCACTACCAATTAAAGGAAATGTTTGGTTAAATGATTAATGTATTAATATAATATTAAAATACAAGAATACTCCTTTCCTACGTTTGCAAGTCATAAGATAGTACTTAAAAGTCATACATAATACATTTATACCTTTGTCATTCTTCTTCTTTACATAAAAAGAAAAGTATCACTGAATAAAACGCCACTGATAAAAAATGGAAATATCTAATATATAACACCTAGCAAACTTAGCATTTGTTAGCACACTTTTAAATTTTTAATGTCTTATAACAGTGTATGGTAATTTTCTTTTGTTTCAAGAAAACCTAAAGCATTATTTGAACATTTTGGTAGCAAATTGATTTGTGTATAAAGTAACACATAAATTTTTAATTAGGTGGACAAATATTATTCTAATTTATTTTTTAGACGAAATAAGACATACGAATTATAGTGGACAATATCTTTAATCATGTAACACTAAAAGTCATTTCAACTTTTTTAGGTCGACAGAAATAACTTTTTTCATTTTTTATTAATATATTTTATTTTTGGAATTTGGAATATTTTGATCAACAAAGCATTATGCACCTTAAGTCGAATTATTCGATTCAACTAAAAAGGGTGTTCTGGGACAAAATACGACGGTGATGCATCAGTAGGTCGTACAATTTCTTTCTACTGTTTATTGTAAAGTTGTGGATATACTTGGTTCGGGTCAACATATTTGACCACCAACGTCTAGACGATTCTATACTCATTTATTACATAACTATTTCATCTTTAAGCACGTTCACAAACGACTCAACTCAACGGTTTTAGAAAATAGAGCAATAATGCAAAATAAAAAACAAAGACACAATTAATGAGAGAGAGTTTTATAATTGAGTAAATTATACGAATAGTCCTTATGGTTTTGGGTAACTTGTATACTTGGTTTCTAAGTTATTTTTTTAACTTGGACCATCTTTATTATTTAGTTTTGTAGAGTTTTATTATTGACAAAGATAAAAAGATTGTTATACCTTTTTTTTATTTAATTTAATGTTTCTTTTTATTGTTTTTTAGATTTAATAATATAGCTAATGCAATGGATTCCACCACCACCCTTCACCTCTTCTCCTACTAGAATATTGTAAATCCTCATCACAGTCGCATCTTCTTCTTTCTTCTTTTCGGCAAGGCGATATCTTTTCCGACGACTTAAAAATTTTCCCTCCCGTTAAATTGCATGTTTGTCCCCTTGCACCGCCACCGCCCACCCAATCTCCGCCCCTGCCTATTAAAAGCGTTTCCCCTCCTTTTCTCTTTCATCAACGACCTCATCCTCCCCTCTACTGTATATCATCCACCATCACCGCCCATATCAACACACAATACAGTCTTAGTTTAATCACAAAACAATGAATTTGATTTTAGAAAATAACTTCACACAATCGATTTGACAAGCAAAAACCTCAAAATCGTGAAATCGGTTTCATAAAACCACTTGATAACCTTCCCATCCGGTGATACTAGTGACAACCCATTCCTTCACACCGACAACATCACAGTGATTAGAAGGTTTTTGGGGGCATAATAGGGTGTTTATCGGAGAAGAAGATGGTCGGTAAGATGCAGTCATCGACAGTCTAGATCTAAGAAGAAGGTGCGAGATCATCGGAGAAAAATATAGGTGTTGGTCAGAACTTGTATTGGTGATGAACTCCGACAACTTGTTTTGGTGAGCTCCGAGAAGAGATTTGGTGAAGAAACCTTCGACGATGAGTGTGAGGAGCGACTACAGAGAGAAAGAGATGAGAGAATGACGTATCTTATATGTCTGGTGGCTTTTCTTTTTGTTTTTTTTTCTTTTTTAATTGTAAAAAAAATAAAAATAAAAGATAAAGAAACTAATAAGGGTAAAATAGTCTTTTTATGTCTGTAAGGACCAAAGATGCAACAAAAACAAAAGTTAAGGACCGTCTGAGTTAGAAAAATAAGTTAAGGATCAAGCTTGCAAATTATCACAAACCACAAGGACCATTCTTGTAATTTACTCTTTATTATTTCTGTACACTGATACATGTTACACTCATTCAAGGAAAATAAATACTAGTTTTTTTGATGTAAAACTACCAATAAGGTCTAACCCAAAAACAACTCTGACCAATTAGGCAAATGACGAAATATGAAGGTGCAACCTTCAACTGATATATGCAACTATATAGGAACTAACTCATACAAATTTTCTTCCTCGGCGTAGCCTCGGGCCTAGCAAGTGCGGCACCCCTTTAAACCCTGCTCACTTTTTCAGGAGCAAGACACCATGCTTGATATGCCTTTCGACTATAGAGTTTAGGGGCATCTTATTGATTTCAAAGGCACCATGGAAAAAATAAGAATGGACTCCTAAATATAATTTTTTATATGGAAAATCTCCTTAAAAGTTCCAAAATTTCAGGTTAATTTATGATCTAGTTCTAAATTAAATTTTATTAACAAAAAATGAAAGAAAACCAATTATTGTAATCACTTTAACTTTTTTTTTTTTTTTACCTTTTCATCAGGTTACCCTCGTTAACCCTTCTTCTTCCCCCAGTCTATCTCCAACTCTGATTCTCTCAACTCAGCTCCGACGACAACTCCAGTGAATGTAAAAAACGCTAGAATCTTGCCGTTTTTTTTTCGAAAATTTAGGGTCTTTTAAAATTAACTCCCTATTTCTCAATCTCCTCTACCCCATGACAAAAGAAATGGACGAGGCCACCGCCATTTCATTTATTCTCCCTCTCTGGCACCAAAAGTACGCCACGCCACGGCCATAGAGAGAGATACACAACAACACAACCAAATCATTGAAGCATCGTGTATCATCACAACCATCGAAACGAAAGGTTTTTTTTTTTTTTTTTTTTTAAATGTTCTAGCATTCAACTCTAATTTATTTAGCTTTTAATGTTTTCGATGTTTAGTGTATGTAAAAATGATTAAACATGGGATGAAGCGCAAGCATTTGGAATGGGCCCCATTACATCCCTATCTTGTATGCAAACCTTTTAGTGTTTGGATAATCAACCCACAACTTGTCAACGTGCAACAATGTTCTTCACCCTGTTGGAAGTTGGATTTCACTATCATATATGTTCTAAGGCGCGTAAAACTACATGTAATAGCTAGGCAATATCCCACAAATCAAACATTTTACTGACTTCATTAATATTATAACCAATATCTAGCTATGATAATGACAATTACTTAATTTTCCTCTAGTTCTACTAGGTGCTTCTTTGGACATGAATATCTTGTTGTGATCAAACCATGTTATGGGGAGACTTGATTGCCTTATTTTAGGTATACACAGAAAATACTACTAATCATTAAAGGATTTATAATATACTACATTGCAAGGAGCCATCTACATAATGTGTATTAATAGTGTATTTCACGTTTTATAACAAGTACTGCATAGCCAAAGCACATTGTACATGTTTTTTCATTTTTATAGTAGATAATTTCAACATTAAGGAATACAGAGGTAACTACCACTTATACAAGGTTCTCAGCTTTTGCTTTATTCTCATGTGTTCATACCTTTTCAGTCATCTCTTCTTACATCTATCATATGTTTAGTGTTCGGCTTCTTGTGAGAAATGCTACAATGAAAATGAGTCTGCCATAGTAAAGTATTGAGAAATCCAAGAGAACAACAATATGAAAAATTGAAGTTTTAAGTTACTCTTCAGGTGATATAGTTTGAATTTTTTTTAGGCTCTTGTCATATACATAAATCGATGAAAATATGCCTTTTTCACGTGGTACATAAGGAGTAATGGAAGTGAGATGCTGAAGAGATGAGAAGGTTTTGAACGCCTTGGAGGAATACGAAATTGAGGCGAGACTAGAAGGTATATCAATGGGGATATTAGGCTGATGTGGAGAGGAAGACGGAGATTATAACACTTTACACATAAATTTGAAGAAATATTAACAATAAGTCTTTGTAGCTTACATGGTAAGGTATATGGTATAGGCGTGGGAGGTCAAGGGTTCAAGTCCCCCTCACTTATTTTCTCTCCAAAATCCGATTTATTTTAAATTGTAAATGAAGGACATGCCACATTAGTTTCCATGTCAGCACAACAATCTACTTGGCGTGCCACCTCAGAAAGCAGTCCACTTGGCGTCACCTCAGTAGGTAACCTGCTAAAAAGATAAATAAAAAAAAAAGTTAAAGTGATTAGAGTAGTCGGTTTTCCGTCTTTTTTCGTTAATAAAATTTAATTTAGGACTAGATCATAAACTGACTAAAAAATTTGAAACTTTTCTGGAGAGATATTTTTTATATTTATAAGCAAAAATTAGTTAATACTACGAGGTCGATAAATTTTATAAAACAATCAAATCAAATGAATGATAATATGATATATATTCTCATGCGCATACATTAAACTTAAACTTATATATACGTGTAAGTAAAAAAAATCGGGCTCTTACGTGACGTGGGTCCTGTTCAGTTGCCCACCTTTGACACCCTTCTGAGACGCCCCTGATAGAGTCAAAGAATGAATCTGTTTTCCACAACTTCAAAAATACATTTATAGACATATATATGCTTTGGTAGCACTGTTTTTCTATCATATATTATTTGTATATTGTTTCTCCTATGTTGTGTGATAAAAAGCTATCACAAATAACGTATCAAAAAAGGTATGATCATATGATGATGATGATGCAATAGACATAAAAGGAACCATGAATTTGGATGGATAGTTTATATAAGTATCGAAAAACTAGTGTAACTATACCTAGTGAATTTACCACGAAATTAAATTGGATTAGACGCGAGATATTATATTAGTTATATTATTTAAAGATATTTACAAAGAGAGGTAATTTTTTAATTTAGTATGAAAGAAAATAACTAATTACTTTGCATGTTATAAAAATGGCCAATCAATTTGGAACGAGTCGTTGATGTGGGTGTCTTGATTTTAAGAGACGAAGAAAATAGAGAGAAAAAATGACTGAAATCATTCTCATTAATTGATCGTAAACTGATTACAAAGGGGATTATATACATGCGATAGATATGCGGCTGACTAACTATAATAACATAAATCATGAACTACTTAATAACAACTTAACCAACTCACTTATGTGGCAACCATGATGTGACGTCATAAATAATAAGAGCCTCCTAAAGTTGGAGAGTGAGAAACTCCCAACTTGTAAAGTAATTAGATAATGATTCTTGCTAGGCAAATTCTTTGTAAACATATAAGCTAATTATGAATTGGTTGGAACATGTTAAAGAGATATTAGCCCTGCTTGTAATTTTTCTCTGACAAAATGACAATCGAGCTCCACATGCTTAGTCCTCTCATGAAAGACGGGATTTCTTACAATATAGATGGCTGCTTGATTATCACAACGAACACCAATAGGAGTGACATGTGGAACTGATAATTCATGTATCGATATAGATAACCAAACCAGCTCAGCTGTAACCTTTCCTATACTCCTGAATTCTGCTTATGTTGAGAATAGAGAAATAATCACCAATTTCTTAGATTTCCATGAAATTAGGCTTCCTCCAAGCATTATAAAGAATCTACTTATACTTCTCCTAGAATGAGGGCATGCAAACCAATCAGAATCATAATGCGTCTGAAGGATAAAATTGGCATTTTTATTGAAAAATAATCCTTGATCGGGATTATTGTTTATGTATCTTAAGGTATGAAGTGCAACCTCCAAATGTGGAACACGAGGATTAGCCATGAATTGACTTAAATGTTGCATAGTGAAAGTAAAAACTAGTCTTGTATTAGTCAAGAAATTCAATTTTCCGACAAGCCTTCTCTACATCTCTTGATTAGGCAAAACACCCACTTCATTAATCAACAACTTGGTACCGGAAGGAAGAGGACAAACAACGTTTCTGTCACATTAAATTCTTTAAGAAGATCTGTTGCAAATTTTCTTTGAATCAAGATAACACCATTAGAAGAATACAAAATTTCAATTCCAAAGAAGAAATTAAAAATCCCCAAATCTTTAATCTTGAATTTATCATCAAGAAATGATTTTAGTTGAGAGATTTCTTCATGATTGTTCCAAGTCATCACTATGTCATCAACATACACTACAACATATGTGAAAAAATTATAAATAAATTTGTAAAACAAGGAATAATTATTATGTGAGTGTCAAGGTTGTAAAAATCGCTAGACGGTAGCTCGACAGTCGACTAGTGTTAAGGGATTAATCGGTTTTAGCGGGGATTAATCAAGGATTAATCGGGGACCATAGATTATTAATAAAATATTAAAATTAATTAAATATTAATATATCTTAAGAAAAACAGGTACTTCAAAATTAGAAAATAAGAAAAATTGTATTTGGAAATTTGGAAATACGAAAATATGAATATTTTGGTATAATATTTAAAATTTTGAAAATTTGAAAATTTTGGAGTAAAAAAAGAAAGTTGGTTTTTTGAATTTTTAAATTTTTTTTTGACTTTTTTGACTTTTTTTTTGACTTTTTTGACTTTTGTTGACCGATTAATCTCGCTAAACCCGATTAATCCTAAATTTCTGATTAATTCCCTAATCCTCGACGGATAGAGAACGTCAAGCGATTAATCCACGATTAATCCCGATTTCTGTAACAATGGTGAGTGTTGATACCCTTTGTCCGTTAATGCAAATGATAACTTTGCATACCACTATATTGAAGCATGCTTTAGGCCATATCGAGATTTTTGTAATTGCAAACTTTATTTAGATTATCAACAATCAATCTAGGTGGCAGTTGCATATAAATTTCATCATCTAAGTCACCATGCAAAAAAGCATTATTAATATCTAATTGATGCATCTTCTAATCATTTTTTACAGCAATGGCTATTAAGGTTCTTACTGTTGTCATTTTGACAACTGGAGAGAAAGTGTAACGTCTCATTTTCAAAACATATTTTTCATTTTTAATTAAGGATAAAAATATTGTTCTAAAAAAACCAAGTCAAGAAAACACAGGTATCAAATACAATCATCCTAAAAATCAGAGTATCAAAACATGCAGAATAATAGAAACAACGGGTGGATGTATACAATCAAGCCTTCGACTTCCCTCGATCATCTGAAGTACCTAAAACACAATATATCAACACCTATAAACACGAAGCTTAGTGAGTTCACCCAAAATACCACATACAACATATATAACAACACATACCTGTACCGGGTCTGTAACAACTTCGGGTCCGTATCAACCCCAAGTCCTTAATGACTCCAAACCTAGATCGACTCGATGCATATAACATACAATCTAACTAGAAATAGTCACATAGACACATGCACAACGACACCTAGTGTCATATAGTATAGTGAGAGGACCCACCTTGCAGATAGAAGCTAAAACACAATAGCTCTCACACTAAGAAGACCGATACTATGAAACATTTATTCTACAATAAGAAAGTAAACTCTTAGTCTATACTCCTCAACCCCTTACTTTGACTAAAAGTCAACTATGGTAAAAAAGTCAACGGTCAAAGTGAATAGTCAAAGTCAAATTTGATAGGTCTCCACGTCGTGGCCACCCATAGACCACGTCGTGGACACTCCAAGATAAAACAATCAGCAATAAGTCAATTCCCACACCGTGGCCACTCAATGCCACGTTATGGCAATGTCCATGCAAAATAGTTGTGGAAACATCAGTCGCCACACCACGGAAACTGGTAGCCACGTCGTGGGCACTAGGCACCAACAACGTAATGGACTAAGTTGTTATACTCAATACCAACAACCCTAAAGCTCATATCTCCTTCCCTTCAAGGTCTTGATGGATAAAGTTTCCAACTTTATCCATTAAGACAAGATCTTAAATTATATGTTCTTAATGACAACACTAAGGCATTAACTCACTCAATAAGCCATGAAGCCAACTTTCCAACCAACTCTAAGGTCCAAAAGCTAACAAATGCACTCAAGGGTTCTGGGTTCACTTAAAATCCAAGAACAAGAATATTTGGGACCAAAATCTCATAAAATGACATTGAACTAGATCTATAGAAATAATGAAAAAGATAGAGACTTTAAATCTCCTATGATTCAAAAATAAGATGAAGATGTTGGATCTAAGTTGAAACCACAGTTCACAAGCAACACCAAGAGCTCCTTCTTCCTTCAACCTTCATAAGAATGGAGTTCAAGCACTCAAAACATAATGGAGGCTATGTTTATGAGTGGGGTACGTTTCTAAAGGCTGGAGGCTGCTAAATGAGGCAACCCTAGGATTTAGTGCCCTTAAATAGGGCACCAATCCCGAAATTAGAGTTTTAGGCCCAAACGGATGCCACGTTGTGGCAAACATAATGCCATGTCGTGGCCAATCGTTGATGTGTGTTCCTCATTAATCGAGTGTCACGTCGTTGCACTCCCAATGCCATGTCGTGGCCAGTCCAAATGGACAAAAATAAATAACTACAACTCATAAATAAATACCTGGAAAGATGATGTTATAGAAAGTTTCAGTATAATCTATTCCAGCTTTCTGACTATAGACTTTAAAAACCAATCTTCCTTTATATCTTTCAACTTCTCCATTCACTCTGTATTTGATTTTGTATACCCATCTATAGTTGATTGGTTTCTTCCCTTTTTGGAAGATCAATACCAACCCAAGTGTTATTAGCTTGTAAAGCATCAAATTCTTTCTTCATGGCTTCTCTCAATTCTGGAATTTTGATTGCTTATTCATAGCTTGAAGGTTCATAGATAATACTAACAATTTTGATCAAATATTTACTCTTGTCATCCAGTGAAGTGAACATATATAATTGGAATATGATATGTTTGTAACAGTATGAAGACATACATCTACAACAATTCCAGAAATACAATCTTCGAATTTGATAGGTGGGTGATGATTTCTTTCTGATCTTCTAACAGCAGGAGGATCAACATGATGAACAACATGTAGAGTGTAACACCCATATCCGCAGGTATATTTCTTTAAAGTCCAAATTTGTCATTTTTTCATTTTTCATGTCCTATGTTGAGCATTGGATAGTCCCCTACGATGGGTGTAGGTGATTGATCGCATGCGAGGGTTTAATTCCCTATGTTGAGCATAGAGTGACTTACATTGAGCATAGGTGCACAACATCAAAACCCTAATTTTGGGGGTTGTGATCCCTATTTAAAGGCTATAACTCCTTGAGGGCCTCTCCATGCTCATCCTCCAACCCTTTATTCAAATATCAAAACCCTAGCTACCTTGTGAGAGATTTGAGGTCTTAGAGTGTTCTTGTGTGCATCTCCGAAGGAGGAGTTCATAGGAGAAGGATTTGGAAGTTTCAAGCTTTGTGGATCCAGACTTTGCACCTCATAATCCACCTTCATAAGGTATAAATTTCTCATCTTGGTGTTCTTTCATTCTAGATCTAGTTTAGTCATAGATTTATATGCTTTTTGTCCCATAACTTGGCCTCTTTAAGAGTATGAGCTACTCTAGACCCTTTGAATTGCATTTCCTTATTTTTTTTGGGGGGGGGGGGGTTGTTAAGTCATAAAAATGAGAGCTTGGTCACTATTATCCATCGATGCTTAATTTATTGAGCAAAAGTTGGTATCAATGACTTAGGGTTTGGTCTTATGCTCTTTTTAGCCATGCAAATGGGTAAAGTAAGAGAATTTACCCATTAAGACACTCTTCGAGTTGAGATTTGAGAATTGGATGGTTGGTTCTTAAGTATTAAGAGCTTAATAGAAAGTTTGTGTATCATTCTAGATCTGGTATTTCCCCATTTTCCATCTAAAGCTCTCCACTGAGTGTAAAGAAGCATGTACGTTGAGCGTAGGTCAACTGAGGGTTGATTGTTGACTTTTTGACATGTAGACTTTTAGTCAAATGGAGTGGTTTTTAGTCTTGGTAAGGAAAAATGGTCTTTTGTCCCAAGGAGGGTTAGTTATGAACCAAGACCCTTTGAATGTGGATTATTACCTTAATTATTGATTACGGTTTTATTGTATATATGTTTAGTATGAGGAGTTCCAGTATCAGCATCTCGAGTGTGTGATTTGTTTGTTTGCAGATTGAGATGAGTCTTCTCACTATACTACGTAGGTTGCTTGATTGTCTCTGTGACTCTTGCATTAAAGACTATCGTTAGATCACAACACATGTATAAAATATTTTGGTTGGATCCCAATACATGTATCAAAGACTATGGTTGGATCATAGCACCTATCTATCTTTGTGACTTGCATGGAAGACCATGGTCGGATCATAGAATTCACGAAGGGTTGGAACACCCCCTAGGGTTGGGCCCATTGATATGTATGGTATGTGGTATTTTGGGGACTCACTAAGCTTTGTTCTTAAGATTTTTTGGTTTAAACATGGGAAATTGAGTAATATAACCCTTATAAATATACTTGCTAATAAAAATAACAACTCTATTTTTTATTTTTTATTTTTGGAAATGACCACATTCTCCGAAATATCGTACTCCAGAGCGCATAATTTCATTCCGGACTCCGGATTCGGAATACGATATTCCAGATTATTTATGATGCTCCGGAGTTGGTGGGAATTTTGTTCTAGAATCTGAAACCCCATAAGTTCCAGACTGAAAAAGTGTAGTACTGACTAGAGTCCACAATGGTCTCACATTCCAGAGTGATGTTCTGGAGAGCTAGAATCAGGGCAGTTGTATGGTTTTGCTCCATATATGCAATAAATATGTGTGTTAAATATATTTATGTGTTTTATACTTTCCATATATGTTCTGGAATGAGTATGTATACAATATTTTTTTTTCAAGTGTCAGTTTCTAGTGGAGGGCAATGGAAAAGTATCAATGGATGTATGCAATATCTTGCTTCAAACTGCACATGATTTGGTGTAGATATAAGTAGTAATATCAAATTCGTTGGGTTAGTTATATTGGTTGCTTTGAAGTCCAAGTTACACACTAATCAAATTCGTTTATCATTCAATGTCTTAGATCAAATATAGTTATGTAGATTCTTGACGCGATAGCGATTTCGATTTCCTGGGGAAAATCGATTTGGTGGAAATGAGTCTTCCGGTGTTGGAAGTAATCAAATTTGTAATTTATTACCTATGATAACCAACCATGTTCCTTTTTATAACAACCATATAGATGGGGTGATTATAGGTCTAAAGGTAAGCTTGTTGTTTACATTGGCTCTACTATTGATGTTGATGAATCTACGAATGATGAGACAAAACTAATGATGCTGGTTGATGATGGTAATATAATTCCACATGGAGATCCAGTTGAACATTTTCAGAGTTACACTAAATTCG
This sequence comes from Lactuca serriola, assembly GCF_051521515.1. Lineage (NCBI taxonomy): Eukaryota > Viridiplantae > Streptophyta > Magnoliopsida > Asterales > Asteraceae > Lactuca > Lactuca serriola. The sequence continues at coordinate 23,525,896 of NC_136408.1, forward strand.
ATGGGGATGATCTTGAAGGTGGAGAGGAAGAAACTAATCCCTTACCCCCCAAAAAGCATAAGAGGAAAAGTTTCATTTTTATTTTTTCCGATTCTGAAGAAACTCAAACCACCGATTGGGAGTATGTCTGAACCTTTACTATAGCCCGAATCAGCTCAACAAAAACATAAAAGGGCCACATCGTACAACTATACCTCCCATGTGAAGTTATACCAACTTTTCAAAAGCAAAGAAGCACTAAAGGTTAATTTAGGATTCAAAAGTGTTAGTGAAGGGTTCCAATATAAAGTGAAAAAATCCACAAATGATAGGTTTGGAGCTATTTTCTTTATGGATAATTATGACTGGCGGAGACGGGGAACAAAACATAATACTACATATACATTTCAAGTGGTTAAACTATCAGAGAAACACCCTTGCTCAAACACACACCTACATCCCCATCACCGACAAGTTGGCCTGTAAACGAACCAAACGAACACGCACGGATCTTGTTCGTATTCTTTCGTTTAAGTTACCCGAACAAATGAACGAACACGAACGGATAAACAAACGAGTTTTCTTGTTCATGTTCGTTCGTTTAATAAATTGCATTGTTCATCTTTGTTCGTTTATGTTCATGAACATGCTAAACAAACATATAAACGAACGAACACAAATGAACAAAGATAAACAAACATAATTTGAACATATATGGACATAAATGATTATATAATATAGTAATGTAATCAAATACAATTAAGCATTTATGAATATTGAGGAACTTATATAAATGGACAAAACCAAACGTAAACAAACGCTCACGAACATAAATAAACGAACGAGACCATTGTTCATGTTCGTTTGTTTAACTAAACAAACGAGAATTTGTGTTCATATTTGTTCATTTATTAAATAAACAAACATAAGCGAACTTCCCGCCGAATGGTTCACGAACAGTTCGTTGAACGTTCGGTTTATTTACAGCCCTACCGACAAGCCAACAAAAAGGTATTAGGTTATTTCTTGAAGGGCATATTAGTTGATAGTATGCTACCCCCGTGGTCTTTCCTTGCAATTCCATGGGGTACCCCATGGTCTTACGAGTAAATTCCATGGATACCTGCATGGTCTTCCCCTACAATGCCATGGGCTACCCCCATGGTCTTTCCCAGCAATGAAAAAAGTCATATGTAATAAGGAATTTGATAGACAATCAAACAGATGATCTACTCGAGAGCGAACAATCAGACAAGAATATCACAATCAGGCATTAGACCAGGAGTGCCCATGTTATCGAACTTAGACTACATAGAACCCAAGCTATCACTACCACATAACCATATAGCATACATTAATATCATAATTTAAACATAGTACATTTCCTTGGAAATTAGCCTTCCTTAGTCACCCTACCCCTGACCACTTCTCAATCAAGTCTTTCGTTGATCAGTCATACATAATCCTCGTAACTGTTCTACCCTAGTTACCCTATCCAGACAGAAATCCAATCAATACCATATGATCTACATGCAGCACCCTACAATTCTAGCATAAATTGGCTAAGTGTCCCATACTCCACATATATACAATAATATATTTAGGCTCTAACAACACCTCTATCCTAACATGCAAACGACATACATAGGGATACGTAGCATACTGAGAAACTTGCATAATTCGTAGAACCGTAGTAGCTCAGCAACACTCTAACTCCTTGCACTAATCAATCCCTCGAACCGACTAACACCCAAACAGACAAATCCTCACTTAGCAACTCAATACTCCAAGTTTGACCCCAAGTTAAATTGGTCAAAAGTAAAAGGTTAAAGGCCCACAAACTCAGCGCGCAATCCAGTCGAAGTAAACGCTACATCGTGACCATTACTTAGTCATGTTGTAGGGAAGCAAGGTCAAAACAGTCGAGAAGATGGGTTTTGTCATGTCATGAGTATTCCTTGATCATCTCGTGACGACTGCTAGTGGCCACATTTTTGCATTATGGAGTTAATCTATTAAGTGCTTTACTCCAGCTTTCCAAAAGGCTTCCTTGCCTTCAAAAGAGCCATAAAAATCCTTACTTTATGGAAACGTCCTTCCCCAAAACTCGGTGAAAAATGAAGTCAAAACTCCATACATTGCACCAAACAGCATGAGAATCTAAATCTAGAGCATATAATAACCAAGGGCTTCAAGGAGTGATAAAGTTTCTAACTTTATCCAAACCAACCAATTAGAGCCACAAACCATCAAGGGAAAGACTAAAAACCTAGATCCATAAGAGATGAACCAAAAATATGGAAACTTGGAGCCTTACTTAAGTCCCGAAGTTGAACCAATAGATATAGACAAGCTTGCTTAGATGATCCTTTGCTCAACAAAGTCATCCTTCAACCTTCAAGATTCCAAAACACCAATAAAGAGCTCAAAAGTCAAGGAGAGAGGCTAGGGTTTCATTGATATAGGTTGGAGGTTGAGAAGGAACCCTAGGTCATGAATTAATGGCTTTAAGTATGGGAGAAACCCTAAAATTCATGGGCTCGGGCTTCAGCCGCTTGTCACATTATAACCATCTTTTTGTCACATCGTGACAAGTATCATAGGTACACATTCTGCACTTGGTATGCCACGTCGTGACACCCTTCATGTCACATCGTGGCATATGGATTTCCTAAAAAAACCATGCCTTTGACTCCTTAATACCATCTACTGGTCCAATCTGGGAAATGGGTGCTACATCTTCTACAAATAGATCAATCAGTATTATAACTGAAATTACTGATAAATCTTATTTATAAATTCATAACAACGACTATGAATATAAATATAACCCACACTAAAAGCATTATAAATACAACTTAACAAACATATATTTTACTCAAAAAAGTATGGAAATTACACTGACAAAACTATGACTCGATAACTTCAACTATCCGATCTTAGATACTATCCACGCGAGCACGGCATAAAAATATTTATCTTATAAGGAAGTTATCTATTCCAACGTGTTTTTGATCCGTTACGAAGAAAAAACATCCCATCAATATGAACTCGAGCATAACTAACAAAAAATATATATAAGTATCTAAGCATCAAACTCATTTATCTGATACCTTGAAGTAGAAAACACATCCAACTAGTCATTTGTGTGACACCTTGCGTCAGAAGCTTCTAGATATAGATCTCACTATAGCCAATTGTCCCTTCTGGGATTAACAGCAGCGTGTGCCTCTCATGTTTAATTTTAGTTGAACGGTTGGTTAGATCGTTGAATTGATTGCTATCATTAGTAAGGGCAAAGTTATTTTTGATTCATTAACCTACTTCAGGGTGTGGTGGATGCTTTCGCATGGGTTTTGTTCAATAGTTGATATTGTTTGGGAATTGTTGATTTGTACTAGTTGACGGTGTTGTAGGTGCATCGATCTTTCATTAAGTGTGGAGAAATGGATATTTTTTACCACTGTTTAGGTTGTCGGAATAACGTTGATAAGTTTTTCTGGAAGGGGATCAGTTCTATGTAGAATCCAATTTCGACAAGTCACGCTAGTAGGGTTGGAAAGAAGTGAATCCATCACGGGTCTGATAGTATTCAGGTTAATAATAGATTTTTCCTTTTAACACAAAGTTTGGTTAAATAAGTTGAGCAATAGTAGGATCTGTTGAATTATTTAAGATTGAGATACTACCTTGAGAAGATTTTATTGTTGGGATGTTTATTGATATGGATTGTGATCATAAGTTGGAAATCTTAGGGTTTTGTCGCTATAAATTGTGGACAAATAGTGGAATTCTTGAAGTCGTTCGGGAGTAGCTGATTTCATGTGGGGGAGAACCACTTGGGACTAACGAAAATATATTTAAGTGTGTATTAACTTGGATTTTCGTAACTAAGGACAAAAGGATAGATAGTTCTTGTTTGTGGTATGAGCCGAGGCTTAGACAAGGAATAATGTTCATTAGTCTGTTCTAACTAGGGAATCAATGGTTAAGGATTCAAGATATCTTGTTCGGGGACGTGAAGCAGAGGTAAGGGTGCATTTGGAATTCATGGTTAGGTTCATGATTAGGATTGTGTTAGTACCTTTCTTCCTATTCTTATCTAATGAAGGCTATGGGGTTCAAAGCACGACCCGAATGCCTAATAGGGTCCAACAGGATGGGGGTTTAGCTCGTATTGATCTTTGGTTAGGTATTCTTATGGGTGGTTGTATTATTACTAGGTTGATAGGCAATTATGGACGTACTATAAGACTACGGGGCAACAACATCATTTACTAGGTTGGTAGGCGGTTGTGGAAGTGCGGTAAGTCTACGACTTGGCTTGTAGCATTCTATAAGATGATTTAATATGTTATAGGAATGGTTTTAAGACTGTGGAAGGGTTGCATGTTATAGTATGGTATGGCTCTTATGGTTTGGTAAGTGTTAAATGGGATGTTGATTGGGTTCTTGCAGGTCGGTGGGATGATGGTCGTATGTCTATAGGCCTATCGGGCGCTAGTCAGGAATCTTCATGGTTGAGATTGGGTGATGGTAAGAACGGCAAGGAAGCGTGAGCTTCTCATTCCAATGGTTGGATGGTTCTAAGACGTGTCGTGGACCCTCGTGGATCTAACTTATGTATTGGGTGAGTAGTTAGGTCGTGGAGATCTGCATTGTGTAATTCATTTGGTCTTTGGTATAATTGGGTATTCTGACCTGAATAGAAATACTATCGATGGCTTAGTAGCCGACAGGTTTGGTTCAGGTTTTGGTAGGATTTTGACTTAATGGAAAAGTCACAGTTGTTTATCGATAGTTCCTAATGGAGTTCCTTAGTGGATCTTTATTCGTTGTTGCGAGAACAGTTTCGAGTAAGTTGAGTTTTTAGTGGTAGAGTCCGTTGTAGGAATCTTGGATGTATTATTAGTTAAATTGTACCCCTGAGCGTATGGAAGTATGAATGTTGCCCACGATTTTCTTCCGGATTGACCACGGATACACTCGTGGAAGCAGTGGGATGGTGATGACTTAATAGGAAGTAAAGTGTGTATTTGAGAACTTTTATGCGATTTTTGAGCTTGTGTTGGGTTGAAATTCTTGATCGAAACATTTTGAGTATTGTTATACTCAATTTACTGGTGTTCCTGGTCAGAGCCTTTGGGTAAGTATGACAAGTGGATGATCATCAACCGTTTTCGAGCACGATTTAAGAATATAAAATATTCACTACTTTGTTGCACTAAAAATATAGCACAAGGAAGCTGGGTCGAATCCACAAGGACACAGCCTAATGGTCAATGTCTCTTTGCATAAGGCACATACTAGTAAAAAACAGAAAATATAAAAGGGGGATTTTGTTGTAAATTATTAACTCAAATAGCAATGAAAATAAAATAAAGTGAATTCAATAATAAAAATGAATTCAGTTCTGCTGCGACTTTCTTAATCATGAAATCAGTCCAGATCTGGTTATTCAAAATGCATTCTATCAAAGCTGGTACTGAGAAAAACTAACAAGTTTTAGTATAATCTCTTTTACCTAGTTAAATTAACCAAAACAAGCTCCTCGGTTAACCCTAACTCTTTACTATCTAATTAAACAAGCTCTAAACTAAGATAAAAAAAAGTTGCATTAAATTCTTTGTAAAATTCTCAGCAATACTCAATACTTCTCGCAAGCTCGGAAGCGTAAAGGTATGAACTTCCTGTTTATAATAAAGTCAAATCCAAACATCGAACCGATTTATTACTTGTTACTTATTACCAGACTATCAAAATAATTACGGATTTCAACAAAAACCACATGTACAAAAACGGGCTTCTATCACACGACAAATGAGTGACTATATGTATACAACCACACATTCGTTTTCACTACATGTGTAACCGAAGGTCAAGCGACATAAAGTTCATACGGTCACATTAACGACTTAGTAGTCGTATCCATTTAAAAAGTGTGGTGAAGGGAATAAAATAAGAGACCAAATGGTTTCAAAAGTTATGAAAAATTGTATTTGAGTGACATTAGTCCATCTAATTGCCACATGAATATGATTATGTAGCCTAATGTATATTTGGTAACACAACCATAGGTTTTTTTGGACGATTTCGTCACTTACAATTAAGCAATGTGTGGCCTAAGGTGTTAAAAAGAGTGGCCAAATGTATTAATAATATTGAGAAAGTGTATTTTGAAAAACGTTAGTCTATCTTTTGTACATTTGGTGACATAAACATCGGTCTTTGTTTTTGTTTTTGTTTTTGTTTTTTTGGGAGGGGGGGGGGGGGGGGGGAGGGAGTTCGTCACTTACAATTAAGCAATGAGTGACCTAAGTTGTTAAAAAGAGTGAATATATGGTCTTTAAAGTCAAGTAAATGTATATCTTTATGGAGCCTTTAGTATATTTGGTGACACAGCCATTGATCTTTTGGGGGGACTTCGTCACTTAAAATTAAGCAATGATTGGCCTAAGGTGTTAAAAAGAGTGACTATATGGTTTTTAAAGTCAAGTAAATGTGTAGAATTTTTTATATTTGGAGACACAAGATTGTGTGGCATTTGGTATATGTAGTCACTTAAAAAAATGCATTATTTGTGTGACATATATATATATATATATATATATATATATATATATATATATATATATATATATATATATATATATATATATAACAAATCAAAAGGAAAAACACAAACCCAACAAAATTGGAATAATTTACATAATTAATTAATTCAAAAGTAAAATTTTAACTTCGTACAAATTAAATAAAATTCTAAAGTAAAACATTTAATAATCACAACTGTAAATTCTTTTGAATCTTCTTTAGCATATCCATTGCTCTCCAATATAACTTTTGTCCAATATATATATATATATATATATATATATATATATATATATATATATATATGTATGTGTGTGTGTGTGTTTATTTATTTATTTATTGATTTATATATTTGTATTAAACAAATCAAAGGAAAAACACAAACCTAACAAAATTGGAACAATTTACATAATTAATTAATTCAAAAGTAAAATTGTAATTTTGTACAAATTAAATAAAATCCTAAAGTAACATAAAAAATATTTATATAACATTTAATAATCACAACTGTAAATTCTTTTGAATCTTCTTTAGCATATCAATTGCTCACCGATATAACTTTTGTCCACTCTTTCCCAATTATTCCAAATATGGTACTAATATTTTAAAAAAAACGAAAAATATAACATTTTACTTTCAATTTCATAAAAAACTACCATCCAATACAATTGTCTCATACATAGACACAATCATACAACAACACACATATTCATACACATATGGTTGGAACATTTCAATGAGCAAATATTGAGAGAGAAACAAGCTGTTACCATTAAACCATCGAAATGTATTCGATTAATTGGAGATCTATATCCATATATTGTGGTGAAGTCTTTATAAACATAACACAAAACAGAAGAGAAGTCTTAACTATCCAGATGCTTTTATTTTGCTTCTAAACCTGAAAGGCGAAAACAAAAGGGCAAACCAGTCACTTTAGCAACAAAATAGAGGATATATTTGTCATTTTATATGATAATCCACAGTGTACCAGAATGATAGGCTAAATTGGTTGCTTCAGATTGTAACTCCCTGTTCCTGGTATGCATTTAAAACATTATTTTTCTTCTTATTTTAGAAGCTACTCGACGAGTCAATGGCCCTAACTCATCGAGTAGCAGCGGGTCAGCACGTGGAGTTGGCATGGCGACTCGAGGAGTCCATATTCCGGACTCGGCGAGTCCGCCAGTCTGGATGAAGCCCTAATTTTCAGGGTGTGTACCTTATTTAAACACCGTTATAACACCAAACCAGCCTCCTTCACCTCTCAAAGACTTATTCTCGAAACCCTAGCCTCCTTGAAGTGTGTGTGGGTGATCTTTTCCCTTGTGAAGGAATCTTGGTGCATTGTTGAGCAAGAAGAAGAAGGAGAAGGTAGAAGAACTCAAGGAAGAAGAAGTAGATCCAGATTATACTCCTCTTTGGCCATCCTTTCTGGTAATAAAGCTTTCATCTTGGTTATTGTATTGCTAGATCTAGTTTGTCCCCAAATTGATGGTTTTGAGCTCAAAAATCCCAAATACCTAGTGATGAAGCTTTGTAATCAATCTATACCTCGGATCTAGCCTCTCTTGAGTTCCAGGAGCTCAAGAAGGCCACCTTTTGGTAGCCATGGATTTGTTCTAGACAAGTACCCCCATAATAGCCAAGTTTGAGGATTATTGCTTCATTGCATCATAGATACACGTAAAGTTAGCAACTTTACGCATTCAGATAGTCCCAGAAGCCCAGATCTATGAATTGGATGCACTAAAACTGATTGGAATTGACTGAATAGAATCTGCATGCAAAGGACTCGGCGAGTCGTTCTTTTGATTCGGCGAGTCAGATCACGAGTCTTAGATTCCCTGTTCAGTAGTAGCGAGTCTGTTTAGTGAGTGGAATAAAGACCCAGTGAGTTAATACATCGATCTGAGTGTAGAGGGACTCGGCGAGTCCAAGGCAATCTCCTTACCCGTAAGAACAGACTTGACGAGTTGTTCATACAACTCGGTGAGTCACAGACTGGACGTGTTCTTATGATGAAGGTGAAATCGACGATTTGTTCATGCAACTCAGTGAGTCGATTGAAGGTTTGCATGATTTCATTAAGGAAGGGGAACTCGTCGAGTTGTGGCTAAACTCGGCAAGTAGAGTCAGGTAAGGAAATAGAAGAAAGATAGGGACTCGACGAGTTGGCATCCCAACTCGGTGAGTCAGGTCAACGGGTTGTTGACTTTGACTAGTGGGTAAAATATTCATTTTATCCTAAGATTAGTTATTAGTGTTTGATTATGTGTATTAGAATTGTAGCCGGGGAGTTACCGGAGCAGCAGTTAGACAGTTCCTGATCAGCTTTTCAGCAGACAACACTACGATGCAGTGGGCAAGACCTAATATGTGTTTATATGCTATTGTATGGTATGTGGTAGTTTGGGAGAGGTCACTAAGCTTCGTGCTTATAGTTTCAGTTTTGGTTTCAGGTACTTCAGCTAGTAAAGGGAATGGCTCGGGATGATGGCATGGCACACACCATAGTTTAGCCTAGGAGATTGACTCTGATATTTTGATATGATCTTGACACTAGTTTTGATTTTATAATTTATTATGACAATTGGGATATACGATTCATGGTTTTTATCTTTTGATATTTAATATTATGGTTTAGTAATGTTTTAAAAACAAAAAATTTTGGGTTGTATTTTGGGCTGTTACACAGGTGATAAAATGAAAAACAAAATTCTTACCCGTGCCTATAAAAAAACATCAAACTTATGATCCTTTTCATTCTTGAATATCAATCACCACCTGCATAAATTTCAAGTACCAATTTGTTATTTCAAACAAGTTTGGATGGAGTAGCATGTCAACCACATTACATCAATAATGTTCAAAGAAATTCAATTCACTTTACTAAATGCATCAGGTTATAATGAGGTCAATTCTTTTTGTAATTATCCCTTAAAAATGGAAATAAAAACATAAATATACCTTTATTATTCCACTTTATTAGCAGTTGGTGGGTTAGGATCATGATTTTGTTTATGATTTGCTTTGAACCATAAGATCACTTTATTACTAAGTTCAAGCCTTAATGAAGATTCTTAGAACCATAAGTTTGATTGCCTACAAAAAGAAAAATTATAGTCATGAAACTGCACATGAATAAACACTATCGTAAGGCCTGATTCCATGAAACTTTGTTTTTACCTTAATGAGACATGAAATTACAACCATATATACACATATGATACACATAAATATATGGAAAATGCACACATCCATATATGATTGGTAATAGACATGATAGGAAAAGTGTTTTACGTTAGGTGTTCTGAACCTAAAAGAACCATAACCAAATATTGGACTCGTAGCAGGTCTAAAGGTGAGATTTAATTTTATTTGCAAAAAAAATACAGAAAATAAATGAGTTGAAAAAATAACATTATCAAAACCCAGTGTCATAGAGAAGGGGGTGTGAAGGTGGTGTGTGTTATTTCTTCAAATCATAGAGGGGGAGAGATATGAGAATATCTATGGATGCGAAGGTGGTAGTTGGTGGTGTTGTTGGCTTCCGTTTGTTGAAACCCTTGCACATGAATCCACGATAAGCAAAAATAGGAGTCTGAATAAAAGTGATTCAAAACAAACATTAGACATATTACTAGAAGGAAAGAACAAATAGGCAAATGAGAGAAACTGGATGGGCCACGATTCTGTGGTTTATAGGCTTGGATTTAGATCTGGGGATTCTTGGGTTTCTTAGAGAACACGGGGTGGTGTGTGGAGTTGATTGGAGAAGACAAAAGATAAGTGAAAGAAAGAAGGTGAGAAAAATCTTATGTGAAATCTTCCTGGTGATGGAGGTGTCTGTGGTTGTTGTGGTGATGGGTCGTCGGTAAGTAAAGAGAGAAGGAGAAACGTGATTTTGCTGGTGGCGATGGTAGCTAGGGTTTCCAGAGAGAAAAGGTGACTATTCAAATTTTGAAATGAAAATGGAGAGTAAGGGAAAAGGTATCCAAGATGGTTGATCAGTGTGAGTGTCCGAGAAGCCATCTTGGCCATTAAAATTGGTATGCACTCAAATATGTATGTATTATAAGGTTTATATATATATATATATATATATATATATATATATATATACACACACACACACACATAATAAAGGACTAAATTTGAAATTTTATTGATAACGGGTAATGGACGAAATCGATAATCATGATTTACTTTCTTTTATTGGTTTTAACACCTTTTCATCATATTTGCTCTAAATAATAGCTACATGAAAATTTCACCATGTAACTAATAAAAATCATTCGATACACATTTGTGATATGGTGTGGTTATTCGAAATCCATATAGCCACTTCGAAATAACAACTGACTATATAGATAAATGGTAGGCAAACTATAACACACGTTCAAATTCAGTCACACTTATAGTTATGATACTATATGTACCAAATTTTTGCTACACTTTAATCATGTGAGACAAACCCCACTTTATAAGTTAGCGACATAAAAATTTACCTCATGTGACAATTTATCACATTTTGACACTTTTTTGTCACTTTTTTTTACTCCAGTATATTTGTCATATTTTTTATGTATAGAGTAACTAATGTCTCGAACTCAATCTTCTATAGTCACGCCTAACAATTAATAAGTGGTTGAACGTTCCAACAAAACCTTTCAGTTCACTTCAGCTACTTAATTATTAGAAGTTGTGGAAATACGGTTTCAAATAGTCACACGATGGAGACCTTCAACTACTTAAAATATCGTATGAGTGACTGTTTGTTTCCGGCGTCGAGTGACCAAAGCCATAAAATGTAGTAGTGTGATTAACTGGAGTGATTAAACCCTAGCTAGGTGATCAAACTAACAAGAATTAAAATCAAAATTCATTAAGCTCAAAACTAAAACAACTAGATAGAAGCACACAATGAAAACCAAATTTGATAACTGATCACATGAAAAGTACTAGTCTTCTACGGAACTAAAAATTAGGGTTTTAGCCAGACATGGCTAAAATCTGATCTAGAACAATAAAAAGAAACATTAAACTACTAAATCTTACTAAACTAAACGTGGGAGATGATCCACAACTTTCAGGTCTTTAGAAAGTGATGAAAAGTGCATAAAATCGACTTCAAAAGGGTTTTTGTCGTTTGGAATCGTCTATGGTTCAATTGAGAGAATATATGGTATTTATATAGCAGTTTGGGCAACAAACAAGATTTCTTTCAATAAGCATTGCCTGTGCATAGGGGGGGCACGAACCATGTCAGGTCATCGCAACTTAAAAATCCAAAAGAAATCCGAAAAAAATAAAAATTTGGACTTCGATGGGGAAGCACGGCCCGTGCTTGGGCTTTGCAAGTTAAAATATCCACATCATGAGGTAGGCATGGAATGTGCTTGGGAGGCACAACCCGTACTTCAGGACCGAACTTTTAAAATGCCTTAAAAGATTAGAAGTCTTCCGGTTATGTTTTGTAAGTGAAGAACGACCGGGATTTGCTGTGATATAGCCCGTATTTGGTCTTTTTTTTCTTTTTATTATTTTGGCTCCAAACAAGCACCATATATGCTCCAGATATGCTCCAAATACTTTCAACCTATCACTCCACTTCAAATTAACTAAAATAGGCATCAAAACATGAGCAGTACGAGAATTCTTACAAAATACATGAGCTGAACATTATTTAAACTAATGCACATGAAAAAGCATGAAATATGATGCAAAATGAAAATAAAAACTACCCTAAAAGATGCATAAAATGGCATCAATCAAATTTCCCCAAACCTAAACATTATTTGATCTCAAGTAATAAAAAGATTAACCATTATCACTGAATTGGAAAGATGTAGATGACATAAAGAAAAAACATAGAATAAAAACTAAATAACTTAAAACTGAAAATGCTTCACTTTTTCTCATGATCAGACTTAACACCAAGGGAAGCTCTAATGTAATTACTACCTAGACGATCATTACAATACCTTCCATCTTTCACAAACTCCCAAATTTAGGAAGAAGCTCAATGGTGTAAACCAATAAACCAACTGCAACTTTTATTTAAACTGAAGACCTTAATTAGCCTTGCAAGCGAAAATAACACATATCTGAATTTCATGTCCTCAATACTAGATAATTAAGAACCATGCTTGACGCATCCTTAAGAACCCGTCACGTCAAATCAGCTTTCGCTTAAGCATTGGGCCACACCTGTAGGGGCCCACCACTTATGCTTTCACTTTTCTGATTATGATAAATATCATATCACACGAGTCTTCATTCGTGCCAGATTTGACTTTAATATGGATTCTGAATTGATTCAACTTGAGTTTTTTGTATATTTTTTTGGCCTGGGTTCTTCAATCAACTTTTTGAATTTCTTAAGATTTCTTCTATTAAGTATTTAAACTTTGACTTGGGTATCAGATATGACAGTTGTACCATTCCTTCTTTTTGGGTTTTTTCTTTTAAAATCATGCAGAAAAATAAAAACAGAAAATATTTTTTTTTTGGATTTTTTATATGCAAATGCAATGCGAAAAATAAAATCCAAAAAAAGAAAATTGAAAAATTCTAGCTGAAAAACTGAAATTTGTAAAATTTTTAAACAAAAATGGAAAATTTTCACACTAACCCCCTTCCCAAGCTTAAAATGATGCATTGTCCTAAATGCTTAGAGAGGAATTTACAGCTCAATAACACTTGTAAAAGCAAAAGTTGCAGCTAGGAATGAATGTACCTGATAAGTTTGCAGAAATTCTAATTTTGACGATGATGTTGGCGAAAAATCTGAATTTCAGGAACTTTTAAGATTCTTTGATTTTCCTAAGCTTGCTTGGGACTGCGACCATCTCTTATTGAAAACGAACAAAAATGAAAACTAATCATTAAGTTGCCTCCCGAAAAGCCGGCCTTTTTTAAGGTTGTTGGCTTGACTTTGTCCAACTAGATTGTCAACTGGTGTGATAGGGATTTCTCTGAAGCTCAACTTTCATCTTCCTCACTCCAGATCCCTTTAGATGTGGCATAATGGGTGGATTTGTTGCTTATACAGGAAATTGAAGAGACTTCAGACTTTTAACAACATATTCGTTTTTCTGATTTTTTTATTCTCTTTCTTTTTTGATTTTCTTTCTAGAAATCTTCTCACTTTTCTTATTTCCTTTTCCAGCTTTGTATCAGAAATCAACTTTTCCTCAACCTCCCCAAGCTTAGCATTTTCTATCAGCTTCATTCCCAGCTCCTTCAGCAGAAATCACATTTTCTATCACCTCCCCTAGCTTATTCCGTTTAAACTCCTTTGATGTATTATCAGATAAATTTATGTCTAAAAATAAATCTTGCACGGAAACATTAGAAATCTCATAGTAGTCCTCGGATATAGGATTGCTGGGACCTAGATAACTAACAAAAAATTTATCAAAAATAAATCAGCATCATTCATTTTAAAATTTACCACATCCCCATCAAATTCTATTTAAAGTGTACCAACAAAAACATCAATTTTTGTTTTAGCATTTTTCAGAAAGGGTCTTCCCAAAATGATTGAGTTTTTATATGATACGTCTTAATCGTCCATGTACATAATATAAAAATTAGCAGGAAAAATAAGTTCACCCACTTGGACTAGAACATCCTCCAATACAACTTTTGGGTGCACTGTCAAGTGATCTACCAACTGAATAATTGTCCCAGCCTTTTATGAACTTCCCACTTTTAATTTTTCAAAAACAGGTAGTGGGAGGACATTGGCTAATGCACCTAAATCAAGCATGGCATTTGGAAAAGTAAGATTTCCCAACTTACCAGAAATCGAGAAAATTCCTGGATCCTTTCACTTTACGGGAAGACCTTGCAAAATAGAAGAAATATTTTCGTCAGCCTTATGGTTTCGTTAATTTTCAGTTTTTTCTTAGAAACACGTAAATCTTTCAGAATTTTGCGTAACAAAGAACTTGTTTAATAACATCAGGTAACAAAATATTTACCTCCACCTTACGAAAGGTGTCGAAGATTTCCTTATCATCTTGCTCGCGTGTTGTGCTTTTTAGTCGCGATGGGAATGGTGGCAGCGGCTTGTACTCTTCCAGATTCGGCTTGGGCTACCTGTGAATCTCTTTTTCATCCACCTTCTCGGCTTCTCTATCGCCCAAACTTTTTCAGATTCTTCTTCTGGTTCACAAACGCTTGGGTCTTCATAACGTTTCCCGAATCACAAGGAATTCACACTTGGGTTGTTTTCAGCTTGCCCCAATAACTTTCCTTGAGATTCCATCAAACCCATAGAAGTGGCAAATTGAGACACCTATTGTCCCAGATTCTTGATACTTGCTCTGGTTTCATTATAGAACGTGTGGGCACTGGTGGCTAGGCTTTTTACTATATCTTCCAAGGCCATAGTAGAACTACTAGCTTGCTGATTCGAAGTTTACTTCTGAAAATTCGGACTCTGATAATTTTGCTGCTGCTGATTCTGAAAGTTCTACTGAAAATTCGGTTGCTGAAAATTTGACTGAAAGTTTTGTTGATAGCATACAGTGGGATGACCAGTCTTCAAGCAAACCCCACATTGTTTCTTTGCAACTGCTTTTTCTTTTGTCAGCAATAGAACTACCTTCGTCGGTTCAGATATTTGGGCTTCCAAATGATGAGAGTTGTCTTCGTTGACACCTCGTGGATGATCAGTATACCATTTGTTTTCATTAACTGAATGTTTTGACTCGGTTGCTAGATTTTCTATCATCTCTCGGATATCAGTTGGTGTCATGTCACCTAAGGAACGACTACTTGAAGTATTTATCAGATATCTCTCCATAGGTGTCAGACCTTCGTTTAAATTGTTGTAGAGCTAGTAATCACTTAGTCCATGTTGGGGGCAATGAACCAACAACTTTTTAAATCTCTCCCAGTACATGTGTAGAGCTTATCTTCTTCCTTGCTTGATACCAAGGATTTCTCTGCGAAGACTCAGAAATTGTGTTTTTGGAAAATATTTTTCAAAAAATAGTTTCACGAGTTTAGTCCATGTGGTGATTGACCCGGATGGGAGCTCGTACAACCATTCTTTCGCTGAGTCTTAAAGTGAGAAGGGGAATGCCCTTAGCTTTATCTGATTTTCAATTATGGCATGTGTCTTCATTCCATAGCATACCACATGAAATTCCTTGAGGAATTTGTGTGGGTCTTCGTTTTCTAAACCTCTTAACATGGGAAAAAGATGTATCAAACCAGATTTGAGTTCGAAATTATGGGCCTCTGGAAATGTGATGCAAAGAGGTTGTTGGTTAACTTCTTGCGTTTTCCATTCTCTAGGAGTCTTTTTTTTTGCTTCGTCTCCACTTATGTTTGATTTTGGGGAGTTGGGTTTTGAAGGTTCTGGTGTTTCTGAAGTTTTAGAGGGTGGTGGGGAGTATGTTTTAAATGGGCTGTTAGAAGGTGAGGATGATGGTACTTTTGGGAAGAATGGAAAAGTTGGATTTGGTTCGTTTCACATAGGACTGCTTTGTGGTGTGCTGAGTTTTGGTGGTACAGAAGAGGATGAACCAAAGAAACTGTAACACCCAGATTCCCAGGTATGATATTTTGTTCCTTTATTTTTGGGTTTTGTGGGGGAACTCGGCGAGTTGGCGTCTAGACTCACCGAGTATGGTCGCGGATTTCTACGCGAGTTCACAGCTGGACTCGGTGAGTCCATGCTGTTTAATGAAACCCTAATTTCCAGGGTTTGAAACGTATTTAAAGGGCCTTATGGCCGTCATTTGCGGCCACCAACCCCAGAGAGAAACCTCAAAAGAGATCTAGAGCGTTTGTGAGGAAGGAGAGGCAAATCTTGAACTTTTGTGGGTGTTTTTGCAAGAGGGAAGTGTTCAAGGCAAGAGGAGGCTGAAGGAGGTGCGTTTTTGGTGGTTTTGAGCTCATAGAGATTGCATTGAGGTATTATTCTCGGACCTTCTTTAGTTTTGGTGTTGATTCATAATGTTAGGGTTTTCTAACCCTTTTAGAGGTTGATTAAGTGGTGTATTTGGTCCCTTCTCGAGTTTGTGTTCTGGATCTGGACCCAAAGAGGTCCAGAGACCTTAACCCTTGGAGCTTTATGAGTCATTTGGGGAGTTTTGAGCTTGGAATGTCATTTTTGGGGCTAAATCACCATCTTGGACCATTTCTATGTTATATGTATGTCAAGGTCCGAACTTTACGTGATTATCATGCTTGGGGAGGCCAGATCTATGATTGTATGGAACAGATCTGACCTCAGAAGTTGTTTTGAGTTTGTGTATGGCATGAACTCGCCGAGTCCGAAGAACAGACTCGGCGAGTAGCATGAAGGTTTCCCGTTAATCACTCAGTGAGTGGACTGGCCGAGTTGGGGGAATGACTCAGTAAGTCAGGGAGAGTCAGGGGGACTGAGTTCAATTTGGAACTCGCCGAGTTGTTCTTGAGACTCGGCGAGTTGAGTCGGGGTGGCCCCGCGATTCATGCCAGGTGGAACTCGTCGAGTCAGGGAGGTACTCGACGAGCCATGAGAGGGTCCAAGAGAGTCAGTGGACACATCTAGACTCGCTGAGTCGCCCTAGTGCACTCGCCGAGTCGGGTCAAAGTTTGACCGTTAATCTTGTTGACTTTTAGGGTTGAGTACAATTGTATTTATGAGTGTATTACTTTGTGTGATTAGGCGGAGGCTAGATCACATTTATTCCGAGTCAGATATTTATCGAGACATCGAGGTGAGTCTTCTCACTATACGTTACCTAGAGTGGTATATTGTGTAGACCAGAGGGTCCTATGTGTTATGTATGAAATTATGTGCTATGTGTTATGTATATGTTGTATGTTGTTATAGACCGGACCGAAGGGTCCAACGATACAGACCGGGCCGGAGGGACCAACGAGCTATGACCGGACCAAAGGGTCCAACGAGCTATGGGACTGGAGGGTCCCGCTGAGACATATCGACCGGAGGGTCGTATTATAGCCTCGAGTGGTGTATGTGTTGTATGCGGTATTTTGGGGAACTCACTAAGCATTTATGCTTACAGTTGTTGTGTGATGTGTTCCAGGTACCAGTGATGAGCGCGGGAAGGCGCCGGCATGATTCGTACACACTTGAGGAGTTTATGTTTTGGATTCTGGGGAAATGTTTTTGTGATAAATACAATTGATAAAATATGTTTGGTGTTATTTTGTGAGTAATTGAATGTTTTGAAAATGAAAAATTTGTTTTAAAATTTACGTTGTTACATGTTGGTATCAGAGCCTTGGTTTGAGGGATTCGGATGCATCTTTGGGCATATCTGAACTCAAACTGAGGATTTGAGAAAGGATTTTTGCTAATGAAGTAAAATTTTTGAAAAGAGTAAAAAGAGTTTTGAGACAAACAGAGCAGAGTCGTGTGTACAATCAGCCAGCGCCCAAACGGTGAATCCCCAAAAGTACCCTTACATTATGTGTTATGAGATATGTTATGTTATGCATGCTAGAGTAGGCTAGGTATACATATTAGGACTAGAGTGGCCTGATCTGTGATGCCTTAGCCTAGGAGATTTCTGTTGCTGAGATGCTTTGAGGATAAGTAGATAGTAGTTAGGAGCTCATGAGAGTAGATTACTTGTAATCCAAGATCCAAGGAGGAGGACTTGGAGTGAATACTGATGCGGTGTGGTCAGTAGTATTGGGCCCGTACTACTGAAGACACCTGATCAGTGGGTATTCCAAGTAAGAATCTTTTGGACAACGGAGGACAAGTAGGGTTGCGTCATCGAGTATGAGTGTGCTCGATCGAGTCTCTGATAATTTTTGTTGTATTTCAGAAGCATCATGGTTGGGACTCGACACACACCTGAGAGCAGTGGTGTCAGGGACGAGGAGATCCGTCGATTGATTCATGAGGAGGCTGTTGCTGCCACCCGGGCTGAGATTCTCGAGATGTTTGGGGACATCAAGACCACATTGATTGAGACCTTTGATGAGCGGTATGCCGTGCTGACTGAGGCTGTTGCAGCTATAACTACTGCTGTTGTTGCTGCTGCCAGACTTCGGGGGGGGGGGGGAGGGGGTGACTCGTTGTTGTTCCGAGAGGTCAGCAACACGAAGCCACCAGAGTTCGATGGGACGCAGGACCCGATTGCCGCTATGAGGTGGGTCTTCGACATCGAGGGATGTTTCTATACGTGTTCTTGTCCAGAGCACTTGAGGGTTCGGTTCGCTTTGAACCAGCTCCGTCTGGGAGCGAAGGATTGGTGGAAGTTCGTGACGGCGAACTTCACTTTGGCTAAGATTTCCGAGGTGACCTGGGAGAGGTTCACCACTCTGTTCAGAGATGAGTATGTTCCCCCAAAGGAGAGGGAACGGTTGATCAAGGAGTTCTTAACCCTCAAGCAGGGTACTGATTCTGTGGCAGTGATCACAAGGAAGTTTCATGAGAGGGCGATGTTTTTCCCTGAGCAGGTGTCGTCCGAGCAGGCTCATATGAGCCGTTATCTGAGTGTGCTGAGGAGGGATATTCGGGAGTTCGTGGCGAAATCAACTTACCGGACATTTTCTGAGCTCCAGGCAAATGTCCAGAAGAGGGAGATCGAGTTGGAGACTCGGGCCAGGGAGGAGGCCGAGTCTCAGAGGATGGATCGGCGGTCGGCTCAGTCTCAGCCAACAGCCAAGCGGGCTAGACCCACTGATTCGAGATCTGGAGGCGCGAAGGGCCGCACTTGTGGGAAGTGCGGCAAGAGTCACGAGGGATCGTGCAGGAGTGGGGTATGTTACAAGTGTGGGAAGGAGGGGCATATCGCAAGGGATTGCCCCAAGGGATTCTCGGTTTTCTTTCATTGCAACTAGACCCGTAGCTTCTTCAGGGATCAGCACAGGGATCTGCGCCTGCTGCTAGGACTACCGAGGTTCGGCCAGTGAAGGTCGAGGCCTCGAAGGCTCGTGGGAGAGCGTTTTAGTTGACCGCAGAGGAGGTCCGCGCGGCGCCCGATGTTGTGGCTGGTATGTATTCTCTTTTCATATTTTATTTGAGTTGAGTTTTTATGCTTATATGATGATATGCATAGGTACTTTTCTTGTGAGTTATGTGCCTGCATTGGTATTATTTGACTCGGGGTTTGTTTCCATAGCATTTAGTCAGCATATTGGTATCCATCGAGAGGCGTTGGATCGGCCTCTGTGAGTTTCCATAGCTGATGAGCGAGCAGTGTATGCTTCGGATGTGATTCGAGGATGTGTCCTTGAGATCTTCGGTGTGGAGTTTCTGATAGATTTGGTTCCGATTGCGATGGGGGACGTGTGTGTTATAGTGGGTATGGATTGGTTGAGCCGATTTGGAGCTGTGATAGACTGCGAGCGTTAATTGGTGACAATTCAAGACCTATTTAAAGGGCCTTATGGCCATCATTTGCGGCCACCAACCCCAGCAAGAAACCCTAAAAGAGATCTAGAGCATTTTTGAGGAAGGAGAGGCAAATCTAGAACTTTTGTGGGTGTTTTTGCAAGAGGGAAGTGTTCAAGTCAAGAGGAGGCTGAAGGACGTGCGTTTTTTGTGGTTTTGAGCTCATAGAGATTGCATTGAGGTATTATTCTTGGACCTTATTCATTTTTGGTGTTGATTCATAATGTTAGGGTTTTCTAACCCTTTTAGAGGTTGATTAAGTGGTGTATTTGTTCCCTTCTCGAGTTTGTGTTCTGGATCTGGACCCAAAGAGGTCCAGAGACCTTAACCCTTGGAGCTTTATGAGTCATTTGGGGAGTTTTGAGCTTGGAATGTCATTTTTGGGGCTAAATCACCATCTAGGACCATTTCTATGTTATATGTATGTCAAGGTCCGAACTTTACGTGATTATCATGCTTGGGGAGGCCAGATCTATGATTGTATGGAACAGATCTGACGTCAGAAGTTGTATTGAGTTTGTGCATGGCATGAACTCGCCGAGTCCGAAGAACAGACTCGGCGAGTAGCATGAAGGTTTCCCGTTAATCACTCAGTGAGTGGACTTGCCGAGTTGGGGGAATGACTCGGTGAGTCAGGGAGAGTTAGGGGGACTGAGTTCAAGTTGGAACTCGTCGAGTTTTTCTTGAGACTCGACGAGTTGAGTCGGGGTGGCCTCGCGATTCATGCCAGGTAGAACTCGTCGAGTCAGGGAGGTACTCGACGTGCCATGAGAGGGTCCAAGAGAGTCAGTGGACACGTGTAGACTCGCCGAGTCGCCCTAGTGCACTCGCCAAGTCGGGTCAAAGTTTGACCGTTGACCCAAACCGAAGTCCGGAACTACTGCTGGCTAAACGGGCCAACATTGTGGCTGTAGACCCATTCCTACTGGAAGGAAACTCACCTCGCAACGCTGGCTGCTGAGATGCTAGATTTGAAACTGTCTAACTGCTGCTCCAGAACTCCCCGACTACAAATCCCATAAACAATAAATCAAATACTGACAACTAATCTGAGGGTAAAATGACTATTTACCCCTGGTCAAGTCAACTTCCAAGTTAAAGTCAAATTTCAGTTGACCAGACTCGCTGAGTTGGGCCGCTAACTCGCTGAGTCCCCATCATCCATTCTAATCCTTTACTCGCTTCTACTCGTTGAGTTTGGCAAAGACTTAACGAGTTCTTCTTCGATACTAACATCGAGTCTAATCTTCATCCGACTCGCCGAGTTGTATGAACAACTCGTCGAGTTCCCCTTCAATAGAAGAACACACCCAGTCTTTGACTCTCCGAGTCGTATGAACAACTCGTCGAGTCCGACTGCTTGCAGATCTAGGTCTTAAATCACTGAGTCCTTACTCTACTCACTACACAGACTCCCTACTACTGAACCGGGAATCTAAGACTCGTGACCCGAATCGTCGAGTCAGAAGGACGACTCGTCGAGTCCTTAGCATTCAGATTACATACAGTCGATTCTAATCTACTATAGTGCATCCAATTCGTAGATCTAAGCTTCTGGGACTACCTGGACACGTAAAGTTGCTAACTTTATGTGTATCAAAGATGCAATGAAGCAATAACACTCATACTTTGCTATTATGGAAGGTTTCTTGACTAAAACCAAGCCATGGCTGCCAAGGTGGTCTCCTTGAGCTTCTAAAGCTCAAGAGAGGCTAGATCTGAGATATGACTCGACCACAAGGCTTTATCACAAAGGATTTGGGGTTTTTGAGCCTAAAACCAACAATTTGGGGACAAACTAGATCTATTAGCACAATAATCAAGATGGAAACTTCATTACCAGAAGGGATGGCCAAAGAGGAGTGTATTCTGAATCTACTTCTTCTTTCTTGAGTTCTTCTACCTTCTCCTTCTTTTCCTTGCTCCAAAATGCACCCAAAAGTTCCTTCACAAGGAAAAGATCACTCACGCACACTTCTAGGAGGCTAGGGTTTCGGGAATAAGTTTCTGTGAAGTGAAGGAGGCTGGTTTGGGGCTATAATGACGTTTAAATAGGGTGTAAATCCTTGAAATTAGGGTTTCATCCAGATTGGTAGACTCGCCGAGTCCGAGAATATGGACTCGTCGAGTCACCAACTTAAACCGCGTGTAAATCCCGTCTCTACTCAACGAGTCGGGCTACTGACTCGTCGAGTACCCCTTAAGAAATGAAAATTACTTTATTTAAATCACATACCAGAAATGGGGCGTTACAACTCTCCCCTACTTATCTTAGACTTCGTCCTCGAAGTCTAATGCTACTGAATCTATAAATATCTCTGGATAATGCTCCCTCATTTCCTCCTTGGCCACCCACGTCCATTCTGAACCCTTCCGGTGCTGCCACTGCACCTTCACTAACTGGACTACCTTGTTCCTCAAGGTCTTCGTTTTCCGATCCAAGATCGCAACGGGCCTCTCAATATAATTTAGGCTGCTATCAATCTGAATATCCTCCAAGGGTACAACTGCTGACTCATCCACCAAACACTTCCTCAACTGAGAAACATGGATAGTGTTGTGGATCTGGCTAAGCTCTGCAGGAAGATCCAACCGATAAGCAACCCGACCCACCCGAGCCAAATCCCTAAATGGACCAATGAACCTTGGGCCAACTCGCCCCTCTTCCGGAACCTTGATAATACCCTTCCAGAGTGATACCTTTTGGAGGACCATATCGCCCACCAGAAACTCCAAGTCTGAACGCCTCCTGTCGGCGTAACTCTTCTGCCGACTCTGCGCAGTCTGCAGTTTGCTACAGAACTACTGGATCAACTCCGTGGTCTTGAGCACCACTTCGGTACTCCTGATGACTCGCTGACCGGCCTCGCCCCAACAAACCGGGGTCCTACACTTTCTCCCGTAAAGCATCTCGAAAGGAGGGCGGTCAATGCTAGCGTGGTAACTATTGTTATACGAAAATTCCGCTAAAGGTAGATACGTATCCCAACTGCCACCGAAATCTAGGACACATGCCCGAAGCATGTCCTCGAGAGTCTGAATCGTTCTCTCGCTTTGCCCGTCCGTCTGGGGGTGGAAAGCAGTGTTGAAATGGAGACGAGTACCCATCTCGTCACGAAACCGCTTCCAAAACCTGGAAGTAAAACGTCTTGGATTAGTGTCTAAGTCCATAACTATTTTGGTATGTACTTGACCCGATGGTGCATGGTCCTTTTGGGTTGCCTTCACCAAAGCAACTTGATAGGATGAATTATGGAGAAAAAGGATTAAATATGATTTATTAATATATTATGAGAATAATATATTAAAGGAGAAATCATATTGTTTAATTAATATTAGTCAATAATTAATTGGTAATTAATTTTGTGACTAAAGGAGATTAATTAAACATAAGGGACTGGAATTGTTATTATAAGATAATTGCAATTTGGGCTATGGATTGCCTTATATTAAGGAGTGGACGAATTCTATGGGGAAACCTATTAGAAATCGTCCAAGGCCTTTAAGGAAAAGAGTCCATGGGTTGCTTAGGGCTTAAGCATCCAAATTAGGGTTTCCTTGTTAGATAACCCTAATAGCCTCACTATATATAGAACCCTTAAGGCTCAAAAACGTGGGGAACATCTCTTCTAGGGTTAGTACACGTTTTGGGCAGCCTCCATCCTCTCTCCTCTTCATCCTCTTTCTCTTGGTGTTTGTGAACCATCAGAGGAGTGACATTTGTGACTCTAAGCTTTCTAAAGTCAATACAAGGAGGAATTGGGATTGTTATTGCTATATAACAATCAAGGTATGATCTAAACCCTAATTATATGTTATATTGATTATCATATTCTAGATCTAGGGTTTATAGTCTTGGATAACTTGCATGTACAATAGAGAAACCTAGATCCAAGCATTAAGGTTTGTATGAGCACATAGGATGTTCTTATTGCCAAAACCCATCAGTGGTATCAGAGCCTAGATTGGTTTCTATTGTATTGATGCCTTGTATGTTGAAAAAATTCGATTTTTGTGGTTCTGCATGATGGACTCGGCGAGTCCCACTGTGGACTCGGCGTGTTGCCCCCTATTCGGCGAGTCCATGGGGGTACTCGGCGAGTTCGAGCGTCAGATGGAGCTATTTTCGGGATTTCTTGTTGTTTATCTTTGAGATACTTGCCTTTATCATATTAGATCAATATAAATCTGATTTTATGATATATATATATATATATATATATATATATATATATATATATATATATGACTATATTCTTGATCTAATTGAAGATATTTATCAATTAATAAAATATTTGTTTTCTTATGTGATAATTGATTAGTTATTTTGATTAAATTGGTAAATTGTTTTGCAAGAAATCATTAAATAAATCAAATTTGGATAATTATGTGATTAAATGTTAATTTAGATTATTTTTTATTTGATCCTTGTGTTATGAAAAGTTTCATATTTTCCCCTTTAGGTTTTATAGTTTAAATTTAAACTCAAAGTTTTTTGTTTTTTGAAATTTAAATAGTTGAAACCCAAATGTTTTGAAATGTTTCAAAACTTGCCCTCGAGTTTTGGAATTTAATTTTTGATTAAAAAATTTAATTTTGATGTATATTTAAATTCTAAACCCTAATGTTTTGAAATGTTCCAAAACTTGTACTCAAGTTTTGGAATTTAAAAGTTGAGTAAAGGTTTAATTTAGGAATGTTAAATTCTAAAACCCTAATATTGTTTTGAAAAGTTCAAATCACACCCTTATGGTTTTATTAATTAATTAAGGTGTATAATTAAAAGAGGTTTAATAAATCCATAAAAGTTTTGGTTTACAATTTAATTGAATTAAAAGTATAATTGTTAAATTAGACCACCTAGTATTTTAAAAAGTATAAAATACACCCTATACTATACATAACATTAAAAGTCTAACATTATATATATGTATGAGTAAAAGTCAGTCTTACCGTTAGTAGGCATCATTCACGAAGCTGGTCTATAAGGGGTGTTTAAGGAAATTGCCTATAAAATGGTGATTGAATGGGTATCCACTCTTACCCACCGCACTCTTGACTAGTGGAGGGTCGTTAGCCGAACGGGTAGGATAGGAAGAAACCTTCCATTATAAGTATAATGAAGTACAAAAGTAACTAAATGTTTTTCAAATTCCCAATCTTGGTTACTTAGGCAAAGTGAATTGATGCAATTCCATGAAATTACACTTTGTGCCCTTGCGAAGACGTTAGTGGAGCGTGTGTGGTTTACCGGCACACTAAATGGGTCTAAGAAAAGGTAGCAAAGGGTGACTCAATGTTTGTCATAGTTCGGTGGAACGTGTGTGGTTTACCGGTACATCGAATAGGTGACTGTAACATGTGAGAGCATCATGTAAGTTTGCATGGTTATTCACACCCACTTTGTGATCCTCGGCATCCCAGTCACAAACAAGAGGGGCATATCGAGATTTAAACATGCCATTGAAATGTTCAAATGAATCTCATAGGATCTAGGAGTTTTCATAGATTTAAAACTTAAATTTCTTTTTTCGTTTTTGATGGAGGGAATTAGTGAATCGTCATTCACTTACCTTCAAATGTTCTGCAATTTGGGTTACGACATCCCTCTCCCGAGTTGTAGAATATTTTTTTGGGTCCTAGCCTTAGTATCTCATTTGGGTGATTTACTAAGGACTCAATCAATCAACTAACTTGAATTCGTTTTCTCCCGTTTTGTAGATGTCAAAGTTCGACAACTATGGTCTTCCCAAATCCCGTGGAACAAGCATTCCACATGAAGATGGTATTCCACGATTCGATCGAGGAACAAGAAATCATGCTTCACTTCCTCCACCTCCTCCAAATTTTCTCCCTAACCGTCAAGATCGAAGAATTGAAAGGTTCAATATCACTAATGCCCTATTGGAAATGAAACATGAAGATGGTAAACCCGTGTGTGCCCACGTTCTAGGAATGAAATCACACATTGATAGGTTGATAATGTTGGGTGTGTCATTCCCGGATGAGTTGGCTGTGAACTGGGTTTTGCAGTCACTCCCTGAATCGTATAATGAGTTCAAAAGAAAGTATTATATGATGGATCATGACGATAACCTCATTGACCTAACTTACATGCTCATTGCTGCTGAATCAGAAATGATTTGGCGAAGCAATGGAGCGTATTTGTTGGGAAAGTCAACCGACCATGCTTCCGAGGACGTTCTAGGAGAACCGACCAGCGTTTGCTACCAAGAGAAAGGGTGTTGGATACAAGTCTGCCCAAAGAGCCTGAAGAGTCCAGAAGATGGGAGAGTCAAAGAGTATGGTTGCGCTTCAGGTAAAATCCACTATCTAACTCTGTCAAGTTCCTATTCATTGATTCTTGATACATGATGTGATAAGATTGCATTTGAATGTTTTGCTGGATCGGTGAAAAGAAAGGAAGCTTGGTAAGAGAGTAAGAAGAATCTAATCACAAAGAAATGGATCTAGATCGCCTGGACTTGAAGATTAGATTTTGAGCTTAGATAGTTATGATAGAGTTGTTAGGAATTTTCTTTTTGAATACATAGTTTTCAGTTGATCTTGCATTGTAAGGACAAATGTTTTCCGCTGCTTTTATAAATAAAATAGATTTTGGTTTGACTTATTTATTTATTTGTTTATTTCCTTGCAATGAAATCGTTATGAAAATTGATGTTTGCATATTTCTACAACAAGTGGATATGATTCTTGTTTATGATGTTTATGGAAAGTCGAGAATTTACCAAATAGGGAGAGTTTCTCATCGCCTAAGTTTCAATTGGACAGAAACTTGGAATCATGCAACTTGGTTGCACGATGAATGAGAAATTTCATATTTGGAAATTAGACTAATTCATTGACAAAGTGTCAAGTGAAGGACTAGGAGATCGAGTACACAAAGTTGCGTGTTGATCAAGTCCACCATAAGAATAACAAAAAAAAATCTGTTATGATTTACTAAAGGTTTAGTAAATATGATTTTACTTACAAGATTAAGTGTAATTCTGAATTGGTATCAAGTAGGCAGAACGAATAAGAAGAATCAAGTAGGCAGAAAGATAAAAGTTTCTCCATTCTAAGAAGAATGGAGAGTACCTTTTATGCTTTATGATAGGTCTTAATGATTAAGAACCATATCTCAATTGATCCTCTAAGAGAGTCTTAGTACAATTGCATGTCTAAGAAAAGGATTCAAGAATTGAAGAAATGGTTAAATCAAAAAGTCAATCATACTTCGTTCCAAAACAAGTCTTAGAGTTAAGATTGTGACATTGAGTGATAAGTATTAAGAAGGTTATAACATTCATCAAATGCGGAAAGTTGTGATGTCTTGGATAAGACAAAGACCAACTCGAACCAATTTATGAAGTGTTTTGATAAAAGCTACACTAACTCTTGAATATTTGTTTGTCAAGAAATGGTTATTGACAAGAGAATCTTATATGTCAAGGAGTCAGTGGGAGTCTTAATGGTCTTGAAAGGTTTCAAGAACAAATCAAAATAGACCTTATCGATCATCACTAGCACACGAGTTGAGGTTTACAACCTATCGTGTTGACATTATTTTGTTTTTGTGCTGTTCCAGTTGAGTTAATTATGCATGTGAGTCCTATGAGTTCTCATTTGAATGCATAAAAGGCAAGGACCTTGATTAATGAAAGGTACATTGATAGGAAAAGGTGAGCTGCTTAACTACTTGGAAGACATGGTGGGCAGCTGTGCTACCATAAGGCAATAAATCAAGATTAAGAAAGTTCAGTCCATATGAGTTTGAATTTGTCGTGAACTTTGGTTTTGACAAATTCACATGGATAGGAACGCATACACCATTAAAATCTAAGTGTCATAAGATTCCCTCCTTCATGAAAATGACTGTGAGGAAATGCTTTCACTAAGAAAGATTTTAAAAAAGGATAATGACTGTGAAATTGTATTCTCGAATTCGATTATGGTTACGGTATCCCTTTCCATGATTTGAATTGTGAGGTTTGACAATTAGTCTGAATTGATTAGACGCACATATGAGCTATCTAAGTAAAGGGTGTATAAGTTCAAGAAGCCTTGATAAAAGATTATCAAAGCATTAAGTATTAGAAACATGGACTTAAGAAATTCAATATGTATTAATTTTCTGAAAGTTAAGATGTTCCTGAATACATGTCGAAGCTAGTGGGAGCATAAAGTGTTATGTTTTATAATAATCATCATGATAGTGGGAGCATAAATGTTATGATTGTATGATTATTAAGGAAAGTATTGCAAGTTAGCAATATTAATTATAGAAAAACAAGAGTTATACCTTGCAAAGTCGTAAGTGTTGTAAAGTTGTTTTGCTATAATTAAGGGAGAGAATATTATGCTTCATTTCAAATCTAAAGGCTTAGGTTGTGGAATGTTAATAAATTTAGTCAAGGGTACATAGTGTGTTCTTAAAATTTCGATTATGATTACGGCATTCCTCTTCACAATTCGAATTTTGAGAACATAGCAAATAAAATATTATGGCAGAAGATTGATGAAGTATCAAATCTTTATGTAAGACATTATGCATTGTGTCCCATACACTTCGGGTATAGGATCGATTGCATAGGCTATAATATTTTACCATTCTAAAATTTTCCAAATGTCTAGCGCATTTAGAGGGAAAAAGGACAAGAATTGGTTTTGACTAAGATAATTAAACAACTATCAAAGGACAATCCAAAGTTCGTCGAGGATTGGTCGCTTGTGAGTAGTTGGAAGTATGATATTGGATGGACCATATCGACATTATTATGAATAGATAAGATTCAATTAAGAATGAGTTTTCATATGCAAAATACGGAAACGTGTCCATATTAGGAATTGAATATTGAAAATCTATGTGTAGATTAGAAACTTTTATGAAAAAGGATGTTCAAAGGAATGTTCTTTGAGTGAGAGACATCATATCTAAGAAATTGTATTGTAACAATCTTCGATAGAGAACTTTGTAATATCATTGGCAATAGTCTTTGTGATTTTGGTGCAGTGATATTACGAAAGGATCATTGCATAAAATGTTAGAATCTAGCATATTCTATAAGTGGCAAGAATTTGATATTTTTTCACTTATGAAAAAGGATTTGGAGTTGTGAAATGAGTATGATTGAAAATGTGTTCAATGTGATCTATTTCACAAAGTAAGAACCATAGGTAAACACTGTGTGCATGCTAGGAGCATGGGACAAGTGTAATAATTCAAGTAAGAAGTTGATTACCCGAAACGACAAATAATGAGTAATCGATATGGTGATAAATAAAATGTGTTTTATTTATGCTCAAAGGTTTGAGGCCATATGGGATTAGTATTATTCTTGTGTTTCACTTTGCATGTTTTGACTTCCTGAATAATTTAATTGGTTAAGAACAGTCAAATTATTCGAACGGGTCATAGTTGTTCATATGTTGGAAGTAGGTATGAATGAAGACTGTCATGAATTGGTGTGTGGAATGTCTAAAAGAGTATTAGACATAAGCAAATGTTTGTTGCAACGTTCATGAGTGCTTATGAATATGAATTTGAGCATTGGATTAAACCCACGCTCACTTGGATCACTCCATGGATTGTGTCACGAGTGATTGGTGAGACGATAACATCTTATATTCTTGAAATTGAGATGTGTGAGTTGTATCTTGCAAATCGGTTGCACATTGATAATATGTAAACGCACTAGTAACTTGGTGTTATAAAACATATTGTTGTGTGTGATTCGGTGAGTGAGTGAAAGCGAGCATTGAATCAAAGTTTATCCGTTCCTTTTATCCAAAGTAGGATAAAAGCGATATCTTTGGGCCTTTCGATGATTTAATGATGACAAACGTAAATGCTCGGCCGGGCTAGGGCTAATTTGATTTGTTCAATTAGTCAGTCGTCATAAATCGGAAGTCGAGAAATAGTACAAAGAGAATGATTAGAAATTATGTATTATACGATATCTAGAATGGAGGAATATATGATCCCTTATCTAAAGGACACGCGTATCTGATAGGATCAGAGTTGACAACGGCTTTGGAAAGCTACGATTGCAGATCAGGATCTGAAGTTATACGCATAATAGTTATTAGACTTATCCAAGTGGGAGACTGTTGGATTAGTGTCTAAGTCCATAATTATTTTGGTATGTACTTGACCCGATGGTGTATGGTCCTTTTGGGTTGCCTTCACCAAAGCAACTTGATAGGATGAATTATGGAGAAAAAGGATTAAATATGATTTATTAATATATTATGAGAATAATATATTAAAGGAGAAATCATATTTTTTTAATTAATATTAGTCAATAATTAATTGGTAATTAATTTTGTGACTAAAGGAGATTAATTAAACATAAGGGACAAGAATTGTTATTATAAGATAATTGCAATTTGGGCTATGGATTGCCTTATATTAAGGAGTGGACGAATTCTATGGGGAAACCTATTAGAAATCATCCAAGGCCTTTAAGGAAAAGAGTCCATGGGTTGCTTAGGGCTTAAGCATCCAAATTAGGGTTTCCTTGTTAGATAACCCTAATAGCCTCACTATATATAGAACCCTTAAGGCTCAAAAACGTGGGGAACATCTCTTCTAGGGTTAGTACACGTTTTGGGCAGCCTCCATCCTCTCTCCTCTTCATCCTCTTTCTCTTGGTGTTTGTGAACCATCAGAGGAGTGACATTTGTGACTCTAAGCTTTCTAAAGTCAATACAAGGAGGAATTGGGATTGTTATTGCTATATAACAATCAAGGTATGATCTAAACCCTAATCATATGTTATATTGATTATCATATTCTAGACCTAGGGTTTATAGTCTTGTATAACTTGAATGTACAATAGAGAAACCTAGATCCAAGCATTAGGGTTTGTATGAGCACATAGGATGTTCTTATTGCCAAAACCCATCAAAACGGACGTCTCGGTCTGACACTACTGATACAGGCACCCCATGTCGTGCCACTACCTCGCGCACATAGATATCGGCTAGCTTCTCGGCCGATATGCTCTCCTGAATTGGTATGAAATGTGCGCTCTTGGTCAGCTGATCCACTATGATCCAAATCGAGTCAACTCCACTTGCGGTCCTGGGAAGCTTAGTGATGAAATCCATAGTGATATCCTCCCATTTCCACACAGGAATGTCTAACGGCTGCATCTTGCCATGGGGTCTCTGGTGTTCCGCCTTGACCTTCCTACAGGTCAGGCACCTCTCTATGTACCAGACTACGTCCCGCTTCATGTAGGGCCACCAATAATCGGTTCGAAGATCTCTATACATCTTCATCCCCCCTGGATGGATGGAGAACCGAGACTTGTGGGCCTCAACCATCAACACCTTCCATACTCCTCCCAAATACCACACTCAGACTCTCCCATGAAGGGTCAACAATCCTCGATTGTCATAATCGAAAGAAGCTACTCGGCCCACAATCCACCTTCACACTTTTTCCTTTCCTCCTTCAGGCCCTCGACCTGTGCCTCTCTAATCTGCTCCAACAATGGAGTAATCATCGTCATCCTCAGACATATATCTCTGATCGGAGCCACCAGCTCTAAATCGTGTGTCGGATAGTTAGCCTCGTGAGGCTTTAACTGTCTAGAGGCATAAGCTATCACATGCCTTCGTTGCATCAACACTGCTCCGATGCCGGTGATCGAGGCATCACAGAACACTACAAATTCATCCACTCCCTCTGGCAGGGTAAGAATCGGTGCCTCGCACAATCACTGTCTGAGGGTCTCAAATTCTGCCTGCTGCTCAACCCCCCAACGAAACACCACCGACTTCCTAGTCAGTCGGATGAGTGGAACTGTTATCTTGGAGATGTCATGGATGAATCTTTTGTAGTACCCTGCCAAACCTAGGAAGCTCCGAATCTCAGATGGAGACCTCGGGACCTCCCACTGTATCACGACCTCTATGTTGGTCGAATCCACTAATATACCCTTCTGATTGACGAGGTGTCCAAGGAACTGCACCTCGCGCAACCAAAACTCGCACTTGGAGAACTTCACGGAACGTCTCTCCCTCCTCAAAGTCTCTAGCACCTCCCTCAGGTGCTCCTCATGCTGCTCCTGAGTCTTGGAACCAAGATATCGTCGATGAACACTATTACAGATCGATCCAACATCGGCCTGCATACAGGGTTCATGAGATCCATGAACGCGGCTGGAGTGTTGGTGAGCTCAAACGACATCACCACAAACTCATAATGACCATAACGGGTCCTAAAAACTGTCTTCTGAACATCCTCACCTCTGACCCGCATCTGATGATAACCGGAGCGTAGATCAATCTTGGAAAACCAAGATGCTCCCTGAAGCTGATAAAACAAGTCATCTATCCTCGGGAGTGGGTAATGGTTCTTCACCATTATCTTGTTCAAATCCCGGTAATCTATACACATACTGTGCGACCCATCCTTCTTCTTCACAAACAGGATTGGGGCTCTCCATGGTGAACTACTCGGTCTGATGAAACCCTTGTCTAGTAGCTCCTGCAGCTGCATAGACAACTCTTGCATCTCTGGAGGAGCCAACCGATACGGCGCCTTGTCTATCGGAGTCGCACCCGGAACCAGGTCAATCCGAAACTCAACCTATCTCTCCGGAGGTATCCCAGGCAGATCCTCTGGAAATACATCCAGGTACTCACGCACCACCGGTACATCGTCAACAGTCGCATTTCCCTTCTCACGGGCATCTAAGACATAGACGACGTACCCCGTGCAACCCTGTTGGAAGTAGCGTCGAGCTCTCGTTGCCGAACAAAGAATCGGTCCGCGTTGTGGCCTCTCGCTCTGAATCACTAACTCTCCCCCACCAGGGGTGCAGACCCTCACTAACTGTAGCTCACAATCAATCACCGCCCCATTGGGGCTCAGCCAATCCATACCCACTATAAGCTTATTCCCTCGCAGGGGAATGAGAACCAAATCTACTGAAAACTGCTCATTAAATAACTGCATCGAACACTCCCTATGTACTCTCGCGACCCTGAATGTCTTGTCATCAGCTATCTCAACCTCAAGTGAGCAATCCAGCTCCCCCGGAGCTCTGCTAAACCTCTTGCTAAGTGCAAGCGAAACAAATGATCGGATAGCTCCCGAATCAAACAATATTGTAGCTGAAATGTCGTTCACTAAGAACGACCCTATATATAAAAAAATATAATCATAAGAAACAATCATTAATAATAAAGAAATGAAGGGAAGATACATACTTATCACCATATCAGGAGTCTCTCGCGCCTCCTCTGCTGTCATCTGAAAAGTTCTACTCTTCGCCACTGGTGCCTCACTTCGGCCCTGATGGCCTTCTATAATCCTCAAAGTTGCATGGGCAGGTGCCGCCACCTTCCCTGCTGCTGCCAAACTCGGACACTGGGAATTTTTATGTTCCCTCTGATTGAAATGAAAGCAAATCAGATCAGATGTTGTGGTAACGGTAGGAGTAGCTATACAATCTCTACTCATATGCCCGGTCCGGCCGCACTTGTAGCAACCGGGACTCCCTGCCTTGCACGCCCCATTGTTCAATCTCCCACACTTGCCACACCGACTGTGGCTCTGCTATCCTCTAGATCTATGATCTGATACCTTGGGTTTTTTGCCTGAACTCCCTGTGCCAGATGCCGCCTCTGGCTTCCTCTTCTTCTCCATCTCTAAATCAATCTCTCTCTCATGAGCCCTAACAATCATGTCATCCAGTGTTTTCAGCTGGCCGGCTCACAAACTGTCAGATATCACTCCGCAACATCTCATGATAACGGCCCTTCTTCATTTCCTCATCAGTTGCGTACTGAGGAACGAGAAGATCCCTCTCCCTGAACTTGGCAGGTAATCTCCGCCACTGTCTTTGTAGTTTGGGTGAGATCCTGAAACTCCCTGGCTAAATGTTGCACATCGATAACCGGTGCAAACTCGGCTCTAAACATGGTAGTAAAATCAGCCTAAGTCATTGCATCAAGTGTTGCATCATCCCCGATGACATGCCCGATCTCCTCCCACTAATCTCATGCCCTGTCCTTCAGAAGACAGGATGCTAATCTGACCTTGTCCCCCTCGGGACATCTACTGGTGCGTAATGCGTTGGCGACATCTGCTAACCACCTAGTACTCGCTATGGGGTCCCGCGCTCCATGATAGTCAGGAGCTCCACAGGCTCTGAACTCCCTGAAAGTGAGCGTACGCGACCCCATCATGGTCGCCACCTCAGCACGAAAGGTACTCAACCTCTCATCCATCAGCTCTAAAATACCCTCCTTGATCGAACCAAAGATCACAGGAGTCTGCTCAAGTATGATGCGAGTAATCTCTGAAGAGAGAAACTCCATAGTCTGATCATCCAAATGCTCGGCTCCCGAGCCTGGTCGTGATCCCTCATCGACACCTGAACTGTCGACTGCTGGTCTAGGGCGTAAAACCACCATTTTGAAACACATAGCGACAAACGTCAGAAATACTGATATATCTCGAGGGATCACTATTACTACAAATTTCTTGGTCTTGCCTTGGCCTTCCATGATTCAAGTACGGATCCTCTGCTTTCAGTAGTACGGGCCCATACTACCTTCCACATTTATCCGTACTTTCCT
Organism: Lactuca serriola; assembly: GCF_051521515.1. Classification (NCBI taxonomy): domain Eukaryota; kingdom Viridiplantae; phylum Streptophyta; class Magnoliopsida; order Asterales; family Asteraceae; genus Lactuca; species Lactuca serriola. The sequence continues at coordinate 23,560,454 of NC_136408.1, forward strand.
CAAGAACTGCCTCAACTCCACCAAGTCACTACTACTGCTACTGATCTCCGCTACTCTCATCCTAGGCTTGCCCTAGGGACAATCTCTGAGTCCACCCAAACCAATCCTTAGCTGTTGAAGGCCTCCTTGTAATGCCAATTAGCCATCACCTGAATACCATCACATGTGACGAGGCTCAGATAATCCTTCGAGTAAAAGACTCATCCCTACAACGGTTAGACTTAGACGAGAGTTGCGCAATAGGGCCAAATCTAGCACTCTGAGATTATTCAACCCTGATCACATGTGACGTGACATATTCACCTGATGGATAACTCCCATCACTCAGAGTCCTACAAAGCACAAAGCAAGTAGCATTCAGACACAGGAAGCTACTCAAGCAAATCTATTCTCCTAACAAGAAACTATACTAGCATACAATGCTATTCTCATACTATCAGGAATAACCTAAACAGACTATCCTACTACTGTCTACTCAATACTAGCATGCAATTCTCATAAAGCTGAAACACATATAGCAGGCGCATAAGGCATCCTCCTAGATCCTTAGTCCTATTCTATCATGTTGTTCTACTGAAACTGAAACAGATAATCATAATATAAACTTGTATGGGTAATTTGGGAGTACTTACTTGAGCTCGGCTGATCGCATGTACCACACCCTTTTCCATTTCCTCAAAACTCTTTTCTTTTTAAGTCTATTTTTTTCCAAAAAATATTTCGAAAATATTATTCAGTTAAAATCTTTTACCATTTCCTTAGTTTGAGTCCAGTCATACTCGAAAGTGTGCCTGAATCCCTCAAACCAAGGCTCTGATTAAATAGAATGATTGAAACCTAGCTAAGTGATCAGATTAACAAGAATTAAAATCAAACATTCACTAAGCTCAAAATTTAACCAACAAGATAAAAGCACACAATGAAAATCAAATCTGATAACTGATCACATTAAAAGTACTAGTCTTTTGCAGAACTGAAAACTAGGTGAAACATCCCAAAAGTACGACCCAAAACTTTTTGTTTAAATATTACTAAAAATCACATCATCAAATGTCATATACACTAAGAACCATAGGATGAATAACTCAAAAGTCAAAGAAACTGTGTCAAAACACAAACTGTATCAATCATATCAAAAATATCTAAATAAAACCCCCAGGATAAAACTGAAGTTGTGGTGTCTGCGATGTCATCATCTCGAGCTCTTCCCCTTGCTAGCGGAAGTACCTGAAACCAAAACTGAAACTGTAAGCAAGAAGCTTAGTAATCTCCCCCGAACTACCGCATACCATAAAATAACATATAAAGACATACCGGGCCTTGCCCGTTGCATCGGACCAAAATCCAGAAACTGCATCGGACCGAAGTCCGGAAACTGCATTGGACCGAAGTCCAGAACTAACCAGGGTCTTGCCCTCTACATCGGACCGAAGTTTGGAAACTGCATCGGACCGAATTTCGGAAACTAACCAGGGCCTTACCCTCTACATCGGACCGAATTCCGGAAATTGCATCGGACCGAAGTCCGAAAACTAACCAAGGCCTTGCCCTCTGCATCGGACCGATGTCTGAAAACTGACTGAACATAGCATAGCATAATCATAACTATTAGCATAAACACATATACCGCATACTGCATCGGACCGAGGTCCGGAACACATAACACAAAGACATGCTTGAATAACAAATACATCAAGCACACTGAACTACTACATCGAACCAAAGTCTGGAACTACTGCTGGCTAAACGGGCCGACATTGTGGCCGTAGACCCATTCCTACTGGAAGGAAACTCACCTCGCAACGCTGGCTGCTGAGATGCTAGATCTGAAACTATCTGACTGCTGCTCCAGAACTCCCCGACTACAAATCCCATAAACACTAAATCAAATACTGACAACTAATCTGAGGGTAAAATGACTATTTACCCCTGGTCAAGTCAACTTCCAGGTCAAAGTCAACTTTCAGTTGACCAGACTCGCTGAGTTGGGCCGCCAACTCGCCGAGTCCCCATCATCCATTCTAATCCTCTACTCGCTTCTACTTGTCGAGGTTGGCAAAGACTCGACGAGTTCTTCTTCGATACTAACATCGAGTCTAATCTTCATCCGACTCGCCGAGTTGTATGAACAACTTGTCGAGTTCCCCTTCAACAGAAGAACACACCCGGTCTTTGACTCGTCGAGTCGTATGAACAACTCGTCGAGTCTGACTGCTTGCAGATCTAAGTCTTAAATGACTGAGTCCTTACTTTACTCACTACACAGACTCGCTACTACTGAACCAGGAATCTAAGACTCGCGACCCGACTCGTCGAGTAAGAAGGACAACTCGCCGAGTCCTTAGCATGCATATTCCATACAGTCAATTCTAATCAACTTTAGTGCATCCAATTCGTAGATCTAAGCTTCTGGGACTATCTGAACACGTAAAGCTGCTAATTTTACGTGTATCAAAGATGCAATGAAGCAATAACACTCATACTTTGCTATTATGGAAGGTTTCTTGACTAAAACCAAGCCATGGCTTCCAAAAGGTGGTCTCCTTGAGCTTCTAAAGCTCAAGAGAGGCTAGATCTAAGATATGACTCGACCACAAGGCTTTATCACAAAGGATTTGGGGTTTTTGAGCCTAAAACCAACAATTTGGGGACAAACTAGATCTATTAGCACAATAATCAAGATGGAAACTTCATTACCAGAAGGGATGGCCAAAGAGGAGTGTATTCTGAATCTACTTCTTCTTTCTTGAGTTCTTCTACCTTCTCCTTCTTTTCCTTGCTCCAAAATGCACCCAAAAGTTCCTTCACAAGGAAAAGATCAATCACGCACACTTCTAGGAGGCTAGGGTTTCGGGAATAAGTTTCTGGGAAGTGAAGGAGGCTAGTTTGGGGCTATAATGACGTTTAAATAGGGTGCAAACCCTTGAAATTAGGGTTTCATCCAGACTGGTAGACTCGTCGAGTCCGAGAATATGGACTCGTCGAGTCGCCAACTTAAACCGCATGCAAATCCCGTCTCTACTCGACGAGTCGAGCTATTGACTCGTCGAGTACCCCTTAAGAAATGAAAATTACTTTATTTAAATCACATACAAGAAAATGGGGCATTACACTAGGGTTATAGCCAGACATGGCTAAAATCTTATCTAAGACAATAAAAGAAGCATTAAAAATACTAAATCTTACTAAACTAAACGTAGGAGATGATCCACGAACTTTAAATCTTCAAAAAGTGATGAAAAGTGCAGAAAATCGACTTCATAAGGGTTTTTCGTCATCTGAAATCGTCTACGATTCAATTGAGAGGATATATGGTACTTATAAAGCAGTATGAGTAACAAACAAGGGTTCTGGAAATAAGCATGGCATGTGCTTGGGGGCACGGCCCGTGCCAAGTCATCGCACCTAGAAAATCCAAAACAAATTAGAAAAAATAAAAATTTGGACTTCGATGGGGAAGCACGGCCCGTGCTTGAGCTTCGCAAGTTAAAATATCCACATCATGAGGTAGGTATGACCCGTGCTTGAGAGGCACGACCCGTGCTTCAGGACTGAACTTTTAAAATGCCTTAAAAAATAAGAAATCTTCCTGTTATGTTTCGTAAGTGAAGAATGACCCATATTTTGTGAGATATAGCATGCATTTGGTATTTTCTTTTAGCGTTTTGGCTCCAGATAAGCACTAAATATGCTCCAAAGACTCTCAAACAACCGCTCAACTTCAAATTACCTAAAATTGGCATCAAAACATGAGTAGTACATGCATTCTTATGAAATACATTAGCTGAACATTATTTAAACTAATGCACATGAAAAAAGCATGAAATATGATGCAAAATGCTTATAAAAACTACCCTAAAAGATGCATAAAATGGCATCTACGAGTTTGTCCCTAGAAATTTTAGGTTGATGGATTCCCGATTTTATAAGGTATAAGTCGGTTCAGTCGCAACTTTGACATTTTTCTGGTTTGAGTAGTTCGCTATGAGAGGGGTCGTATTGTTGGGGGAGCGAAAGATGATTGTTGCATTTAAATGTTTTCAAGTGTTTGGATTGATGTTGGCATCAGTTGGGTTCTGCATGGTGTCTCGAGTTTTCAATTTGGATGCGTTAACGTTATGAAGTGATGGGAGGGAGCATGTGAAATAGTCCTAGTATAGTTTTCAGGAATTCTAACTTATTCAGATTTCGAGGATGAAATCCAGTTTAAGTGGGGGAGAATTGTAACACATTTTTTAGTGATGTTTTAATTTCAAAACATTGGGTCAGAATTTGGTCAAATGAAGGTTTTGGGCCTCAAATAAATAGAGTTTAGACCCTTTCGGATGTTGATAATGTTGGATTAAGTAATTACAGCCCTTGATTTGTGCCTTGAAGCAAAAGGGTAAAATTGGAACGGTGATATCTTGAGCTTATTGCATGAATTAAGAATTTAGTTCGATAAGTTTTTAGTCAAAATTAACTAGATGGGATTGTGGGGCTCATCGATACTTTTCAGTGCATATAAAGAATGCCGAAATCGAAGTTAAATAAAAAAAGTTATGATTGTTTGAAGTTGGAGTGGAATTGAGGGAAAGCACCATGGAGTGGCAATCTGTCTCCCACAGAGTGGAAGCTGGGCAGGCCCAAGCCCATTCTTTTTAGGGTTTTCAATGTATTAAAGGTAAGGATTCATGTTTTAGGTCATTTTCTCAGCATCCATCTCATATAGAACCCCTTGGGAGTTACCCTATCCTCCCTCTTCATATTTTGAGCTTCTCCCCTATCATCTCATATATATTTTGAGTGTTTTTAGTGGTTTTGGTGTGAGGATGCAAGATGGAAATCTTCTGAGTGTCCTTTCTGATAGATTTGATTCCGATTCCCAAGAGGGAAGTATGCGTGATTGCAGGGATGGACTGGCTTAGTCGATTTGGTGTCATGATAGATTGCGAGGGCCAACGAGTGGTAGTTTGAACCCCAAGTGGGGGAGAAATGATTATATATGGGGAGGGCACCAGAGTGGGATCAGGGTTCTGTTCAGCTGCCAGGGCTTAGCAGTATATTCAGCACGGGTGTGCGGGTTTTCTGGCGTATGTGGTAGAAATGCGAGCCAGGGATCATATTTTAGTTTCCGAGGTTCCTGTAGTCAGGGAGTTTGCATACGTTTTTCCGAAGGAGTTGCCTGGGATACCTCTGGAGAGGCAGGTCGATTTTCGGATCGACTTGGTTCTTGGTGCGGCCCCTATCGCCAATGCGCCATACCCGTTGGCACTGCCAGAGATGCAGGAGTTGTCGTCATAGCTGTAGGAACTGCTGGGCAAGCAGGTCATTCGACCTAGCAGTTCTCCATGGGGAGCACCGACCCTCTTCGTCAGGAAGGACGGTTGGCACCAGATGTGCATTGATTATAGGGAGTTGAACAAGTTGACGGTGAAGAACCATTATCCTCTCTTGAGGATAGATGACCTCTTTGATCAGTTGCAGGGTGCATCTTGGTTCTCCAAGATTGACTTCAGGTCGGGATATCATCAGGTCCGAATCAGAGAGGAGGGCGTGGAGAAGACCGCATTCCGGACTCGTTATGGTCATTACGAGTTTGTGGTGATGCCGTTTGGGCTCACCAACACGCCGTATGGACCTGATAAATCAGGTCTGCAGACCGATGCTTGATCTCTCGGTCATCATGTTTATTGATGATATCTTGGTATATTCTAAGACCTCGGAGCAACACGATGAGCACCTCAGGGAGTTATTGGAGGTTCTGAGACGAGAATGGTTGTATGATAAGTTCTCGAAGTGCGAGTTTTGGTTGCGAGAGGTCCAATTTCTAGGACATCTCGTTAATCAGGAGGGGATTTTGGTCGACCCGACCAAGATTGAGGCAGTCATGCAGTGGGAAGTGTCGAGATATCCCTCGGATATCAGGAGTTTTCTGGGTTTAGTCAGGTACTACCGGATATTTATTCGAGATTTCTCTAAGATTGCGGTACCCCTCACTTGTCTGACAAGGAAGGGGGTGGATTTCCGATGGGGCCCTGAGCAGCAGAGGGCGTTTGAGACCCTCCGTCAGTGTTTATACGAGGCTCCAGTCTTGACACTCCCGGAGGGAGTTGAGGATTTTGTGGTATTCTGTGATGCATCCATCACAGGTTTAGGGGCGGTCCTCATGCATAGAGGTCAAGTGATAGCTTATGCCTTGTGGCAGCTGAAGCTGCACGAGACGAGATATCCTACTCATGATTTAGAGCTGGGAGAAGTGGTGTTCGCTCTCAAGATATGGAGGCATAATCTATATGGGGTCCGTTGTACCATATACACGGATCACAAGAGCTTGAGACACATCATGGATCAGCCGAACCTAAACATGAGGCAGTGAAGGTGGCTGGATGTAGTCAAGGACTACGATTGTGAGATCCTTTACCACCCTGGTAAAGTGAATGTGGTTGCAGATGCTTTGAGCCGCAAGTCAGTTGGGTCTTCCATCCCAGAGATACGTATGAGGATAGTGGTGGATTCCCCGCTTGTGAGTTTGATCAGAGATGCCCAGGTGGAGGGAATGCGACCGGAGAACTGGAAGTTGGAAGGCATCAAGGGTGAGAGCGCCCGAATTGTTCGGGATAGTTGGGGATTATTGACCCGATGCGGTCGGGTTTGGGTTCCGATGACTGGTGGGGTCAGACAGACAGTCATGGAGGAGGCTCATAAGTCTCACTTCTCTCTTCACCTGGGGGCCACCAAGATGTATCGATACCTGAGTCTGAGTTACTGGTAGCCATGTATGAAGCGAGAAATCGCTTGGTATGTCGAGAGGTGCTTGACCTATAGGATGGTCAAGGCCGAGCATCATAGGCCGCATGGGATGTTGCAACCTCTAGAGATTCCCATGTGGAAATGGGAACAGATCACGATGGACTTCATTACCAAGCTGCCGAGGACGGCGAAAGGGTTTGATGCCATATGGTTCTGATGGGTTTTAGCCATAAGAACTTTCCTATGTGCCCATGCAAAACCCTAATGCTTGGATCTAGGCTTTCTAATTAAACATGCTTTGAATCCAAGACTTCTAATGACTATTTAGGTGTAATAACAATATTGAAACAGATCTAGAATCATACCTTTGAATTCCTTGTTGATCTTGTTGTCTTGGAGCTTCTAGAGTCACAATTGTCACTCCTCTAATGGCTTACAAACACCAAATAGCAAGGAGGATGATTTGGGAGAGAGGAGAGGGGAGGAAATCAGCCAGGGTTCTCTTACTTTAGATGAAGTGCTGATTTCCCTTTGCCATAGGGTCTATTTATACTTGTAGACTCCTTAAGGGTTACAACCTAATCCCTAATTGGATAACCTTCTCTTAAGGCTATCCAAATCCATTCCTTAGATAAGCAATGGACGATTCAAGCTATCCTTTAGCTTCTAGAATCCGTCCAATCCATATCTATATGGATTTATAGACTAAAGTTTAACTATCAAACAATTGACAGTTTATACCCTCTTATTTAATTAATCTCTTTAAGTCACCAAATTAATTCCAATTAATTCCATGACTTATATTAATCAAATAACAATATATTATTCTTTATATTATTCTAATAATATACTAATAATATTTACTCTCTCTTAATAAATCATCCTATCAAGTTGCTATTGTGAAGGCAATCCAAAAGGACCATGCACAACTGGGTCAATTACTTGCCTAATATAGTTGCAGCCTTAGACACTATTCCAACAGTCTCCCACTTGGATAAGTCTAGTAACTATATGCACAAGTACAATTCGATTTGCAATCATAGCTCTCAAAGACGCTGTCAAACTCTGATCTAATCAATCTTGTCCTTTAGATAAGGGATCGTACAGTCCTCTGTTAGATATCATGCTGACAATCTTATGGAATGGTTAGTCAAGCATTTAGGTTTCTCGATCTCTGATTTATTCGACATAGAACTTAATCGAACACATCAATTCAGTTCTGACCGGGCCCGACACATAAGTCAAATCAAATCATCAAGCGGCCGAGATATCACTTTTACCTTCTTAGATAAAAGTTACAGATAAACTTCGACTTATATGCATTTACTTATTTAATAATCAACTATACACAACAATGCGTTTTATAACATTGAGTTACCAATGCGTTTTCGCATTATCAATGTACAATCAATTAGCAAATAACAAACCATATATCTAGGTTTTAAGACTATATGATATTATCGTCTCGCGATCACCCTTTTATATCATATTCCATAAGGTGATTCCAGCAAGCGCGGGTTTGTTCCAATGCTCAAAACCAGTTCATAAGCACTCATGAATGTGGCAGCAACCCTTTGCTATGTCTAATACCATTTAGACAATCTACGCACCGATTCATGACAATCTTCATTCATATCTACTTCCAACATATGAACGATTGAGGACAATTTGAATAATTCGATTATTCCTAATAAACTCAATTATTCTGGAAGTCAAAACATGCAAAGTGAAACAATAGCTAAACAATTAACATAAGATAGTAACATTACTCATAAATAAAACTCCTTTATTTAATCATCAAATGTTAATTACATTTATCTATTACATGTTTCTAATACTATCTAATCTATGCTAATATCATCCTTCAGCCCAATACTCCTAGCATGCTGCAAGTGCTTAACCCTACTAAGTCCCTTCGTAAGCGGATCTGCTGGGTTATCTTCTGATGATATCCTCTTCACTACGAGTAGTCCTTCTTCTACACGATGTCTAATGAAGTGATATTTTCTGTCGATATGTCGTGATCTACCATGATCCCTCGTTCCTTGGTCAAGGCAACCGCTCCTTCGTTATCACAGAAAATCTCCATGGGCTCTTTTATGGCAGGTACAACTCCAAGATCGCCGATGAAGTTCTTCAGCCATATTGCCTCCTTCAACGCTTCGCTCACTGCAATGTACTCTGATTCGCACGTTGAATCAGCTACGGTTTCCTGCTTGAAACTTTTCCATGTCACTGCTCCTCCATTCAGGGTAAAGAACCAGCCCGACTGCGAACGGTAGTTGTCCCTGTCGGTTTGAAAGTTGGCGTCACTATACCCTCGCACCTTCAAGTCATCACTCCCTCCGAGGACTAAGAACCATTCCTTTGTCCTCCGAAGGTACTTAAGGATATTCTTCACCGCAATCCAATGTGCTCTGCCAGGATTCCCTTGATATCTGCTAACCATGCTCAAAGAAAAGGCTACATCAGGGCGAGTACAAGTCATAGCGTACATGATTGAGCCAACTGCAGAAGCGTATGGAACTCGGCTCATTTCTGCTATCTCAGCTTCGGTACTCGGACTTTGAGTCTTACTCAACTTGGCATTACTTTGTATCTGTAATTCTCTCTTCTTTGAGTTTTCCATACTAAAAAATTTCAGTACCTTCTCCAAGTAAGTGTTTTGACTAAGTCCAATTAGTCTCTTACTTCTTTCTCTTACTATCCTTATTCCCAAAATGTAAGAAGCCTCTCCAAGGTCCTTCATAGCGAAGCACTTCCCGAGTCAGGACTTAACCTCCTGCAGAGTCGGGATGTCGTTTCCTATGAGTAATATGTCATCGACATATAGAACGAGGAAGCTTACTATACTCCCACTGGCTTTGACATATACACAAGACTCATCTTCACTTCGTACAAATCCAAACTCTTTGAATTTCTCATCGAAGCAAAGATTCCATCTGCGAGACGCTTGCTTAAGTCCATAAATGGACTTCTCAAGTTTACAGACTCTATTCGGATGCTTCGGATCCACAAACCCCTCTGGCTGAGCCATGTAAACATCCTCAGCCAACTTTCCATTAAGGAAGGCAGTCTTGACATCCATTTTCCAAATCTCATAATCATGAAATGCGGCAATCGCTAGCATCACTCTAATAGATTTTATCTTCGCAACTGGTGAGAAGGTCTCATCATAGTCAACTATGGGAGTTTGAGTAAAGCCCTTCGCAACCAATCGCGCTTTATATGTATGTACGTTTCCATCCATGTCGGTCTTTTTCTTGAAGATCCATTTGCACCCAACGGTCTTACGTCCGGGCACATAATCAACCAAATTCCAAACTTGGTTATCATACATGGATTGGATCTCGCTATCCATTGCCTCTTTCCATTTCGCAGACTCCGGGCCTGCCATGGCTTCCTTATAGCTATTAGGTTCATCAAGATTTAGTAGTGTACCATCACTAATATACGTGTCCCCTTCGGTAGTAACATGAAAACCATAAAACTGGGGTAGAACTCTAACTCTATCGGAACGTCTAAGAGGTAAGGATTCATCAATCGGTTCAACCGGAGTTTCCTCCTCGGGTTGAGTGCCAGCGGTAGAGGTTCCTTCATCTATCGACTCTTGAATCTCTTCAAGCTCGATTTGCCTCCCACTGTCTCCTTGGCCTATGAGTTCTCGCTCTCGAAAAACTCCTCTCCTTGCAACAAAGACAACATTGTCCTTCGGTCTATAGAAGAGATATCCAAAGGATGTCTGCGGGTAGCCGATGAAAATACATTGCTTACTTCGAGGTTCGAGCTTGTCGTGAGTATCTCGTCTTACGAAAGCCTCGCAACCCCAAACCTTGATATGTGCCAACGAGGGAGCTTTCCCTATCCACATCTCGTGAGGTGTTTTGGCAACCTTCTTAGTAGGGACTCGGTTAAGGATATGGGCGGCAGTCTCTAAGGCATACCCCCAAAAAGAGATAGGTAGTGAAGCACGACTCATCATAGAGCGAACCATATCCAATAAGGTTTGATTACGCCTTTCTGCCACACCATTCAACTGCGGTGTCCTAGGAGGCGTCAATTGCGAAACTATTCCACACTCCTTGAGATAATCGTGGAATTCAAGACTTAGGTACTCTCCTCCTCGATCGGATCGAAGCATCTTGATTTTCCTGCCCAATTGATTCTCCACTTCATTCTTGAACTCTTTGAACTTTTCAAAAGTTTCTGACTTTTGCTTGATTAAATAGATATACCCATATCTACTATAATCATCGGTAAAAGTCACATAGAAGCGGTTCCCATCCTTCGTGGTTGATCTAAACGGTCCACATACATCGGTATGTATTAAGTCCAATAGACCCTCACCCCTTTCACACGTACTCGTGAAGGGTGACTTAGTCATCTTTCCAAGTAAACAAGACTCGCATGTGTCATCTTCCCTAAGGTCGAATGACTCCAACACTCCATCCTTTTGGAGTTGGGCTATGCGTTTCTTGTTGACATGTCCAAGACGACAATGCCACAAGGATGCTTTATCCATACTAGTGGAAGAATCTATATTCAAAACATCATTTCCTAAGTTATCAACAATCATAACAGTTTCATAAATTCCATTACATGGTATAGCTTCAAAGTAAAAGACACCATTTAGATAAGCCAAAATAGAACCATTCTCATTATTAAAAGAAAATCTAAAACCTTGTCTATATCAACCATGAAATGAAATGATGTTTCTAGCCATTTCTGGCGAATAGCAACAATTGTTCAAATCTAAACATAAATTATTCCTAAGCACTAAAGAATACACTCCAATCTTGGTCACAGGCGACGATCTTCTGTTCCCCATGATTAGATTGATTCTTCCTTGCTCCACATCCCTACTTCTTCTTCGTCCCTGCACATTAGAACAAATGTGATAACCACAACTGGTATCAAGAACCCAAGAAATGGCATGATTAGAATCGTTAGATTTGATTGTATATATACCTGCGAAAGATGGCTTGATCTTTCCTTCCTTGATGGCTTGCAGGTATTCCGGGCAACTTCTCTTCCAATGTCCTATCTTGTGGCAGTGGTGGCACTCTGCCTCCTTCGGGTTAGGGCAGGGCTTAGCGGGATCAACTTTGGTCCCACTAGAAGAGGCACCATCTCGGTCTTTAACCTTGTGATAGTTCTTAGACGAAGCCTTCCTTTTTTTCCCTTTCCTTGACCAATAGCCAAGACAGGAGCAGCGGGTGGATTGGGAGTTAGTGCAACAGACTTGTCTTTGAAGTTGCTCTCAGCGACCCTCAAGAGACCTTGGAGTTTTCTTAGGGTGACCTCCTCTTTGTTCATGTGGTAGGTCATCCTAAATTGATTGTACATCGGAGGCAAAGAGTGAAGCACCATGTCGATCGTCAAGTCTTCCCCAAAGTCAACATTTAACTTGCGAAGGCGGTCGACATACCTTTGCATCTTTTGCAGGTGCACGGTAAGAGCTTCTCCATGACCCATCTTAGCGGAAATCATGTTAGTGAAAATCTCATAACGCTATTGTCTCGCGTTTTGGTGGTATCTCTCCAATAAGTCTTGATGCATCTCGTATGGGTACATGTCCTCGTAGGACTTTTGGAATTCGGAGTTCATGGTGGCTATCATGATGCAATGTACCTTCGTTGCATCTCACTCATGAGTTTCAAAAGCGGTAATTTCAGCCGGAGTAGCGATTTCAGGGTTGTTCTTCTCGAGCTTCTCATCGAGGACATACTCCTTATCCTCATAGCGAGCAATGGTGCGAATGTATCTTATATATTCGCTAAATTTCGTTCCATCGAAGGTGACCTTTTGGCAAAGGCTCATCAACGTGAAAGAACTAGCAGCAACGTTGTTTGCGTTCGACATCTACAAATAGAAAGGACAAAGATAGATTAGAATATGAATCCCTAATTATCACCCAATAAGAAAAATTAGGGCTAGGATCCAACAATAACATTTACATATGAGAAAAGGGATGCCGTAATCTAACATGCAAATAAATTGAAGGTAAGTGAATGACGATTCGCTAATTCTCCACCATAAAACCTAACTATTAGTTCTAAATGTATTGAGAATTCCTAGGTTCGGATGAGATTCATTGAAACTATTCAATGACATGTTTAAATCTCGATATGCCCCTCTAGTTTGTGACTGGGATACCGAGGATCACAAAGCGGGTGTGAATTACCATGAAAATTCACATGGTGCCTTCATTGTAACGATCACCTATTCGATGTGCCGGTAAACCACACACGCTCCATTGAACTATGATAAACAACGAATCACCCTTTGCCACCTTTGCTTAGAACCAATTAGTGTGCCGGTAAACCACACACGCTCCACTAACTTCTTAGCAAGGGTGCAAAGTGTAATTTCATGGGATTGCATCAATTCACTTTTCCTAAAGTAACTAAGATTGGGAAATTTTAAAATATGTGTAGTTACTTTGTATTTCCTATTATACTTTTAATGAGAGGATGAGGTTGCCCTATCCTACCCATTCGGCTAACGACCCTCCACCGATCAAGCAAGCGGTCGGTGTGAGTGTACACCCATTAAGCGCCATTTTATAGGCCGCAACCTTATACCCACCTTATAGACCGACTTCGTGAATGAGGTCTACTAACGGTAAGACTAGCATTTTAGTTATACATATACATATATATATATATATATATATATATATATTAATCTTGTAATATTATATTAGTATAGGGTTGTATTTTAAACATTTTAAAATCTAGGGTTTGAAATTTAAATTGTCTAAATTAAAACTTTTAATTACAAAATATAAATTTCAAAACTTGAGGACAAGTTTTAAACATTTAAAACATGGAGGATCAAATAACAAATAATTTCAATTAACAATTAATTTTCTAATTATCTATATTTGATTTATTCAAGATTTCTTGCAAGATAATTACCAAAATAATCAAAATAATTAATTAATTATCATATAAGGAAATTGAATATTTTATTAGTTGATAAATATCTTTAATTAGATCAAGATAATAGTCATATATATCATAAAATCAGATTAGGGTTGATCTAATATGATTAAGGTAAGTTTCCATAAGATAATCATGAAGAAATCCCGAATCTGGCCATTCCTGACGCTTGGACTCGCTGAGTGCACCAAGGGACTCGCCGAGTCAGGCCAACTCGCCGAGTCCACTATGGAACTCGCAGAGTCCATGACTCAGAAACACAAAAATTGAATTTTGCAGTTTAGTTTCAGACAATTAAGCAACAATTTAATGAAAACCAAGCTAGGCTCTGATACCACTGATGGGTTTTAGCCATAAGAACTTTCCTATGTGCGCATGCAAAACCCTAATGCTTGGATCTAGGCTTTCTAATTAAACATGCTTTGAATCCAAGACTTCTAATGACTATTTAGGTGTAATAACAATATTGAAACAGATCTAGAATCATACCTTTGAATTCCTTGTTGATCTTGTTGTCTTGGAGCTTCTAGAGTCACAATTGTCACTCCTCTAATGGCTTACAAACACCAAATAGCAAGGAGGATGATTTGGGAGAGGGGAGAGGGGAGGAAATCGGCCAGGGTTCTCTTACTTTAGATGAAGTGCCGATTTCCCTTTGCCATAGGGTCTATTTATACTTGTAGACTCCTTAAGGGTTACAACCTAAACCCTAATTGGATAATCTTCTCTTAAGGCTATCCAAATCCATTCCTTAGATAAGAAATGGATGATTCAAGCTATCCTTTAGCTTCTAGAATCCGTCCAATCCATATCTATATGGATTTACAGTCTAAAGTTTAACTATCAAACAATTGACAGTTTATACCCTCTTATTTAATTAATCTCTTTAAGTCACCAAATTAATTCCAATTAATTCCATGACTTATATTAATCAAATAACAATATATTATTCTTTATATTATTCTCATAATATACTAATAATATTTACTCTCTCTTAATAAATCATCCTATCAAGTTGCTATGGTGAAGGCAACCCAAAAGGACCATGCACAACCGGGTCAATTACTTGCCTAATATAGTTGCAGCCTTAGACACTATTCCAACAGGTTCATCATAGATCGATTGACCAAGAGTGCCCATTTCTTAGCTATACGGGAGAGTTCTTCGCCAAAATGTTGGCCGACTTGTATGTTCGCGAGGTCGCTCGCCATGGGGTTCCGGTCTCCATTGTTTTAGACCGAGATGTTAGAGCGAGTGGACCATCCCGACCCTCTAGGATATGTTGAGGGTGTGCGTCATTGACTTCGGTGGGAGCTGGGATTCCCACCTACCCCTTGCGGAGTTCACCCACATAAACAACTATCATTTCAGCATCGGCTCCCCGCCTATCGAGTGATTGTATGGGCGAAAATGTCGCACCCCAGTTTGGGGTGAGGTCGGACACAGAGTGATGGGGCAGATGTAGGTAGTTTTACAAACTACTGAAAAGATCCAACGGATCAGGCAGCGATTGCAGACCGCCCAAAGCTGGCAGAAGAGTTACGCCGACAGACGTCGATCTGAGTTAGACTTTCAGGTGGGGGATATGGTACTTCTAAAGGTCTCACCCTGGAAGGGTGTGATCCGCTTCAGGAAGATGGGGAAATATGGACCCCGTTACATTGGACCCTTCAGGATCATTGCCAGGGTCGACAAGGTGGCATACAGGCTAGAGCTACCGGAGGAACTTAGTCGGGTACATAACACTTTCCACGTTTCGCAGTTGCGAAAGTGCATGACGGATCAGCAGGCAGTGGTGTCATTGGATGATATCCAGGTTCATGAGCGCTTGAATTACGTTGAGAGGTCGGTGGCCATACTGGAAAGGAAGATGAAAATTCTGCGGAACAAGGAGATACATTTGGTTAAGGTGTCGTGGGAGCATCGGAGGGGATCCAAGTGAATGTGGGAGCCAGAGGCTGAGATGCGGGAGCATTACCCGACATTGTTTACCTCAGCGGACTTCAAGGACGAAGTCTAGTTCAAGTGGGGGAGAATTGTAACGCCCCGATTCTCACGTATTGATTTATTTAAGAATATTCTTGATTTTAAGGTCTACTCGACGAGTAGGTTGCCCTACTCGTCGAGTAGCAGCGGGTTGGTCCGCATGTTTTAAGTGACCTACTCGCCGAGTCCAAGAAGGGACTTGACGAGTAGGAGCTGGAGGATGAAACCCTAATTTCTGGGGATTTGAACCCTATTTAAGGATCACTTATTCCCCCTAGCCTCTCTTACTGCCTCCCTCAAATTCAGAAATCCTAATTTGTGCTTTCCCTCTATTTTTGTGTGCTTCTTGTCTTGAAAGAAGATTCTTGGAGTAAAGAGCTTGGAGTTCAAGAAGTTTGAAGCAAGGGGCTAGTGTAGATTCGGATTCTTCTCTGTCTTGGCATCGTTTTGAAGGTAACAAGTTTTTACCTTGACTCTCCTATGGTGAGATCTCTTCATTTATGGGTTTAGAGACCTTTTGGGGTTTTGTGGTGGTTCTCCGATTTGGGTCAAGATCTGAGGTTTCAACCTCAGATCTGGACTCCTTTAGCCCCTCTTTGTCATAAAGTTTCATTCCTTGTCAAGCTATGACTTTTCCCTTACCTTAAGCCACTCCTTTAGCTTGTTTTGGGGAATTATCATCTTGCATGCACGTAAAGTTTGCAACTCTACGTGATTAACATGCCCTAGAAGCTTAGATCTGCAATATGGAGCCTTTGCATGGCTTAGAAAGCACCTGTAAGGATGAAGGATTGAAGGGACTCGACGAGTCGCATGGTAGACTCGGTGAGTCATATGAAGATGGTCATGAACTCAACGGGTTGGATGAACCACTCAGCGAGTCCGATGAAGATTGTCGTAGACTCGGCAAGTCAGTAGAGTGACTCGGCGAAAGGGTTAGTTATGCAAGGAACTCGGGCAGTGTCTAGTTTCACTCGACGAGTTCAGGTCAACATGGACTGTTGACCTTGGTAGTTGACTTTGACTTTCACCATGGGTTGACTTTTGGACTTTTGGGTGCATTTTGGGAACTTATGAACATGGTTGTATGGCGATTATAAGTTGTGGAGTTTTTGGCAGTGATCTGAGAGTGTGAGCTTATCTTTCGAGTCAACATTTGCAAGGTGAGTTATCGTCACTATACTCAAGGGTCTAAGGCACCAAAGCCGACCCTTTGGATTGTTATATGGTTATGTTATGCTAGTATGATCTGTTAGATCGGTATCCTAGAGGGTAGGATAATATTATATGATATGTGGTATGAGCTGTTAGATTTGTATCCTCGTGGATAGGATGGTATTGTGCTATGTGGTAGGATCTGCTAGATCAGTGTTGTTTATAGACTGTTATGTAATTATTTGTTATATGTGTGCATGTTTGTTTGGCGGTTGAGGTTTATCTTCTTCGCACGGAGGCCAATAGACCGGGGCATTCCAACCTGTTGGTTGAGGGCCTGGGGTATTCCATCCCGAGGATGATTAGACCCAAAGTTTGTTGGCATTCCAACCTGTTGGTTGAGGGCTTGGGGTATTCCAACCCGACGGTTGAGGGCTTGGGGTATTCCAACCCGACGGTTGACTGGACCCATAGTATGCTGTGTTTATTATTATATGTGTATTATTGTGGGTATGGGTATTTTGGGGGAACTCACTAAGCTTTCGAGCTTACAGTTTCAGTTTATTGTTTTAGGTACATCAGGGGATCGTGGCAAGGCAAAGGCGTGATCGTACAACTCCTCATATTTTGTTATGGATTTCTAGGAAAAGTCTGATATAAACTATTTTGGAAACAAATTTGTAATAACTATTGGTTTTAAATGTTTTTGAAAAATTTAAATTTGACTTGAATTTTATGGGTGTTACATGAAGCTTGGCAATTGAAGATCTCAACTTTCATCTACCTTTTGGACCTTTGTAAGTCATAAAGTTCCAAGTTTTACTGCATTTCATCCTTGGATCTAGGTGTATTTAGTGTTTTGGATAATTTTATTGAGTTTTTCTTTTATTTGAGGCATGTTCCATAGAGTGTGGAGAAATCTTGATCTTTTGAGTGATGTTTGGGTTCAAATCTGGTCTTTTGGTGGGGTAGAGAGGGCATGCGAGAGCTCTCTTTACTCTATGCATGAAGAAATGTGTGTTTTGGACATCTTTTGAACTAGGATTTTAGATGTTGCTTGTTTCGAGCTTCTGAATGGATAAAGTTGGAAAATTTATCCATTTTGACATTATAAGGAATCATATGAGTGTTGGAAGCTTGGACTTAATGGATTAAGTTGAGAAAGATGCATTTTTGGTCCATTCGAGACTAAAAATTCAGATCTTGGCTATTTGGACCATCCTAATGGATAAAGCTGTAAACTTTATCCATTATGAAGCTATTAAGTACCAGATTTGATGTTATGAGCCTTGGTCTTTAGGAATTAAGTTCTTAATGAAGAAAGGGGTATTTTAGCTAAAGACCACGACATGGCCAAGGAAGGCCCACGACATGATGTTATTCTGAATTTCGACTATTTTGTCATGTAATCCCCACGACGTGGCAGAAGCTTGGCCACATCATGGCGATTAGCTGAATGACCTTTGACTATTGACTGTTGACTTTGACCGTTGACTTTTAGGTCAACTTGGGGAAATTAGGATCCTAGATTGAGGATTTGTCTCTATATGATGAATAGGTGACTCGTAGTGTCAGTTCTTGTCTTCTAGTGAGCTGTGTGGATATCTGATAGTTATCGAGGTGAATTTTCTCACTATACTCGTGGGTTTAAGTCACCAATGCTGCCCTACTAGATTGTGTTTTGTATCCTCATGTATAGGATGTTGCTATGATGTAGTGATCAGTTAGATTTGTAGATATGATTACATGTAATTGATGGTTATTGATTATTGTTTGCATATGTTGACATAATACGGTAGGGTTAAGGCTTTACTGCTCTTTGTTGTAAGCCAACAAACCCGGGCAATCCAGATGACTGTGGGTCGGGAGCAATCTAGTCCAATGACTATGGGTCGGGGGTAATCCAGTCTGATTATAGCCCAGAATGCATTATATATATATATATATATATATATATATATATATATATATATATATATATATATATATATATATATATATATTGTCGCGTGGGGTATTTTGGAAGAAATCACTAAGCTTTGACTTACAGTTGCTGATTTCATTTTTCAAGTACTTCTGATCACCAGGGGAAGTCGAAGGCGTGATCGTACATATCCTCATATTGTTTTACGTTTTAAGAGATTGACTTGATACTCTGATTTTCTGGGATATGCTTTGAAAACAATGGTTGTTTATATATGGTTTGTTGCGGAAATACATTTATAAAAATGAAAATTTTTCATCATGGTTTTGGGACGTTACAAAAAACCACCATCGTTAATTCAAAATAAATGCAATGTTACAAGCCGCACAATCTATCAAGTCCAACGCCTCCATTTTTTCTTGAAGCTAAAACAATAACGATCTCATTTCACCCAACTAATTTTTCTTTGAGAAGAATCTAATCCCCAAAATAATCTACCCCATTTGCTTCCAATAAATGACAATTTGTTTTCACAATTTTAAAATTTGACAAGTAAAAATACCTAGAATTTCCAAGTTAGATTTCGAGAGAGTGAATAGACCTCCAAACGAAATTATTTTAGGTTGTGTTTAGTTATAGAAAACGGTTTACATTTTCTGTTTCCTGTAACATCCCGGAATATCAGAAGTAGAGTTGAAGGGCTAAAAGTGTAAGTGGGAAAGGGCAACTCGAAGAGTCCACGAGTGGACTCGGCGAGTAGGGTCGCGACTCTGGTCGTGTGTTAAGTGAGAAACTCGGCGAGTAGCATGGGTGGACTCGGCGAGTTGGTGCTGAGTGGAGAAAACCCTAATTTCGGAGGTTTAGCCTTATATAAAGAACATAACACTTCTTCCCCAGCCTCCTTACCTTCCTTTTGAGTTCTAGAAACCCTAATTTCGTGTGAGCCTTCCTTGGTGAGAGATTAGAGCCTTGGAGGAGGAAATCTTGGAAGGAAATTGAAGAACAAGAAGAGTGGAGCAAGGGGCTTTGCAGAGAATTGGTTCATTCATCAGTGGGGGCTTCATTTGAGGTAATAATCTTCTGTTTGAGCCTTTGTACATCTAGATCTATCATTTGTGGGGGGTTTTGGGGGCATAAATGAGGTCCATCTCGAGTTTGGTGTAAGATCTGAGGTTGCTACCTCAGATCTAGGTTGTTAATGATCCAGAAAGCCATAAAGTCTATGCTCAAGAGTTGTTGGTGAAGTTCTTTTGTCCCAAACCCTAGCCCTAGAGTGTAAAATGCCTAGATCTCTTTGGATCCACGTAAAGTTTGCCACTTTACGTGATGGATGGCTTGTAGAAGAGTAGATCTATGGTTTAGAGCTTCTGCATGGCTTGGAAAGCCTCTGTATGGTTTCAGATCTAGGGGTACTCGGCGAGTCACAAGGGTGTACTCGGCAAGTTGTTTGAAGATAGGTTGGAACTCAACGAGTTGGAAGAACAACTCGACGAGTTGGATGAATATGGGCAGGAACTTGGCGAGTTGGAAGAACAACTCGGCGAGTTGGTTGCAGATAGCCTTGCACTCGGCGAGTCTGTTCTTGGACTCGGCGAGTCTGGTTGTGAGGTCCTAACCTTTCTTCTGGTTGAGCTGTGAATCGGTGAGTCAAGGAATGACTCAGTGAGTCGAGTGTGAAAGGACTCAGAGTTGTTGGACTCGGTGAGTCTCGGGATGACTCGGCGAGTTGAGTCGCGGATTGGGGAAGTTCTGTGCATGGGGACTCGGCAAGTCATCGGGTTGACTCGGCGAGTAGAGTCAGTCAGGGGTTGACTTTGACTTTGACCAATGGTTGACCAGTTGATTTCCAGGGGCATTTTGGTAATTGTTGGCTTTTGTTTTGAGTTCAGTGTTTTGGTGTTGGCCAGTGTTGGAGATCGTATCATTGGTCGGAGCAGCTTGGGTTTATCTGTTCAGTCGGCAGTTGCGAGGTGAGTTATCCTCGCTATATCGACAGGGTCTACGACACCAAGGCCAGCCCTTTTATTGGATTGTGATCTGGGCATCGTTGTTATGTTTTTGTTTATTGTGTTGAATCCTGGTAGTTAGGATGGTATATGATAGAGACTTGGTTAAGGTCGGTATCCTGGTATATAGGATGATGCTATGCTAGTGACCGGTTAGGTCGGTATCCTGGTTAGGATGATGTTCTGCTATGTGATCTGTTAGATCGGTTTGATTGGATGTGATATGTTATATGATTGAATGTTTATGTGCACATGGTTGTTGGACTGGGGTTGGGTTGAGGCGGGACCTGCTTTGTGCTGTAGGCCAACATACCCAGGGCGGACCGGTTATCCTGAAGGCCCAGCGAGCAGTCCGGATAGGCTGTAGGCCCCAAGAGGGCGGACCAGACGTGCTGAGGCTCGGAGAGTGGACCAGGCCGACTGAAGGCCCAGTGCGGGCGGACCAGTCATACTGTAGACTCAGAGAGTGGACCAGGTGGATTGATGGCCCGGTACAGGCGGACCAATCACACTGTAGACTCAATGTATGTGGTTAGACTCGGAGGGTGGACCAGGTGGACTGAAGGCCGGTGCGGCAGACCAGTCACACAGTAGACCCGAAGTGCATGGTTGTTCTGTGTTCTGTTATGATATGGCATGTTATGCGTGTATGGTATGTGTGGTTGGTATTTTGGGGGATATCTCACTAAGCTTTCGGGCTTACAGTTGTGGTTTAATGTTTTTCAGGTTCTTCAGGAGACCGTGGCAAGGCAAAGGCGTGATCGTACCGCTCCTCATGTTTATGTTTTACGATGTGGTTTTGGGAAGACTCTGATAATAATTGTATTGAAAACCTTTTTGTAATAACTTCATGAAACTGGGTTGTTTTTGAAAAAGTTTAAATTGGTTGAAATTTTATGGTCGTTACATTTCCCGTTTTCCATTTTGAATTTTTGTTTTCCGTTATCAGATTTTAATGGGGAATTTAGAAGACGTGTTTAATTAAAACTTATTCTTTTCTCATTTTCGGTTTTAGAATATTAGGAAACGTGTTTAGATGTGCATTTTCTATCGGTTTCATTTTAAGAAAATCATAGTGGCAATAGGGTGGGGTGGTTGTGGTGGATGTGTTGGTGGTGGTGGTAGCAGTGGTAGTGGTGGTGGTGAAAACAATGGTTGTTGCAACATTAGGGTGGTGGCGGTGGTGATGGTAATGATGACAGGTAGTGGTGGTGGTGGTGGTGATGGTGATGACGACGGTGGTGATAGTGGCGATGTTGGCGTCAGTGGTGATGACGATAATGGTGACAGTTGTGGTGGTGGTAGTCGGGTGGCAGTGGTGACAGGGTGGTGGTGGTGGCAATGATGGGATAGTGGCGGCAACAATGGTAGGTCGATGATTGTGGTTGGTGGGTGTGTTTGTAGATGTGGGGGTGTGGTAGGTGGGTAGGGTATCATGGGTTGAGGATAGGTAGAGCTGGGTTGGGTGAGTGTAGATGTGTATTTATATTTTATAAATTTTTTGGAATTAAAAAATATAGAAAAGAATAATTATTTGTTTTCTAAAATTTCAAAGTTCTATGGAATTTTGAATTTTCATTTTACGTGAAAAAATTAGAAAAATTGTTGGATTAACACGTTATTAAAAATTTCATTTTTCATGTAATTTTTTTTCCTAAAAAGAATCATTTTTCTGTAAGGTCGGACGGAGTGGGTGCGGGAAAGGGGTGAGGGAAGCTTCCCTCACTCCTGCACACCACTCCGTGGGTGAGGGAAAGGTGAGGGAAAACATGTGCGGGAAAGAGATGGGGGGAGGGGTGCCGCACTCTCTCCCTTCATGCTATTGGTCAGGTTTTTTTTTTTTTTTTTTTTTTTTTTATCTTTTTTAATATTTATAAAATTATATACCTATTAAAAAAATATAAAAAAAAAATATCAAAATTCATGGTTTTTAATTCCCTACAAAATGAGTATAATATATGTATGAAATATATTTAAAAAAAAAAAAGTGAGGGAAGGGTTTCCCATCCACTCCTTGGTTTTTAGGTGAGGGAAAGGAGAGTGAGGGAAAGAGGAGTATGGCCCACTAAAAGTGAGGGAAACTTCCCTCCCACTCCTTCCGGTCTAACTAAAGCCTTAACCTTCCGAATGGAAGGTTTTTTCAAGAATTTATGAGGAATCCCTTTGTTACTATCTACCAGCGCCATATTGATTCCAACAGTAAACCTAAATACTTGGGGCGTGTTTGGCTTAGCTTTTTTAAGGACCAAAAGTTCTTTTTGGAAAAGTTGCAAAAAGTCAGGTTTTTCTGACTTTTTCGAAAAGTTGATTTTCTTTCTATCAAAAATCCAAAAGTAGGTTTTAAAATTGTTTTGTCAAACATTTTTTGGCTTCTATCTTATTCTAAAAGATCTTGTAACTTCTCAAAAGTTAAGCCAAACACCTCCTTGATTGTAAAAGAAGTTGTAGAACAACCCATATCTCTCGCCATTTCTTCAAATAAACATGAGGCTGCTCCTATCCCAAATAGATTCGACTAATTCAATTATATTTAAGACTATAAGCTAAGTAGAAACATCGCAAAAATCTAAACAAGTTCCGAACATTTTCAGGATTCCACTCACCCAAAAACTGTGCATCATCTACATACAAATACAAAGAATTGATAAAGTAAGATCACATTCCCTGATCCTACCAGATGTAACGTACCTATGCTCCATTGTGTCTTCCACAGCAATGTAATAAATAGGAAATGAGAAAGTTAATCCATATTTTATTTAAAACTTAAGAAGAAGAATATTTTAAAAAGGTAACTCAAACTAACAGAATCATACTTCTTTTTAAAATCAACATTTAGAACCCTCGATTGTCTCTTTCTTCTCCTTTCCCCTCACTCTCCTCTCAAGAAAAAAGAGAGAGCGGTGTATGTGTGTATGCGTGTGTGGCAAGAATGCAGAAAGTTTTGATTTATGACAAGGAAAAAAGGGAAGGAGGTGGTCTTCGCCATATTTTCCCAATGTACGTATAATCATACGACATTTTTCTTTTGTTTCACATCCTGTAGCCATAAAAAGTCGAGTGTTTTGTGAAATAAGATTATTGATAATCTAATATGTCAAAAATATAAAATCTTAAAATTCTGTTAGAAAAAAAAAGTTTCTTATTTTAAATGATTGGAAATATAAAAAAGAAAAATGTGGTGGGGTATTTTGATATCTTTCGCTTTTGAATTCTTTCGTTTACTCGTTGTTTGGCCGGTCAGTCAGGTCAGCTTACAGCTAATTCCCACTTTTATTATTAGTTCTTTACTTTTATAATAATTGTTTCTTAAAATGATTC
The DNA here is from genome assembly GCF_051521515.1 of Lactuca serriola. Taxonomy (NCBI): domain Eukaryota; kingdom Viridiplantae; phylum Streptophyta; class Magnoliopsida; order Asterales; family Asteraceae; genus Lactuca; species Lactuca serriola. The sequence goes on from NC_136408.1 coordinate 23,584,519, forward strand.
AAAAAAATTTCAGAAATTGAAAAAAAAAAAAAAAATGTACTTTACAAAACCGTGTCCAAACTCCTATCTGCATACTTCAAACCCAATCAAACCCCTGTCTCCCTCCCCTCTTAAATACCACCAAATCACTCTACAATATCTAACACCCAACTACCCACCCCACCCACCCACCATGGTCCGCCGCAAACCACCGCTCTCTTCCCTTCTCCTCCTCATCTTCTCCACCATCGCCATTGCCACCGCCACCACCGCCGCTACCTCTATTTCGCAAAGATTTAAAGAAGCTCCCAAGTTCTACAACGCCGTAGAATGTCCCCACACCGACATTGACTACGACACCGACACTTTGACCACCTACGATGAATCCGCCGTTCACGTCGCCATGACCCTCGACGTTACCTACATCCGCGGATCAATGGCCGCCATACTCTCCGTCCTCCAACACTCATCCTGCCCACAGAATATTATCTTCCACTTTGTCACCTCCGCTTCTTCAGACGCGTCACTCTTACGCGCCACCATCGTTACTTCGTTTCCTTACCTGAAATTTAAAATTTACAGGTTTGATGATTCTTTTGTCGCCGGACTTATTTCTACCTCCATACGTTCCGCCCTCGACTGCCCACTCAATTATGCTCGGAGTTACCTTGCTAACATACTCCCACCTAACGTTCGCAAAGTCGTGTATCTTGATTCCGACCTGGTGGTCGTCGACGACATTGCAAAGCTCGCTGCCACACCTCTCGGATACGACTCCGTCCTCGCGGCACCGGAATATTGTAACGCTAACTTCACCTTCTACTTCACACCTTCTTTCTGGTCAAACCCGTCTCTATCTTTAACCTTTGCCAATCGGAAAGCTTGTTACTTTAATACCGGCGTGATGGTTATCGATCTAGACCGGTGGCGTGCCGGTGGTTACACAACAAAGATTGAAGAATGGATGGAACTGCAGAAACGAATGAGAATCTACGAACTGGGTTCTCTTCCACCCTTCTTGCTTGTTTTTGCCGGAAAGATAGCTCCGGTGGATCACAGATGGAACCAACATGGACTTGGCGGTGATAATTTCCGGGGTCTTTGCCGTGATCTACATCCGGGACCGGTGAGTCTATTACATTGGAGTGGTAAAGGGAAGCCATGGGTGAGACTTGATGCAGAAAGGCCATGTCCTCTGGATGCACTTTGGGCCCCATATGATCTTTTAAAGCCTCCATTTTCGTTTGATTCTTGAATGAATGGAGTTTCACAGAGTTGTGGCCATCGCCGATCATCAGAAATTGGTGGTGATCATTACGAAGGAGATGATGATTAACTGGAAAGCTTGTATAATCTATTCTCCTTTTTTTGTTTTTGTTTTCTTTTTCTTGAATTTTTTATTTTTAAATATGAAATTGTACATTTGTTTAAATACTTAAATAATAGAAGTAGAGAGGGTCATATTCATAATTTTGTTGTATAAAAGAAAAAAAAAGTCCAAGACTTTAAGTGATGTAATAAAATATCTCTTTCTTCAACGTGTCCCCCCAATATTGATTCTTTTAGTCAAAAAAAATTAATATCGTTTATCTTAAACTTTTTTAAATAATATATATGACGTATATATAAGTTAAGTAAATCATTAGATTATTGTAGAATGTATCAATGAGCGGAAATTCGGCCATTATTTTAAATAAGGTATAATTGCAAATTTGCAATCATTAACCAACTTTATTGTTTTTTTATGAGGCAGATCAACTTAATAAAATGGTAATAAAAATCATCAAAATATCAATATAAGATAGGAAAATGTCCGTTTCCAAAAAAAAAAAAAAAGATGGGGAAATGTATTTTTGGTAATAATAACTCATGCAAAGTGTGCATGCTAGGATCCAACAAGCTTGTAGTAAGGGTTCATGAACACCTCAAGTGTAGACTATCATCCAGTGAATTCTTCTAAGCAATATAAGGACTAAGGAGTATGTGGCAACTGTATAATCATATTAAGACATATCATTAAGATTTAAGAGAATGATAAAGGGTGTTCCATTGAAAGATGAAAGAAAAAAGACCGAAGGGAAAGACGATGCAATCAAGGATAGTAGAGCATATTGGTACGTGTGATAACTAACATGTTTATCTTCTTTTGGGTTTAGTATTCATTGTGGTAACTGTTTATCTTCTTGTATAATAAGCCCTTTATCTAATTCTAACTGCCAACATTCACCATATATAAAAATTTGTATCAAAGATAAAGGAATATTCATGAAGTCACAATCTCAAACAAGAAAAAAAAAATGAAAAATGAGCTTACCAATGTGAGGGCCACATACAAAAAATGATATCGCATTCAACATTATAAAGTGTAGAAAATAAACCGAATAGATCATTAGTACTTAGGATCAACATTGAACAATAAAGACCATATCATTTAAACAGGTTAGAACCAACAACATAAACAATCTTCTAGCTTTAACATATATGTTGTTCTTGGACCTTAGCAAACTAGGGATTATGTCCATTGATCAAGGGTACAAAAGTGGGTCAACCAAACCTATAAACTAGCTCTTGAACCATTACTTTGGGCATGTGTAGAATTAATTATTTAGATCGTTGTTAGTCCGATAAAGGACAATGATTGAAGTGCTACCACATGTACATATCATGCTTTTTGGGCTAACAAAGGTTAATCGTATGTATGTGAACACATCTTTATATAGAAATAACAAAGAAGAACAAAGATATAAGAAGGGGAAGATCACCGAGATAGATGAGATTAGTAGGAGAAATGAGAGATGAGAGTGGAGATAAGAGAATGATAGCGAAATAGGTGTTAGATAGATATCACATATGAGTGACTAAAGTATGAAATTTCCTCATGTGAGTCGCATGTGACACATGTTCACATCGGCTATAAACAACATCGGGTTTTGAGTGACTAAAGCTATGAATCTAAAAAGTAGACTAAAAGTATGAAATTTCGGAAAACTAAGGGACTATTTATGTAATTGGCTCTATTAAATATTTAAACATAAGGTATAAGGGTATAATTAGTCATTTATATTACATGATTACCATTTAAAACAAAATAGGTTACTGTTTTGTGTTTTATTATTCCCTTTGTTTAACTTTTTTGACAAAACGACCTATCTATACATAGAGTTTAGGTTGGCCTAACTAAAGAAAAGAGATATAAGTATGATTTAGGAGTTTTCTGATAAACCAGATTACTTGGTGTTAAATGATTTCAACATTTTAATGGTTAAAATAAGATAAAGCTCCTCAAACGTTCAAAATCATTCACAGGCATTTGATTTGCTTAGAAATCGTTTACAGGTTGTATCAAAAGCGTTAAATATCAACTGATTCATACTTGACCAGGGTGAGCCTTTGGACTTCTAGACCGGACCTAAATTTGGACACGATAAACTTCAACAGATCCGATACAAGGTCCATAAATTTATACAAAACATGTTCCGTCAGTTAGATCATAAATGTTCAACCTTATACTTAACCTCTAAATAGTTTATCAAACAACCGTTTACCTCCTTAAAAGAATATATAAATAGGAATTCCTATTATATATTATCCATAAAACAAAGCTATAAATAAATTATACAATTTTGTTTGGTTTTTGACTTTTAAATGTTTTAATATTGAAATAATGGGTCGCCTGGTACATGGAATGTAGAATTTAGTATTGACTTTGAGTACACATGCTTTGACTTTGAGTACATGGAAGGCAGAAACCAACATTTTGATCTTTCCTAGGAAACATCCACAAGTTACGAGGTTAATTGTTACATCACCAGAAAAACTATATAATATTTTTCACAAAATTGTATTAGTTCGTTAAGTTACATAACATGTAAGGTCATGCATGGATGTATAGAAAGTTACCTTGACAACGATATGGGCAATAATGAAATCCCAATTAAATAAAGAAAATACCCATTAAGAAGATAAAATTTGTTAAACCAATACATGTATCATTGTATCTTATAATCGCCGCAAAGTTATAGTAGTTGGTGCAATAAAGAGGGTGCCGATGGTAAATAAAAAAAAAGGGGATGAAGGTACAGTTTACGTACTGAAAACGCGTTACGAAGACACGACTTTGGTTTGTTAACAATTTTATGGAAACAAAAACGAAAAAAAGTATAATATTTTTTATTTTTTATAAAACTAGTTAGGTCTAAAATCATTTTACTCTTAAACCTTGAATATCATAAATTGGCTTTCAAGTTTCAATTACTTTCAATTTGCTTTTTAAAGCAACTATCTTCAAAATGTATTTATTATAGAAACAAGTTATTTTTTATATTTCTATTTTATCAGATGAAAGTGTACTTCAACTGGGTAACTGATTTAATAGAAATACAAACACTCTACATATTTAGTACAGATGGACGCAATAAGTATAAAATTTGTCATATTAGATGACATGTATGATTAGATACCGATTTAGCAGGTTGAAATCCATATAGTAATATTTTAATAAAACCACTACAAATAATTTGCTGTTTTATTCAATACAATTAAAAAAGAGGAATAACTTAAAAAGAAAACCAAAAGTTATTGGAAGCCATGATATTAACCTTATTTTACAATCAAAGTTTTATAGTTGCTATGGAAATATTTGTATTAAGTCATACGTAAACACGTATGTTTGAAAGTAGAAGAGTTCAAGTGTTGATGATGCGACCTGCAGAAAGAAGTAAATTCGAAAATTTGATGATTTAAATTGAATTTTATCAAATTATATATAGTAATAACATAATTATTCCTTAGTAAGTGAGGAAGAAACAAATGATTGATAATTTATACAAACACAATATTCAATGGACAACAAGTGCAAATCACAATGGCTGATTTGGTTGGTCGTTTGATTCGTCTTCCTTCATTTTTGAATCACATAAAGAGATAGATGACTCTTTCACATTTAGTTTTTTATATCAATTCTCAAAGTATTTAATTTGATAAAATCTGAATTTGAATTTGTCAAGCAATCATTAAGATCGTAGTTAGATATTGAGGAAATTATTAGTAAAAATCGCAAATATTTTTATTTTGTTAACATTCAAATCATTTTATATATCTTATATTATATTATAAAACATATTAGTCATATCTTGAATTTTAAGATGTAAAAATTAAAAAGTTTTTTGTACAAATCAATTATGCATAAATAATTCATTAATACTTGTCAAAAGTTTGAAAACTTGAATTAAAGAAAAATAACTAATAAATTCAATTTGGAGCAAAATGAATGTATTAAAAGATTAAATATCTTATACTATATTATAAAATATATTAGTCATATCTTGAAATTTAAGAGGTATAAGTTACAAAGCTTTTTTGTGCAAATCAATATATGACTATACGTAAATAATTCATTAATACTTGTCAAAAGTTTGAAGACTTAAATCAAAAAAATAATTAAGAAATTCAATTCGGATCAAAAATGAAAATTTTAAAAATATTAAATTCATGTATATAAATTAATTTACATTTTTTAAACTAAATATCAATATTAATTAACTTACATCAATAGTATAAATAAACAATATAAACATAAGGTATAAACATAAATAGTTTATTTAAAAGTGATAAGGATTATTATAATAGTTAATAATAAAATCAAATAATTATTTCCTCGTAAGAAATTATTCTCAATATGTTGAGGTGCAAAGTTCTTTATGCATGACTTTGTAATGGTTTGACTCTTGTAGACCCACTTGGATGTGGTGTATTAGCCTTTTGACTCATGAGAGATAGAGAGTGAGAGAGAGACATGTAAACACCTCTATAAATAGTAGGTTTGTCCACTTGTAGAGGTGTGTTTGAGAGATGTAGAAATGAGTGTGTAAGTGTGTTAATTATGTAGATGTAGATCTATGTCCTTTTTTGTAACACCATATACATTCAATATATCTCTTAAACACCCAAATCACCATGTTCAATTGTGCAAGCTTTAATTCCGCATGCCAGACCATGTTCTTATGTCACTACAATTGGTATCAGAGCGGGTCTTCAAGATCAAGGTGATATTTGAAGAACGATTCTCGGTTTGGCAATTTTTGTCGCAATTTGGAACAATTTTGGTGAGTCTCTCTATGATCTCTCATAATAATTGAATCGTGCGTTACGTTTTTTTTTTATTTGTGATCGTTTGACTCATTGGATCAAATTTTCGTTGAAAAACCCATTTGTTGTGATCCAATAATTTTTCATTGATCAAGCCCGATCCAATCATATTTGTTGTTTGATTCGATTCTCGAATTTTTGAAATTGATCACTTGAATCCAAATTCTAATTCTAAATTAGTTTGATTCTTCGATCCTTTGTTAATCAAAATTTTGAGTTAAACAAAATAAGCCCATGATCGTGTACTGTTCATGTCCAAATCTTGAGCCCAATCTCACAGTTCGTTGATAAATCATTTGGGGCTCAATTGTTCAATTAAAAGATCCGATCTATGTGAGTTAATCCAAAAGAAATATGATTCTCAGTCGACTTTATCATACGCTTTACTGAGTTGTACCATCGACTTCATCTGCATATGTTCTTAATTGATTGTTCTTGAGTTCTTCATCTCGGTTTCTCATTTTTTTTTCAATCGATGATGATTTAATTGATCTTCGTTGTTCTTTTGTATCACAAGTCTCGTAATTGAAAATCAAACAAGATTCTGAAAGTCAAAATTAAAATCATCAAAATTGATTTTATGGTTCGATGGTTAAAAACGAACAAAGAATATCATTTTGGTATTGAAATCGACTTCAAATGTTGATGATTTGAGGTTGATTGTTAAATAACGATTGGGAAGGATGAGCGATTAAAAGAAAAGAACGTTGAATACTCAGTCGAATGTTTACAGATGGTTGGAAAGTCGATTTTGATATCCTGATGTTGATAATTGGAAGGCATTTGATACTGGTGATGATGATTTTGATAACGAACTGGAAAACAATTTTGATTTAGAATCAATGACTTTTATGAATGTTTGTGTTCGTGAATGAAGATTTTCAATCGACAGATATTTTGGGGTGAATTCTTCGAACATTTGGAGTAGATTGTTTAAGTGTTTGAAGAACGAACTGAGGAAGGTCTACCCTAAAGGATCGATGTTCGAAGAATCGATGTTTGGATCGATGTTGACGAGAGTTTGTTTGATGTCGATTTTCGAATGATTTTGAATGATCGATTTCTTTGTTGATTTGGGATCGATAGTCGATAGATGGATCTAAGGTTCAAATGATTTGGATGGATGATTAGTGTCGACTGGGTTTGATGATCTGTAAAACGAAAATTCGATTTTGGCTTGATAATGAATTTGATTTTGAAATTGGGGCAAATGTTCGAATGTTTGAAGGATTGGGTTTGGGAAGAATTGATTCTGTGTTACAGTAAACAAAAGAACGAAGAATTGGGGAGTATTGTTCGAACATTTGGAGTCGATGGGTGATGATAAAACGAACGAAAAATGATGAACTGTAAGAACCAAATGTTGATTCAGAGGGATTCAGAGGTTACTGTTCATTCAGTGGGTTCGTATGCTTCGAATTCGTACGTTTGGTTGAAAAAAAAATCGTGTGTGTTGGATGCAGTTTTGTCGCTTCGCACCAAGTGGATTGTCTTGAGATTTCGTACGAATGGGAAGAAGGATTTCATATGAAGCGTTCCATTGAAGAAGAAAACAAATATTTTCGAATTGGGTCTCTGATCTTTTAACAAAGTGACACAAATGGTCTAACTTCGAATGCTGGGGCAAGGCTTCGAATGTTTGAAAGCTTCGAATGTTTGATCACTTCGCATGAATTGAAAGGAAATGGCAAAGTTTCGAATTTGACCCTTGAACCTTAGAATTTTTGTCACTTCGAAAATTAACACAAGTTTCGAATGTTTGACACTTTTCACCCGACTTCGAAAAAAAATTTGGTGCTTCGAATATTTTGGAATGTTTCGTATGATTTGTGCACAAGGGCAGAATTTTCGAAGATGGTCCCTCAGACTTCGAATTTTGGCAGTTTTCACCCAAGTTCGAAAAAGGACTATTTTTGCTGAAAATTGAAGATTGTGCATTTCAGGCCCCTGCAGTTTGTGCAAATTGACGCTTTCTACCCATCTTTGGAAAAGGGGGAGAGTTTTGCATATTTTGTTGTTTTGGGCGCAACGGGTCACTGTAGAATTTTGAAATTGACAATTTCTACCCATTTTTGAGAAATTTTGTCAAAGGCGATCCGTGAACGAAGCTAAAAATTCAATATTTTTTGGATTTTCCGGATTGAAGCACAAAGTTTATGCCACATGTTAAGGGGGAGTTTTGACACGAAAAATTCCGAATAGAGCACGTTCTTTTTCCTTTGGAGTTTTATAATCAAATTTCGATTATAAAAAGGGGAGAAGTTTTTTATGGAAATTCGAACATGAATTTTTCATATTACGCGGATTTGAAAATCGAAGTGATCTTGAAGTTTTGAAGCTTACGAGATGATGCAATTGGAAGTTCGGAAGTGATGTATTCGAAATGGGTTTGGTTTTATTGAAGATGTTTGGGGTGTGCTTTTATGTGTAACTTTTGAGTGATTATTTGGAGTTTGGAACACTCTTGATCATTTGTTGCTGCTCGGATTGTATGGTCTCACATCCTAGAGCCCAAATTGAAGAGTCATGGAAGAATTGAAGATTGAAGTTTGTTTCGACATGTGTCACCTTTGAGGCTCGAACCACGTAGTTGCTCGATTTTGGAAGATTTGAAGTGGGTCATCCATTCCTAACTTTGAGGGGGAGAATGTTGGGGTGCAAAGTTCTTCATGTATGACTTTGTAATGGTTTGACTCTTGTAGACCCACTTGCATGTGGTGCATTAGCCTTTTGACTCATGAGAGATAGAGAGTGAGAGAGAGACATGTAAACACCTCTATAAATAGTGGGTTTGTCCACTTGTAGAGGTGTGCTTGAGAGATGTAGAAGTAAGTGTGTAAGTGTGTATTAATTATGTAGATGTAGATCTATGTCCTTTTTTGTAACACCATATACATTCAATATATCTCTTAAACACCCAAATCACCATGTTCAATTGTGCAAGCTTTAATTCCGCATGTCATACCATGTTCTTATGTCATTACACAATAAAACCTATTAATCATCGTCGCTTTACGCGGGCACACATCTAGTGTGTTTATATATATATATATATATATATATATATATATATATATATATATATATACACATAAATATTTTATTCAAATGTGGTAATTATTTATAACATAATAACTAATCATAAAATCTAATAATTATTTCATCGTAAGAAACTATTGTAAAAAAAAGTTGTTTATTGTCGTCGCTTTGTACGAACACATCTACTATGACATGACATACAATTAAATATCTTCAAATATTATATTATTATAAGTGTAATTCATTTTCCACGTATCGTAAATTTCGGGTTTTCTAATTTTCATATTCATAATATTTTATCACAAACTAACCACTATAGTAATTGAAATTCGTTATAGCAATCGGAGCGTAATGGTAAGGTGTGTCCGCACCGTAGATTCAGAGTTTAAACTTTGACATACCTAAAATATTGTTATTTGTTAGTACTTTGCGGTTGACATCTCATAGGGGTTTTGAGTCGGGTTGTTATAGACATTTCAGATTGTGCACTTTACAATGTTTTCTAAAGTTAACAAAGGAATGAGACTAATATAGATCTAAATCATCAGTTATGATCATTGCCTAATTTAGTACAAATTAACCATAAAAATGACCTATATTCCCTTATTTGAATATATTTACTGCATTTTAGTAGTTTTAAAAACAAAAAAATATTTTTAATTAAAGGTATATATTATTATTACAAATGAGTATTACGTATAATCGTAATTTTGTTTACATTGAAAAATTATAGATTTAGTCTTGAACTTGACCTTTGATTATTTTCATCTCTTAAAGATTTATTTTATACCTTTTACAAGCCATAGGTAGACTTCCATGGGTTTTCACTATTAAAGAAAAATACTCTTATTACACATATTATTATAGATTTATTGTTTTATTTTCATTATAATGTAGGCCATCCTCTTACATCCAAAAATTTCAACAAATTTAAACTTTTCAAAACAACATTTTTACTAATAAAAGAGTTTACAAAATCATTGTATCCAAAACATTATTTAAAATCAGTGTCCCCTAAGATCAATGACATAAATTCAAGATGTGTATGGTCACGACTTTGTCTTGCCGCGAATCTCTAAAGTACTTGAAAACCATAAACCAAAACTATAAGTACAAAGCTTAGTGAGTTCCCCCAAAGTACCACCACATAAACAGATAACATATACCAACAAACAGCATGCATATAGGGCCTTCAGCATGACTGGAACGCCCCACCGGCCTACAGTCTATCTGGTACGCCCACAAAGCCTTCAGTCTGACTAGAACGCCCCACCAGCTTACAGTCTATCTGGTATGCTCACAGAACCTTTAGCATGACCAATACGCCTCACCAGGCCTTCAGCCTATCTAGAATGTTCTTTGGGCTTCGGCCTGACTGGTACGCCCCACTGGCCTTCAGTCTATCTGGGATGTCCTGTGTCTGTTGGCCTTCAGCACAAAGCAGGACCGCCTCAACCCAACCACACACCAACTATGTCGACACACACACACACACATACACACACACACACATATATATATATATATATATATATATATATATATATATATATATATATATAACAAACAAGCATACAAATAACCAGCCAGTAAACAGATAGACGGATCTTACATATCACTAAGCATACCATCATCATATCTACCAGGATACAGATCTAACAGATCACTACAGTACACATTCATACGATAAACCATGATAACAATCCAAATGGTCAGCCTTGGTGCCTTCGACCCATAAGTACAGTGAGGAAAACTCACCTCGCTCCGCTGCTAATCAAATAACACTCGACTGCCGAACCGGAAATCCCACACTAACAACAAATAAATCATAATTAATAATTCTGCCATAATCCATTAACCGTGGTCTCAACTCATAAGTCCCGACTCCTAGGGTATAAGACCATTTTACCCTTTCCTTAATGGGCCCAACTCAAACTTGGCCCAAGGCCCACTAATGGCCTAACAACACAACTTGAGGCCCAAACCAAACCTAAGGCCCAACCAGAGCCCAAACAGATAATTTATAGCCCAAAGAAACAACCTAACCTAACCGAATCCCATTCCAAAAGAGTCCAAGTCCAAAAAGCCCAAAAACCTACTGACCAGACGACGCATAGCGTTCATCGGCTGAACGCACGACGTTCCCAAAAACTTCCAACTTCTTAATCCAATGGCTTAAACCCATAAGCCAAACGTCCAAAATCTCAGAATAGCTCAATATAAGCGACTTAATCCATAAACTCGAAGGCTTTAAGACTTTGCATGGCTTAATGAAGCCCAATCGCCGAACATGAACTCTAAAGGTCACAATCACTCCAAAATGTCTTAAAAACTTCTTAATACCTTAATACTTTAGTCCAAACTTCCAGATCTAATTCAAAGGGACTTCTTAAGTCATAAAGTTCCTGACTTTATGACTTAGCATGACTTAATGGGACCCAAATCAAAACCCTAACTCCCAAGCTTCACCAAAAGACTACCAAATCATGCATGGAAGGTTTATACTCATCAAGATCCAAACTTTATGACTCCATAACCCTAACAAAGGCCATATATGAAACTCAAAGGTTCTGGAGTAACTTCTACTCACAAGAACCACCACACAGGGACCAAAACCATAACAAAATACCACTTAGCTAGATCTATATGAAAGAGTTATCAAGGTTTAGACTTTATACATCCAGAAGATAGATCTAGGTGTACAAAGCCTCGATCCAAAAGCTCTAAAACAAGCAATGACTCTTCAAGAAGTTCCTTTTTCCTCCTCAAGCACCAAAAACACACAAGAATCACAATGAAGCTCAAGAAATACTCAAATAGAGGTTAGGGTTTTGTTCTTAGGGTTAGAGAGGATGGAGGCTAAAGAAAATGAGGGTTGGAGGTGAGTTAAGGTCTTTAAATAGGGTCCAAGACCCTAAATTAAGATTTTCATCTGGCCAACGAACACCCTCTGTTCCTAACGAATGCCATGTATTCCCCAAAAGTGTCCGCGTCTACTTTTCCCATGAACGTCATGTGTACTGGTACGACCTACGTACCCGGTTTAGTCCAAAACCCTTCTAGCTTCAAATAATCTTAACTTTTGCATCCCTTATCTGTTTTCAATGTTCTTTATATCCACATAAAGGTAACAAGAGACCCTACACTCCTATTAACTCATACCAACTTTAAGAGATTTCGAACAAAAATCAAATTTCCATAAAAGCCCGAACTAACATTGTACCAAAATACCCCTAGGCTCCAAAACACGAACCGAACACCTGGATTACCTCAATTACATTACTTTCACCCAAATGGGTCTAGATCTCATCTTTCCAAAGGCCTTAAGCCTTATGATGACCGATCTTCGGGCCAGAACCTTAAATTAGGAATCGATTCGGAACAGGGAGTTACAACTCTCCCCCACTTAAATTAGATTTCGTCCTCGAAATCATTCCTTTCCAACCCAGGTGCCAGGTGACTTGAGCGACACAACCATAATATTGAGCACACAACAGCCTATTCCCAAGGCGACCGAGCCCAACCCTAGCAGGGCTCTTCAAACCTGAAAATGATCGAATCTTTTCCCAGCCTAAAATAACATTATGCAGGATTGCCAAATCTTACTCAACTTGAAACTTGAATTCTCGAATTGGTCTGACTCCCTGACAGACCGACCATATTGAACCCAAGTTAAATCCATGTCACTTACCCGTCAAACTATCTACTCAACTCCTGATGATAATAATTCCATGAACACAATGAGTTACAAGATATTGATTTCCTTAACTGTCAGACCGATATGTTGCTACTATAATTATGAAGCCCCATAACTTGCCCGACCTTCATACATGTAAAACCATTCCAAAGCACAGTCACATAAGCCTTTTCTACCATCCATACTAAAAACATCCTTTTTTACCCTGAACCTTCCTGCTGATGTCGTTGACATACAAATTTCTTAACCCACGTCTCACTGAAATACAGACCTTACACAAATACACTCACGATTCCCAACATGAGTTTCCACCAAAAGCCAACTCGAAAATGGCAACTCGTGAAATTTTCTCACAACCCTTCCCAAAGACTGATGAGCATCCATTCATGAATCTACCATTTCATTACTAATCACTGCTTTGATGAGCAAAGATGGTAAATCCTAGAATTTTCGCATTACATTCAACCCTTATCAGCTCAGGTGTACCCCCACCTGGAAAAACCACTCGAGACCTTCATAAAGAGCTTTATGATTTGCAACCTCATAACCGATTCCCAACTTGATAATCAAATCCCTAACAACATCTTGCGAACCAACGAAATTGTGATGCATACATTACACATAGACTTTCTGATACCTAACTGATACTCCCAACAACCTTTAACTATCCCCTTTATCTAAACCAGCTAATTTGAGAGTTTTCCCTAATTCCATCAACATGCCAATGCCGAAGGTACCACAAGCATGAGAAATGAGAAAACATGAGTTCTGGGCCCATGACCCATAAACACCCCTCTTGATAACATATCATGGACTTACCATAATGCACATCGTTAGAAAACCCACAACCTCGATCCAACAAAGAAGAAATACAAGAGTTCCAGTGAAACGAAAACTCTCAAACACGACCAGAAGACAACCCTATAATCTATCGAAACAAGATTGTCATACTTTTACTAAGGTTGAACAAGTCCCACCAATATGTACATTGCTGACGAAGGCTTTCCGAATGCTGCTAAAAACCTAATCCTGATATAAACCAACATTTCACACCCCCAAAGAGGGTAGACATACCCTGAGGCCAAAGGAACATAAAACATTCTGAACTAGATAATAGGTTGACACATTCCTTGAACTTTAACTCTCACCACTTGAATCTGCCGGACAATCTACGTTGAATGATGAACCCAACAACCAATGGTTAAGGACACATTGACACTTAATCCAAAGAATCAAAGCCCACACGAAACTGAACATACCCGCTTCTAGAAATGATTTACAGATCAACATCTGCCTAAACTAATCTGAAAACAAAAATCCAAACAACGAACTGACAATTTCTCAACGACTGATACTCAACCTGAGAATCCCATTTCTCTCTCACTTAGGGCTCGAACTACCACGTACCATCCACTGGTTTGAAACCAAATCATAACTCAAACTAGCTTAAGCATGTACCACCATTCCTAACCCTGGAATGAATAATACACACAGGATGACCTTCCAGACAGGGATCAACCAATCCTAAGAGAATCATGAGTTCAGCTGAAGACCTCTAAAAGTTTTCCAATCATGACCTCTTATCATTAAGGTTTTTACACAAATCAACTCCCTACTTTTGATCCAAAATTTACCCTCCTTTCCTGCAATCTCAATCGACAATCTAGTACTTGTCCCACTATAACCCAAGAATACGTGTAACATCCCAAAATTCATGACTAAAAATTTCATTTTAATTACGTAATTATAAAAACCAGTAGCCTGAAAACATCAATAGTGTCATCCCATATCATAAACAAAACCAATGTGTCAATAACCAAAACATTTCATAAGAAAACAACACTAGAGTACAACTCCCAAAGATCTCATAATGCGGAAAACCATAGTATGATGCGTTGCAATCATGCCGGCTCCTTTCCCTTCGAAGAAGAAGTACCTGAAACCAAAACTGAAAACCGTAAGCATGAATCTTAGTAAGTTACCCCATCATACCACATAGCATACAATACACATACTGTCTAGCATATCTAGGTGTTGGCCTACCCCTTCGGTCTCTTTCAACCGGATACTACCGAGCATATCTAGCTGTTGGCCTTACCCTTCGGTCTCTTTCAACCTGATATTGCCTAGTATATCTTGGTATTAGCCTACCCTTTCGGTCTCTTTCAACCGGATACTGCCTAGCATATATGGGTGCTGGCCTACCCATTTGGTCTCTTTCAACCAATTACGGGGTCTATTTCACCCCTACCACTACCACATAATATCCTAGCATATAAGCACATAAATCACATACATCCTAACATATTTGGGTGCTGGCCTACCCCTTCGGTCTCTTTCGACTGGCTACTGCCTAGCATATTTGGGTGCTGGCCTACCCCTTCGGTTTCTTTCGATCGGTTATGTGGTCTATTTCAACCCCTACCACTACCACATGACAACATAGCATATAAGCACATAAACCTAAACAGATAGTGGCATACCAGAAAATTATCACACAGAAAATCATCTCTTACTACAAACAACTACTAGTTGACCGACATTGGTGCCTTCGACCCACTCCTACCGAGAAGGTAACTCATCTCACATTGCTGAAGTTCACTGCAAGAAATCCTTACTTGCTGCCCTGGCAACACCTCGAGCTATCAATACCAAAATATCACCCAATTAGCAATTGGGTCCTAAACCATGATCCATAATCCATACTTGGGGTAAAATGACCGTTTTACCCCTGGCCCAACAAGATTCATTACTAAGGCCCAAACCCAAAACCAAACAAGCCCAAAACTCCAAAATCCATAAAAGCCCAATTTTCCAAATTGGACCCAAACCCTTACATGGGCCTTACCCTAAAGCCCAATAACTTATTCCCAATCCAAACATACATCCTTAGCTGGTCCAACAATCCACACACCTAAATAATAGCCCAAACCCAAAATGGCCCACAAGGCCCAAATCCATCATGGACCTAACCTAGGAAGGCCTAATATCCAAAGAGGCCTAAAATATTGAATAGTCAACCCTAGTCAACTCCTGGTCCAAGGTCCAAAGCCCAAAAAGTCAACAATCCAAGAAAGCCCAATCCGGTCGAGTGCGTCCTGCATACTCATTTGGTATGCTAAGCGTATACCTATTGGGTCTAGTACGCGCCACGTACCAGGTGGGTACGCCTAGCGTACTCCCCTGGACTCCAAACTTCTCTAATAAGCACTTAATCACTTCATCCCTTGCTCCAACTCTCCAGTCTGACTCCAAAGGTGACTTTTCAAGTAAAGTTGGCAAATTTACTAACATGCATGGCTTAATGGGACTCTAGAGCTCAAAAGAGCTTAATGTATGGTCTTAATTCATGATTAAACTTAAAATCTCCAGAAAGCTTGCACCTTTATGAGAGAGGGAACCTTAGAATGTCCAGATCTACAAGATTGAGCCCCAAAAACAACCCTAGTTCACCAAGACCAAGCTAAAGGGACTAAAATGGCCAAAAAAACAACCCAAAGTAGATCTATAAAATGAATAGCCAAGATATAGACTTTATACCTTGAAAGTATCGAAATAGAGATATTAGCACTGGATCTCCAAGCTCTTCTCTTGAGGTTGAGTCTTTCACTTCCTTCTCCTCTTGCACAAACCACCAAAAGTCTTCTTTCAACCTCCAAGCTTCATCCAAGTCAATCTAGGGTTTTTGTGGATGTAAGAAGGGGTGGTGGCTGACTTAAAATGACCTAAGGAGTGGTATAATGTTGCTTATATAGGGTATGAACCCCGAAATTAGGGTTTTGGTCTAAAGGGAGTATGCTCCGTGTACCCCTTAGTACGCCCGGCGTACTCAAGAACCACCCGCGATCATTCATCTTTATACGTTGGGTATACCCAGCTAAACATGCGCATGCATCCTTGCGTGCATGGGACCGATTTGCAAGCTTTTCCATCCAAGGGCCAATTCTGTCAATAACTTCAAAATGCAATAACTCACTCATCCTAGGTCCGTTTCCAATGAACCTTATATCCACGAAAAGGTGATGAGAAGCCCTACACTCCTAGAAATACCCCCAACCCTTAAAACCTTCCGAACAAAACCCAAAACCCATAAACGACTGAGATATCAATTTACAATCATACCCTTGGCTTCTGAAGACACAATCGAATACATGGATCACTTAAACCATAATAACTACATCCGAAACGGGCTAAATCCTTCCTTTCCCGAAGCCCTAAACCCCATACAATTGATGATTGGGCTGCAGCCCCAAGAAACAAGGCAAATCTAAAACCGAGAGTTACAATACGAACCCTTGAACATATAATAAAACATCCATAACACATCAATCCACCTGCACACTCTTGTGCTGACATACTGTTGCTAAACTCTGCGACCAACAGACCCCATGTTGGGTTTACATCTAATTTTTGAAAATCACAATTCTGCTCACTCCTTTTCCGAACTCGGAAAATTGAAAAGAGAATAGTCATTTCCACAGATAGCGACAATCTAATCCGTCAATCAACCACTTAACTCCCAGTTGCAATCCCCAAGCCGGTCATAACAACCGCTTCCTTCTTGAATCCTGCAACACAATGCACGACCTCGAGAAAAACCCTTGAGACCTTTAAACCAACATCCTCATCTAGGTCTGAACCATTCCACCCAAACTGATATCGCTATTGGGGCCCAAAATAATTACCGGACCCATCCTCATGTCCGGGAAACCATAACCAAAATATCAAAAGATACGGAACCACTACCATGAATCATGGTATCAAACCATGTTATCTCTCCTGACCAACCCTTAGAATCCCCGAAACTCTCCTTGATTCGAGTATGGATCCTATGCTTCTAGTAGTACGGGCTCAATACTACCTTCCACACATATCCATACTTTCCTTAAGGATCATCTCGGGTCCTCTAAGAGCTATCCATAAAATATTCCTAATACCTGCTCCACAACAAAACAACCACACAAAAAATACTTCCTAGGCTCTCCTAGGATTCCCACACACCTCCCTTACCATCAGCTGTTGAAGAACCCCCCTCCCCCCACCAATGTCAGAGAACCACTTCATGAATTTCGACTTGAAAATATAATTTGAAAATCGGCCTTACTCGGGTAGCACTTCGGCTCTGAATATGACTTTTTGTGATGAAATCGGGGATTTTAGTTGAAAACCAACCTTACTCGAGCAGAGTTTCATCTTGAAAATATAATTTTCTCGGGAACTTCGGAGTGTCGAGACTTGCTTCGGGTGTCGGGAATGATGCCAGAACTTCGGGGTGGTAGAGGGGCTTGAGAGAGGCTAGAGAGTGAAAGAGAATGAGAATTTGTAACCGAAAACATGGCAGCCTCGCATCCCTTTTATAGGGGTCTGAAGCAACTCACTAAACGGGGCGTAGTCTCGCTATACACTGGGCATACTGCGAGGCGGCTCTGTACGTAGACCTAGAAATTTCAGACACGAAGACACGAATCTGTGAGAGATACGACACGACTCGAATACATCTTAAAATTTGAGATAAAGCTTATTTCTCATCATGTAATGGTATCGTGTTAAATTCATGGTCGACACGTTTTCATGACACGAATACACGAAATGCCAAGTCTATCTGTACGTTGGGCATACCCCTCGTACGCGGAGCGTACCTGTGAGGTGTCATTAGATCGGAACTCGGGCTCGGACGTGGCTGTCTTATCGGATACATGTGCCTCGTGCGAAGAGAGAAGGGCGTGGCCAACTTCTGACCCCGCATGCGAACGCTAGGCGTACCCCCTTCGGACCATTTTCGAAGTTTGTGCCAAAAACTTGAAAAATTCATATCTTTTGCATACGAACTCCGTATTCGCCTGTCTTTTTACCGTTGTAGCACTATTGACGAGACCTTTGATTCTCGTTTAGGTTGCATCGGCTAAAAATCAATCGATCTTTATTTCGAGTTTTTAGTTGTCTACTCCTATACCGAAACTTAGAAAAATCATAACTTTCGTCTCTTGGGAACAGCTTAAAGCGCCCTTGTAGACGCTTTCGCCACTCGAAGTGTCTGCTTTTGGATTGGGCTTCTTGGTGGGCGGTGAGTTGTGGCGCTTCGCAATCGAGGCGGTCATGGCATTTAGGTATGCTTGTTTCTTTGCTTCCCCTTCCTCCCACATTAGATATCATTCTACCTTTTCTTTTAGCTCTACCCGTGTTTGTGGTTTCTTTTCCATGAGCTTTTGCGATAGAGGGCCGACAGGAGTCCCCATGTGAAGTCGCCCACTATTAAGCCTTCGCCATGAACTGGGATGTTGAGTGTGGTATTGGTAAACCTAGTGAAATATTCTATGACTGATTCCCCTTCTTTCTATTTGTGGCCAATGATTGAGTGTGAATCTCCTTTGTATTTCCTCAACTGCATGAAGTTTTTCAGGAAAAGATACTTTAACTGCTCAAAGTTGTATATGCTTCTTGGTCTCAACGTTTTGAACCACGTTCCTGCGTTGCCATCTAGGGTGGTCGGGAAGTATGTACACCAGAATCGCTCATCCAACTTGAGCGATGTTATCGTCCATTCATATGTATCGATGTGGTTGTCGGGGTCTATGGTTCCGTTGTAGGCAATGTTTTAAAAACCGGTTTGAACCGGCCGGTCAAACCGATTGGACCGAAAACCGGGGGAGGGAGCGGTTCAACTATCACTGGTTTTACATTGATTTCTAAACTGGATTGAACCAGCCGGTTTTTAGAAAAACCCGGTTGAACCGGTCAAAATAAATCGGTTGAACCGGTTAAACCGAATAAAAAAAACATGAAAAAGAACCATTTAGATAATAAACATTGGTGATTTTTTTCATATCTATTTAGTTTTTCTCAAAATAAAAATATATAGTAAATGTTATAAAGTTTTTTGATATGTTTTTATTCATTCAAAACCATATTTAGTTTCAGTATTATACTTTATTTTCTTTTTGATGTATATAGATTGATGTAAAACACTAAAATTTATGATTATGTTATATTTTAATGTATTTGGATTTATCTACAACTTATTTTTATATGTATTTTTAATGTTTGAACTTGTAAACATCAAATTCATGATTTCTATATGTATGTATGTGTAGAAAAATAAGAAAAAATATGAAAAATATAGAAACCGGTTCACTTGGCGGTCGAACCGGTCGAACCGGGAACCGGTCACTATACCGGTTCAACTAAAAAAACGGTTTTTAAAACATTGGTTGTAGGATTTTAAGTGCGGCAGTTTGGCTATGTTTGGGATTTCATAGTCTAGAAGTTCCTTTGCGAATGGAGATGTCACACTGCATTATAGGAAGTCTTATTTGGGATAGGATGTAACACCCGTAGATCAGGGCTAGTCAATTTAGAGACAATAAGCGTCAAAAATGACTATTTTGAGAAAGATTATTTAGAATGAGTAATCTTAACTAAAATTTAGTTTATGTTACGAGGTTTCTGAATATATAAAGAACGTCGAAATCTGAGTTATAACGAATAAGTTATGACCTGTCGAAGTTTCACGACAGAACCGGCACGACACAGCGCGACATAAATAGTGAATTTACGTTAGAGCGATATTTATCCAAAACAATCTAAATGAGAATTGAAGATCTCATCGATAGTAGTGCAACGACGGAAAGACTGACGAAAACGGACGTCGGATGAAGGAGTTATGAGTTTATAACGGAGTTTTCATGTCCTGACCTACTAACAATAATATATAAGTAATATAACTATAATATATTAAAAATAAAATCAAAATTAGCCAACAGAGTCTAAACAAGAGTTGTAGATCATAATCTCAGCTTCGCGTCGATATAAAGAACGTCGAAAACGGAGTTCGTATGCGAAAGTTATGAATTTTTGAAGTTCGGGGCGCGAAACCCCAAAACTGTCAGATACCACAACGTGGCAAGCAGTGTCATGACATGGCCAGTCTTCTGACACCTCTGGGAGTCCCCCAGATGCAACTTGCGATGACGCATGCAGTGACGAACAAGCCCACGACGTGGAAAAAGGTGCCACGACGTGGCAAGGGCAGATTTTGCCCTATAAATAGATTTGAAGGGCCAGTCGAGTGTGGTTGCTCATTCTCTCATCTCTCATTGGTATTGCATCGATTTACGTGCAAAGAAGTACCCCCGAATCCCCAATATCAACCCCGATACCCGGAGCAAGTCCCGAAGCCCAAAGATCCCGAGAAGAAAAGAGTTTTCGAGCCGAAGCTCTGCCCGCGAGAAGCTCGGTGTGCGAAGTGATCCTGGTTTCACCGAAGAATACTACTCTTAGAGCTGTAGCGATGTCCGAGCATCGTCTAACCAAGTGAGTGTGTGGTTACTTTCTTCTAACGCATAAATACGAAGTATTTTATACGAAATACCTGTTATGTGTATATTATGTTGTTATATGTGTGAATGTATATTCACTTTCTTCTACCGCATAGATATGAAGTATTTGCTATGAAGTATGTGCTAGGTGTTTATACATTGTTTGTTTACTTGAGATAGATGTTGAAATAATGTTTTATACATGTTTTAAAAGATTTAAACTGTATATGTGTTTGCATCTACAAATATGTTGGGTAGAACATGGGTAGATGAAATAGTTGATGTGAGACGAAATAATAAGTATTTTTGAACTCAATGTGTTCATTAGGTATTTTTGAACTCTATGTGTTCACTTGGTGTTTGAACTCAATGTGTTCATTAGGTATTTCCGAACTCTATGTGTTCACTTGGTATTTTTGGACTCAATGTGTTCATTAAGTATTTTTGAACTAGATGTGTTCACTTGGTGTTGTTGAACTGAGTGTGTTGACTAAGTGTTTTAGAACTAAGTATTCACCAGATGTTTTGAATTAATTGTTCACTATGAGTGTTAGAACTAGGTGTTTGTTAAGTATGTTGAACTAAGTGTTTACCAGTCGTAATTTGTGGACCTTGGCAGTGGTGGACTTTGTGTCAGTTCCTTAGGTCAATCCTTAGGAATAAATGGATAAAGGATAGTTGATTCTTAGGGTAAATCCTTAAAAAATAAAGGAGATAATAGGAATGAGTATTTGGGTTGATTGTTTGATAATTAAATATAATAAATGTATTATTGTGGGTTGAAAACCCTATATGCTCACCAGGCTCCCAAGCTTGACCCACTCAGTTTTCTTTGCATTACAGGTAATGGCACAAGAGTATAAATTGGTGGACTTGACGAGAGATTTTGGATTATAGATCAGTAGTTACAAATAACTGTTGTAAGGTCTATTTTATATTGTTTATGCTTTTGGTCTGTATCGGAACCTGACATCCCGAGGTTTTATTATTTAATGAAAATACATTCTCTTTGAGAAACATTTTGATAAATTTTATCATATTTTGTTTTGGGAACAAATTCCGCAAATCTTTTAATCAAAAGGATTTACTCTGATTTTATAAAAAAAGCATAAACAAATCAGTCTTTTCTGGCCGTGAAATTGGGGATGTCATAGTTGGTATCAGAGCATTAGTTTAAGCGAACTAGGAATTTGTAGGATTTCTAGACTTAAACTTAGGATGCTAAGTAATGATTGTGAGGAGTGTGTCCAAAATATGTTAGGTAGTACACCTAAATTGACACGAGCACTAGTATATTTTAGGAAGCTGCCTAAAATGATTTAAAGTGCTAAATGTTATATGTTGCCATATATGATATTATTTGTTCGGATCTATGGTCTATTGCCGACTAGATCTGGAAACCTTATGTGTTTAGGATTCTAAGCGTATGACGACGGTATTAGAACTAGCATGTAAACGTTTCGGAGTGATAAGGATGATTTAATTATCTATCATGGACGAGGATCTAATTTCACCTTATTTGGTGTATAGATTAAAATGGTAAGAACCAGGAGTGGCGTTGGAAATGCGGATGAAAACAGGAATCGACCGCCTGTGATTGAACAAGTAGTTGTTGAAGCTGCTGCACCAGAACAGATCACCATGGCTGGAGTGCAAGCCATGATTTGGGCTATGTTAGTCGAACAAAGGGAAGAAATGCAACTGATGTTACATGAAAATAGGGACGAACCAATCATACCCATTGGGGAACCCGATCTGATTCCCGAAACATCGGAGGAAGAAAACAATAGTCGCGCTGTGAGTCAAGTTAGGACTCAAGGAGAATGAAGGAACGACCCAGAAAGGGGAAACAACAAGGATGGGCGAATGTACAATAATTTCTTGGGCGCGCAGCCACCAAGTCTTTCTGGGAGCCTAAAGCCTGTTGAGATTATGGATTGGATCTCCGAAATGGAGATGGTATTTGAAAGTTGTGACGGTAGCAACAAACAGAAGACTGTCTTTGCAGTTAGACAACTGAAGACTGCAGTCTTGAGCTGGTGGAAGTTGTTGGCAGATACAATGCCAAGAGGAGAAGCCATGCGAATGTCTTGGGAAGCATTCGTGGAGCAAATGAAAATGCAGTACTGCTCAGAGATAGATTTGATAGACCTAAAAAACGAATTTCAGAACCTAAAGAAAGGAAAGATGAGTGTGGATGAGTATGCCACCGCGTTCACCGAGAGGATGAAGCTATTCCCCTACTTGGTGCCTACTGAACTCTCCAAGATCGATAGGTTTGCTAACGGACTGCCCACAGACTTTGGCCCAACAGTCAAAATGGCAACTACCTTGAAAACGACCGTTAGAGCAACCAGGAATGTTGAGACCCAGATAAGAGAGAAGGGTCTGAAGAGAGCTGAAGTTGGCGAGAAAAGGAAGCATGAAGGTTCTTCAAGGTTCGACGAGAAGAGAAAATTCTCAAAGTCTGGTTCGAAAAAGTTCGAAGGAGGAGGGGATGAAGGGAGATGGTGTGATAAGTGCAAGAAGAAACACTTAGGAAAATGTGGCGAGGAGGTTACATGTTTCAAGTGTGGAAAGACTGGGCACTATGACAATGAATGTGCATCTAGTAAGAGAGTGTGTTATGAGTGTAACGAAAAAGGGTATATTTCGATCAATTGCCCGAAGAAGAAAGAACCAACAAAGCCAAAGGCATTCCACATGATCCTCGACAAGGCAGACGATAACGTGAGAAATTAGGGATAGGGATTTTTATATCCAAAGCTCAAGTTATGAGGTAGCAGTGGGAATAGTAACTTGTGGTGTAGCCAATTAAAGGCATAGTATAGGGTTAACTTGAACCTTTATGTAATCGTTTCAAGAAATAATATAAACCCTAGTTTTGATATCTATGTGATATGTATGGTTTTGATATCTAGGTGGTATCTATAGTTTTAATATCCGATGTATTGGATGATTCTGTGATTTTGTGTAGTGACTTGGTTGACTGAGAGACAATACTTGGGACGAGTATGAGTAGGTGTGAATAGTAGTAGAGATCTATACTACTGGAAGCACAGGACTCACGCTTGTATCAGGGAAAGTCACAAGGATACCAAGAAGCTAGTGATTGGTCTCGTTTTATTCAAGTATGTCGTTACCATTGTTTCGGTAATGACTAATGTGATGATTGTTCTTCTAACCCTAGTGGTCATATCAAGTTGAGTCCGACTACAATGAGAGGTCATAGGGACACGACCCATCGGTCTGTTACAATAGATAAGGGAATGTACTTATCCTAAGAAGAAGAAGGAGTCCTCAAAAAGGATTTATTTTGTAACTCGAAGGTTATGATTGAAATTCCAACATGGTACGAAGAGCAGATGCAGGATTGAGCATCAAGGTTATTACTTAGGATGGAGAGATAACTTATGGAGTCGGTATACGAATCCTATTTCGTTGATGATTCTGGGACGTAATCATCCTAAGGGGGAGATAATTGTAACACCCGTAGATTAGGGCTAGTCAATTTAGAGATGATAAACGTCAAAAATGACTTTTTTTTTGAGAAAGATTATTTAGAAGGAGTAATATTAACTAAGATTTATTTTATGTTACGAGGTTTCCGAATATATAAATAACGTCGAAATCCGAGTTATAACGAAGAAGTTATGACCTGTCAAAGTTTCGCGACAGAATCGGCACGACACAGCGCGACGTAAATAGTCAATTTACGTTAGTGCGATATTTATCCAAAACAATCTAAATGATAATTGAAGATCTCATCGATAGTAGTGCAACGACGGAAAGACGGACGAAAACGGACGTCGGATGAAGGAGTTATGAGTTTATAATGGAGTTTTCCTGTCCCGACCTACTAAAAATAATATATAAGTAATATAACTATAATATATTAAAAATAAAGTCAAAATTAGCCAACGGAGTCTAAACAAGAGTTGTAGATCATAATCTCAGCTTCGCGTCGATATAAAGAACGTCGAAAACGGAGTTCGTATGCAAAAGTTATGAATTTCTGAAGTTCGGGGCGCGAAACCCCTAAACTATCAGATACCACGACGTGGCAAGCAGTGCCACGACGTGGCCAGTCTTCTGACACCTCCGGGAGTCCCCCAAATGCAACTTGCAGTGACAACCAAGCCCACGACGTGAAAAAAGGTGCCACGACGTGGCAAGGGCAGATTTTGCCCTATAAATAGATTTGAAGGGCCAGTCGAGTGTGGTTGCTCATTCTCTCATCTCTCACCTGTATTGCATCGATTTACATGCAAAGAAGTACCCCCGAAGCCCCAATATCAACCCCGAGACCCGGAGCAAGTCCCGAAGCCCGAAGATCCCGAGAAGAAAAGAGTTTCCGAGCCGAACCTCTGCCCGCGAGAAGCCCGGTGTGCGAAGTGATCCCGGTTTCACCGAAGAATACTACTCTTAGAGCTATAGTGTTGTCCGAGCATCGTCTAACCAAGTGAGTGTGTGGTTACTTTCTTTTAACGCATAAATACGGAGTATTTTATACGAAATACGTGTTATGTGTATATTATGTTGCTATATGTGTGAATGTATATTCACTTTCTTCTACCGCATAGATATGAAGTATTTGCTATGAAGTATGTGCTAGGTGTTTATACATTGTTTGTTTACTTGAGATAGATGTTGAAATAATGTTTTATAAATGTTTTAAAAGATTTAAACTGTATATGTGTTTGCATCTACAAATATGTTGGGTAGAACATGGGTAGATGAAATAGTTGATGTGAGACGAAATAATAAGTATTTTTGAACTCAATGTGTTCATTAGGTATTTTTGAACTCTATGTGTTCACTTGGTGTTTGAACTCAATGTGTTCATTAGGTATTTCCGAACTCTATGTGTTCACTTGGTATTTTTGGACTCAATGTGTTCATTAAGTATTTTTGAACTAGATGTGTTCACTTGGTGTTGTTGAACTGAGTGTGTTGACTAAGTGTTTTAGAACTAAGTATTCACCAGATGTTTTGAATTAATTGTTCACTATGAGTGTTAGAACTAGGTGTTTGTTAAGTATGTTGAACTAAGTGTTTACCAGTCGTAATTTTTGGACCTTGGCAATGGTGGACTTTGTGTCAGTTCCTTAGGTCAATCCTTAGGAATAAATGGATAAAGGATAGTTGATTCTTAGGGTAAATCCTTAAAAAATAAAGGAGATAATGGGAATGAGTATTTGGGTTGATTGTTTGATAATTAAATATAATAAATGTATTATTGTGGGTTGAAAACCCTATATGCTCACCAGGCTCCCAAGCTTGACCCACTCAGTTTTCTTTGCATTATAGGTAATGGCACAAGAGTATAAATTGGTGGACTTGACGAGAGATTTTGGATTATAGATCAGTAGTTACAAATAACTGTTATAAGGTCTATTTTATATTGTTTATGCTTTTGGTATGTATCAGAACATGACATCCCGAGGTTTTATTATTTAATGAAAATACATTCTATTTGAGAAACGTTTTGATAAATTTTATCATATTTTGTTTTGGGAACAAATTCCGCAAATCTTTTAATCAAAAGGATTTACTCTGATTTTATAAAAAAAGCATAAACAAATCGGTCTTTTCTGGCCGTGAAATTGGGGATGTCACATAAGAAGAGCACCCTGAGAGTTGTATTGAGGAGCCATGGTATGTGGGTGCATGATCGTGCTATTGTAGGGTGAGTAGTGGCTAGGGTTTGGCCCATAAAATGCTTGGTGTGGGAATGGTAAGGTTAGCATATGGGTAGGAAATATGGGTAAGCTATGAGAATGGAGATTGTTAGGTGTGATATGTTGGTAATATAGGATCGCAGACGGGATATAAGGATTTGTTAGAAATGGAGGTGTTGGGAAAGTCATTTTTTGGTTTCTCGTCGGCTGGTCCAACTGTGGCATTTGGAGAGCCATTAGTACTTCTGCTACCGCTTGTGTGATTGGTGGTGAGAAAATCATGGGTTGTGCCCCTATTGTTTGGTTTGGTGGTTTGGAAAACCATTGGTTGCACGGTTCCCATCTGGTTCATCGGTGGTGGTGTTTGGAAAACCATCGGTTGTGGGACGATTGTATGGTTTAGGTGTAGCAGTGTTTGAGGAAACATTGGTTGCACCGCTATGATCTGATGTGTTGACGACTGTTGGAAAAGTGCTGGTGTGGTGTCAAAGTCTCTCGCCGCCGATGAAACCACACCAGATGGCGTTATTGGAAGATGAGGTGTCTGTGTCAGAACACTTGTGGGTGGAACGGCAGCGGAAGGAGGTTGTCCTCCGTTGGCTAGCTACTCTTGTTCGGTCGTTGGTGCGCCAGCTGCCTCTGGACCACCTTCGTTTGAAGATTCTCCAGAGATTATTATGGAGGGCGGAGTAGGGGTTTGTTCTAATGACGCCATGGGCTGAATGGGGCTTGTTGGCATTCCACCGGTTCCTCCTGTATCACCGGGTGCCATTTTCTCTAATCAGGGGTGTGCTTTTGGTTTGTTTTTCGTCATACAACGGATGACGCCAAATGATGTGACCTTTCTCTCTGCTCTGTGTCCTCCGGGCCGTGCGAATCTGGCGAACCTGCAAGGTCATAATAAGAAAAGAGGTTGCCAGCCGTTCTCCGGGAGGAGCTCCCTGGAAAACGCTCCGACGGTCAAGTCTTTGGGTATTCCTGAGGGTTGAGTGGGAAGTAACTGGAAGAGAGTGACTTACTTCTCAAGGCGTTGAGGGTAGCCTTTTATACTGAACTCCCTTGCTAGTCTGTACGGGACAAGGGCATCAGACTCGACAGGATCAGGGACATTGATTGGTAGATCATGCTCCTGAATCTGTCAGTTTGTGCCCTGAGCATTTGCATTATCGCCTAATCGTTGTGTTTGTCTCAGAGCGAAATACGGCCCAGCCGGGGGCCGAGCCTTTCTTCGAGGGCGCCCTACTCTAAGGGGTGTTGGCGGGAGTTAGATTGTGCTGGGTTCGACCGGCCGAGCACGCTACCTCTTGAGGCATTTTCTGTTGTGGCCGGGCGCGACCCTTCCATGCTCGCTCATGCACGCCATTATTTGCACCGACACCGAGCGCGACTCTTCTATGCTTACTAGGGAACATGATCACCAACATACTAGGAGCTCCCACTTTCTCTATCGATTGCCTTACTCATACAAACCAACCCAACCCAACATCCCATGCTTCCTAGACTACCAGGCATCACGTATCAGGCCAACATATCATTGGCTAATCAGAACTAGCATGCAAGTCTATAAGCTCATACAATAGCCATACAAAGGCATCTCTCCTAGCATTCTAACATGCAAAACTGAGCAGATCCTTAGCCCTAACTAGCATGCGATTCCACAGATTCACAAATCAAAGCATAACAGATAACATGTATGGGTTTTTTAGGAAAACTTACTTGAGCTCAGCTCATTGCATGCACCACGCCATTTTCTTATTTTAGAAAACTCTTTCCTTAAGTAGATATATTTTTTTTTGAAAAACCTTACCAAATCCTCAGTTTGAGTTCAGACGCACCCGAGAGTGTGCCCGAGTCCCTCGAACCAAGGCTCTGATACCAACTTGTAATGTCCCAAAAATAATGACATAAAATTTTCGTTTTTAGATTAATAAATTGTTAGTACATATCATTTCCACAAACCAAGTTAATCAAGATTTATCAAAACATCATTAAATCAGAGTAATTCACAAAATGCAGAAACATGTGGCGCGTGATCTGCAATCATCCTGGCTCTTCCTTTTGTAAACTGAAGTACCTGAAACATAAACTACAAACCATAAGCACAAATCTTAATGAGTTCCCCAACATACCACATACCAAACATACAATAACATATAGTGGGCCCCGCCCGTCATCGGGCCCCGCTCGGTATACATATATGTAAGTCATCAGGCCCCGCCTGGCATCGGGCCTCGCCCGGTATAGATAAAAACATATAACATGTAAACATATAAAGACATAAACATATAACACAAAACACATGCAACCAACACAGAGATAAATAGGATACATACCGGTCATTGGGCCTTGCCCGACATCAGGTCTTACCCGGTAATCATAAAAACAGATACTCATAACTAGCATACAAGTACTCATCAGGCCCCGCCTGGCATCGAGCCCCGCTCGGTAAACATAAAATACATAACACATGCAAGAGTCACGAAGACAACAATCATACTAAGCATAACATACTATGGGCCGACATTGGTGCCTTCGACCCGCTAAATACAGTGATGAGACTCACCTCGCATTGCCGAATCACAAAGACGATCCGTGGCTGCTGGCTAACAGATTTCCGAACTGTCATCAACAAAACAACGCCCAATTAACAATTGGGTTCCAATACATAACCCTAAATCCATACTTAGGGTAAAAAGACTATTTTACCCCTAATCTAGCTTGGTCCAAGACCAAGGCCCAAGCTCAACTCTGGAGGCCCAAAAGTCAAACGATCCACCAAGGCCCAATATGGACCAATTTTCCAAATTGAGCCCAAAACCCTTACATGGACTTACCCTAAAGCCCATCCAAAACTCCTAGTCCATGCACTTGGTCTCAGATGGCCCAACAAGGACCCCAACACCTAAGCCTAAAAGAAAGTCCCAACTCAAAGCCCAAACATGATTAGGGTTTTCACATAAAATAATGATTAGGGTTAAGTAAAAACACTTAACCCATTAAGGACTTAATCCATTAATTCCATCATTCTACTAGATCAAACATATAACGTGGTTGGGCATAAGTCAAAATTCCTATCCAATGGTCCAAAACGTAGGTCCCGGCAAGTCCCAAACAAAAGTTTCCAAGATTAAGGTTTTCTAAACCCTAATTAGGATTTCCAACCCAAACACATGCCAACTAGATCCAAATTTAAGTTTTCTGGTCAGTTAGGGTTTAACTAGGTCGGGCACCACCCACTGCCACCTCGGGCAGTGGTGGTCGACGGCGGCTCACGACGGCAGCCACCACCTTGCGGCGGTGGTGGTTTTTGAGTCACAATCCGGCAACAAACACCCAAATCATTATGTAACGCCCCGTTCCTGGTACTCAATTATTTAATTATTCAAGTATTTATTTTGAGCTACTTGACGAGTTGATAGCCCTAACTCGTCGAGTATATGCCAGAAAGGACGCGGGATTTAAAGGGGTCTACTCGGCGAGTCCAAGCATGGACTCGACGAGTAGGTATGCCAGAAGGAAACCCTATTTTTGGGGTTTTGCACCCTATTTAAACCACTTAAACCCCCCTTTGGGCCTCACTTATCAGCTTCCTTGTCCTCCAGAAACCCTAATCCGATTGAGAGCTTCACCCTTGAGTTTTTGAGTGTGTTTTATACCATTGAAGATAGTTGCAAGAGCTTGGAGCTAACAAGTTTGTGGAAGAAGAACAAGATCCAGAAGTTTATCCATCTTTGGTAGCTTTCTGAGGTAAAAAGCTCTTAGCTTGATAACCCATAGCTTAGATCTCTTTGTATGTTGATTCATGGGTCTTTTTGACCCTTTTGAATAGGAAAAGTTGTTTCTCATGGGTTGTATGCAAAGAAATCCCACTTTTTTGTGATTTTGATCCTCTAGAGTCATAAAAGAGGTCTTGAACTCGTTTTCATCCAATCCATAGTCATTTTCATGGAAGTAGGTTGCTATAACTTGAGTTTGGATCCAATTGAGGTGTGCCAAGCCATCAAGTCTCTAACTTTATAGAAATGGACCATGGAAACGACCTAGATCTGTATTTTGGAGCTATAGAAGTGTTAAACCAATTAACTAGGGTATATCTGCAAGGGACTCAACGAGTTCATAAGGGAACTCGGCGAGTCCGATGAAGAAACCTCGATGATGTTCATAGGACTTGGCGGGTTGATTAAGGAACTCGCGAGTAAGAGGATCTTGTCCCTTTCTGATTATGCCAGGACTCAAAGAGTCTGAGGAAGACTCGACAAGTCAGTTCGATAAATCGCGATCACAAGTAGTTTGGGAACTCGACGAGTCATGGGGTGACTCGGCGAGTCGAGTCGCGATTCCAGGATTCTGAGTGCCAGGACTCGGCGAGTCACAAGGCTGACTTGGCGAGTTTGGTCAACCTGGAAGGTTGACTTTGACCAGGGGTAAAATGGTCATTTTACCCAAAGAATAGTTAACAGTTTTTGACTAAGTGTCCTTGTGGAATTTATAGCTGGAGAGTTGTCGGGGCAGCAGACATGGATTCCTCACACAGATTTTCAGTAGTCAGTCATACGAGGTGAGTTTTCCTTCCAGTAGGAACGGGTCTAAGGCACCAATGCCGACCTGTTTATGTAGTTCCAGTATGTCGGGGTAAGCCTGATGTCGGGGTTAGCCCGATGCAGTTTATATGTTTCCGGACTTCGGTCCGATGCCAGGGTGGTCCCGAGAAGTAGTTATGTATGCTTGATGTCTTTGTGATTCATGCATGTTTATGTTATGTGTTATATGTTCCGGACTTCGGTCCAATGCCCGGCAAGCCCGATGCAGTATATGTGATTATGTTATATGTTTATGTTTATGTTATGTTCAGTTTATTCTGGACTTCGGTCGGATGCCGGGCGAGGCCCGATGCTGTGGGCGGGGCCCAAGTTATTCTAGATTTCGGTCCAATGCCAAGCGGGGCCCAAATTATGCCAGACTTTGGTTCGATTCCTGGTGGGGCCCGATGCAGTGGGCAAGGCCCAATATGTGTTATATGTGTTATTGTATGGTATGTGGTAGTTTAAGGGAGCTCACTAAGCTTCGTGCTTACAATTTTCATTTTTGGTTTCAGGTACTTCCTAGCAAAGAGAAGAGCTCGGGTTGATCGCATGGCACACACCACAGTCTTAGCCTGGGAGTTTACTCTGATGTTTTTTATGAGATTTTGATTTGACAAAGATTCTATGATCTTTTGTGATAGATGATCCATGATTTTACTTATGACTTTGGATGATTTATGATTTTAATAATGATTTGAAAACGAAAAGTTTGGACCATATTTTTGGGATGTTTCACATTATTTATGTAGAAAAGCCCACACACTCACATTAGCTCATGCACACAACCACCAAACACGGCGGCCGGTGGCGACAAAAGGCGACAACAAAGTGACAGCCACCATGGTTGGCTGCCATGGCGGTTTCCCATGCTTTCCAGCCAAAGAAACCTCACATACACACCTCACAACACGAAATAACTCTACACAAACACACCCACAACCACCATCGTTGTGGAAGGCGGTGGTCGGAGATGATAGCCACCATCTTTTGGTGGTGGATTTCTTGCAATGGTTGACCAAGAAAACACACTCACACACGACATACACACGCATTCCCTTGCTCAAAATATGAAAACACCCACCCACCTGGTGGCGTACGAATGTCAGTCACGAGCAACCGTCTGTGGAACAGAGTGAAAATAGATGGCGGAGGGGGTGGTCACAGCGGGGAACGAAGGTCACGCCTTCAATGGAGAATGACAGCGGCGGCCCACTACTGGCATCTACGTGCTGCCCTTCATTGCTGCCGACGGCTTGTCTTTGGTGGTTTCCGGCTTCAACAGGCAAGGAGGCGGCGGACGGAGGTTAGGGGATATAAGGGCGGCGGCTGATGCATAAGGTTAGGGTTAGGGTTACTTGTTGCCTTATATATATGGGCTAAGATGAGGGTAACAGGTTATGTCCACCCATATTCAATTTTAACTCATAATTATACTTCCAGCCCCTCCCACTCAATTCTTTTCAACTTAGATCCATAATTTACCTAACAAGTCCCAGCCTTCAGAATTCTTTGCAAAACCAATCCGGAATTTACATTTTAACCCCCAAAATCTCAATTATGACATTTAACTCCCCGAAGACCAACACCCTGTTGGAATAGTGTCTAAGGCTGCAACTATATTAGGCAAGTATTGGATCCGGTTGTGCATGGTCCTTTTGGGTTGCCTTCACCATAGCAACTTGATAGGATGATTTATTAAGAGATAGTAAATATTATTAATATATTATGAGAATAATATAAAGAATAATATATTGTTATTTGATTAATATAAGTCATAGAATTAATTGGAATTAATTTGGTGACTTAAAGAGGTTAATTAAATAAAGGGGTATAAACTGTCAATTATTTGATAGTTAAGCTTTAGACTGTAAATCCATGTAGATATACTAGGGACGGATTCTAGAAGCTAGGATAGCTTCAAAATCGTCCAAGGAGTTATCTATGGAATGGATTTGGATAGCCTTAAGAGAAGATTATCCAATTAGGGTTTAGGCTGTAACCCTTAAGGAGTCTACAAGTATAAATAGACCCCATGGCTAAGAGAAATCGGCACCTCACCTAAAGTAAGAGAACCCTGGCCGATTTCCTCCCCTCTCCTCTCTCCTAAATCATATTTCTTGTTATTGGTGTTTGTAAGCCATTAAAGGAGTGACAATTGTGACTCTATAAGCTCCAAGACAACAAGGTCAACAAGGAATTCAAAGGTATGGTTCTAGATCTGTTTCAATGTTGTTATTTAACCTAATTAGCCATTAGAAGTCTTGGATTTAATGCATGTTTAATTAGAAAGCCTAGATCCGAGCATTAGGGTTTTGCATGCGCACATAGGAAAGTTCTTATGGCTAAAACCCATCAGTGGTATCAGAGCCTAGCTTGGTTTTCTTTAAATTGTTGCTTGATTAACTGAAACAAACCTGCAAAATTCGATTTTTTTGTTTCTGATTCATGGACTCGGCGAGTTCCAAAGTGGACTCGGCGAGTAGGCCTGACTCGGCGAGTCCCTTTGTGCACTCGGCGAGTCCAGGCGTCAGGAATGGCCAGATTCGGGATTTTTTCATAATTATCTTATGGAAACTTACCTTAATCATATTAGATCAACCCTAATCCGATTTTTTGATATATATGACTATAATCTTGATCTAATTAAAGATAATTATCAACTATTAAAATATTTAATTTCCTTATATGATAATTAATTAATTATTTTGATTATTTTGGTAATTATCTTAAAAAGAAATCTTGAATAAAATCAAATATAGATAATTAGGATATTAATTGTTAATTGGAATTATTTGTTATTTGATCCTCTATGTTTTAAATGTTTAAAACTTGCCCTCAAGTTTTGAAATTTATATTTGTGATTAAAAGTTTTAATTTAGACAACTTAAATTTCAAACCCTAGTTTTTTTAAAAGGTTTAAAATACAACCCTATACTAATATGATACTACTAGAATAATATATATGTATAACTAAATGCTATTCTTACCGTTAGTAGGCCTCATTCACAAAGTCGATCTATAAGGTGGGTATAAGGTTGCGGCCTATAAAATGGTGCTTAATGGGTGTACAGTCACACCCACCGCTTGCTTGATTGGTGGAGGGTCGTTAGCCGAACGGGTAGGA
Organism: Lactuca serriola; assembly: GCF_051521515.1. Lineage (NCBI taxonomy): Eukaryota > Viridiplantae > Streptophyta > Magnoliopsida > Asterales > Asteraceae > Lactuca > Lactuca serriola. The sequence continues at coordinate 23,619,084 of NC_136408.1, forward strand.
TAGGGCAACCTCGTCCTCTCATTAAAAGTATAATAAGTAATACAAAGTAACTACACATATTTTAAAATTTCCCAATCTTAGTTACTTTAGGAAAAGTGAATTGATGCAATCCCATGAAATTACCTTTTGCACCCTTGCTAAGAAGTTAGTGGAGTGTGTGTGGTTTACCGGCACACTAATTGGTTCTAAGCAAAGGTGGAAAAGGGTGATTCATTGTTTATCATAGTTCGATGGAGCGTGTGTGGTTTACCGGCACATCGAATAGGTGATCGTTACAATGAAGGCACCATGTGAATTTGCATGGTAATTCACACCCGCTTTGTGATCCTCGGTATCCCAGTCACAAACAAGAGGGGCATATCGAGATTTAAACATGCCATTGAATAGTTTCAATGAATCTCATCCGAACCTAGGAATTCTCAATACACTTAGGACTAATAGTTTAATTTTTGTAGTGGAGAATTAGTGAATCGTCATTCACTTACCTTCAATTTATTTGCATGTTAGATTACGACATCCCTTTTCTAATATGTAAATGTTATTGTTGGATCCTAGCCCTAATTTTTCTTATTGGGTGATAATTAGGGATTCTTATTCTAATCTATCTTTGTCCTTTCTATTTGTAGATGTCGAACGCAAACAACGCTGCTGCTAGTTCTTTCACGTTGATGAGCCTTTGCCAAAAGGTCACCTTCGATGGAACGAACTTTAGCGAATGGATAAGATAGATTCGCACCATTGCTCGCTATGAGGATAAGGAGTATGTCCTCGATGAGAAGCTTGAGAAGATCAACCCCGAAATCGCTACTCCGGCTGAAATCACCGCTTTTGAAAATCATGAGAGAGATGCAACGAAGGTACATTGCATCATGATTGCCACCATGAACTCCGAATTCCAAAAGTCCTACGAGGACATGTACCCGTACGAGATGCATCAAGACCTATTGGAGAGATACCACCAAAATGCGAGACAAGAGCGTTATGAGATTTTCACGAACATGATTTCCGCTAAGATGGGTCATGGAGAATCTCTTACCGTGCACTTGCAAAAGATGCAAAGGTATGTCGACCGCCTTCGCAAGTTAAATGTTGACTTTGGGGAAGACTTGGCGATCGACATGGTGCTTCACTCTTTGCCTCCGATGTACAACCAATTTAGGATGACCTACCACATGAACAAAGAAGAGGTCACCCTAAGCAAACTCCAAGGTCTCTTGAGGGTTGCTGAGAGCAACTTCAAAGACAAGTCTGTTGCACCTACTCCCAATCTGTCTGCTGCTCCTGTCTTGGCTATTGGTCAAGGAAAGGGAAAGAAGAGGAAGGCTTCATCGAAGAACTATCGCAAGGTCAAAGCCCGAGATGGTGCCTCTTCTAGTGGGACCAAAGTTGATCCCGCTAAGCCCTGTCCTAACCCAAAGGAGGCAGAGTGCCACCACTGCCACAAGATAGGACATTGGAAGAGAAGCTGCCCAGAGTACCTACAAGCAATCAAAGAAGGAAAGATCAAGCCATCTTTCGCAGGTATATACACAATTAAATCTAACGATTCTAATCATGTTATTTATTGGGTTCTTGATACCGGTTGTGGTTACCACATTTGTTCTAATGTGTAGGGACTAAGAAGAAGTAGGGATGTGGAGCAAGGAAGAATCAATCTAATCATAGGGAACAGAAGATCGTCGCCTATGACCAAGATTGGAGTGTATTCTTTAGTGCTTAGGAACAATTTGTGTTTAGATTTGAACATATTGTTGCTATTCGCTAGAAATGGCTAGAAACATCATTTCATTTCATGGTTTATATAGACAAGGATTTAGATTTTCTTTTAATAATGAGAATGGTTCTATTTTGGCTTATCTAAATGGTGTCTTTTACTTTGAAGCTATACCATGTAATGGAATTTATGAAACTGTTATGATTGTTGATAACTTAGGAAATGATGTTTTGAATATAGATTCTTCCACTAGTATGGATAAAGCATCCTTGTGGCATTGTCGTCTTGGACATGTCAACAAGAAACGCATAGCCAAACTCCAAAAGGATGGAGTGTTGGAGTCATTCGACCTTAGGGAAGATGACACGTGCGAGTCTTGTTTACTTGGAAAGATGACTAAGTCACCCTTCACGAGTACATGTGAAAGGGGTGAGGGTCTATTGGACCTAAAACATACTGATGTATGTGGACCGTTCAGATCAACCACGAAGGATGGGAACCGCTTCTACGTGACTTTCACCGATGATTATAGTAGATATGGGTATATCTATTTAATCAAGCAAAAGTCAGAAACCTTTGAAAAGTTCAAAGAGTTTAAGAATGAAGTGGAGAATCAATTGGACAGGAAAATCAAGATGCTTCGATCCGATCGAGGAGGAGAGTACCTAAGTCTTGAATTCCACGATTATCTCAAGGAGTGTGGAATAGTTTCGCAATTGACGCCTCCTAGGACACCGCAGTTGAATGGTGTGGCAGAAAGGCGTAATCGAACCTTATTGGATATGGTTCGCTCAATGATGATTCGTGCTTCACTACCTATCTCTTTCTGGGGGTATGCCTTAGAGACTACCGCCCATATCCTTAACCGAGTCCCTACCAAGAAGGTTGCCAAAACACCTCACGAGATGTGGACAGGGAAAGCTCCCTCGTTGGCACATATCAAGGTTTGGGGTTGCGAGGCTTTCGTAAGACGAGATAGTCACGACAAGCTCGAACCTCGAAGTGAGCGATGTATTTTCATCGGCTACCCACAAACATCCTTTGGATATCTCTTCTATAGACCGAAGGAAAATGTTGTCTTCGTTGCGAGGAGAGGAGTTTTCCGAGAGCGAGAACTCATAAGCCAAGGAGACAATGGGAGGCAAATCGAGCTTGAAGAGATTCAAGAGTCGATAGATGAAGGAACCTCTACCGCTGGCACTCAACCCGAGGAGGAACTCTGGTTGAACCGATTGACGAATCCTTACCTCTTAGACGTTCCGATAGAGTTAGAGTTCATCCCTAGTTTTATGGTTTTCATATTACTACCGAAGGGGACATGTATATTAGTGATGGTACACTAATAAATCTTGATGAACCTAATAGCTATAAGGAAGCCATGGTAGGCCCGGAGTCTGCGAAGTGGAAAGAGGCAATGGATAGCGAGATCCAATCCATGTATGACAACCAAGTTTGGAATTTGGTTGATTATGTGCCCGGACGAAAGACCGTTAGGTGCAAGTGGATCTTCAAGAAGAAGACCGACGTGGATGGAAAGGTACACACATATAAAGCACGATTGGTTGCGAAGGGCTTTACTCAAACTCCCGGAGTTGACTATGATGAGACCTTTTCACCAGTTGCGAAGATAAAATCTATTAGAGTGATGCTAGCGATTGCCGCATTTCATGATTATGAGATTTGGCAAATGGATGTCAAGACCGCTTTCCTTAACGGAAAGTTGGCTGAGGATGTTTACATGGCTCAGCCAGAGGGGTTTGTGGATCCGAAGCATCCAGATAGAGTGTGTAAGCTTGAGAAGTCCATTTATGGACTTAAGCAAGCGTCTCGTAGATGGAATATTTGCTTCGATGAGAAAGTCAAAGAGTTTGGATTTGTACGAAGCGAAGACGAATCATGTGTATATGTCAAAGCCAGTGGGAGTATAGTAAGCTTCCTCGTTCTATATGTCGATGACATATTACTCATAGGAAACGACATCCCGACTCTGCAGGAGGTTAAGTCCTGGCTCGGGAAGTGCTTCGCTATGAAGGACCTCGGAGAGGCTTCTTACATTTTGGGAATAAGGATAGTAAGAGAAAGAAGTAAGAGACTAATTGGACTTAGTCAGAATACTTACTTGGATAAAGTACTAAAACGTTTTAGTATGGAAAACTCAAAGAAGGAAGAATTACCGATACAAAGTAATGCCAAGTTGAGTAAGACTCAAAGTCCGAGTACCGAAGCTGAGATAGCAGAAATGAGCCGAGTACCATACGCTTCCGCAGAAATGAGCATGGTTAACAGATATCAAGGGAACCCTGGCAGAGCACATTGGATTGCGGTGAAGAATATCCTTAAGTACCTTCGGAGGACGAAGGAATGGTTCTTAGTCCTCGGAGGGAGTGATGACTTGAAGGTGCGAGGGTATAGTGACGCCAGTTTTCAGACCGACAGAGACAACTACCGTTCGCAGTCGGGCTGGGTCTTTACCCTAAATGGAGGAGCAGTGACATGTAAGAGTTCCAAACAGGAAACCGTAGCTGATTCAACGTGCGAATCAGAGTACATTGTAGCGAGCGAAGCATCGAAGGAGGCAATATGGCTAAAGAACTTCATCGGTGATCTTGGAGTCGTACCTGCCATAAAGGAGCCCATGGAGATTTTCTGTGATAACGAAGGAGCGGTTGCCTTAACCAAGGAACCAAGGGATCATGGTAGATCAAGACATATCGACAGAAAATATCACTTCATTAGACATCGTGTAGAAGAAGGACAACTCGTAGTGAAGAGGATATCATCAGAAGATAACCCAACAGATCCGCTTACGAAGGGACTGAGTAGGGTTAAGCACTTGCAGCATGCTAGGAGTATTGGGCTGAAGGATGATATTAGCATAGATTAGATAGTATTAGAAACGTGTAATAGATAAATGTAATTAACATTTGATGATTAAATAAAAGAGTTTTATTTATGAGTAATGTTACTGTCTTATGTTAATTGTTTAACTATTGTTTCACTTTGTATGTTTTGACTTCCAGAATAATTGAATTTATTAGGAATAATCGAATTGTTCAAATTGTCCACAATCGTTCATATGTTGGAAGTAGATATGAATGAAGATTGTCATGAATTGGTGTGTAGATTGTCTAAATGGTTTTAGACATAGCAAAGGGTTGCTGCAATGTTTATGAGTGCTTATGAACTAGTTTTGAGTATTGGAACAAACCCGCGCTTGCTGGAATCACCTTATGGAATATGATATAAAAGGGTGATCGCAAGACGATAATATCATATAGTCTTAAAACCTAGATAAATGGTTTGTTATTTGTTAATTGATTGTACATTGATAATGCGAAAACGCATCAGTAACTCGGTGTTATAAAACGCATTGTTGTGTATAGTTGGATAATGAATAAGTAAATGCATATAAGTCGAAGTTTATGTGTAACTTTTATCTAAGAAGGTAAAAGCGATATCTCGGCCGCTCAATGATTTGATTTAACTTATGTGTCGGGCCCGGTCAGAACTGAATTGATGTGTTCGATTAAGTTCTATGTCGAATAAATCAGAGATCGAGAAACCTAAATGCTTGACTAACCGTTCCATATGATTGTCAGCATGATATCTAACAGAGGACTGTACGATCCATTATCTGAAGGACAAGATTGATTAGATCAGAGTTTGACAGCGTCTTTGAGAGCTACGATTGCAAACCGAATTGTACTTGTGCATATAGTTGCTAGACTTATCCAAGTGGGAGACTGTTGGAATAGTGTCTAAGGCTGCAACTATATTAGGCAAGTATTTGATCCGGTTGTGCATGGTCCTTTTAGGTTGCCTTCACCATAGCAACTTGATAGGATGATTTATTAAGAGAGAGTAAATATTATTAATATATTATGAGAATAATATAAAGAATAATATATTGTTATTTGATTAATATAAGTCATAGAATTAATTGGAATTAATTTGGTGACTTAAAGAGGTTAATTAAATAAAGGGGTATAAACTATCAATTGTTTGATAGTTAAGCTTTAGACTGTAAATCCATGTAGATATACTAAGGAAGGTTTCTAGAAGCTAGGATAGCTTCAAAATCGTCCAAGGAGTTATCTATGGAATGGATTTGGATAGCCTTAAGAGAAGATTATCCAATTAGGGATTAGGTTGTAACCCTTAAGGAGTCTACAAGTATAAATAGACCCCATGGCTAAGGGAAATCAGGACCTCACCTAAAGTAAGAGAACCCTGGCCGATTTCCTCCCCTCTCCTCTCTCCTAACTCATCTTCCTTGCTATTGGTGTTTGTAAGTCATTAGAGGAGTGACATTTGTGACTCTAGAAGCTCCAAGACTACAAGATCAACAAGGAATTCAAAGGTATGGTTCTAGATCTGTTTCAATGTTGTTATTTAACCTAATTAGCCATTAGAAGTCTTGGATTCAATGCATGTTTAATTAGAAAGCCTAGATCCGAGCATTAGGGTTTTGCATGCGCACATAGGAAAGTTCTTATGGCTAAAACCCATCACACCCTGCTAAGATATTACTGATTCACGGCTACAATAAAATATATTTGTTAATGTATCCCTTAGGGGAACGTCAAGAAAGAAGTCGCCAAACTAACACCGGGCTTGTCCTGGTCAGAACCTAGTCTAAAGCCAAGTCCGGGCCTTCGCCAACGCTAGGAGCGCTGATATGGCGGTTAAGGTGCAGAAACGCGCCTTGACCCCTTCTCTAGGAGGTTACACCCCGGTGAACGTGGGACCAATCAGAGAGTCCCACTCCCCCATTAGACGATAGCCACGATCTTCGTAAACCATTAGAAGATCCCCTCCTAGCCAATAAGGGAATGAGGCAGAAGACGCGACGATGGACCCGCCAATATGGGTCCGCCCTGTCACACCTCACGAGGGAATCTTTAACATAATCGGTTGAGGATACGCCCTAAAACATGTATAAAAGGATCCTTCTTCCTCACTAGGAAGGGGACATAATTCTCTCTTTCCTGTAATCTTCTACCATCTTTCTCATATCTCATACCGACCTGATCGTTGGAGCTTTGTCCCAGGAACTCCTCCCGGACGTTGTCTAACAATCATTTCTCTCTTCTGCACTGTGATAACAGGAGAAGATATTCACAAGGATCTTTTCGCCGATTCCGCCTCTATCCTCTCCGGCATATCACAACAATAATATACATCTCGTGCTTTTGGGTCAAATATTTATTTACTTATTTTATTTATTTAATTTCAAACGGAATGTTACTATACCGAAAAATTCTTAGAAAACCCATAAATCCTATTTGATGCTTTTGCCCTTATGCCAAAACATTCCACATAGTAGACACTGAAAGTGAACCTTAACTCAAAACCTAACTATTCCTATTTTTCAATGGATTAAAGTATGCCAATTTACAATATGACGAATATACAACCTTAAATCACTAACTGTCAAATGTGAACAGGGCAACATGCAATAACTTGCAATCAACTTAAATTAATAAGTTTTAAATACATTTAACAATAAACATGAAGTCAAATCAACGTATACACAGAGAAAGAAAGATGAATCAAGATACTATTGAACATACCCTCAAACTGTTTTAGGATTTAAAACATACCCTCTTCTCCTCCTCGTCTCTCTTCTCGTGAACGCATAACTTCAAATCAAAAATCAAACCAAAATGAAACTAACCCAACAACAGAAAAGGTTGGAATTCAGAATAAAAGAGGAGTGAAAGACATAGGCATACGATAAGGCACGGACGGAAATTTGATAATAGAGATTATATGTATTATTCGAAAAAGTCAAAAATTAGATAGAGGGGAAAGAAAGCAGTACATGCAATATTCATCGTTTAGACAATGTTTATGGAAATGACAAAGAGCGGTGAAGATGAAGTTTCTATTGTTAGTACCCTCGAGAGAAAAAGATGACCATAGTTTTGATCGAAATTGAAGGTGAAATCAATTTGAAAATTGAAATAAACTTTATTTCTCCTCAATTCATGCAAATTGATGGCAACTTGCCATTTAAAGTTGCCGAGATTTAGGGATTTGCCTTTCAAATTAGCTGCCATTTAAGTTTAATAATGATTTTGTATTCGTAAATATTAATTAAAAACATGAAGGATATAAAGGTAAAAATACTTTTGACTGAAATTGAATGTGGAAGAGGCATGTAGAGAAAATGAGTCTTTTATTAAGATAGGTAGAGGCAGATTAACAGGTGAATATTACATAGTAAACTCATATTTGAATGTAATTTTTTATGTTATATGATATATTCATATGTGAATATTACATAATGTATTTTGTTTATATTTTAGATTCACATGTGAAAATACTTTCCATATGGCATATAGTATATTCAAACATATATGGTATATATGTGAATTTAATATTTATATATTATTTACAGATAAATCCAATATAACCTTGCATATTTGTTATATGTTATTATTAAACATATATTGATTCAGATATTAATGTGTATTCAATGTGAATATTACGTAATATAATTTTATGTAGTTGTTTAATTGTTATATACATATTGGCTGTCTTGAACCGGTCTGAAAAAAGAAAAATAAATAAAATATTTTAAAAACCGGACCATTTTAAAACCGAACCAATACCGTTCCGTGACCGGTTTAAAAAAACATAAGTCACAGTTTACATGCAGATCACTTTTGTATTTATCATATATTTGTTAATTGCACATTATCATACTTCTTATTCTTTCTTTTATTAAAATTTAATATATCATCGTAAATTTAAATGAATCATTTTATTGTTAATCAAACATTTGGTAACACAAAAATCAGAAACCGAACAAAAACCCTAAAACTAAACTGAAAAATATGAACATAAAGACTACGAGATTTGGAACAAAAAAGACCAGTTAAAGATAGATTTAAAAAAAAAAAAAAAAAAAAACCCTACCCGAAACCGTTCCAGAAAAAATAACATACGAAACCGGTCGGGAAAATGGCATAAAAGACCTTAAGTTTTCACAAAAATGTCGGTTTTACCATTGGATGTGTTTTAGGTCCACTAAAGCTCGAAGTTTTGTTTAATTTGTTCATTTTTACCCTTGTAACCGGTTTCCAGGTAACCTACCGGTTACCTAATGTCAATAAAGCCCTTAAATTTTCAAAAATGTTCAGATTTACCCTTAAGTTTTTCAAAAATGTTCGAATTTACCGTTACATTGATTTTTATTTTGATTATTATTATTATTATTATTATTATTATTATTATTATTATTATTATTATTATTAATTTTTAATACATTTTTAAATGTATAAAAATATTTTATACATACATTTTTAAATGTATAAAAATATTTTTACTAATATAAATATATTTTAAAAAATATATATACTTGTATTTAGTATTTATATACATTTGAAACCCCATGTATTCCTGTAGTAACGTATTTATATGTTAAAATTGTATTTATTTGTATTTAGTAGGTATAAATATATATATTCATTTCATATAAAAATATATTATATACATAAAAATATAAAAATGCATATTTATATGGTTTATATTATATAAAAGATATAATTAGATGTATTTGTACATATTACCAAGTATAAATATGTATTTATTTCATAATTATATGCAAACTATAGTTTTTATATAGAGGAAATACATATTTATATCTATTAAATATAAATAAAAATACTTTTAAATGTATAAATACACTTTTTATTTCTATTTAATACATTTGGAAATGTATAAATACATTTTCATGTGTATTTAATAGATATAAATATGTGTTTCATTTGTATAAAAACTATCTTATGCAAATAGTTATGAAATAAATACATATTTATAGTTAGTAATATATACAAATACATATAAATATATCTTTTATACAATATAATCCATATAAATATGTATTTTATATTTATATGTATATAATATATTTTTATATGAAATAAATATATATTTATACCTACTACATACAAATAAATACTTTTTTAATATATAAATACGTTTTTAATGGAATACATGGGAATTCAAATGTATATAAATACTAAATACAAGTATATATATATATATATATATATATATATATATATATATATATATATATATATATATATAAATATATTTATATTAATAAAAATATTTATATACATTTAAAAATGTATGAATAAAATATTTTTATACATTAAAATGTATTAAAAATGCGTAGTAGTAGTGGTAATAATAATAATAATAATAATAATAATAATAATAATAATAATAATAATAATAATCAAGGTAAGAGTAAATCCGAATATTTTTGAAAAACTTAAGGGTAAATCTGAATATTTTTGAAAATTCAAGGGCTTTATTTGCATTAGGTAACCGGTAGGTTACTTAGAAACCGACTACAAGGGTAAATATGAACAAATTAAACAAAATTTCGGGTTTTACCGGACCTAAAACACATCTAAGGGTAAAACCAACATTTTTATGAAAACTTAAGGGCTTTTGTGTCATTTTCCCAAACCGGTTATAAAAAAATCGAACTATTCCAAAATTGTCTCGACACCGCTAATGTGCGTTATTATGTAGGTCTATTAGTTATTCATGCCACTTTTGCTTTAGATAACTTTTTACAATACGGGCTTGCCTGTAAGAGAACAGCTAATATTCAATATCGTATGCCTTGTTTCATATAAGAATGAGCCCACGATGAGGCCATTGGTGTTTTATCATATTTTTGGCCCATATGATCCTGTCCAATTCTATTTCTCCCATTCTCCCAACTTAGAACACGAAAGTTTTATTATTGTGATAATGTGATGTATTTTATCATATAATTGTTCATAATTAGCATATTGATATTTGAACGGTGACTTTTTATATTAAATATATTAATTATTGTTAAGTTTAAGATGCGCGTTATTTACAAAAAAAAAAAAAAAAAAAAAAAAAAAAAAACTAAAGAAGGTAGAAACATGTATATAAATAATAACGAACGTTAAACAACATGAAAAAAAAAACGTTCTGTTAGATTTAAGGGTGTATGTGCATTTGTGCAGGTGGAGACGGAGTGAGAGGCCGGCAGGAAGGAATCCTCGCTAAAACATGGTGGCCGGCAGGATTTCAATTTTCGAAGGTAGGTGGCTGTGATTTCACTAAGAACCACCCAATGTGACTTCCTGTTTGACATCTAGGTTTGGTAAGACAATTTTCTTTTTTTAGCTCATTCATATTCTTTTCTTTGCTTAATGCCACCAAGAATCACTAAGAACCACCGATGTCGGTGAATCACTATATCGCCACCAAACCAACATGTGAGGGTGGTTGTGGTTGGTTATCTTTTTCGACATTTAGACTTGTGGTTAGTCGTCATCCATAGTGTTTCTTTCTTAATTTTCAAGAAATGTGTTTTGGTGTATATATGGTTTCTAACCACGTAGGCTCATCATGTGACCACCATTGAACCACCAAGTCTAACCAATCCATGGTGGTTGAGTTGAGGCTCTCATTTAGCCCTTGTATTAAGTGCTTGATGGGTTTAGATTTAAAGTTAAACCCTAAGCTTCCTTTGAGTTTGATGTTTATGAAAAGTGTGTTGTTATGTTGGTTTTAAGTCAATGTTATTAACCTATTAAGACGATCTTGTTACACATCTGAATATCCATTGGAGCCGTTTCACGCATGGCGACAAAATATGCACTCTTAGTCAGGCGGTAAACAATTACCCAAATGCTATCATGTTGTTTAGTGGTCTTTGGCAATTTGGTAATAAAATCCATGGACAGTTCTTCTCATTTCCATACGGGAATACTAAGACTTTCTAGAATTCCGTAAGGCTTTTGGTGTTCTGTTTTGACTTGTAAGCATACTAAGCATTCCTGCACATATCTTCCAATGTCTCTCTTTAATCCAGGCCACCAATAATCAACTCTTACATCATAGTACATTTTACTTGTACCAGGATGTATTGAAAGTTTAGACTTATGGGCTTCATCTAAAATCTTCTGTCTTAATCCACCAATCTTTGGAATCCATAGTCGATTCTTAAATACTTTTAATCCTCGTGGATCATCACGTAAAACATCAGTATAATGTAGCATCCTTTATTTCTTCACATTTTCTGGCTTTAAGGCCTCTACTTGCCATTTCTTTAGTTCATCAAGAATAGTGAACTTTACTATAGTGTGAGTAATAGTATAACACATACTATTACGATAAACTTTTCTGCTAAGAGCATCAACAACTACATTGGCCTTTCCAGGATTTCACAATCATAATCTTTGATCAGCTCCATAGCTCGTTGTTGCCTCGTATTCAGAGTTTTCTGACTGAATATATACTTGAGACTTTTGTGGTCGGTAAACAATTGACATTTTGTACCAAAAAGATAATGTCTCCAAAGTTTTAGGGCAAATACCACTGCAGCAAGTTCAGGGTCATGGGTGGGATAATTCTTTTCATACTCTTTCAGTTGTCTTGAGGCATAGGCTATTACTTTACCACGCTGCATTAATACACAACCGAGTCCCAACCTAGAAGCATCGCTATAGACGGAGAAATCATTATCACCTTCTGGAAGTGATAAGATTGGAGCATGAGTCAAAAGATCTTTTAATGTTGAGAAAACTTTTTTCTTGGGCTTCACCCCATTCGAACCTTGCTTCCTTTCGTGTAAGACTTGTGAGAGGTACAAATATACGAGAAAAGTCTTTAATGAATCTCCGGTAATACCCCGCGAGACCCAAGAAACTACGAATTTCAGAGGCATTACGAGGCGCTTCCCAATTCTGAATGGCTTCGATTTTGGTAGGATCTACAGATATCCCATCACCAGAAATCACATGGCCTATAAACTAAACTTGGCGAAGCCAAAATTCACATTTCGAGAATTTAGCATATAGTTTCTCCTTTCGAAGAAGTTCTAATACCTCACGAATATGAATGGCATGATCAGATTCAGACTTAGAATAAATTAGAATATCATCAATGAATACGATGATAGGTTTATCGAGCATTAGACGACATACTCGATTCATCATATCCATGAATACAGCAGGAGCATTTGTCAGACCGAATGACATGACAAGGAATTCATAATGCCCATAACGAGTACGGAAAGCAGTCTTCGGTACATCCTGCTCGTGTACTTTCAACTGATGATAACGAGATCTCAAATCAATCTTCAAGAAATAGCTAACACCCTGAAGTTGATCGAATAAATCGTCAATACGAGGTAGTGGGTACTTGTTCTTGATAGTCACCTTATTTAACTCACGGTAATCAATGCACATTCACATCGATTCGTATTTCTTCTTGACAAACAATACTGGAGCACCCCAAGGAGAGGTACTCGGTCGAATAAAGCCTTTGTCAAGTAATTCCTTCAGTTGAATCATTAGTTCTTTCATTTCAGATGGTGCAAGACGATAAGGAGTCTTTGCAATCGAAGCAGCACCAGGCACAAGATCAATTCATAATTCTACTTGCTTGTCCGGAGGAAGTCCAGGAAAATCATCGGGGAAAACATCAGGATATTCGTTAATAACGGGAACATCATTTACAGTTTTCTTCTCCTCTTGTGAGATATCAACTGCGTAGGCCAGATAAGTAGAAAACCCTTTCGATATAAACTTACGAGCTTTGAGGAAAGAGATTATTTTTAAGATTCTTTGTTCACCGTAGACATAAATAGGATCTTCCCTTGCAATAGGAATGCGTACCATCTTTTCATAACACAAGAGTTCTGCGTGGTTCTTTGACAACCAATCCATGCCAAGAATAATATCAAAGTTGGGCAAGGAGATAGGAATTAGATTAGCAAGAAAATTATAGCCTTCAATTTATATGACACAATCCCTATATAATTCATCAGCAAGTTATGATATACTTCCTGCAATATCTACGTGAAATGGTTGCGCAAGTGCATAGCAAGCAATTTGAAAAGAATGCGCAAATTCATGAGACACAAAAGAATATGAGGCACCAGAATCAAATAAGATGTGAGCAGGTCTAAAGTTGACAAGAAATGTACCCGTCACAACATTCGGGTCCTCGCGTGCCTCCTCTGTGGTAATCTAGAATGCATGACCCTTAGCTTTTGGCACCTCCTCCTTTTTAGTTGGAGTATCTTTTGGTTGTTGAACAGAAGCTTGACTTCCCGTCATTTGGCTAGTAAGAGTAGGACATAAATGCTTCCTGTGGCCAGCAACACCACAAGCAAAGCATGTAACACTCTTTATTGGACATACGGGCTTTATGTGACCCATTTCTCCACATCCATAACAGATCACCGCTTTTTCTGTTCTGTATTGGCCCTGGTGGTTCTTTCCACATTTTCCACACGATGGCGACTGAAGAGAAAAAGATTGTGACCTACCGCGGCCACGAGAGGTATTATGATATTGCACTTGTTTGCTAGGTTCAAATCGAACGGATTGAGCTGGTGGAATAGAGGAGACAGGAACAGCTCGATCAACACGTGGATGCTTTGGAATAGAAATTGTGGCACCACATATCTCCAAGTCATGCTCGCGTCTTCAGGCATACTCAACAGCTTTATCAAAAGACAGAACATCCCGATTGGCTACAAAATCGTGGATTTCATGTCGTAGTCCCTCCATGAATAACTGAATTTTCTCGTCTTTAGTTGGAATATACTTTGCAGCAAACCGTGCTTTTTGATTGAACTGAGTTTCATACTCATTCATAGTCATTCCTCCATGTTTAAGCTCGAGGAATTCTTTCTCCAATCTCCTCCTCATGTCTAGAGGACAATACTTCCCTAGCAAATGAGTTTTGAACATTTACCAGGATAAATTCTCCTAGTCATACCCATTAAGAGCTTCATATGTTGCCTCCCACCAGACCAAGGCTTCTCCGATGAGCATTACAGAAGCATAATTAGTCTTGTCTTCATTTTCCACACGAGAGATACGAAACACTTTCTCTGTGTTTTGAATCCAAGTTAGAATAACTATGGGATTAAGGACACCAGAAAACTATGTAGCACCACTACTCTTGAAAGTTTTGAATGAGGGACGTTTCGCCTCCCTTTTAGAAGATTCTCCAGTGCTTTCTCTTTACCTTTATCATTATTCTTTTTGTGTTCTTCGAGAGTTTGTCGAATAACACCAGTAAGTTTATCCATAAGTCGCTCCTCACGAGGGGATACTGGAGTGTCTCCTTCATCAGGATGAGGATCTCCACCCACCTCTGGCGTATGGCTACTCACATGTTCAGTCATTTCTCTGAAATTTGGAGTAATATAACATTTTAGAATATTAGGATTTATTATTACCTAATACTTTACCTAAGTCTTTCCTATGGTTTGTATCCATATACTTACAACGAATCCGTTCATATATTGAACTTCTAATAGTTTAAGTCTAAATACCAATCCGTGGAATTTAGTTCACTTAAACTACTACTCTGATACCATGATTGAAAGACCCAAACTTTCTTACTTAAGACATTATTACTCCAAAACATGCTACATGCATATTCATAAGTAATATTTTACATTGATAATTTGGTTACAAAAGACTGGATACAAACCGACTATTACAAAGTGTTATATATTACATAACTACCCAGGATACTATAATTTTTTATACATACATGAGTACTAAATACAAAAGTAATAGTTTTAAACTATTCAAAATCTTCTATCAGTATATGACTATATTGGATGCTTATTGCCTGCAATTGTTAGACATTCAGAGGCGTAAGCGGTGAAGCTTAGTGAGTTCAGTAATAGATACAATATAACATTATGCCATATATATACTTCAATATGGCAGAAGCAAAGACGAACAAGGAACAAAAAAGGCATATGTGAATCATGCGACAAGCTTTCCATATCAATCGATGATTTGATTCAATAATATACAATCAATGAGACATAACAATTTCAACAACTTGATATACATCAATAACACTTCAGCCCAAATGGCACAGAAGACATACAATTTTGGATTATCATTTTGCTAGAATATACAGGCTTTCATCCCTACATAACCCTATGCCAATACCAGAAGTGATACTAGTCATGCTCTACATGGCCAAAGGCACAAAGCCAACACCAGAAGTGATACGGGACATGCTCTACCTGGCCAAAGACATAAATTTGATACCAGAATAATACGAGACATGCTCTACATGGCTAAAGGCTCAAAGCCAATACCAGAAGTGATACGATACATGCTCTACATGATCAATGATATAAAAATCAAGATAACACAGGAAAGCACATAGCACATATTGATGGGTTTGAGCCATAAGAACTTTCCTATGTGCACATGAAAACCCTAATGCTTGGATCTAGGTTTCTCTAATTGAACATGCAATGTATCCAAGGCTTACAATTCTAGATCTAATGTAAACAATTGAATCATAACATATGAAATCAGATCTAGAAGAATACCTTAAGTTGCTTGCTTGAATCTTCTTGTTCTTGGAGCTTAGAGTCACAATTGTCAATCCTCTAATGGCTTACAAACACCAACTAGCAAGAGGATGATTTTAAGAGAGAGGAGAGGTGAGGAAATTGGCTCTAGGGTTTCTTTCTTGCAAGAGTGGCCGATTTCCCTCACCCATGGGGTCTATTTAAACTATGAGCTACTAGGTTACACCCTTAACCCTAATTAAATAACTTAGGCCCTAAGCAATCCAAAGATCCTTCTAGATATAAGGCTTGAACGATTTTTAAGATATCCAATCCCAAAAAATCGTCCACCCTAATGTCCATAAAGATTCACAGCCCAAAAACATAACTATCACACATTTGACAATTTATGCCCCTTTATTCAATTAACCTCTTTAAGTCACCAAATTAATTCTTAATTAATTTATGACTTATATCAATCAAATAATATTATTATTCCTTTAATATATTACTCTCATAATATATTAATAATAATAATATCTCTTCTCTCTTTATAAATCACCTTGTCAAGTTGTTATGATGAAGGCAACCCAAAAGGACCATGCACAACCGAGTCAAGTACTTACCAAATATAGTTACAGGCTTAGACACTAATCCAACGGTCTCCCACTTGGATAAGTCATGTAACTATAAATGCAAACACAATCCGATTAGCAATCGTAGCTCTTAAAGACGCTGTCAAACTCTGATCTTATCAGTATCCTGTCCTTTAGATAAGGGATTGTATAATCATCTGTTCTAGATATCGTGGCGGACAATTACATGAAACATTGTCATACTCATTGTCCAGCAATTGGTTTCTCGATCTCAGATTCATTTGACGCAAAACTTAATTGAACACATCAATTCAGTCCTGACCGGGCCCGACACATAAGTCAAATTAAATCATCGAGGGCCCCTGATATCACTTATACCCTCTTAGGATAAAAGTAACAGATAAACTTCAACTTATATGCATTTACTATTTACTAATCAACTATACACAACAATGCGTATTATGACATCAATTTACTGATGCGGTTTCGCATTATCAATGCACAACCAATTAGTAAACAATAAACCATATATCTTGGTTTTAAGACCATATGATATTATCGTCTTGCGATCACTTGCGGTACATTCCATAAAGTGATTCTAGCAAGCGCGGGTTTATTCCAATGCTCAAAACTTGTTCATAAGCACTCATGAACGTTGCAACAAACCTTTGCTATGTCTAATACCTTTTCAGACAATCTACACACCAATTCATGACAATCTTTATTCATACCTACCTCCAACATATGAATGATTGTGGACCATTCGAATAATTCGATTATTCTTAATAACTCAATTATTCAGGAAGTCAAAACATGCAAAGTGAAACAATAGTTAAACAATTAACATAAGATAGTATCTTTACGTATAAATAATACTCCTTTATTTAATCATCAAATGTCAATTACATTTATCTATTACATGTTTCTAAACTATCTAATCTAAACTAATATCGTCTTTCAGCCCAATGCTCCTAGCGTGCTGCAAGTGCTTAACCCTACTCAGTCCCTTCGTAAGCGGATCTGCTGGGTTATCCTCTGACGATACCCTCTTTACTACGATGTGTCCTTCTTCTACCAGATGTCGAATAAAGTGATATTTTATGTCAATATCACGAGATCTACCATGATCCCTCGGTTCCTTGGTCAAGGCAACCGCTCCTTCATTATCACAGAAAATTTCCATAGGCTCCTTTATGGCAGGCACAACTCCAAGGTCACCAATGAATTTCTTCAACAATATCACCTCCTTTGACACTTCGCTCGCTGCAATGTACTTTGATTCACACGTTGAATCAGCTACGCTTTCCTGCTTGGAACTTTTCCAAGTCACTACTCCTCTATTAAGGGTAAAGACCTAGCCCGACTGCGAACGATAGTTGTCCCTGTCGGTCTGGAAGCTGGCGTCACTATACCCTCGCACCTTTAAGTCATCACTCCCTCCGAGGACCAAAAACCATTCCTTGGTCCTCCAAAGGTACTTAAGGATATTCTTGACTGCGATCCAATGAGCTCTGCCAGGGTTCCCTTGATATTTACTAACCATGCTCAAAGCAAAGGCCACATCAGGGCGAGTACAAGTCATAGCATACATGATTGAGCCAACTGCGGAAGCGTAAGTACTCGGCTTATCTCAGCTATCTCGGCTTTTGTACTCGGACTTTAAGTCTTATTCAATTTGGCATTACTTTGTATCGGTAGTTCTCCCTTCTTCGAGTTTTCCATACTAAAACGTTTTAGTACCTTATCCAAGTAAGTATTCTGACTAAGTCCTATTAGTCTCTTACTTCGTTCTCTCACTATCCTTATTCCCAAAATATAGGAAGCCTCTCTGAGGTCCACCTTTCTCTCAGAAATTCCAGATTCTTCCACCCCATTTTCCTTTTTTCTTTCCCAAATCGATTCTTCTTATCTGAATTCCGTCTTAAACCTCGCTCTCCTAAATTATATCCACTCCTTTTGTTGTTTGTTGCCGACGTTGCTGCACTGTAAGATAGGTTAGTCATGGACTACAAAAGTTTTTCCGGTTTGGGGGTGTTTCTTTCCGATTCTTCCAATTTCGTTCCGTCATTCTTGTGTTTGATTTCTCTGACTCCAACTTCGGTCGGTTTTGTCAATTATCGTGATTTGGAGCCACTTATCGATCCTCCCATTCTTCCATGTGAGGACCAGTATTACAAATTTACAAATTTGATCAATTTTTATCTAATTAGGACACTAATCTTCATACGTGTATTCCTTCTATCAAGTTAATGATCCTTCAATTTTAGATTTTATTAACTAATTATTTACTTTTGGTGTTTCACAGGTCGTATAATCAGATTTATGATTCCTATATCTTTAACTATGGGTAGGGTTGAGGGACTGGGGTATATAGCATGTGTTTGGTGTGTGTTAAATTGGGTTATGACGCTATCAAAGTAAGGGTGGGTGGGTGGTCGTGTTTTGTGTGTGTTAATCAAGGTGAGGTTAGTGGTAAGGTCATAAGGGTCTATCATAGCTTTTAACTTCTTTAACTGTGTTTATGTTCTTACTGGAGGTCAAACAAAACACGAAAAGGTATTTGTTGTTATACCCTAATGATATCAGTTTAATCACTCTTAATATCCTACAAAGAATATATTTGTTCACAGTTAACAATTTAGCTTTGGAATTCATTTATGCATTTTAGGTTTTGAAACAATTCGTACATAACATTGAATGGAACGATCATAGTTAACTATGGATCATGGTGTATTAATTATATATACCTTATGATGATAGAATATAACAAAAAAGACCAAATACTTGCCTTATCCCATAGGGTGGGTGGATGGGCGTGTTTTGTGTGTTAATCAAGGTGAGGTCAGTGGTAAGGTCATAAGGGTCTATAATAGCTTTTAACTTCTTTAATTGTGTTTATGTTCTTCTTTGTGTTTACTCAGGGTTTTCTTTTCTGACGACTGGGAATCTATAAAGTTTTCTTATTACTGGAGGTCAAACAAAACACGAAAAGGTATTTGTTGTCTTACCCTAATGATATCAGTTTAATCACTCTTAATATCCTACAAAGAATATATTTGTTCACAGTTAACAATTTAGCTTTGGAATTCATTTATGCATTTTAGGTTTTGAAACAATTCGTACATAACATTGAATGGAATGATCATAGTTAACTATGGATTATGGTGTATTAATTATATATGCCTTATGATGATAGAATATAACAAAAAAGACCAAATACTTGCCTCATCCCATATGGACAGTACGATAATTAACCACCTCTACATATATATTATGAGATAGTTTATACGTAAGATATGGAAAAAAAATTATGATTTAATGTGTTTTGCAAATATACTCTATTTATTCAAGATGAAGGACAAAATGGTCATTTTAGTACAAAAGATTGGAACCTATTAAATCACTATATTTGTTTTGTTTCTTCCGCTTTTTCATTTAGTAGTTTCATGATTTTAGCATTTCTTTTGTTGGTAAATGATGCATTATTTCTATTTCCATTTTTTTATTTCTTCTGTTGTTGATTGTATTACATAATTTGCAATCTCATATTACAGGTTTTCGCTTACAAAAGAACTTTTAATTGAAAGACTAAATAATGTTCGATAAGATGAAACAATTTGTCAGATTGGTTCGAATCCTTTGATTTTCTTTTTCTCTTCATAATGCTGAATATAGATACACTACACATGATTTCAGGGACATTCAATAACATCAACAATAAGGTAAATATTCATATTTCTAGAGTAATCTGTTTTTTTACTACTTTTGGTTGATTAAAGTTATGTTTTTTCTTTTCTGTAGCTTTGTGTTACTTGTGCCCAAGGATAAGTTGGAGAAAGAAAAACACTTCATGTCACTTGTGTCCATAGAAATCACATTACAGAAAGATCTCACTCTAAAAATTTCAAAGGGACAAAAGTACAACGCTATTTCACGCTATAATGTATGTGATTGGTGTGCTGGAACATGTAACAAGCACCAAAAAACACACATCCTTTGACATAATATATTATGGTCATTTAACACAGTTTACAAATTTGAAAATTTTGAAAAACAAATCCAATATTGGGGTGTAATTGTTCTCTATGTAAGCATATGTAAGCCTATATGCAAGAAATAATAATGTACTTTCATTAATTTGTTTATTTTAGCATTCTCTTAATGATATATTTGGGTTGTTACAACTTTAAGAACGAGGTTTAAACAATAACACCATTTTTAACCTAATGTCGTATTCAAAGTATAAATAAATAGTTCATGAAAGAATATCTATAGAGAATAAACCGAACAAAAAATATCTCACATCTGTCCCTGCAACGCGGGGTCACTCACCTAGTTATATAGAAAAAATGAGTTTGTTGCTTTTTTAAAAGATAAAATAAATTTGTTGACAACTTAACAACATCTTGAAAAGTTTATTTTTAAAATTTAATATATTCTTAAATTTATTACATAAATATTAGTTGTAACGTGTTATGTCACACTAGATTAGATTATAATAATATGGATTTCCCCACATATATGTCCTCACAGCGTCCAATGTTTTTTTATTATAATAAAGATAAAGATCTTTTTTTCTTCTTCATCATGTGCCTTTGATAATATTTATTTTTTCAAAACCTATCTAATAATAAATATAAGAAAGAATGTAATATGATGAGTTTGATCAATTCAACATACCCATTGTATCTTATCAATTATCAGTAACATATTCCAGTAACCGCTAAAGTTACTATGGTTTTAATTTTTTATTGGATTTTAAAATCTTTGACCATTTCAAGATCGATAAATCCATATATTAGGCAAGATTCTTGGGATTATTATTATAATAAAACTACAAAAAACAAAATTCCAAAACCTATTCATTAGTTTTTCTTAAATGACGTTTGATTTTTTTATTCAATAAGTTATAATATGAGTTTATTATTGGGTATTTGTATACATATATTATTTTTGGCATATGCTACCTATCTATAGTTGTCGGGTGTAAGGATTTATCTTTCTATCCATGTGAAATAGTGATAAATGCTACATTTTTATAAAGTTAATAGTATTTTAAAACACATGTTGTCATTTCACATGGATAAAAAAATAATTAGGAAGAAAATAAAAAAAAAATTATATGCTATTTTTAATATCAAAAATCATATTTTTTTTAATTTAATTTGTAATTATCCAATTCATAAAATATCATCTATATATTTTATATACTTTTAAAATATCATATTATTCAAATTATAATTTTAATCAATTTTAATAAGTTAAACGCTATAAAAACTATAATTATTTGTCATATTTATTGTTGTTGTTATTATTATTATTATTATTATTATTGTTGTTGTTGTTGTTGTTGGCCCTCAAGGACATTTTATAGAGTTTAATGGATTACCATTAAACTATCATATTAATGGATTACCATATCATCTATTAAACATCTATACAACACCACTTGCAACTTATTAAATTCTTATTTACAACCCATTAAACACTTATTGAATCCTAATCATCATTTTATCTCTTCTATTGAATCATTCAATAATCATTCAACTCTTTTATTCAACTTTATTTCATGTCATCACTCACACTTCATTCAATTTTTATTCAATCATAATCATCGTTCAACTCTTATATTATTTGCATCGTGAATGCTGTTACCAGAGTACATAAATTGATTATTAAGAATTAACCAGGCCAAGTCAAGATGGGCTGGAGTAAATAAATTATGGGATTATTAAGAATTAACCAGGTCAAGTCAAGGTCCAGCCCACGGGACCATTTTAATTTTTTTAATCACAAATACATTTCTCTTTCTATACAAAATTTCAACTTTCAAGTTATACATACATATACTATTTATCAAAATTCTTCCGTTTTATCATAAAGAAAACGAAAACATGAAGTGGATTCTCTTCAATATCATTATTCTCATCTGTTTTCAAATTTCATCCATAAGATCCCAACAGCTGTACACAGCAAATCAAGTTTTAAACTGCAAAACCAATGATGAATTCCTTTACACCTGCAATGGCCACCACCACCACCATCTCTCTTGCCAGTCGTTTCTCATTTTCAAATCCAAACCACCTTTCGATTCTGTCACCACCATCGCAGCCCTGATGTCATCCAACCCTCATGAGCTTTCCCGCATCAACCACGTAACAGAAACCGCCGTTTTCCCCATCGACAAAGACGTCGTTATTCCGGTGAACTGTTCCTGCTCCGATCGGTTTAATTACAAAGCCATCACCACTTTCCTCCTTTCACCACTGGCAAAAACGTATTTTATTGTAGCAAATTTGACGTTTCAGGGTCTGTCAACATGTAGTTCTTTAATGCATGCGAATAGATACAGCGAGTTCGATTTGGAAGATGGGTTTGAGCTCAAAGTCCCGCTACGTTGTGCTTGTCCTACAAAAGATCAATTCTTGAGTGGCACCAAGTATTTACTCACTTACTCCATCGTTTTCAAGGATAATGTTCCTGATATTGCTCGGAGGTTTAACGTAAGTGTCGAGAGTGTGCTAAAAGCAAACGGGTTTTCTGAAACTAATCCTACTTTGTTCCCTTTCACTACGATTTTGATTCCTTTAGCAGAAGAACCTTCAATTTCCGGAAGGGTAATCCGACCAGAAACGTCGACAGTGCCTTCTGCAAAGAGATCGAAATCAAAGAAACCCTTAAAAGTTGGAATTTCAGTTGTGTGTTCCCTTCTGGTTTTTCTTGGCGTTCTAGTTATTTACATGAGAAAAGGGAAAAAGGTACAAGACAGTGAAGAAATGTTACATTCGCGTAAGGATCTCCTTGTCGAAATTGCAAGCTTTGAGAGAATCATCAAAGCTTTTAGCTTTCGGGAACTACAGAAAGCTACAAAAAACTTTGATCACAAGTATAGAATAAAGGATTCTGTGTATCGTGGAGTATTTGGGAACCAGATTGTAGCAGTTAAAAAGACGGGTATTGATGTATCGATGCAAGTGAACATGTTGAGCAAGATTAACCACATCAATCTGACGAAACTATATGGTTTTTGCATGAATCAAGATTCGTTGTACCTTGTTTTCGAGTACATGAAGATGGGTTCTCTCAGAGATTGGCTTAAATCAGGGAAAAGATCGAAAGAAACGCATAGTTTGTGTAGACGGGTTCAGATTGCAATGGATGTTGCTCATGGACTTCACTATCTTCATAACTTCGCTAAGCCTATGTATGTCCACAACAACATCAACAGCAGCAACATTCTTCTTGATAGCAACCTGAGAGCAAAGATTTCAAATTTCAGTCATGCACGAACAACAGATCATATTCGTGTCCTCACAACTAGGATGGTGGGTAGCAGAGGGTATATGGCTCCAGAGTATGTGGGGAATGGTTCAGTCACTTTGAAAGTTGATGTGTATTCATTTGGAGTTGTGATGATGGAATTGATATCTGGAAAAGATGCTGTGTTTAGAGAGGGAGGTCAAGAAGTATTGCTTTCAACAACAATGGCTACAGTCATGGTCGATGGAGGAAATGCAGAAAAGGAGCTTAGTAGCATGATTGATTTAGCGGATGAAGAAGATGGAAGCATGGAGTATGCAGTTCAAATGGTGAAATTAAGTCTTACATGTGTGAAACAAGATCCGGAGAGCAGACCAAGCATGGATGATGTAGTGTCTTCTTTAGTTAGAATTCATGTTGATTTACAGAGGACTGTAGATCGCTGTTCAGGAAGAATAATATTAACAAAATCTGATCCCTTTAACGAGATCAATGTTTGTGATGATGATGAAGAAGGCTGTAATGTATAATTAAAAGCAATTACATGTGGAGTTTGTGTAATTTGCAATATTTATTTCCTTAGAGTACAATATTGTTAATTAGCTAGAAAAAATATAGGGAGAAAGGGAAGAACATAGATTTTGGTAAAATATGTGACAAAAGAACAAAGTTTAGGGACCATATACATAAATAAGGGAGATTTTATTTATTAATATAAATGAAATCAAGTCCTACTAGTTTCATTTTTCTTTGTATACATCTCTTTCATTGCAATATCAAGAACTGATTTGAAAATAACATATGCTAACGAGAAACGATAGATTGCCAACATGGCATATATACTAACAATCTAACACCAACTTGACATGTTACAAAGTGATGTCACTTCGATATAACCTGTCATATATATATATATATATATATATATATATATATATATATATATATATATATATATATATATATATATATATATAATTACGAAAAATATTGCTATAGCAAGATATATATAGTACAAAAAAAAAAAAGGATTCAACATAGACAAATCATTTAATCAGAAAGGAAAGTTTCCTGTTAATCGAATGGTGTCCAATGTCTTTTGAAGGCCATATTTAAGGACAGCCCGATGTCCTGCTCTAAAACCATGCCCATACACCGGAGACTGATCAGATTCAATCTGGTATTTAAAGAACTCCGCAAGCTTCTTCTCTAACGCAAACCTTTTCCCTTGACCAGATATGGATGCCATCTGCGATGTCAACCAAATGTGAGCTACCACCTGACATATTCCTTCTTCAACATCTTGCTGGAGAGCCACATATCCATTCAGCCTCAGCCACGCATGCATCATTTCATGTGCCAAGATTGTCCCAGTAAGCAACCTAATTAATTAAGTATACATATTATTTAATTATTTAATTATATAGATATAGATAAGAAAAGCCACGTGTCACCAAAAGCATTTAATACCTTGGAAGTCCATGTAGAATGAGAATGGCTGTAACCTCACAGATACGTGTCAGCTTATATGGCTCTCTTCTCATGTTTGGGGCCCAATTCATTCCAATCCCAGTTCTCGGTTGCCTCGAAACCTACCGATTAACACCAATAGCATTCAACGAAACTAGAACATTCGCATCATTCATTCCTAAAATAGTAAAATCTATGAAAGTTTATATAAATACTTACTGTGCTAATGGTTTGTTCCTCAGAAAGGCATAGTCCTCTGGTCTCCGGCAGGTGGTAATGGCCCTAATGAAAAAGAAATGGAAAATAAGAAATAAGAAACAAGAAACAAGAAGAAACACAGATCGACTTTCCCTTTAAAATACTTTTTCCTTACATTCGTTTCTCCATTCCTGGCCTCATTAAGTGCTTGTCTCTCAACTAAAAGTAAAGGAATCTTCTGTTCCACCTTCATCCCCATACTTTCATAAAATTTCTGTATATCATTATAAAGTGGCTGACATTCGGTGGTATCCATGACTGCAGAATCAATACACTCCAAGCATAGCTTTCGTCCATCACCAAGAGCAACATATCGTGTTTCCTTAGACTGAAAATGGCAAGCATATATTATTATATTATATCCGTTTTTTTATTTCTAAAAATTGTACAAAAAAAATAATAGTACAATTTTGAAGGTAAGTGTAATTAATGAAAACTTACTTCCATTCGCTCACAGCTACAACACCTTGTAGTCCCATCATGCTCATGAAACACGCAGTATTTCTGACCCCAGAAAGGATGTGCCTTGTATACAACAACACCAGCAGTATTTTTTCGAATCTGTAAAAAAGATTGATGAATTTCATGTGAATGATAATTAAGAGTATGTAACGCTTTCCTGAAATTGAAACAGATACTTACAAAGTTCTTGCAAACATCACATCGTGGATGATTATTTTCATTGTAACAAGAACCAGAAACATTTCTGTTCCAGGGTGAAGGCTCACCAAGTTTCAAACTTTCCTGTAGAGCCCTTGCAAGATCCTCGTCTCCTTTCAATTGGAAAACTTCATCTATTTCATGTATAAAAAGAGTTAAAGGAGAAAAACAGAGTTGAAGGAAACAAACTAAGAAATATATAGTTTCACTTACTGATCACGTGATTTCCTCTTCTTTCGTCTGCAAATGATTTTGCAATTGCCCTGTCAATGCTTTCGATCTCTCTCAGTGGTATCTACAAAGGTAAAGCAATCATGATTAACAGCATTGATGACATATAAAGATGAAAGGCCTCAATGTGTAATATCATTATGGCACAATAGTTAACTCCCTAAATTAAATGACTGCATATATATGTATAGGTGATACGAAATGATAGTGATCATTACCGATGATGTAGAAGGAAGTATTGTTCCCATTGATGTTGTTCTCCCTCCATATCTCCCATTATATCGCCTGCTTGAAACTTCATGGGTGCTGCCAAACCAATCCATTATGCAGTCTGCACGTTTTCTTACGAATCAGCAAAATCTTCAATTTTACAAAACTCAAGGCAGCGAAGGGCGAGCTTGATAAATTATAAGAAGAATTGAAGCTCAGTGACTATGGATGAAAAGCAGGTGATTGTATATGTGATTACAGAATGTCAATAAATAGGGAAAGGGGACGGCTTAGGTTTATGATTCGTTTGATGTATATTTTAATTAAATTTAAGGAATCAGGAATCAAGAACTGTTACCATCATCAGTTGTAATTGATGAACAACTCAACGCGCATTAACTTTACCGATTTAGCAAAGATGGGCATGATGTTTAGCAGACGCTTTATTCGAACCTGACGATGGTGATTAATTGATATGTTCCAAAATTATTCCTTTTATTACACATCGTCCATCTTTTCGCCATTTCAATCGTTGCTGGGAGAACTCCATTCCAATATCGTCTTTTGCTTCTCGTTCCTTTACATACTTCTAGTTGCTGACTAGTAGGATATGATCATATGTCCTTCCATGTTCTTTTTACACGGAGACACGTTCCTATCAAGTCATTAAACATTCTTTCTTTTTGCGTTTGTTTTTATAGGTAGGAGTTACTATTATATAAAGTGGATAATCTGAATTTAATACTATCAGATATCTCAATTTGAATTTCAATTATAATATATTTTAGATTTTTGTTAACCATCTCTTCAATTTTTCTTTGGTTAGTATATGCATGGATCGAACCAGGCCCGTCATATGACGATTGTCCATGACCTATCTTTTAAAGGGGCCCAAATTTTAAATAGATTTTATTGACAAAATTGCAAAAATAGTCATCGTGGTTGTCAAAATTATGTGGTTTTGGTCTAAAAAAGTTTGGTGATGCATCATTGGTCCAATTTCGGATACATTGTGTGGTTTTGGTCCTTATATGTGTTATTTTTGTATGGTTTTGGTTCATACCCCACATGAAATGACAAACATGCCCTTCATTACTTCCTTTTTAATTTCTTTTAATTATTTTCTTACTATTTTAATTTAAAAAAAATGAAATATAACACCTACTCCACCCCACCTCCTACTAACCCACTCACCCTTAACTCTTTCCCCATCTCCAATCAACATCTCTTTCTTCATTGTTGGCCTACACCTTTACTTGTCGGACCACCGCCACTTGCCGGGCACCACCAACTGTCGGACCCCCCCCCCCCCCAACACCCATCTCTCCCTAATTGACACCAACAACTCAGTTGTCAAACACCACTAACCTCCTGTTGTCAAACCCAACGTTACCGCCTTTGCCATCAAACACCAACGCTACCATCTTTTCCATCAAACACCATTGCCCACCACCATCATAACGACTTCAACTACAATTAATTGCTAAAAATTGAAATTTAAAACCTTGAAATCGAAATCCTAAGTCACACCCACCCACTGCCTTTCTCATTTTGGATACCATCACCACCACCACCACTCGGTTGACCACCACTGTCGCAGAGATGAACAGATCTGACTGATGGGTTTTAGCCATAAGAACTTTCCAATGTGCGCATGCAAAACCCTAATGCTTGGATCTAGGCTTTCTAATTAAACATGCTTTGAATCCAAGACTTCTAATGACTAATTAGGTTAAATAACAACATTGAAACAGATCTAGAACCATACCTTTGTATTCCTTGTTGATCTTGTAGTCTTGGAGCTTCTAGAGTCACAAATGTCACTCCTCTAATGACTTACAAACACCAATAGCAAGGAAGATGAGTTAGGAGAGAGGAGAGGGGAGGAAATCGGCCAGGGTTCTCTTACTTTAGGTGAGGTCCCGATTTCCCTTAGCCATAGGGTCTATTTATACTTGTAGACTCCTTAAGGGTTACAATCTAAACCCTAATTGGATAATCATCTCTTAAGGCTATCCAAATCCTTTCCTTAGATAAGTCATGGACGATTTTGAAGCTATCCTAGCTTCTAGAATCCGTCCACTATATATCTATAAGGATTTACAGTCTAAAGCTTAACTATCAAACAATTGACAGTTTATACCCCTTTATTTAATTAATCTTTTTAAGTGGCCAAATTAATTCCAATTAATTCTATGACTTATATTAATCAAATAACAATATATTATTCTTTATATTATTCCCATAATATATTAATAATATTTACTCTCTCATAATAAATCATCCTATCAAGTTGCTATGGTGAAGGCAACCCAAAAGGACCATGCACAACCGGGTCAAATACTTGCCTAATATAGTTGCAGCCTTAGACACTATTCCAATAGTCTCCCACTTGGATAAGTCTAGCAACTATATGCACAAGTACAATTCGGTTTGCAATCGTAGCTCTCAAAGACGCTGTCAAACTCTGATCTAATCAATCTTGTCCTTCAGATAAGGGATCGTACAGTCCTCTGTTAGATATCATGCTGACAATCATATGGAACGGTTAGTCAAGCATTTAGGTTTCTCGATCTCTGATTTATTCGACATAGAACTTAATCGAACACATCAATTCAGTTCTGACCGGGCCCGGCACATAATTCAAATCAAATCATCGAGCGGCCGAGATATCGCTTTTACCTTCTTAGATAAAAGTTACACATAAACTTCGACTTATATGCATTTACTTATTCATTATCCAACTATACACAACAATGCGTTTTATAACACCGAGTTACTGATGCGTTTTCGCATTATCAATGTACAATCAATTAACAAATAACAAACCATTTATCTAGGTTTTAAGACTATATGATATTATCGTCTTGCGATCACCCTTTTATATCATATTCCATAAGGTGATTCCAGCAAGCGCGGGTTTGTTCCAATACTCAAAACTAGTTCATAAGCACTCATAAACGTTGCAGCAACCCTTTGCTATGTCTAAAACCATTTAGACAATCTACACACCAATTCATGACAATCTTCATTCATATCAACTTCCAACATATGAACAATTGTGGACAATTTGAACAATTCGATTATTCCTAATAAATTCAATTATTCTGGAAGTCAAAACATACAAAGTGAAACAATAGTTAAACAATTAACATAAGACAGTAACATTACTCATAAATAAAACTCTTTTATTTAATCATCAAATGTTAATTACATTTATCTATTACACGTTTCTAATACTATCTAATCTATGCTAATATCATCCTTCAGCCCAATACTCCTAGCATGCTGCAAGTGCTTAACCCTACTCAGTCCCTTCGTAAGCGGATCTGTTGGGTTATCTTCTGATGATATCCTCTTCACTACGAGTTGTCCTTCTTCTACACGATGTCTAATGAAGTGATATTTTCTGTCGATATGTCTTGATCTACCATGATCCCTTGGTTCCTTGGTTAAGGCAACCGCTCCTTCGTTATCACAGAAAATCTCCATGGGCTCCTTTATGGCAGGTACGACTCCAAGATCACCGATGAAGTTCTTTAGCCATATTGCCTCCTTCGATGCTTCGCTCGCTACAATGTACTCTGATTCGCACGTTGAATCAGCTACGGTTTCCTGTTTGGAACTCTTCCATGTCACTGCTCCTCCATTTAGGGTAAAGACCCAGCCCGACTGCGAACGGTAGTTGTCTCTGTCGGTCTGAAAACTGGCGTCACTATACCCTCGCACCTTCAAGTCATCACTCCCTCCGAGGACTAAGAACCATTCCTTCGTCCTCCGAAGGTACTTAAGGATATTCTTCACCGCAATCCAATGTGCTCTGCCAGTATTCCCTTGATATCTGTTAACCATGCTCAAAGCGAATGCTACATCAGGGCGAGTACAAGTCATAGCATACATGATTGAGCTAACTGCGGAAGCGTATGGTACTCGGCTCATTTCTGCTATCTCAGCTTCGGTACTCGGACTTTGAGTCTTACTCAACTTGGCATTACTTTGTATCGGTAATTCTTCCTTCTTTGAGTTTTCCATACTAAAACGTTTTAGTACTTTATCCAAGTAAGTATTCTGACTAAG
The DNA here is from genome assembly GCF_051521515.1 of Lactuca serriola. Lineage (NCBI taxonomy): Eukaryota > Viridiplantae > Streptophyta > Magnoliopsida > Asterales > Asteraceae > Lactuca > Lactuca serriola. Next base: position 23,649,910 of record NC_136408.1, read on the forward strand.
TCCAATTAGTCTCTTACTTCTTTCTCTTACTATCCTTATTCCCAAAATGTAAGAAGCCTCTCCGAGGTCCTTCATAGCGAAGCACTTCCCGAGCCAGGACTTAACCTCCTGCAGAGTCGGGATGTCGTTTCCTATGAGTAATATGTCATCGACATATAGAACGAGGAAGCTTACTATACTCCCACTGGCTTTGACATATACACATGATTCGTCTTCGCTTCGTACAAATCCAAACTCTTTGACTTTCTCATCGAAGCAAAGATTCCATCTGCGAGACGCTTGCTTAAGTCAATAAATGGACTTCTCAAGCTTACACACTCTGTTTGGATGCTTTGGATCCACAAACCCCTCTGGCTGAGCCATGTAAACATCCTCAGCCAACTTTCCGTTAAGGAAAACGGTCTTGACATCCATTTTCCAAATCTCATAATCATGAAATGCGACAATTGCTAGCATCACTCTAATAGATTTTATCTTCGCAACTGGTGAGAAGGTCTCATCATAGTCAACTCTGGGAGTTTGAGTAAAGCCCTTCGCAACCAATCGCGCTTTATATGTGTGTACTTTTCCATCCACGTCGGTCTTCTTCTTGAAGATCCATTTGCACCCAACGGTCTTACGTCCGGGCACATAATCAACCAAATTCCAAACTTGGTTATCATACATGGATTGGATCTCGCTATCCATTGCCTTTTTCCATTTTGCAGACTCCGGGCTTGCCATGGCTTCCTTATAGCTATTAGGTTCATCAAGATTTACTAGTGTACCATCACTAATATACGTGTCCCCTTCGGCAGTAATATGAAAACCATAAAACTGGGGATGAACTCTAACTCTATCGGAACGTCTAAGAGGTAAGGAATCGTCAATCGGTTCAACCGGAGTTTCCTCCTCGGGTTGAGAGCCAGCGGTAAAGGTTCCTTCATCTATCGACTCTTGAATCTCTTCAAGCTCGATTTGCCTCCCACTGTCTCCTTGGCCTATGAGTTCTCGCTCTCGGAAAACTCCTCTCCTCGCAACAAAGACAACATTGTCCTTCGGTCTATAGAAGAGATATCCAAAGGATGTCTGCGGGTAGCCGATGAAAATACATCGCTCACTTCGAGGTTCGAGCTTGTCATGAGTATCTCGTCTTACAAAAGCCTCGCAACCCCAAACCTTGATATGTGCCAATGAGGGAGCTTTCCCTGTCCACATCTCGTGAGGTGTTTTGGCAACCTTCTTGGTAGGGACTCGGTTAAGGATATGGGCGGCAGTCTCTAAGGCATACCCCCAGAAAGAGATAGGTAGTGAAGCACGACTCATCATAGAGCGAACCATATTCAATAAGGTTCGATTACGCCTTTCTACCACACCATTCAACTGCGGTGTCCTAGGAGGCGTCAATTGCGAAAGTATTCCACACTCCTTGAGATAATCGTGGAATTCAAGACTTAGGTACTCTCCTCCTCGATCGGATCGAAGCATCTTGATTTTCCTGCCCAATTGATTCTCCACTTCATTCTTAAACTCTTTGAACTTTTCAAAAGTTTCTGACTTTTGCTTGATTAAGTAGATATACCCATATCTACTATAATCATCGGTGAAAGTCACGTAGAAGCGGTTCCCATCCTTCGTGGTTGATCTAAACGGTCCACATACATCGGTATGTATTAGGTCCAATAGACCCTCACCCCTTTCACATGTACTCGTGAAGGGTGACTTAGTCATCTTTCCAAGTAAACAAGGCTCGCATGTGTCATCTTCCCTAAGGTCGAATGACTCCAACACTCCATCCTTTTGGAGTTGGGTTATGCGTTTCTTGTTGACATGTCCAAGACGACAATGCCACAAGGATGCTTTATCCATACTAGTGGAAGAATCTATATTCAAAACATCATTTCCTAAGTTATCAACAATCATAACAGTTTCATATATTCCATTACATGGTATAGCTTCAAAGTAAAAGACACCATTTAGATAAGCTAAAATAGAACCATTCTCATTATTAAAAGAAAATCTAAATCCTTGTCTATATAAACCATGAAATGAAATGATGTTTCTAGCCATTTCTGGCGAATAGCAACAATTGTTCAAATCTAAACACAAATTGTTCCTAAGCACTAAAGAATACACTCCAATCTTGGTCACAAGCGACGATCTTCTGTTCCCCATGATTAGATTGATCCTTCCTTTCTCCACATCCCTACTTCTTCTTAGTCCCTGCACATTAGAACAAATGTGGTAACCACAACCGGTATCAAGAACCCAAGAAATAGCATGATTAGAATCGTTAGATTTAATTGTGTATATACCTGCGAAAGATGGCTTGATCTTTCCTTCTTTGATTGCTTGCAGGTACTCTGGGCAGCTTCTCTTCCAATGTCCTATCTTGTGGCAGTGGTGGCACTCTGCCTCCTTCGGGTTTGGACAGGGCTTAGCGGGATCAACTTTGGTCCCACTAGAAGAGGCACCATCTCGGGCTTTAACCTTGTGATAGTTCTTCGATGAAGCTTTCCTCTTCTTTCCCTTTCCTTGACCAATAGCCAAGACAGGAGCAGTAGGCGGATTGGGAGTAGGTGCAACAAACTTGTCTTTGAAGTTGCTCTCAGCAACCCTCAAAAGACCTTGGAGTTTGCTTAGGGTGACCTCTTCTCTGTTTATGTGGTAGGTCATCCTAAATTGGTTGTACATCGGAGGCAAAGAGTGAAGCACCATGTCGATCGCCAAGTCTTCCCCAAAGTCAACATTTAACTTGCGAAGGCGGTCGACATACCTTTGCATCTTTTGCAGGTGCATGGTAAGAGATTCTCCATGACCCATCTTAGCGGAAATCATGTTGGTGAAAATCTCATAACTCTCTTGTCTTGCGTTTTGGTGGTATCTCTCCAATAAGTCTTGATGCATCTCGTACGGGTACATGTCCTCGTAGGACTTTTGGAATTCGGAGTTCATGGTGGCAATCATGATGCAATGTACCTTCGTTGCATCTCGCTCATGAGTTTCAAAAGCGGTGATTTCATCCGGAGTAGCGATTTCGGGGTTGATCTTCTCAAGCTTCTCATCGAGGACATACTCCTTATCCTCATAGCGAGCAATGGTGCGAATGTATCTTATCCATTCGCTAAAGTTCGTTCCATCGAAGGTGACCTTTTGGCAAAGGCTCATCAACGTGAAAGAACTAGCAGCAGCGTTGTTAGCGTTCGACATCTACAAATAGAAAGGACAAAGATAGATTAGAATAAGAATCCCTAATTATCACCCAACAAGAAAATTAGGGCTAGGATCCAACAATAACATCTACATACTAGAAAAGGGATGCCGTAATCTAACATGCAAATAAATTGAATGTAAGTGAATGACGATTCACTAATTCTCCATCACAAAAACCTAAACTATTAGTCCTAAGTGTATTGAGAATTCCTAGGTTCAGATGACATTCATTGAAACTATTCAATGGCATGTTTAAATCTCGATATGCCCCTCTTGTTTGTGACTGGGATACCGAGGATCACAAAGCGGGTGTGAATTATCATACAAATTCACATGGTGCCTTCATTGTAACGATCACCTATTCGATGTGTCGGTAAACCACACACGCTCCATCGAACTATGATAAACAATGAATCACCCTTTGCCACCTTTGCTTAGAACCAATTAGTGTGCCGGTAAACCACACACGCTCCACTAACTTCTTAGCAATGGTGCAAAGTGTAATTTCATGGGATTGCATCAATTCACTTTTCCTAAAGTAACTAAGATTGGGAAATTTTAAAATATGTGTAGTTACTTTGTATTACTTATTATACTTTTAATGAGAGGATGAGGTTGCCCTATCCTACCCGTTCGGCTAACGACCCTCCACCAATTAAGCAAGCGGTGGGTGTGAGTGTACACCCATTAAGCGCCATTTTATAGGCCGCAACCTTATACCCACCTTATAGATCGGCTTCGTGAATGAGGCCTACTAACGGTAAGACTAGCATTTAGTTATACATATATATATATATATATATATATATATATATAATTCTAGTAATATCATATTAGTATAGGATTGTATTTTAAACCTTTTAAAATCTAGGGTTTGAAATTTAAGTTGTATAAATTAAAACTTTTAATCACAAAATATAAATTTCAAAACTTGAGGACAAGTTTTAAACATTTAAAACATGGAGGATCAAATAACAAATAATTCTAATTAACAATTAATATCCTAATTATCTTTATTTGATTTTATTCAAGATTTCTTTTTAAGATAATTACCAAAATAATCAAAATAATTAATTAATTATCATATAAGGAAATTAAATATTTTATTAGTTGATAAATATCTTTAATTAGATCAAGATAATAGTCATATATATCAAAAAATCGGATTAGGGTTGATCTAATATGATTAAGGTAAGTTTCCATAAGATAATTATGAGAAAATCCCGAATCTGGCCATAAGATATTAGTATAGGGTTGTATTTTAAACCTTTTAAAATCTAGGGTTTGAAATTTAAGTTGTATAAATTAAAACTTTTAATCACAAAATATAAATTTCAAAACTTGAGGACAAGTTTTAAACATTTAAAACATGGAGGATCAAATAACAAATAATTCTAATTAACAATTAATATCCTAATTATCTTTATTTGATTTTATTCAAGATTTCTTTTTAAGATAATTACCAAAATAATCAAAATAATTAATTAATTATCATATAAGGAAATTAAATATTTTATTAGTTGATAAATATCTTTAATTAGATCAAGATAATAGTCATATATATCAAAAAGTCGGATTAGGGTTGATCTAATATGATTAAGGTAAGTTTCCATAAGATAGTTATGAGAAAATCCCGAATCTGGCCATTCCTGACGCCTGGACTCGCCAAGTGCACAAAGGGACTCGTCGAGTCCACTTTGGAACTCGCCGAGTCCATGACTCAGAAACCAAAAAATCGAATTTTGCAGGTTTGTTTCAGTTAATCAAGCAATAATTTAATGAAAACCAAGCTAGGCTCTGATACCACTGATGGGTTTTAACATAAGAACTTTCCTATGTGCGCATGCAAAACCCTAATGCTTGGATCTAGGCTTTCTAATTAAACATGCTTTGAATCCAAGACTTCTAATGACTAATTAGGTTAAATAACAACATTGAAACAGATCTAGAACCATACCTTTGTATTCCTTGTTGATCTTGTAGTCTTGGAGCTTCTAGAGTCACAAATGTCACTCCTCTAATGGCTTACAAACACCAATAGCAAGGAAGATGATTTAGGAGAGAGGAGAGGGGAGGAAATCGGCCAGGGTTCTCTTACTTTAGGTGAGGTCCCGATTTCCCTTAGCCATAGGGTCTATTTATACTTGTAGACTCCTTAAGGGTTACAATCTAAACCCTAATTGGATAATCTTCTCTTAAGGCTATCCAAATCCTTTCCTTAGATAAGTCATGGACGATTTTGAAGCTATCCTAGCTTCTAGAATCCGTCCACTATATATCTATAAGGATTTACAGTCTGAAGCTTAACTATCAAACAATTGACAGTTTATACCCCTTTATTTAATTAATCTTTTTAAGTCACCAATTTAATTCCAATTAATTCTATGAATTATATTAATCAAATAACAATATATTATTCTTTATATTATTCCCATAATATATTAATAATATTTACTCTCTCATAATAAATCATCCTATCAAGTTGCTATGGTGAAGGCAACCCAAAAGGACCATGCACAACCGGGTCAAATACTTGCCTAATATAGTTGCAGCCTTAGACACTATTCCAACACTGACCATTAATCTAAGGCTTCCACCGCGACTGCCACCATTAATTGGTCTTCCAGCATATGATTTTATTGTGCAACGGAAAGAAAAACAAATGGAGAATGCATTTTGAGTAGGTTAGGTTTTATCGTCGGCAACTACGGATTAAGGGAATTTATTGACGGCGGATTAGGGTAGATTAGGGATTTATGGTGCGATTGATGTTGATCAATGGAGGTCACCAGAGTTGTTGACTTTTCCAACAGTTCCATGTAGGAAGATATAGATAATTGAGGGATGGGGAGGGTTGCAGTAGGATTGAGGGGGCCCTTGCGACTGTGTGTTGGATATGAATTTATCAATGAGAAGAAAAATATGAGATTTGGGTTTGCAGGTGTCCGACGCCATTTGGGTTTGTAGGTATCCGAAGACACAGATGAATTATAAATCCAAAGATAAATATCAAGTGTGGGAGTCGGAGAAGGAGATAGATAAGACAGTGTAATAGATCAAATTTATGGTGGCTATTGGCAGAAGTTTCTAACGGAAAAAGGGTGTGTCGCTGATTGAGGGTGGAGTCACGGATGAAAGGGCTTCTCCCCAAACGATTTTGATGAGAGGGGGTTAATTTTTTTTTTTTGCTTAAGTTAAAAAAAATGAGAAAAGATAATAAGAAGGGTATAAAGGTAATTTTAAGTGTTTAGGGACCAAAATCACTAAAAATATCCAAAATCGGACCATTAATGCACCACCAAACGCTTTTGGACCAAAACCACATATCTTTGACAAGCACGGGGACCATTTTTGCAATTTTGTCGATTTTATTATTATTATTATTATTATATATATATATATATATATATATATATATATATATATATATATATATATATATATATATATAGAGAGAGAGAGAGAGAGAAAAAACTACAAAAATGGTCCCTGTGGTTTCAAAACTTTTAACATTTGGTCCTTCCGGCTAACTCCGTTACCATTTAGCCGTTAAGTCAGGGGCATTTTTGTCATTTCACTACAGATGGACCATTTATGAGGTTTTTAATTACTTTTTTAAAATAAATAAATAAATAATATTTAATATGCAAGGGGTCCCACCCCCCCTCTCTCTCTCAGCTTAAGTCACTAGATCACCTGCTTCAAAGCTTATCACGATTGAAGTCTTCTTCATCAGTGCCAAAGTTATCAAGGACGACTTCAACATCAATTTCAGTACATAATACTTCCAAAACCACCAGAAGAACAAATCAGCATCGTCTTCAGCGAGACATCTGACATCAATGAAGAATACAAGTCACATGTTATGTGGTTTACACTCCTTACATTCTTATGCTTCCTAGTCCTTTACATATCCTCCCTCTCCTTACATTCTGAGTTTTTTAAAGTTACAAGCATCACTATTTCCTCCGATTTCATCGTTTTATTCCTGATTTTCATGTTCAAATGAGAAGCCCTAAATCTACAATTGGTGTTCTTTACCATTACATATACAACCTGGTATGATATTGATGGTGATTAGCAGATTCAAACATCGATATATCTAAAATCAAATACGAAATATATCTGTTGCACTTCTAGGAATCCATAGTACAACTAGAATTCGAAACGCCTCTTCTGCAAGTAGAGCCAATCACATAGAAATTAATAGCTATGGGTATTAAATTTCTGGATTTGCATCTAATTACAATTTTTGTTCTTCTATAAATTAGTGATCTATATAGGATGTGGCAGGGAGTTACGATTATGGTCATTGTTAGCATGCTTGCATACTTAGGTTTCATTTAGCAGTTGCTCATAAGACTTACAAGATTATTAGATATTTGAAATTATGTAATGAATATATCAATTTGATGATTTTGTTGAATGAAGGTCAAGAGATTAGGAACAGGTGTAATCGTCTCTTTCATTGGTAAACCCAAATCAAAATCGCCGAAATCACGAACTGGGTCGCATCGAAACTCGCCGAAATCAAAATGTAAATTGGTAAGCCCAAATCAAAATCTAATATTGAAACCTAGATTCAAGCTCTGTGTGTAATATTTGACATAATCGAAAGCATCATCTCCATTATCGCCTTCCTCTAAAAGCTCCGCATCTGCAAGCTTCGTCAATACAAGCTCACCAGGTTGGGATCTTCCTCCATCGATTTCAATAGGAACCAATCATTTGATTTTTATGGCACTGTTGTGGTAGCTGATAAGAAGAGGTAGCTGAAAGGAGGAGGCAATCGTCAATGTTCAGATGTTATCCAAAGCTTAGTGTTTACCGCAGCTCATAAAGAGCTAGAAGATTGCACGTTTGGTTATGGGAGGTGATTTAAGGCCAAAGTCAGGTGAATAACAAGATATGGATCTTGTTTGATACCGATCTTCTCTTTTTCTTGTTATACACAAGCTTTACAGTAAAGAAATGGTGGTCTAGATAGTTTAGCTTCTTTTCGATCGATCGATTGAGAGAGAGAGAGAGGGTGGGATCCCTTGCATATTAAATATTATTTATATATTTATTTTAAAAAAAGTAATTAAAAACCTCATAAATTGTAACGTTCGTAGATCCGGGCTAGTCAGTTTAGAGACGATAAGCATCAAAAATGACTTTTTGATTATTTAGAAGGATTAATCTTAACTAAGTTATAATATATGTTACAAGGATTCCGTACACATAAAGAACGCCGAAATCCGAGTTATAACGAAGAAGTTATGACCTATCGAAGTTTCGCGAAAAAACCGGCATGACACATCGCGACGTAAATAGTGAATCTACGTTAGAGCGATATTTAGCCAAAACAATCTAAATGAGAATTGAAGATCTCATTGATAGTAGTGCAACGACGGAAAGACAGACGAAAACGGACGTCAGACGAAGGAGTTATGAGTTTATAACGGAGTTTTCCTGTCCCGGCCTACTAAAAATAATATAAAAATAACATAATAAAAATAAAGTCAAAATTAGCCGACGGAGTCTAAATGAAAGTTGTAGATCTTGTTTTTACCTACGCGTCGATATAAAGAACATCGAAAACGGAGTTCGTATGCGAAAGTTATGAATTTATGAAGTTCGGGGCGCGAAACCCCAAAACTGTCAGATACCACGACGTGGCAAGTCTTCTGACACCTCCTGGAGTCCCCCAGACGCAACTTGCGATGACGCATGCAGTGACGATCAAGCCCACGACGTGGAAACAGTGCCCACGACGTGGAAAATGAGAAATTTGCCCTATAAATAGAAATAAAGGGCCAGTCGAGTTGGTTGCTCATTCTCTCATCTCTCACCAGTATTGCATCGATTTACGTGCAAAGAAATACCCCCGAAGCCCCGGTATCAACCCCGATACCCGAAGCAAGTCCCGAAGCCCGAAGATCCCGAGAAGGAAAGAGTTTTCGAGCCGAAGCTTTGTCCGCAAGAAACCCGGTGTGTGAAGTGATCCCGGTTTCGCCGAAGAATACTACTCTTAGAGCCGTAGTGCTGTCCGATCATCTTCTGATCAAGTGAGTGTATAGTCACTTTCATCTTACACATAGATATGAAGTATTTTATAAAATACGTGCTATGTGTATATATATTGTTGTTTATATTGATGGGTTTTGGTCATAAGACATCCTATGTGCTCATACAAACCCTAATGCTTGGATCTAGGTTTCTCTATTGTACATACTTTGAATCCAAGACTATAAACCCTAATTCTAGCATATGGAAATCAGAATTTACATGTAATTAGGTTTAAGAACATACCTTGATTGTTATATAGCAATAATAATCCAATTCCTCCTTGAATTGACCTTGGAAGGCTTAGAGTCACAAGTGTCACTCCTCTAATGGCTTACAAACACCAAGAGCAAATGGAGAAGGTATAAAGAGAGAGGAGAGGTGTTAGAATTCGTCCCTAGGACTTCTTGGGAATGGTTGGCCGAATTCACAAGCCTTAGGGGGTTTATATAGGTGTAAAGATTAGGGTTTTAGTCCTTATCCTTATCTAGTTGCTTGCCCACCAAGCAACCATAAGATAAGTCCTAGAAATCCTTATCCTAGTCAAATTCTAAGGGATTTACACCTCAAATTCGTTCACCATATATATAAGATAATCCTTACCTTATTTTGTAACTATCACATAATTACAATTTAGCCCCTCTAGTTTAATTAATTACACTTGATCACAAAATTAATTCTTAATTAATTATTGACCAATATTAATTAAAAAAATATGATTTCTTCTTTAATATATTATTCTTATAACATATTAATATATCATAATAACCTCTCTCTCTATTTCTTTCTCCAATCAAGTTGCTTTGGTGAAGGCAACCCAAAAGGACCATGCACCATCGGGTCAAGTACATACCAAAATAGTTATGGACTTAGACACTAATCCAACAGTCTCCCACTTGGATAAGTCTAACAACTATTCTGCGTATGACTTCGGATCCTGATCTGCAATCGTAGCTTTCCAAAGCCGCTGTCAACTCTGATCATATCAAATACGTGTGTCCTTAGATAAGGGATCATATATTCCTCCATTCTAGATATCATATGGGATATGATTTCTAATCATTCTCTTTGTACTACTTCTCGATTTCTGATTTATGACGACTGACTAATTGAACAAATCAAATTAGCCCTAGCCCGGACGAGCATTTACGTTTGTCATCACTAAACCATCGAGGGGCCCAAAGATATCGCTTTTATCCTACTTTGGATAAAAGGAACGGATAAACTTTGATACAATGCTTGCTTGTACTCACGCACCGAATCACACACAACAATATGTTTTATAACACCAAGTTACTAGTGCATTTACATATTATCAATGTGCAACCGATTTGCAAGATACAACTCACACATCTCGGTTTCAAGAATATAAGATGTTATCGTCTCACCAATCACTCGTGATACAATCCATGGAGTGATCCAAGTGAGCGTGGGTTTAATCCAATGCTCAAATCACATTCATAAGCACTCATGAACGTTGCAGCAAACATTTGCTTATGTCTAATACTTTTCTAGACATTCCACACACCAATTCACGACAATCTTCATTCATATCTACTTCCAACATATGAACGATTGTGGCCTGTTCGAATAATTCGATTATTCTTAATAAACTCAATATTCTGGAAGTCAAAACATGCAAATGTGAAACACAAGAATAATACTAATCACATATGGCCTCAACCCTTTGAGAATAAATAAAACACCTTTTATTTATCACCATATTGATTACTCATTATTTGTCGTTTCGGGTAATCAACTTCTTACTTGAATTACAACACTTGTCCCATGCTCCTAGCATGCACACAATGCTTACCTATGGTTCTTACTTTGTGAAATAGATCTCATTGAACACATTTCCAATCATTCTCATTTCACAACTCCAAATCCTTTTCATAAGTGAAAGAATATCAAATTCTTGCTTCTTATATATTATGTTAGATTCTAACATTCTATGCAACTTATCCTTTCGTAATGTCATTGCACCAAAGTCACAAAGACTATTGCCAATGATATTACAAAATCTTCTATCGGAGATTGTTACAAGACAATTCCATAGACGTGATGTCTCTCACTCAAAGTACATTCTTTGAACATCCTTTTGCATAGAAGTTTCTAATCTAATCATAGATTTCTCAATATTCAATTCCCAATATGGACACACTTCCATATGTTCCAAATGACAACTCATTCTTAATAGAATCTTATCTATTCGTAATGATGTCGATATGGTCCATCCAATATGGAAACATTTCCATATTTTACTATACTTCCAACTACTCACAAGCGACCAATCCTCGTCGAACTTTGGATTGTCCTTTGATAGTTGTTTAATTGTTTTAGTCAAAACCAATTCTTGTCCTTTTTCCCTCTAAATGCGCTAGACATTTGGAAAATTTTAGAATGGTCAAACATTAAAGCATTTGCAATCGATCCTATACCCGAAGCGTATGGGATACGACGCATAATGTTTTATTTCCTATGTTCTCAAAATTCGAATTGTGAAGAGGGATGCCGTAATCATAATCGAAATTTTAAGAACACATTATGTACCTTTGACTAAATTTATTAACATTCCACAACCTAAGCCTTTAGATTTGAAATGAAGCATAATATTCTCTCCCTTAATTATAACAAAACAACTCTTCAACTATTGCGACTTTGCAAAGTATGACTCTTGTTTTCTATAATTAATATTGCTAATATTGCAATACTTTCCTTAATAATCATACAATCATAAATTTTATGCTCCCACTATCTTGATGATTATTATAAAACATAACACTTATGCTCCCACTAGCTTCGACATGTATTCATAAACATCTTAACTTTCAGAAAAAACAATGCTTATTGAATTTCTTAAGTTCATATTTCTAATACTTAGTGCTTTGATAATCTTTTATCAAGGTTTCTTGAACTTATACACATTTGCCATCGATAGTTCATATGTGTGTCTAAACAATTAAGACTAATTGCCAAACCTCACAATTCAAATTATGGAAAGGGATGCCGTAACCATAATTGAATTCGAGAATGCAATTTTACAATCACTATCTTCTTAAAATCTGTCTTAGTGAAAGCATTTCCTCACAATCATTTTCATGAAGGAGGAAATCTTATGACACTTAGATTTAAACAGTGTATTTGTTCCTATCCATGTGAATTTGTCAAAACCAAAGTTTACGACAAATTCAACCTCATATGGATCGAACCTTTCTTAATCTTGATTTCTTGCCTTATGGTAGCACAGCTGCCCACCATGTCTTCCAAGTAGTTAAGCAGCTCACCCTTTCCTATCAATGTACCTTTCATTGATTAAGGTGCTTTGCCTTTTATGCGTTCAAAATGAGAACTCATAGAACTCACATGCATAATTAACTCGATTGGATTGGCACAGAAACAAAATAATGTCAACACGATAGGTTGTAAACCTCAACTCGTGGCTAATGATGATCGATAAGGTTTATTTGATTTGTTCTTGAAACCTTTCAAGACCATTAAGACTCCCACTGACTCCTTGACATATAAGATTCTCTTGTCAAAAACCATTTCTTGACAAACAAATATTCAAGAGTTAGTGTAGCTTTTATCAAAACACTTCATAAATTGGTCCTAGTTGGTCTTTGTCTTATCCAAGACATCACAACTTTCCACATTTAATGAAAGTTACAAACCTTCTTAATACCTTTCACTCAATGTCACAATCTTAACTTTAAGACTTGTTATTGGAACGAAGTATGATTGACTTATTGATTTAACCATTTCTTCAATTCTTGATTCCTCTTCTTAGACATACAATTGTACTAAGACTCACTTAGAGGATCAATTGAGATATGGTTCTTAATCATTAAGACTTATCATAAAGCATAAAAGGTACTCTCCCATCTTCTTAGAATGGATAAACTTTTATCTTTCTGCCTACTTGATTCTTCTTATTCGTTCTACTATTGATCTAAACCCTTTAATCAATTCAGAATTACACTTAATCTTGTAAGTATAATCATATTTACTAAACCTTTAGTAAATCATGATGAATATCATTGTTACTCTTATGGTGGACTTGATCAACACGCAACATTGTGTGCTCGATCTCTTATTCCTTCACTTGACACTTTGTCAATGAATTTGTCTAATTTCCAAATATGAAATTTCTCATTCATCGTGCAACCAAGTTGCGTGATTCCAAATTTCTGTCCAATTGAAACTTTGGGCGATGAGAAACTCTCCCTATTTGGTAAATTCTCGACTTTTCCATAAACACCATAAATAAGAATCATATCCATTTGTTGTAGAAATATGCAAACTCCAATTTTCATAACGATTTCATTGCAAGGAAATAAACAAATAAATAAATAAGTCAAACGAAAATTTATTTTATTTATAAAAGCAGCAGAAAACATTTGTCCTCACAATGCAAAATCCATTGAAAACTATGTATTTCAAAAGAAAATTTTCTAACAACTCTATCATAACTATCTAAGATCAAAAATCTAATCTTCAAGTCCATGCGATCAAGATCCATTCCTTGTGATTAGATTCATCTTGCTCTTTCACCAAGCTTCCTTTCTTTTCACCGATCCTGTAAAACATTCAAATGCAATCTTATTACACTATGTATTAAGAATTAATGAATAGGAACTTAATGGAGTTAGATAGTGGATTTTACCTGAAGCGCAGCCATACTCTTTGACTCTCCCAGCTTCTGGACTCTTCAGGCTCTTTGGGCAGACTTGTATCCAACGCCCTCTCTTTTGGTAGCAAACGCAGGTCGGTTCTCCTAGAACGTCCTCGGAAGCATGGTTGGTTGACTTTTCCAACAAATACGCTCCATTGCTTCGCCAAATCATTTCTGATTCAGCAGCAATGAGCATGTAAGTTAGGTCAATGAGGTTGTCGTCATGATTCATCATATAATACTTTCTTTTGAACTCATTATATGATTCAGGAAGTGACTACAAAACCCAATTCACAGCCATCTGATCTGGGAATGACACACCCAACATTATCAACCTATCAATGTGTGATTTCATTCCTAGAACGTGGGCACACACGGGTTTACCATCTTCATGTTTCATTTCCAATAGGGCTTTAGTGATATTGAACCTTTCAATTCTTCGATCTTGTGGGTTGGGGAGAACAATAGGAGGAGGAGGAGGAAGTGAAGCATGATTTCTTGTTCCTCGATTGAATCGTGGAATACCATCTTCATGTGGAAAGCTTGTTCCACGGGATTTGGGAAAACCATAGTTGTCGAACTTTGACATCTACAATACGGGAGAAAACGAATTCAAGTTAGTTGATAGATTGAGTCCTTAGTAAATCACCCAAATGATATACTAAGGCTAGGACCCAACACAATATTCTACAACTCGGGAGAGTGATGTCGTAACCCTAATTGCAGAATATTTGAAGGTAAGTGAATGACGATTCACTAATTTCCACCACGAAAAAACGAAAAAGAATTTAAGTTTTAAATCTATGAAAACTCTTAGATCCTTTGAGATTCATTGAACTTTCAATGGCATGTTTAAATCTCGATATGCCCCTCTTGTTTGTGACTGGGATGCCGAGGATCACAAAGCGGGTGTGAATAACCATGCAAACTTACATGGTGCACTCACATGTTACAGTCACCTATTCGATGTGCCGGTAAACCACACACGCTCCACCGAACTATGACAAACATTAAGTCACCCTTTGCTACCTTTGCTTAGAACCATTTAGTGTGCCGGTAAACCACACACGCTCCACTAACGTCTTCGCAAGGGCACAAAGTGTAATTTCATGGAATTGCATCAATTCACTTTTGCCTAAGTAACTAAGATTGGGAATTTTGTGAAAACATTTAGTTACTTTTATATTTCATTATACTTATAATGGAAGGTTTTGTCCTATCCTACCCGTTCAGCTAACGACCCTTCACTAGTCAAGAGTGCGGTGGGTAAGAGTGGATACCCATTCAACCGCCATTTTATAGGCAATTTCCTTAAACACCACTTATAGACCAGCTTCGTGAATGAGGCCTACTAACGGTAAGACTGACTTTTACTCATACATATATATAATGTTAGACCTTTAATGTTATATATAGTATAGAGTGTATTTTATACTTTTTAAAATACTAGGTGGTCTAATTTAACAATTATACTTTTAATTCAATTAAATTGTAGACCTAAACTTTTATGGATTTAAAAAACTTCTTTTAATTATACACCTTAATTAATTAATAAAACCATAAGGGTGTGATTTGAACTTTTTCAAAACTATGCAAGGGTTTTAGAATTTAACATTCCTAATTAAACTTTTAATCAACTTTTAAATTCCAAAACTTGAGGGCAAGTTTTGAAACATTTCAACACATTAGGGTTTAGAATTTAAATATACATCAAAATTAAACCATTTAATCAAAATTTAAATTCCAAAACTTGAGGGCAAGTTTTGAAACCTTTTTCAAAACATTAGTGTTTTAACTATTTAAATTTCAAAACTACAAACTTTTGGGGTTCAAATTTAAACTATAAAACCTAAAGGGCCATATATGAAACTTTTCACAACAACAAGGATCAAATAACAAATAATTCAAATTAACATTTAATTACATAATTATCCATATTTGATTTGTTTAATGATTTCTTGCAAAACAATTTATCAATTTACTCAAAATAATTAATCAATTATCTTATAAGGAAACAATTATCTTATTTATTGATAAATATCTTCAATTAGATCAAAATTATAGTCAAATATATCATATAATCGGATTAATAATGATCTAACATGATAAGGTAACTATCCATAAGCAAAAACAGCAAGAAATCCCGAAGTACCCTCCTTCTGACGAGTTGACTCGTCGAGTCACCTTGGACTCGGCGAGTTCAGCCATGGACTCGGCGAGTCCAGCCTCCAGAATGCAAAAAATCGAATTTTTCAGTTACAACAAGCATCAATACAATAGAAACCAATCAAAGCTCTGATACCACTGATGGGTTTTGGTCATAAGACATTCTATGTGCTCATACAAACCCTAATGCTTGGATCTAGGTTTCTCTATTGTACATACTTTGAATCCAAGACTATAAACCCTAATTCTAGCATATGGAAATCAGAATTTACATGTAATTAGGTTTAAGAACATACCTTGATTGTTATATAGCAATAATAATCCAATTCCTCCTTGAATTGACCTTGGAAGGCTTAGAGTCACAAGTGTCACTCCTCTAATGGCTTACAAACACCAAGAGCAAATGGAGAAGGTATAAAGAGAGAGGAGAGGTGTTAGAATTCGTCCCTAGGACTTCTTGGGAAGGGTTGGCCGAATTCACAAGCCTTAGGGGGTTTATATAGGTGTAAAGATTAGGGTTTTAGTCCTTATCCTTATCTAGTTGCTTGCCCACCAAGCAACCATAAGATAAGTCCTAGAAATCCTTATCCTAGTCAAATTCTAAGGGATTTACACCTCAAATTCGTTCACCATATATATAAGATAATCCTTACCTTATTTTGTAACTATCACATAATTACAATTCAGCCCCTCTAGTTTAATTAATTACACTTGATCACAAAATTAATTCTTAATTAATTATTGACCAATATTAATTAAACAAATATGATTTCTCCTTTAATATATTATTCTTATAACATATTAATAAATCATAATAACCTCTCTCTCTATTTATTTCTCCAATCAAGTTGCTTTGGTGAAGGCAACCCAAAAGGACCATACACCATCGGGTCAAGTACATACCAAAATAGTTATGGACTTAGACACTAATCCAAAATATATGTGTGAGTGTGTGGTTATTTTCTTCTAACATAAAGATATGAAGTATTTGCTATGAAATACATGTTATGTGTTTATATATTGTTGTTTATTTGAGATGAGTGTGGAATGGATGTTTTATATAGGTGTTAAATGAGTTAATTTGTATATGTATTTTGTATCTACAAATATGTTGGGTAGAACATGGGTAGATGAATTAGATGATGTGTGATGATAATTAGGTGATGAGAAATAGGTGATGATAATTAGGTGATGAGAGATAGCTGATGATAATTAGGTGATGATAGATAGGTGATGATAAATAGGTGATGTGAGATGAGAGGAGATACCATAACCTTGACCGGCGATGTAGTCATCTACCAGAGTATAGATGGCGACCACGGACTATTCTAGATGACCCCGTGGAAACACCAGCAGGCTCATAACCTGTAGGTGATGAATTACGAGTTCAGGCGATGTTGTAACTACGTATTCATGCGATGATACTCTAATCCTTACTATGAATTACGAGTCCAGGCGATGTTGTGACTACGTATTCATGCGATGATAGCCTAACCCTTACTATGAATTACGAGTCCAGACGATGTTGTGACTACGTATTCATGCGATGATAGCCTAACCCTTACTATGAATTACGAGTCCATGCGATGTTGTGACTACGTATTCATGCGATGATAGCCTAACCCTTACTATGAGTTACGAGTCCAGGCGATGTTGTGACTGCGTATTCATGCTTTAGGAACGAATATATATAAAGGAAATGCGATTTAAGGAGATGAGAGGTAAATACGATGTAGGAGTTGACCCTTAGGATAATTCCTTAGGGAAGGTACTTAAGAAATAAATGGAGATAACGGGGATGGGTAATTGGGTTGATTGTTTGATGATTGAATATAATAAATGTATTATTGTGGGTTGAAAACCCTATATGCTCACCAGGCTCCCAAGCCTGACCCACTCAGTTTTCTTTGTATCACAGGTATCGATATGAAGACATATTTCACCGAGAGATTTAAAGGAGATATAAATCATTAGTATAATTGAATGTAAGTTCTGTTTATGCTTATGTGTCTGTATCGGAACATGACATCCCGCGGTTTTATTATTAAATGAAAATACATTCTCTTTGAGAAATGTTTTGATAAATGGTTATCATATTTTGTTTTTGGGACAAATCCCACAACTGTTTTCCTTAAAAAGGATTACTCTGATTTTAAAACAAAGCATAAACAAATCGGTCTTTTCTGGCCGTGAAATTCGGGATGTCACATAAATGGTCCCTCTGTAGTGAAATGACAAAAATGTCCCTGACTTAACGGCTAAATGGTAACATTGTTAGTCGGAAGGACCAAATGTTAAAAGTTTTGAAACCACAGGGACCATTTGTGAGGTTTTTTGAACTTAGGGATTAAAGTTGATATTTTTGAAAACCATAAGACCATTTTTGAAGTTTTGTCATATATATATATATATATATATATATATATATATATATATATATATATATATATATATATATATATGTATTATTTAGGGAGCATGTATGTATAAATTTTTTGTAATCGAAAATATTATATTTAGATGCTAGTACAAGTAATTTCCTTCAATTGTTGAGTTATTATAAAAAGGTTAATGAAATTTGTGTATTTTAAGGGTTTTTTATTCCGTCTTGTCTAGGACCCAAAATATGTTTGGAACGGCCATGGATAGAACCCATAACCTCATTGTTAGAAACTCCTTGTTAGCTAAGTGGGCTAGTCCCAACTCTAACCATCTCTTCAAATTTAATATATACAAAATCGGGTAAATATCATTAGGGCGGACGGAATGAAAACGGGTTGGTGGTTCTAGGATGGCGGTACCAACGGTATCACTGCGAACATTACCCCAACTAGCAACGGGTTGATGTTTTTGGCTCATATGTGAGTGGAGGAACCCGTAATTCCTCCTCTCCAACGAAGTTTGATTTTATTTATTTATTTATATAATAAAATTTTTTGTTATTATTACTCTCTTTTACCTTTTCAAACCATACCTTTCTTTTGTTTAATTACATTCCATTTTACTATATTCTTTCTACATTCCAATTCATAATTTGAGAGTAGATGTCATTTCTAGTCCAGTTGTATTCGCAGAATGGTTTGAAATTAAAGAAGTAGCATTGGCCATAACATACACTAAGACTTTCAAAAATAGCTATGTGAATGAACATAGCTCGTCATATTTTTAGATATCAGTTCCAACTCATTTTAAGCAACACAATATATGTATGTATTCTGTCGACTCTTGGCTTGTTGGGTTCAAATGCCCTCAATCTTATCAAAGACTATATACAATTGTATGTAAGTGAAATCTCATATCACTTTACACCATGGGTACTTGTGTCAATAACTGCACTTAATAAGTATACGTTTTATCTGATACAATATAACTAAATAGATACTTGTTAAACTCATCTACATTAGGGATGAATGCAAAAAAAAAATCAGTAACTGGCTGTCGAGGGTATTTCCCATAAAATCTATGCTCTAACATATACAGCAGGGAGACTGTTACAATGTATGTATCATCTAACTGATGAAGTAAGTCACTGAACACATGCATAACATCAATCATTCTCACTAATGGAAATACACGATGTCTGAACTGTGCAACACATGAACTAGGAAGGAAATAGTCCCCGAACCGCAAGCCGGTAATAAGTCAGAAAGCTTTCCTGTCAAAGCAAACCTGATAGTCATGTACCGAAAATAGAAGCTCTTGCGGATCAATTGGACAAAAAGTAGTATATTCCTTGCATATAAGATAGTGACAGGGTAAAGGGTAATATTCGACACCAATCGACATGTTAACATAATCACCATAACAGGTGGCCTAAACATGACCGTACAAAGTGGTATGTGTTGTAAACGGGCCATGATTTCTCGCCCGAGTTAAGGCCTGCATGTTGCAATCACAACTATTGCATATGTTTTGTCATGTTACAATAAAAAAAAATCATTAATTATGCATTTGTTGTATGTTCCAGACTTAAATATATGTTCTAGACGACATTCTAGAACACAATTCTGTATCAGCATATTTCGGAACCAAATTCCGGATCAACATTTTGGATGTGTTCTATGTATTCCAGACATGTTCTACGCTTTCCTAACTTGTTTTGGACAATTCATAATTATAATATTTTTAAGATTTGTTGATCTAGTAGTGTACACATAACCACATATACAATAGCCTAAAAATACTAAAAACCAAATAAAAAACAAATAATACCTATATAATTGCATTTATAGACATAAAATTATAAAGATAATGCAAACTTACATATAAAAAATGAATCACTTTATTGCTACATGTAGATATTATTTCATTTGGATTGGTGTCAGAAATATTGTCTAGAATAAAGTACGAAATAAGTGATTTCGAAATAAAATCTGCAATGGGTTCAAAATGCTATTTATATTATAGGGGTTGTTCCGAACATAGTGATCATTTTACAAAAATAAAAAAATTATGGTTATTTTTTATAAAATCTTTCTTCTTAATAAAAGAAACCTTAATCCATGTGTCGTTCCTCTCAATACAGAATTCGGCCATTTTGATTTTATCCTTCTGCCCTTCTCCATTTGGTTTTCCCCCGTGTAGAAATCCCTTCTAATTCGGAAACTCTTTCAAATTGAATTAAAAATCTTCCATCAGTCCCTCTTCACTCTGTTGTTGTCCATAACCTTTTTTATGCAATTGCTTCTGAGATAATATGTAGGCCATGAAAAGAGATGGTAAGGAACATAAAGAATAATACTGGCATCTCTCAAAATAATACAATAGCATTGCCAATCCAAGTAATGGTGCTTCCAGTATACATCATATATATTTTTACAGCTTTTATATTGTATTGACTGTCTCCGAGGTTAAAACTATCAATAGGATAAATTTAAATGGTAAGAACAAATAGGTAATTAGTTTGAATAATGAGATTGTAATTTGAAAATACCAAATTTTACTTCAAAAGTCCAAATTTTTGGGAAAAATATTTTGAGATTAAGATGGTCATTTGAATATACCAACATTTATGATAAGTCAAAATTTGAAAAAAAATAATAAAATAAAAAATAAGAAAAAAACTATTCCGATTGAAGTCAAATGTGTAATTAGTTTGAAAAATGATTTCTTTTTAACTTTGGGCTTATTTGGCAGAAAAAAAAAACACCAAATTGTATGATTATATGAAAGGTTATAAACAATAAATGAAAGTATGTCATATGTTTTACATGCAACATAATATTCCATTTCGATAATGTTTATTGGGCAAATTGTAGTAAAAAGAATATGTGGGGAGATTTATGATGCAAGACATTACAATGTGAAGTTATAAAATATTGTGTCATCAAATAAGTGTATGTCCTTCTTCGTTAAATCCTTTTAATCATTAAGTAGGATGCTCTTTTCGAATTATATTACATTGTTGATTTTGCTGTATGTGTATTTGTAACAAATTGTGTATGTTCTTCTATGTTACATGTTCACCAAGTCCATTCTAATTGAGATTTATTAAATTCATTAACCTTTTCCTTTTTATGTAATAATTCAATTGTGTTAGGTTCTTTGAATTTCCGGTTATATGAAATGGTTTTACACAGTGTTTTAAAATCCGATTTGAACCGGCCGGTCGAACCGGTTGGACCGGGAACCGGGGAAGAGAGCAGTTCAACTATCACCGGTTTTATACTAATTTCTGAACCGGCCGGTTTTTAGAAAACACCGGTTGAACCGGTCAAAATAAACCGGTTGAACCGGTTAAACTAAATAAAAATACATAGAAAAAAACCATTTTCAATAATAAACTTTGGTGAATTTTTTCAGATCTATATAGATTTCTCTAAATAAAAACATATGATAAATATTATAATGTTTTTTGATGCATTTGTATTCATTTGAAACTATATTTTGTTTTGGTGTTATACTTTATTTTCTTTTTGCCGTGTGTGAATTGATGTAAAAACTTATAGTTATGTGTTGTTTTAATGTATTTATATTGATTTACAACTTATTTTTATGTGTATTTTTAATGTTTGAACTTGTAGACGTCAAATTCATAATTTATATATGAAAATTATATATGAAACCGGTTTTTAAAACATCGGTTTTACATTATATTAAATGGCAGTACATTAATGCATGTCTCAATATTTGATGTTTATGTTTGTGTTTCGCATTCAAGTATATTCTCAGATTTGTACTTTTATTAAATTTCAACCAAGTTTCTTTGTTTATTATTTTTTCCATAACTTTTTTTAATAGTTTACTTATACCATAACAATTTGTACGTATGATATAAATCATATCCTACTAATAAAAAAAATTGGATTGAATAGAACTTGATCTACCTTTCCTAATTTTTTGTTGTGTGGGTATGTATGTGTTATAATAAAATACAAAAAATATTATAAAACTGGAACAATATTTGTAAAAAATCATATCCTCTACTATCTAATACATATCGTACTTTAAGGTTTGAAACAGTATTTGTAAAAAGTTAAAAAAAAAAAATAGCATGTTTGCTTGTTTTTTCTTACACTTTATTCAAATCTATATTATATTCTATATTTGATAATTATATTAAATGTCTTCAAATACAAAATATAAATTTACACAAAATTTATATCTTATTAATTTAATAAAATTTTATAAATCTTTTACCCTTGAATTTCACGGGTTGTAACTAATAGTATTATAAAAAAAAAAAAATTGAACATATTACTCGATTTCCCTTCATAAAATTACTAATTTATATCATTTTATCATTTACTTCTATTTTGTTGTATTTGGGCCAGGCTAAAAAAGAACTTACCTTACGCTTCATCTTTTTCTACCTCCTACACTTCTCCTACTTCCCCTTCCATGTCAACTGCCGCCGCAACAGCGTCGTCGGCCGCCACCGCTAACATTACCGCATCCGTGATACAACCCTTGCACCGCCGGGATTTTCCAACTCACTCGTGAACTACGACTGTGATGTGAAGAAGATGAGACCTGACGAACAATTCCCTTCCATACACAACACGATATGACTAGGAAACTAGAATGCTTTGGTGATCTGAAGGTGAAGGAGGAAACTTCTTCTTTGAATTCATGAGATCCTCTTTCCCATTCTATACATGATAAACCCAACTGGAGAGATGATCCATCTAAAACAGCATGCTCGAAAGTAGACTCACTATGTGCCTATAGAGACTCAAAAGTCAAAACCGTCTACTCCAAAAAGACCTGAAGCTATGGCGCGCCGCGGCGGCGGCGGCAATAGGTATTTTGACACCGTGAACGATTGTGAACTTAAGTTATGATTTTTTTTTACTGTCCAGTTTATTGGGAATTCATTGTTTAAACACATCGGTAGATGATTTCCAGCTAATTCACTTTGTTTACATATGGTTAATTTTTGCATTAGGTTTTTTTATTTGATTTATAAGTTTATGATCAAATAAAATAATGTGTATGGAGTTGGTAGCAATGGTGATTTAGGTGGCCAGAAAATAAAAAGCTTATAAAGATCTCAACCAAACTTAAACAATATCAATCATAAATCATACATCATGATTTCTAACGTCTTCGTATTTTGTGGTGCAGTGACACTAGCGATACTTGTGGTGATACTACTGGCCACCGTTTCACCATTACCGCATTCAAACTCATCTTCAAAGCCATTGGTGGCATTATCTTTATACATCCAACAACCACAAACCGCCGCCCTACCAAATCCGCGCACAGTGGCACCACCACCAGATGCCGGTGCCTTGATCTTCCATCGTGTTTTAACGGAGGGGCCAAAGAACACGTCAAGAGTCGTGGGGAAAGCCCAAGGCTTCTTCATCCCTGTCAAACAATTTGCACATTCGGGATTCAACATTATTTATCTTACTTTTGATACACATGAATATTCAGGTAGCGTTAGTATTCAGGCCAAGAATCCGGAGGATGATCAAAAGGATGAATTGAGTGTTGTAGGGGGAACAGGTTCTTTCGCTTTTGTACGTGGAATGGCTGTTTTGACAAGGAAAGATGAGCATGATACTGATCTTGTGGTTCCATATCACATTAGATTGCATTTGAAGTACCCTAATCGGTCTGAAACAATACCTGCAGGATGATTTGTAAACTAGTTTATTTATTTGTTCTTTTATTGAGTAATGGTTTTGGGGAACTTTTATTTATAATAAGTTAATAGTTATTAAATCATTTGTAATAATACAATTACCAAAGATAATCAAATATCATATTTCACTACAAGGAAAAAGGCCATTATCGGCGACAAAAGTCGCCGGTAATAGTAATAGCGGTGACGTGTCGCCGGTACTGAGTCGCCGCTACTGCCTCGTCACTATTGATCAGTTTGTCGCCGCTAATGATAATAGTCGCCGCTATTGGTATGTCGCCGCTAATAAGCTAGTCGCCGGTAAAAGCGTCGCCGGTAATTCTTTTTCAATTTTTTTTTTAAATAATGATTTTCGTTGCCGGTGATAATATCGCAGGTAAAAGTATCGCCGGTAATAACAATATTCGATTAAATATCAAAACCAATAGTGTCGACGCTAATTACAAAACAAACATCCTATTAAATATCAAACATAATAGTGTCAATGCAAATTACAAACAAACATCCAAAATACAATTAAATATCAAAAGTCATAATATCCGAGTAGCAAAACAATAAAATTTTTACAATCTACCAAGTAGCAAAACGAGACAACATATGCAAATAAAACTCATTCTTACATACCTTCATCGCCGTTCCCATCGTTTCCTTGATTATTTTGGGATTGAAAAAACGAATAAAGCTCATCCCTACATGCCGGGTCGGCGAGCATTGCACGAAGATTTTCCAACTACATAATTAATAACAATATATATAAACTTATAAGTTAGATCGTCAAACATAAACAAAAACTATCAAAATACATTATTATTTTTAAAGTAAGATAGAAAAAAGTACATTGCTATTTCTTGTACTTGGGACAAAAACCAAATTACCAAACTTTTTAGCAAATAACCACCACAAAACCAAAACTACCAAATCAACTTGCATTTTACGATGCTAAAGTAGATTGCTATTTTACTTGTGATGGTTGTGATGGTGGTTGTGATGGTTGCGAAGGCTGTGGAATCGTCGGGAGACCAAAAGGTTTGCGGCCAATGCCTCTAATGCGGCCACGTCGCTCTCCTAATACTTTCTCGAACGTAGCTCTTTCTTGAGTTGGCGTTAACTCACTTTCACCTTGAGTTTGTTCTAGCAGCTCTTCAACTAACCGATTCTGTAACTCCCAAAAGTGAGTAACAATTAAGTATAAATAAACATTTAAATATATGATAAAATTATAATTAAATACTTACATATTGTTGTTCTGATTCAGCAATAACAAATACACCATTCTTATTGGTATGAGCTTTGCGAAATGTTTCCACTCTCGAACCCCCACGATTCATAGTTGTTTGCTTTTCACGGATTTTTTTTGTTCCTTTCTGAAGCAATTTTGTGTTCGTCAGTTTGAAAATACTCAACTGTCTTCTCCCAGTTATCAACAAGCATACCATCCGGAGGATTTGCCAATGCTCTCGGGATATCTTCATACCCTCCGACCATCTTGAAATATTCTTTTGCGTCGGCTTTACGCTCTCGAAAACCTTTTAACAAGGCTGCTTGAGAACTCTCTGTCAATAGAGTAGCTTGTGCATCCTGATACATTTGATTGAGATCAAACTTTGTCTACAATAAAAAAAAAAGTTAACCAAGTAAAAAACAATTATAGTTAAACCTATAAAATATATTTAAATAAATAATTACTGCTAAATGTTGTAATACAGTGTCCTTTATATCAGGGGAAACTCTTTTCCAACTCCATTTGTCGAAAGGGACCATCTGTCACATTGTTTTCCCAACTTCTCGGGAAAACATGTCTCCCGCCTCTCCTACGGGATTAAATGTGATATCCCTATCATATTACATGCCTATTGGTTTCCCCTGGTTTTGCAAGATTGCTTTTTCAAGCTTTATATTTTTTGCTTTTCCTCGAACTTTCCTTCGGGCACGTCCCTCAACTACAAATGTAATTAAAAATTATTAGAAACGACATTTAATTTATGATAATTGAATAAAAATAGTAAATAAAAATTCATGATAAGACTTACCGTCCTGCTCGTGCTGGCCAGGACCTCTACCACCTGGGAAAGGTGGGTCCTCAGCTCCGTCTCCCCCATGTCCACGACCCATGACAGCAGCCATGGTAAACATAAACAACAGCCACACTCTCATCATTTCCTGAAAAATTATAAGATATACAAATACAATTTTTATTATAGATACACATTACATAGAAATAAACATTTAGATAGGAATAAACATTTCTATTTAAACTAGAAATCCAAATAAAGTTCATATTACAAACACATATTACAAATACACATTACATAATAACTATTCTAATCAGAATCTTCCTCATATCCTTCAGTGTCTTCTTCGGTATCATAGTCAGAATCGGTGTCATCGTAATCAGTCTCGCAATCAGAAACATCATTGAATCTACCAGTTGGCGGAGGAACTTCAGATGCACTTTCTACATCAACAATGACTCTAGGAATGTTTTGAAAGTACATGCTGAAATCGATAAAAAGTGGAGCATCGGATGAAGAGATATTTTGAAGTACATCGACATCGTCTACATTTTCGTGTGAGAAATTGTCAACATTTTGAACAAGGTCATCGTTCGATGGTAGATCCCAAATACTTCGATGATTAACATGCTCGACAACACACCGATGGTTATTGTTTGGCTCTCTGATGTAGAACACTTGTTTGGCTTGTGACGCATATATGAGTTGATCATCTTTGTATGCTTCGCGTCGTGTGTCGATACTGGTGAAACTATCACTAGAAATAACTCCTGTTCGAGTATCAAACCACTTGCAACAAAATAGTACAGTTGAATAATCATGTGTATACCTCAACTCTATAATCTCTTCTAACTGGCCATAATATTTCTCGCCTTTCTCACCCACCGCTAAAACCCCAGAGTTTTGTGTTGTACGTTGTGTGTCACGACTAAGTACCATAAACCTAACACCATTGACTATACATGCGGTGTAAGAATAGGCATTCATTTGCGGGCCCATTGCAAGAACCGACAACTCTTTGTGGAATTCTGGAGATTTTTCTATTTTCATTTGATGAACCTAACAATTATAAATTAATATGTATTATGTATTCGTTAGATCAATGAAACAAATTTGTTTATTAATTTATATTACCTTTTCACGAAACCAATTACGAAATTCTCTCTTTTCATCACTTTGGGGATGCTCAGATTTGAATTTCCTATGTTGATGACCAAAAAATATAGATTTAAAAAGATAAAATAAAAAATTAAGAATGAAAGTTAGAGATAAGATTAATTACTTGATATATTGTCTGACTTCTTCACAGCTATTCAATACAAACCATTCCATGTTATGCATTTCCGTTAAATTAAGAGTTTTGATTTGAGTTGTGCTGGTCGGTCGACATTTAGACTCAAACATCCAAAACTTTGTTTTTTCAATGACAAGTTGGCAATTTCCTTTGTATCCCACATTGGTGGAGAGAAGAAACTTTTGAGGGTTTATAAGCCTATTCCCTTGGTAAGCCTTAAAAGGCTTTAGTGGATCAAAGGATTGGGCCAAGCCCACGTGCGCGCCTAGCCTAGCCTAGCACTAGCCGACGCCGCGAGTGCGCGAAATGGCGCGATTTAGGCGCACGTCGCTGGGAGCTGAGGAGCTTTTATTTTTGACGAGTTCGGGTCAAGTCGGTTTGACCGATCCTGGTCAAATGGTTGACTGCCGTTGACTTCGTGGAGACCAAGTCAGGGTATTCTACAAGGATCAGGAAACGGCTTGCTTGGAGAGCAAGATGTCGCCCTAGGGTTTCTGGGGCCGGCCTATGGGGGCCCGTTTGATGCCTTCTAGGGTTACAATACCTATAAATACAGCTCCCTAGGAGCAACATAAACACTCACGAAATCTGAAAGCTCTCTCCCTCTCTCTGCGGTTTTTTCTTCTAGTTTCCGAGTAATCGCTTTGTGTTTGTCGATTTCCAGTGCTGTTGGAATATCGATCTAGCTGCATTAAATCCTGGGGTTTTACTCTGTTGCTTACAGCCAATACAAGCGAAGTAAAAACCTTTAAGGACAGGAATCTGATCCGTGCAGTTGCTTCAAGATCAAGTCAACAATCAACAGGTCGGTTTTACTTTTATGTCTTGTGTTTAATTCGTCCAATAACAGGACAGTCTTCTTCTACCTTTCTTATAATCAGATCTAATCGAGAAGGATAGATCTGGTTTCTGGACGAAACTTGGTAAATTTAATAATAATAATTGAATTATTATTCGCAACTAATCGACATATAATTCACAATATTATTTGTCGGTTTCCTTGCGTGTCTTTTAGTTTGATTTACAACAATCTTAAAGGTTTTTTATTTGTGATAAATCAACAGACTAATGGACACTACTGCTAGCCTCCACTTCATGAACCAAGAGTTTGCCAAACTTGACCAATTCGATGGTCAAAACTACACTCGTTGGGCCGAAAAGGTCAAGTTCATGCTTCATGTCTTGAAGCTCTCCTTTGTGTTGGACCCAAAACTGCCACCAATTCCAGATAATCCAATTCCCAAGGAAGGGGAATCTGTGGACCCAACGGTCATTGCAGAACTGGAAAAGCAAAGGATTCTGCGTAGAGAATCCGAGGAATTGTGTGTGGGTCACATCAAGAATTCCCTATCTGATCGGCTCTATGATCTTTACTCGCCGGTCAAAGATCCAAAAGAGCTATGGAATACGTTGGAACTTAAGTACAAGGCACATGAGGAAGGTACTAACAAGTACCTTGTGTCCAAGTACCTTGAGTTTCAAATGGTTGATGAAAAATCGATTATGGAGCAAGTGCATGAACTCCAAGTCATGGTCAACAAGTTGAACGCACTCACCATCTCTCTTCCAGAACTCTTTCAGGTTGGCGCGATCATCGCAAAACTGCCACCCTCGTGGAAAGATTTCTCTAAGAGAATGATGCACAAGTCTGAGGACTACTCCTTGGATGATCTGATGAAACACCTCCGCATTGAGGAGGAAACTCGCATCAGGGACAAGAAAGGTAAAGTTGGACAAAGTGTGCATCAAGTGTCAGCTGGGAGTTCTAGCCACAAAGGCAAATCTGGGGGACAAAACAAGAAGAACTTTGGACCCAAGAAACAAAGCTTCAAGAAACCGGGTCATCAGAATCCTAACTCAAAGCCAAAAAGGGCCGGTCCTTGCCACGTCTGTGGAGAGATTGGGCACTATGCAAGAGAATGCAAAGATCGCAAATCAGTACCGGTTGCACACGCAGTCGAGAAGGTGAGTGACATGGTGGCCAGTGTGAACCTTGGAGAGATTTTCATGATCTCCTCTCTTACTCGAGCAATCTGTGCTTGAGGTTGGTTCATGGACACTGGAGCCACTGTGCATGTTTGTGGGCATCGAGAAAGCTTTAGCACCTACGACCCCATGCCACAAGGGACGGTTGTCGTCTGTGCTGACGGCCATAGAGCTGAAGTTCTAGGAAAGGGTGATGTTCGGTTGAAGTTCACACGTGGTGAATGGGTGACTCTTCGAGATGTTCTTCATGTTCCTACCATCTCGAAGGGTTTGGTTTCTGCGGACAAGTTTGACAAGGGTGGGTTCAAGATGGTGCTTGAGAGAGGCAAAATTGTGATCACTAAAGGCAGAAGACATGTTGGGAGGGCGAACAATACTTTGGGAATGTATCGCTTGTGTCTTAGTGATGAGGGTAATGTGAGTGTTCCTAGTGTTGAGTGTGGTGTTTCTAGTGTTGCTAGTGTGTCGGGTGTTGGTAATGATGCAATTGATAGATTGGTTGCTAATGTGAATGAAGTGAACTTTTCTGGTTATATTGTTTGTTCAATTTCTTTATGGCATAAACGTTTAGCTCACACTAATGTTAAAAACATTGAAAAAATGCAATCTAAAGGTATGTTAAAATATGACACAAAAGATTTTGAAAAATGTGAAACATGTGTAAAATCAAAGTTCACTAAGAAACCATTTCCATCAGTTAAGAGAAACACATCTTTACTTGAGTTGATTCATTCTGATATATGTGAGTTAAATGGAATCCTTACTCGAGGAGGAAAAAGGTATTTCATCACATTTTGTGATGACTTCAGTAGATATCTACATATTTATTTGCTGAGATCAAAAGATGAAGCTTTTGATGCATTTAAACGATATAAGGCTGAGGTCGAAAATCAACTTGAAAGACACATCAAAATTCTTCGCTCGGACAGAGGTGGAGAATATTTCAACCAAGAGTTTGACACATTCTGTGAAGAGAATGGAATCAAACATGAGAGAACATCACCATACACCCCTCAACAGAATGGTTTAGCTGAAAGAAAGAACCGAACTCTTTGTGAGATGGTCAACTGTATGTTGAACCAATCGGGTCAACCAAACAATCTATGGGGGGAAGCACTATTAACTATTTGTTATGTTCATAACAGGATCACTAGTCGTGTGATTCCTACAAGCCCTTATGAGTTGTGGAAAGGTAGAAAGCCTAACCTAGACTATTTGAAAGTGTGGGGGTGTGTTGCTTATTATGGGACTCCCGATCCTAAGACCAAATTGGGAGCACGAGCTAATAAGAGTATATTTATTGGATATGCTCAAAATAGCAAGGCTTACCGATTACTAGATATTGATTTTGGTGTTGTTGTGGAATCCAGAGATGTGGAATTCTTTGAGGACAAGTTTTCTAAGGATGAAGAAAACTCTAGTCATACAACACCTACAAGTACCTCTCGAGAAATACTCCCACCTCCTCCCATTGTGGAGGAACCAAGGAGAAGTACTAGGGCTAGAATTGAGAAAACCTTTGGAGATGATTTTTATTCTTATTTGGTCGAAGGAACACAAAAGAAAGTGACGAGAGAGATCATCCTTTCAATTAATTTGGATGATGATCCTAAGACCTTTACTGAATCCATGACGTCTCGGGATGCTCCTCTGTGGAAGGAAGCAATCAATGACGAAATGGATTCAATTATGGGTAATGGAACTTGGGAGTTAGCTGATCTACCCAAGGGGAGAAGACCCATAGGATCCAAATGGATATTCAAGAAGAAATATCATCCTGATGGATCCATATTTGCTTATAAAGCAAGGTTGGTTGCAAAGGGCTATAGGCAGCGAGAAGGGATCGATTATTTTGATACCTATGCCCCAGTTGCTAGAATTAGTTCAATTAGAACTCTCATAGCAATATCAGCTTTGAAGGGATTGTACATTCATCAAATGGATGTGAAGACAGCCTTTCTGAATGGTTATCTCAAAGAGGAGATTTACCTGGAGCAACCCGAAGGTTTCGTAATACCTGGACAAGAAAACAAAGTATGTAGACTTGTTAAGTCTTTGTACGGGTTGAAACAAGCTCCTAAACAGTGGCATGAGAGATTTGACACCACTGTGACTGCCTTTGGTTTTCAGCACAATAGTGCTGACAGATGTATTTACTCTAAACATACATCTGATTACATAGTAGTTATATGTCTTTATGTTGATGATATGTTGATCATTGGCACTCACCTAGAAGGTATTCTTGAGACGAAGAAATACCTATCCTCGAACTTTAAGATGAAAGATCTTGGAGAAGTAGATACTATTCTTGGTATCAAGGTGAAGAGGACAGGTGGTCAGATTTCTCTAAGTCAATCTCATTACATAGAGAAAATTCTGACAAAGTTTCAACATTTGAACATTAAGGAATTTAACACTCCTTTTGATTCAAGTGTGAAACTTAAGGTGAATTCTGGTCGAGCTGTGGCCCAACTAGAATATGCTAGTGCAGTTGGGAGCATGATGTATGCTACTCACTGCACTCGACCTGACATCGCATTCGCTGTAAGCAAGTTGAGTCAGTATACAGTTAATCCAGGGACGGAGCATTGGAAAGCAGTGGGTAGAGTACTAGGATACCTGAAAAGGACAAGTACTTTTGAATTGACATATTCGTCATCTAATGGAATACTTGAAGGTTATTCTGATGCCAGCTGGATTGATCACACCAGTGATTCAAAATCCACAAGTTGTTGGATTTATACTCTAGCTGGTGGTGCTATTTCTTGGGCGAGCAAGAAACAGACATGCATAGCTCATTCAACGATGGAAGCTGAGCTAATTGCCTTAGCAGCAGCAGGCAAAAAGGCAGAGTGGATTCGAGATATACTTATGGATATACATTTGTGGGATATTCCGATGCCTTCAATACCCATGTACTGTGACAGTGAGGCCACACTGTCTAAAGTATATAATGCGGTATATAATGGGAAGTCAAGACATGTAGGTCTGCGTCACAATTTTGTGAGACAACTAATTAAAAATGGTACCATCAAGGTTGTCTATGTCAAGACAAGTAGGAACTTGGCAGATCCGTTTACCAAACCTCTGACGAGAGATTTGGTTACATCTACCACGAGAGTCATGGGTCTAAAACCACAATAGAATCGTTTAGTGATGGAAACCCAACTTGACATTAGTGCTCCTAATTTTCAAGTTTAAAGGCTAACAACGAAATCACTAACGATAGAAGGTACTATCATTCATGATAGATCCATGTGAGGTAGGATAGTGCGTCGTTGCCGAGAATGAGGTTGAGTTACGACTCTTAACGTAGTTTTGGAGACATCTAAGCAACGAAGATGTTGTAAAACTATGCCTACATGATCTAGAGGTGGTGCCGCCTCAAGTGAAGATTAGTGGTTTATCTTCTAAAGGGTCATGAAAAGGATTTATAGCGCATGGCCATAATAGCGCTCAGGGAGAACACAAATATGACTTGTGGTGTGTGGGGGTAAACCGGAGAGGTCATTGAGCTTCATGGTTTAAACCTATAAGGATACCATTGAATCGGTCTCTTCTTGTTTGTTCTCGTTAAACTAGGGTTTAATCTTCGTGACACCCGAGTGACATCATCTGTCTGAGTGAAAGGAAACTTACCAACTTGGTGGGGGATTGTTGGAATTTTATATATAAAGGAATTGCAAGTTGGAAATTTCCTTTGTATCCCACATTGGTGGAGAGAAGAAACTTTTGAGGGTTTATAAGCCTATTCCCTTGGTAAGCCTTCAAAGGCTTTAGTGGATCAAAGGATTGGGCCAAGCCCATGCGCGCGCCTAGCCTAGCCTAGCACTAGCCGATGCCGCGAGTGCGCGAAATGGCGCGATTTAGGCGCACTTTGCACTTTGCACTTCGCTCGGTGTGACATCCCCAAAATCACGGCCAGAAAAGACCGATTTCATTTATGCTTTTAAAATAATTTTCAGAGTAAATCCTTTTGATTTGAAAGAGTTGCGGAATTTGTTCCCAAAAACAAAACATGATAAAACAATGTTTACCAAAGCATTTCATAAAAGAAATGTATTTTTCATTATATAATCAAAACTCGGGGTGTCATGTTCCGATACAGACCAATAAGCATAAACGATAACATTACAAGTCATTCAACAAATATATACATATACAGACTTGTAAACAAAACAACTGATGGTTCATCCATCTCATGCCCTCGCGCCACTTCCTGTAATACAAATAAAACTGAGTGGGTCAGGCTTGGGAGCCTGGTGAGCATATAGGGTTTTCAACCCACAATAAATAATCATATTTAATTTCCACCAACCAACAATAACCCAATTACCCATTCCCGTTATTCTCACTTTATGTCCCTAAAACAACTAACACAAGGGACCTAGTCTAAGAATATTTCATCGGGGCGACAACACATGCTTTGGGGGTACCTCAGCAATATAAGTCAAATAAGGCAACCATGAGGGGGATGGAGTACAGCGAATGAACACCCAAGTTCATTAACACCTACAGGTGGCGAACCTGCTAATGTTTCCACAAGACTGTCTAGAATAGCCAGTGGTCGTCATCTAAACTCTGCTAGATGACTAAATCAAACAACAACGAGGCGTCTCATCTGTTTATTACACACCAACTATCTACCCATGTTCTACCCAACATATTAGTAGATAAAAATATACATTTTTATACATAGATAAAAACCTGTATAGCATGCTTTGATCAACACATATTTCACATAACAGATGAGGCACACACACACATAACACATATTTCATAGAGAATAACTCAGATCTATGAGATAGAAGAGAGTGAATATACATTCACACATATAACAACAAAATATATACACATAGCACGTATTTTATATAAAATACTTTATAATAATGTGTTGGAAGAAGGTAACTACACACTCACACTTATAAACAACAATATACTTAATACACTCGAACCAAACTTGTTTTATTATCGTGTTTATGAAAGGTAGTATACACTCATTTGATCAGAAGATGATCGGACAACACTACGACTTGCAGAAGTAGTAATCCTCAGCAGATCTGAAAGATCTTCACAAAAATCGAACTTCTCGCGGGCAGAGCTTCGGCTCGGGAACCGCACTTCTCGGGATCTTCGGGATCTCGGGACTTGCCTCGGGGCTCGGGAACAATACCGGGGCTTCGGGGTATTTCTGGCATGCAAATCGATGCAAAACGGGAGAGAGAAGAGAGAAAATAGCAACCCTAAACGGCTGGCCCTTCAAATCTATTTATAGGGCAAATTTGGCCCTTGCCACGTCGTGGCAACCTTTTTCCACGTCGTGGGCTTGGTCGTCACTGCATGCGTCATCCCAAGTTGCATCTGGGGGCCTTCCGGAGGTGACAGGAGATTTGCCACGTCGTGGCACTGCTTGCCACGTCGTGGCACTGCTTGCCACGTCGTGGTCTCTGACAGTTTTGGGGTTTCGCGCCCCGAACTTCAGAAATTCATAACTTTCGCATACGAACTCCGTTTTCGACGTTCTTTATATCGCCGCGAATGTGAGATTATGCTCTACAACTATCGTTTAGACTCCATTGGCTAATTTTGACTTTATTTTTAATATATTATAAGTATATTACTTATATATTATCTTTAGTAGGCCGGGACAGGAAAACTTCGTTCGAAATTCATAACTCCTTCATCTGAACTCCGTTTCCGTCCGTCTTTCCGTCGTTGCACTACTATCGATGAGATCTTCAATTCTTATTTAGATCACTAAGGATAGATATCTATCTACCTTAAATTCACTATCTACGTCGCGCTGGGTCGTGCCGGTTCTGTCGTGAAACTTCGACAGGTCATAACTTCTTCGTTATAACTCGGATTTCGGCATTCCTTATATCTCCGGAATCCTTGTTTCGACCACTAAAATTTTATGAAAAGATATCGGGCTTATCTCACACTTTAATTTTGATGCTTATTTTTATTCTTAATTAATCAAAGCACATAATTAAGCAATTAAGCACAAAACACATAATACTCAAATAATACACTTTTATTATTTCAAAACGGGTTACAAAGGTTAACCTAGACTATTACATTGCTAAAAATGGCAAGCCCGGAAACACAGGCGTTACAATTCTCTCCAACTTAGAATGATTCCGTCCCCGGAATCACACATCAACAAACAAATGCGGATAGCGACTCAACATGTCACTCTCTGTTTCCCAGGTGAGATTTGTCCCATTCGAATGTTTCCAACGAACA
This sequence comes from Lactuca serriola, assembly GCF_051521515.1. Classification (NCBI taxonomy): domain Eukaryota; kingdom Viridiplantae; phylum Streptophyta; class Magnoliopsida; order Asterales; family Asteraceae; genus Lactuca; species Lactuca serriola. Next base: position 23,685,624 of record NC_136408.1, read on the forward strand.
AGCACTAATTCGACCATCTTGCGTCGAAGCTTCTTAGTCTTTCGGTCAACAATTGCCTCTGGTTCTTCAATTAACCTCTTGTTTTCATCAATTCTCAATTCAGAAATTGGAATTATATCGGGAACTTCTCCCGTGAACTTCCTCAAATAACACACATGAAAAGTGTTGTGAATTCCATTCATTTCTTCGGGTTATTCGAGCTTGTAAGCTTGGTTCCCAATCCTCTGAAGAACTTTAAACGGTCCAATAAACCTTGGACTCAACTTTCCCCTTTTACCAAATCTTATAAGTCCCTTCCACGGCGAGACTTTAAGCAAAACCGAATCTCCAATTTCAAAAGTCATCGGTCTTCGCTTCTTGTCAGCATAGCTCTTTTGACGATCTTGAGCTGCTAACATTCTTTCCCTAATTATTTTCAACTTTTTAGCAGTTTGATGAACCATCTCCGGTCCCATAAACTGCTTTTTCCCAGCCTCAAGCCAACAAGACGGCGTACGACACTTCTGTCCATACAAAGCTTGATAAGGTGCCATCTTAATGCTCGAGTGAAAACTATTATTATAGGAAAATTCTACCAAAGGTAAGTGTTCATCCCAATTACCTAGGAATTCCAAGGTACATGCTCTCAGCATATCTTCAAGTGTTTGTATCGTTCTTTCACTCTGACCATCAGTCTGCGGATGGTAAGCTGTGCTTAAACATAACTTGGTACCCATTTCCTCTTGTAGACTTTTCCAAAACCTTGAGGTGAAACGGCTATCACGATCCGATACAATCGTTAACGGAACACCGTAAAGCCTCACAATTTCCTTCACGAAAGAATTCGCAAGCTTTTCCATAGACCATTTCTCCTTGGCTGCTATGAAATGCGCACTCTTAGTGAATCGACCAACGACCACCCAAATCATGTCGTGACCATTCTTTGTTCTGGGCAGTTTAGTGACAAAGTCCATAGCAATGTCTTCCCACTTACCCATAGGCACAGGCAATGGTTCTAAACTCCCGTAAGGTTTCTGATGTTGTGTCTTGACTCTCGCACAAGTCACACACTCAGCCACATACTTTGCAACATCAAGCTTCATCGTCGGCCACCAGTAGTAGGGTTTCAGGTCCCTATACATTTTAGTGCTACCAGGATGAATTGAGTACATGGTTTTGTGAGCTTCTTCCATCAGCAGATCCCTAATTCCTCCTAACTTAGGTACCCAAATACGATCTTGGAATACCTTCAGTCCATGACCGTTTTTACCAAACACCAACGTTTTACCCAAACGTTCCTCCTTTCAGTCATTTTTCTCAGAAGCTTCCTCTTGAGCTTTCTTTATACTTTCCACAATGGTCGAGACAACTTCAATTATCAACGCTCTTGGCCTTCTCCTTTCAAGATTGACTTTCCGACTGAGAGCATCAACAACAACATTAGCTTTACCGGGGTGGTAAAGTATCTCGCAGTCGTAGTCTTTAAGTAATTCTAGCCAGTGTCGTTGCCTCATATTCAATTCCTTCTGATTAAAGAGATATTGGAGACTCTTATGATCAGTGAAAAGTTTTCACTTCGTGCCATAGAGGTAATGCCTCCATATTTTCAGAGCGAAAACTACCGCTGCCAACTCCAAATCATGAGTCGGGTAATTCTTTTCATGCTCTTTCAGCTGTTGTTGCCTCATATTCAATTCCTTCTGATTAAAGAGATATTGGAGACTCTTATGATCAGTGAAAAGTTTGCACTTTGTGCCATAGAGGTAATGCCTCCATATTTTCAGAGCGAAAACTACCGCTGCCAACTCCAAATCATGAGTCGGGTAATTCTTTTCATGCTCTTTCAACTGTCGAGACGCATATGCTATCACCTTTTCTCTTTGGGTCAAAACACAACCCAATCCAACACCAGACGCATCGCTATAAACAGCAAAGTCTTCAACTCCATCGGGTAGAGAAAGTATCGGTGCCTCGCATAGCTTCTTCTTTAGCTGCTCAAATGCTTCTTTATGCTTATCACTCCAAGCATAAGTAGCTCCTTTGTGGGTCAAAGCTGTTACTGGAGTAGCGATCGAAGAAAAGCCTTGGATAAACCTTCGGTAATATCCGGCTAATCCTAAAAAACTTCGAATCTCCGTGGGACTTTTCAGTTGTTCCCACTTCATTACAGCTTCGATCTTCGCTGGATCAACCATTATCCCTTCTTGATTGACCACGTGACCCAAGAATTGGACTTCACGAATCCAAAAATCACATTTAGAGAACTTTGCATACAACTTCTCCTGCTTCAAAACCTCTAACACTTCTCGCAAGTGTCTGCCATGCTCCTCCTGGCTTTTCGAGTAAATCAGAATGTCGTCTATGAACACTATCACGGATTTATCAAGGAACGGATTAGAAACCCTATTCATCAAATCCATGAACGTTGCCGGAGCATTGGTTAGTCCAAACGACATAACCAAGAACTCGTAGTGTCCATATCTAGTTCTGAATGCAGTCTTCTCGATATCTTGCTCTCTTACTTTTAGCTGATGATATCCTGACCTTAGATCGATCTTCGAGAAATAGCTCGAACCTTGCAATTGATCAAATAGGTCATCAATCCTCGGCAACGGATATCTATTCTTTATTGTTGCCTTGTTCAGCTCTCTGTAATCGATGCACATTCTCATACTTCCATCTTTCTTCTTCACAAATAACACCGGAGCTCCCCAGGGCGATGAACTAAGTCTAATGAAACCTTTGTCCAATAACTCCTGAAGTTGCATCATCAGTTCCTTCATCTCCGTCGGTGCTAATCGATAAGGTGCTTTTGCTATTGGCGTGGTCCCTGGTAACAAGTCTATTCTGAACTCTACTTTTCTATCAGGTGGTAATCCAGGAAGATCTTCGGGAAATACTTCCGGATAATCACACACCACTGGAATACTCTGCATCACCTTCTTTTCTTTCTTAGCATCAATCACAAATGCTAAATATGATGTACATCCCTTGGTCAAACACTTTCTGGCTTTCATTAGAGAAATGATTCCAGAATTCACTTGCCGTTTGTCCCCATACACCATAAATGAATCTTTACCAGGCGGGTTTACTTTAACTATCTTCTTCTTGCATAAAATTTCGGCATCATTGGCGCTAAGCCAATCCATTCCCAAAACGATGTCGAAACCATTAAGCTCGATAGGCAATAATTCCTCGTGAAACTTATTCCCATTCAGATCAATTAAGATGTTTTTCATACAATGGCTAACAGGTATAAACTTGCCACTAGCTACTTCGACTAATAAAGCATCATCTAGTCTATCAATAGGCAAAGCTAGCTTTCTACCAAACTCATGCGAAATAAAGGAGTAGTTGGCTCCAGAATCAAACAAAATTTGAGCAGGTAATTCGTTAACAAGAAAGGTACCTGAAGCGACATCAGCTTCATCTTTCGCAGCTTCGAGTGTCATCTGGAAGGCTCTCGCCTTCGGCTTTGGTGGAATGTTGGGCCTAGCTGCCTCCTTCTTCTTCGGACAGTCTTTCAAAATATGCCCCTCTTCATTACAACCAAAACACATCCTTTTGTTGTTCGGACATTCATTGGCAAAATGTCCCATCTTTCCACACTTGTAGCAGGTTACATCCTCACTACATTTCCCAAAGTGCTTTTTCTTACACTTATCACACCACTTCGCTTCGCCTCCTTTTCCTCCAAACTTTTTCGAATCAGATTTCGAAAATTTGCTTTTCTTACCGGAACCAGATGTTCCCTCAAACTTCCTTTTCTCACCAACCTCAACCTTGACGGTGGTTCTTCCCCTAATCATGTTCTCAACAGACTTGGCAGCCCAGATAGCTGCCTCTAGAGTAAGTGCCTGACGTACTGGCACCTTGTACTCCCATGGGAGTCCCTTCGCATACCGATCCACCTTTGTCAGCTCATCTGTAACGATGGTCAAAGCAAACTCCATCTTATGGGTGAAGTTATTGGTGTATTCATCAACTGACATGCTGCCTTTTGTCAATGTCAGAAACTTGTTCTCTAGTTCCAATAGATTTTGAGCCGAGCAGAACTTGCGCTTGAACTGCACCAAGAACTCTGCCCATGACAATTGCAGTGGCTCATTAGGGCTCAACGTCTTCCCTAGAGTGTTCCACCAACGAACGGATCCACCTCGGAATTGACGCACTGCATAGATAGTTTGCAACTTGCCTCTGCAGCCACAAGTCATGAAGGCTAACTCCATTTCGGAGATCCAATCCATAACTCCAATTAGATCCTCATTCACGATAGATATTCAAATCATCCTTATCACTCCGAAACGTTTACATGCTAGTTCTAATATCGTAGACGTACGCTTAGAATCCTACACACATAAGGTTTCTAGATCCGGTCGGCAACAGACCATAGATCCGAACAAATAATATCATATATGGCAACATATAACATTTAGCACATAAAAGCATTTTAGGCAACTTTCCTAAAATAAACCAGTGCTCGTGTCTAAAACACAACACACACATCTCAAAATTCCACTTAGCATTCTAAGTTTAAGTCTAGGAATCCTACAAATTCCTAGTTCGCTTAAACTAATGCTCTGATACCAACTGTGACATCCCCAAAATCTCGGCCAGAAAAGACCGATTTCATTTATGCTTTTAAAATAATTTTCAGAGTAAATCCTTTTGATTTGAAAGAGTTGCGGAATTTGTTCCCAAAAACAAAACATGATAAAACAATGTTTACCAAAGCATTTCATAAAAGAAATGTATTTTTCATTATATAATCAAAACTCGGGGTGTCATGTTCCGATACAGACCAATAAGCATAAACGATAACATTACAAGTCATTCAACAAATATATACATATACAGACTTGTAAACAAAACAACTGATGGTTCATCCATCTCATGCCCTCGCGCCACTTCCTGTAATACAAATAAAACTGAGTGGGTCAGGCTTGGGAGCCTGGTGAGCATATAGGGTTTTCAACCCACAATAAATAATCATATTTAATTTCCACCAACCAACAATAACCCAATTACCCATTCCCGTTATTCTCACTTTATGTCCCTAAAACAACTAACACAAGGGACCTAGTCTAAGAATATTTCATCGGGGCGACAACACATGCTTTGGGGGTACCTCAGCAATATAAGTCAAATAAGGCAACCATGAGGGGGATGGAGTACAACGAATGAACACCCAAGTTCATTAACACCTACAGGTGGCGAACCTGCTAATGTTTCCACAAGACTGTCTAGAATAGCCAGTGGTCGTCATCTAAACTCCGCTAGATGACTAAATCAAACAACAACGAGGCATCTCATCTGTTTATTACACACCAACTATCTACCCATGTTCTACCCAACATATTAGTAGATAAAAATATACATTTTTATACATAGATAAAAACCTGTATAGCATGCTTTGATCAACACATATTTCACATAACAGATGAGGCACACACACACATAACACATATTTCATAGAGAATAACTCAGATCTATGAGATAGAAGAGAGTGAATATACATTCACACATATAACAACAAAATATATACACATAGCACGTATTTTATATAAAATACTTTATAATAATGTGTTGGAAGAAGGTAACTACACACTCACACTTATAAACAACAATATACTTAATACACTCGAACCAAACTTGTTTTATTATCGTGTTTATGAAAGGTAGTATACACTCATTTGATCAGAAGATGATCGGACAACACTACGACTTGCAGAAGTAGTAATCCTCAGCAGATCTGAAAGATCTTCACAAAAATCGAACTTCTCGCGGGCAGAGCTTCGGCTCGGGAACCGCACTTCTCGGGATCTTCGGGATCTCGGGACTTGCCTCGGGGCTCGGGAACAATACCGGGGCTTCGGGGTATTTCTGGCATGCAAATCGATGCAAAACGGGAGAGAGAAGAGAGAAAATAGCAACCCTAAACGGCTGGCCCTTCAAATTTATTTATAGGGCAAATTTGGCCCTTGCCACGTCGTGGCAACCTTTTTCCACGTCGTGGGCTTGGTCGTCACTGCATGCGTCATCCCAAGTTGCATCTGGGGGCCTTCCGGAGGTGACAGGAGATTTGCCACGTCGTGGCACTGCTTGCCACGTCGTGGCACTGCTTGCCACGTCGTGGTCTCTGACAGTTTTGGGGTTTCGCGCCCCGAACTTCAGAAATTCATAACTTTCGCATACAAACTCCGTTTTCGACGTTCTTTATATCGCCGCGAATGTGAGATTATGCTCTACAACTATCGTTTAGACTCCATTGGCTAATTTTGACTTTATTTTTAATATATTATAAGTATATTACTTATATATTATCTTTAGTAGGCCGGGACAGGAAAACTTCGTTCGAAATTCATAACTCCTTCATCTGAACTCCGTTTCCGTCCGTCTTTCCGTCATTGCACTACTATCGATGAGATCTTCAATTCTTATTTAGATCACTAAGGATAGATATCTATCTACCTTAAATTCACTATCTACGTCGCGCTGGGTCGTGCCGGGTCGTGCCGGTTCTGTCGTGAAAGTTCGACAGGTCATAACTTCTTCGTTATAACTCGGATTTCGGCATTCCTTATATCTCCGGAATCCTTGTTTCGACCACTAAAATTTTATGAAAAGATATCGGGCTTATCTCACACTTTAATTTTGATGCTTATTTTTATTCTTAATTAATCAAAGCACATAATTAAGCAATTAAGCACAAAACACATAATACTCAAATAATACACTTTTATTATTTCAAAACGGGTTACAAAGGTTAACCTAGACTATTACATTGCTAAAAATGGCAAGCCCGGAAACACAGGCGTTACACTCGGAGCTGAGGAGCTTTTATTTTTGACGAGTTCGGGTCAAGTCGGTTTGACCGATCCTGGTCAAATGGTTGACTGCCGTTGACTACGTGGAGGCCAAGTCAGGGTATTCTAGAAGGATCAGGAAACGGCTTGCTTGGAGAGCAAGCTGTCGCCCTAAGGTTTTTGGGGCAGGCCTATGGGGGCCCGTTTGATGCCTTCTAGGGTTACAATACCTATAAATACAGCTCCCTAGGAGCCACATAAACACTCACGAAATCTGAAAGCTCTCTCCCTCTCTCTGCGGTTTTTTCTTCTAGTTTCCGAGTAGTCGCTTTGTGTTTGTCGATTTCCAGTGCTGTTGGAATATCGATCTAGCTGCATTAAATCCTGGGGTTTTACTCTGTTGCTTACAGCCAATACAAGCGAAGTAAAAACCTTTAAGGACAGGAATCTGATCCGTGCAGTTGCTTCAAGATCAAGTCAACAATCAACAGGTCGGTTTTACTTTTCTGTCTTGTGTTTAATTCGTCCAATAATAGGATAGTCTTCTTCTACCTTTCTTATAATCAGATCTAATCGAGAAGGATAGATCTGTTTCTGGACGAAACTTGGTAAATTTAATAATAATAATTGAATTATTATTCGCAACTAATCGACATATAATTCACAATATTATTTGTCGGTTTCCTTGCGTGTCTTTTAGTTTGATTTACAACACCATTGACTATACATGCGGTGTAAGAATAGGCATTCATTTGCGGGCCCATTGCAAGAACCGACAACTCTTTGTGGAATTCTGGAGATTTTTCTATTTTCATTTGATGAACCTAACAATTATAAATTAATATGTATTATGTATTCGTTAGATCAATGAAACAAATTTGTTTATTAATTTATATTACCTTTTCACGAAACCAATTACGAAATTCTCTCTTTTCATCACTTTGGGGATGCTCAGATTTGAATTTCCTATGTTGATGACCAAAAGATATAGATTTAAAAAGATAAAATAAAAAATTAAGAATGAAAGTTAGAGATAAGATTAATTACTTGATATACTGTCTGACTTCTTCACAGCTATTCAATACAAACCATTCCATGTTATGCATTTCCGTTAAATTAAGAGTTTTGATTTGAGTTGTGCTGGTCGGTCGACATTTAGACTCAAACATCCAAAACTTTGTTTTTTCAATAACAACATCTACATTTCTTTCCGGACGATTCTTTACATCTCGAAGGTACATTGAACAAAATGATAAAGCTTCTTCAACAACATAACCCTCAGCTATAGAACCTTCTGGCTTCGCCTTGTTTCTGACATAGTTTTTTAGTTTTTTCATATATCTCTCGAATGGAAACATCCATCTCATACAAACCGGGCCTCCAGCAATTGCTTCATCAGGTAAATGCAAAAGTAAATGAACCATAATGTCAAAAAACGCCGGAGGATAAATCAATTCTAACTTGCACAAGATTGCAATAATGTCTACTTTTGCTTTCCTCATATCCTCCACCTTCAGTGTCCTGGAACAAAGTTGCTTGAAAAACGTACAAAGGTATACAATAGGTGTATAAGTATCTTTATCTAACAACCCTCTTACTCCAATCGGTATCAAACGTTGCATAAGAATGTGTTGGTCATGCGATTTCAACCCAATAATGTTAGTATTGGTATCGTTCACTTTCTTACTAATGTTAGAACCAAACCCATCCGGCAGTTTAACCTCTTTTATAAATTGACAAAAGAGTTGTCGACTAGATTTCGTGAAAGAGTATCTTGCCTAGGGTCTATGAAACTTGTCACCATTTTTTTGCAACCATTTATTTCTCCGAATGTTTAGAATTCTCAAGTCCTCTCGTGCATTTGATGTGTCTTTGCTTTTATCGTTCATTAGGAGAGTACCTAACAAACTCTCGTCCACATTTTTCTGGACATGCATGACATCTATGTTGTGTTTCAACTGTAGAGAAGACCAATACTCGAGTTCGAAGAAAATGCTTCGTTTCGACCAGTTCAACTCATAATCTTGCCGCTTTGGCTCCCCGCCTCCATGCTCAGGATGTTTACCCGGTTTACGAGTTAGTAGACGACCTAGTTGCTCTTGTATGTCATCATTACTAAAGTGTCTCGGAGTGGGTCTTGTCTCTTCCATCCCGTTAAAGTCCAACCTCTTTCTTAACGGATCATTAGCATCTAGGAAACGACGATGACCGATATATACGACTTTGTTTGTTGCACGGTACGAAGGAGTGTCTTCATTGCAAGTAGCACATGCTGTATACCCTTGCCCACTCCAACCTAATAAACTACTACGAGCTGGCCAATCGTTTATTGTCCACAACAACATAGCTCTCATCGTGAAGAATGTGTTTGTCGCCGCATCTTTAATACGCACGCCTGAGTTCCACAAATGTTTAAGCTCTTCCACCAACGGTCTAAGGAAAACATCCATATCCTTACCTGGAGCTTTCGGTCCTGGAATCAACAAAGTCAACATGAATGATGACTCTTTCATACAAAGCCAGGGTGGCAGATTATATGTGGTGAGTATGACCGGCCATGTGCTATGTGCATTACACATGTTTCCAAATGGATTGAAACCGTCAGCTAAAAGACCTAGGCGTACGTTATGGGGTTCACTCGAGAAGTCGGGGTATTTTTTATCAAAATATTGCCAATGTTCCCCATCAACGGGATGAATCATCACACCATCTTCTGAACGTCTGGTACTATGCCAAATCATATTTTTGGCAGTGTGCCTCGAACAATATAAACGTCGTAGTCTAGGGGTCACAGGAAAGTACCGTAACACCTTATGAGGTACTTTCTTACCCTTGGTGTTTTTATCGATCCATCGGCTCTCTTTACAAACGGGACAAACTTGCAATGAATCATGTTCTTTCCAAAAGAGACAACAATCGTTTTTGCACACATGTATCGACTCATACCCCAGGCCAATAGACTTTAGTTTCTTTTTGGCTAGATAATGTGAAAGGGGAACCTTGTTGCCTTTGGGAAATGCTAATTGCAAGAGCTCAAGGAGTTGATCAAATGAACTATCAATCCATTTGTTGTTCACCTTGATATGCATTAACTTTGCTAGAAACTCAAGGGAAGAAAAGATGCAACCAGTATACAATTGAGTTTCCATTTCTTCCAACAACTGTGCAAAATCATCATCCACACCGCTACCCCTTGTATTCGAGGTTCCTTCATCGAGGTTGGTATCATTTTCTCTCGACTCCCACATCACATCGTCGATTAAATCGGCCATTTCGTTACTTGGCAAGACGACTGGAGGAATAAAAGATTCACCATGATAGATCCAAATTTTGTATGCCTTACTGAAACCATTTATAAATATATGGCGTTCAACTGCAGTCGGGTACTTGAAGTAACGGTTATCACATTTTTCACACGCACATCTGATTTTACCATTACTATCAAGGTGCGACTTGGACTTCTCAATAAAAGCTTTGAGTCCTGCTTGGAACTCGGGATGGTTTCGATATGGATTAGTAGTCCAGCTTTTATCAATAGACATGATGTTGCTGAAACATAATTTTGGGTTTAGAGTTTAGTATACAGAATTAGCATTGTTTTTTTTTTCAATCCACATTTTTTTTACATCTAAAATAATACAAAAATTAAGTAATAAATAAATGAAAAAAATAAATTAAAAATTTTTATTTATGCATTTTTTTAATTAATTTTAATTAAAATTACTTGTAAGTTTTTAAACAATTTTATAATAGACATTATGTTGTTGTGTTGTTCTTTTTTACCATCGAGATTAAAATATATATAAGGTTTTAAACAATTTTATAATTTTTTTTTGTGTTTTTTTTTTCCAATTATAACAATAATTTATTTATTTATTTATTTTTTTCAATTATAGCATCCTTTAACCTATTTTTATGGTAACCGATTATTATTGGTTATAGAAATATAATCTTATGAATTAATTTGAAGATTATAAATTAACTATATAACTTATTGGTTAATTAATTTGGAGTTAGCTTGGGTAAAAACTAGAAACTTTCTAGTTTTTGTATATAAGTTTTTAAACAATTATATATATATATATATATATATATATATATATATATATATATATATATATATATATATATATATATAATTGAAAAGAAAATAAAAATTAATTATTGTTATAATTGGAAAAAAACACAATATATATATATATATATATATATATATATATATATATATATATATATATATATATATAATTGAAAAGAAAATAAAAATTAATTATTGTTATAATTGGAAAAAAAACACAATATATATATATATATATATATATATATATATATATATTGTGTTTTTTTTTCCAATTATAACAATAATTAATTTTTATTTTCTTTTCAATTATAGCATCCTACTTATAAGAAAACCACATAATTTTACATAATACATAAGTACATTAAATTCACATACTTTTACATACATATTATGTTGTTGTGTTGTTTTTTTTACCGTCGAGATTAAAATATATATAAGTTTTTAAACAATTTTATAATTTTTTTTGTGTTTTTTTCCAATTATAAGTTAACTATATAACTTATTGGTTAATTAATTTGGAGTTAGCTTGGGTAAAAACTAGAAGCTTTCTAGTTTTTGTATATAGGTTGTTAAACAATTTTATAGTTTTTTTTGCGTTTTTTTTTTCAAATTATAAAAATAATGTATTTTTATTTTTTTTTCAATTATAGCATCCTACTTATACCAAAACCGCATAGTTTTACATAATACATAAGAAGGTGAAATTCACATACTTTTACATACATATACCACATATACACCAAATACAAATACACACAAAATAACATCCTACTTAAACCAAATACACATAATTTCACATATATATACATAATAACATCCTATTTATACCAAATACAAAAGTTTCACAATCATATATCACATTTACAACAAACATACATACATTCACATACAAACAATAACATTCTACTTATAACAAATACATATAATTTCTACCAAATACTAATATACCACATATACATCAAACACATATACATTGGAATATATATACCAAATTCACATATATTCAAACAAATACGGAATATACAATCTAATTTTCACATATGACAATTTTCACATAATTTCACATATAAATACAACTTGAAGCTATACAACTAATTGCAATTCAATAACCACAAACAAAAAATTGAATAACTTGCTTCTAATCCAAAACAACACCACCAAAAACAAGAATATGAACAATTTATTATCATTCAATCACTACATAAAGCTACAAATTGAAATTCATACAAAATAAAATGAAATCATCAAAAAAACTTACCTTTCTTCAAGAAATGGAGGTAGAAATTGATCCCAAATCTTTAACCACACCTAGAGACACTTGCTTGGAACAATGTGGGGAGAAATTTGCTTGGAAGAAGCAGATTGAAGAGGAAATCGGCGAGATGGTGAAGGAAATTGGAAGCAAACAGAAAGGAAAATGAAGAAGGGAGGGTATCTGCGTGCGTTTTTTTTTATCTGCGACAGGCAATAGCGGCGACACCTTTAGCGGCGACACCAGGGGCTTTACCGGCGACAATGAGTAATAGCGGCGACAAACTGGAGGGAAGGGTACCACGTCATTTTTAGCGGACTATTAGCGGCGACTTTTTTTAACCTTTAGCGGCGACATCTGTGTCGCCGGTATTAGGTTAGACAGGATAAGGCACCCCACCCGTTGGATTTGATATCTCATCGAACGGTTGAGATGCAATAGAGGGGGAAAGTGCGGATTCGGGTGACAACCCTTTAGCGGCGACACTATTACCGGCGACAAGGGGCTTTACCGGCGACTTTAGATAAAGTCGCGGGTAAAGCCTCTTGTCGCCAGTAATAGTGTCGCCGCTAAAGAGTATATTTCTTGTAGTGTTTGAATGTTCCTTTATATTCATACAACAAATATAATTAAAAACGGAAAGGGAAAAAAGTAGAAAACAAGGATTAAATTTATCCCCATGCACCATTGGTTAATCTACCTTCTACAATAATTAACCTGTTTGTTTTTCTGTTTTTACCTTTTCCTTAAACTTAATAGAGTTGCGACTTATGTTTCACAACAAAATTAAAACATATTTAACATATAAGTATTGGATATACATTATGATATTCAATTTGGATAAGTACGCCTGAATCTTGAATAAATTTCACTGTCATCAAAGAGTGTATAAATAATAAATGCATAGCAATCTACAATGGGCCCAACTATGGACTAGATAAAACAGTTGGGCTAATAAATATGGGCTAAACATATTTACAACGTATTTGACAGTAATACACCTTCATAGTTAGAGTGAAAGGCAGAGACCAAATACTCAAGCTCGATAGAAAATTTGTGAAGAATGAAATAGGAAGGTCTTTGTGGAGAACCCAAATACTCAAGCTAAAGTGTCGGGGGTATATGGAGAATCCCAATTTGACCGTACAACTTTGTCTCCAACAAAATTTACATCAATCTCACTATATTTCATATGTTGATATTGGAGTCAGATTGTTGGAGAGATACTACACTCAGGTTATCATAGTCGGCAGTGGTGGCTTTCTTGAGAGGGAAATAAAGTTTGTGGAGAAGGTTACATAGGCACCATGTCTCGACTACGACATTAGCCACGCCTCAATACTTAGTATTGACACTAGAGCGGGATACAATAGTTTGTCGTTTTGACTGACTAAGATAAATTGTTATCTTCAAGAAATCATACATGGTCGAGTGGTAGAGTTGTAGGCCAAAGTATATAGTATTGTGAGCATAGTGCAAAATACATTTGAGATCATTCAATCAAGCGAGGCTCCTGCAGATCATGCATGTATAGACATATATGTCAGATGACATATAAAATATTTGATATAGTGAACATGATATACTACCAATAAGGTTGCAATATAAACCCGAATATTAAGCAAATTCCCGATGTGGTCAAGCTTAGACTACGTGTCTGTGGGAATTTTGCAACTTAGGTTACAGTTCAACATGTTTGCCCGTAAAAGCAATTCAAGGAGCTAGTTTACTTAGATAAAACTTGTCCGTCTTTATCATTGTCGCTGATATAACAAGTCATTGAGATTAATCATGGTAAACTTGTTTGAAAGCGATAAGATCGGTGGATGATACGGTGAGAACAATGTCATCAATGTACAGAAGTAAGTAAGCCAACGTATCATCTCTTTGAAAATGAAATGCGAGGAATTATATTTCCTATGAACAAACCTCATGGTAGTAATCAAGGTGTTAAAAAGCTCGTTATGATTCCAATGTTTGTATTTGACGTCACGTTTTCACAAAATGTCGTTTTAAGTCATACATATATATAAAAATAAATGATAGTAGAATATATATATATATATATATATATATATATATATATAATACAAAATTTCCGTCTTAAATCACGTTTTACCAACGACGTGCTTCGTCATGACCCGTAAAAACTTGAGACTTCACAATTTCTGTCAAGTTCACGCCTAACTTTATTTAGAACTATGGTTGTAATACATTTTACAAACCATTGAAAAACGATTGAATAAAATAAATATGTGTTAGAATTATGAAAAACTTTCAACACAGTAATCAACTCCCAACTTATTCGTAAATGGTATGTTTCATTTTGTCATTTTTCATTTATTTGTATTAAATTGGAAAAGGTTTGTATTTTTATTATTATTATTTTTTGGCCGATACTAGAATTTAGGCTAAAGAACTGAACCATGTATATCTTCTGATTTCAACAAAGACGACTTCTAAAATAAATTTTTTTTTTGACTAAAACTGAATTTCATGAGATTAGTAAAAGGTAAAATCTTCTTCAATCGTCAAGTCCCAAACTGTAGAACAAAGTTCATTTATCTTGCTCCGAGATCTGGTCATCATCTTCCGTAAGAGGAGAGGTAAGCAGGAAGAAATGGCGAAATCGAGCGCCGATGATCTGGAGCTCCGGCGAGCCTGCGAAGCTGCAATTGAGGGCACCAGCCAGAAGGTTGTACTGTCGATCCGCGTCGCAAAAAGCCGTGGTGTTTGGGGTAAGACGGGCAAAATCGGCAAAGGTCAGATGGCTAAGCCTAGGGTTCTTGCAATCTCCAGTAAGCTTTCTCTTCATATCTCTATTTGTTTTCCTTTTTCTTTACTTTTTGTTTCAATCACCGGTTGCTAACATTAATAATCTGTTTGGGACGATGTGGTGCCGGTTTCTATATTGTAGTGTTTATTAGTTCAGCTGATGATTTACTTAATCAATTGGTTGTTTTTGCCACTTGATGCACTTGATACTTTTCGAGAACTTGTGGATCTTTAATTGAACTTAGGAATTTTGTTAATGGCGCTAATTGAGCAATTCAGTGGTGCCACTACAGTTATTTGATTCTAGAGGTGTAAGCATAAGAATTCAAGAAAATACGCTGTACTGATTAGAGCAGAAAAGCTAATTACATAGTCGTTGGTGAAGTCAGGATTGAGGTAGATAACATAAACATGTTAAAAATGATGGAATTTATCTAGAAAAGAGTTGTCTGCCTTGGGCTTAGTGATAGAGAGATCAGTCCAATGAAGAAACTAAAAATGAAGGATAAATCACCATAAAGATCAATGTATTTCCAATCGAGCTAACAATGCAAATATCTTGTGCATTTTAAACAACTATGATGATTTTTAATATATGATTGTCCAAAGACTCCATATGTGGCATATCATACATGTTATGTGACAATGTGGCATGCCATTTTGGGTTTGAGAGCCTTATTGTTTTAAATTAGAAAAACAAAAGTTATGAGACCTAACAATAATAAAACAAGAAAACTCTAGAGGAAGATGATGAACAGCCTCATACTGCCACCATCCTTTGTGTCACACTACCTCATCTACCCAATCCCTGCCACCATAGACAGAGAAACACATGCACTTTTTGGCTGGATAATTACAAACTTGTCAAACTGGCTATAAAAAAACTAATACAATGGAAACTTGTGAATAACGAATAAATGGTGGTCATTTTGGTAATTAATACAAAAATGGACTAAAAAGTGATTAAGCAGAACAAAAGCTAGATAAATAGATTGAAGGTTTTAATGTTTTATGCTTATCATGTTGATTTGAAGTAGAATGGTATTAAATTACTTTAGAAACAAAGTGAAGTAGGGAATGCAATTAGACTATTAACAACAACAAGAACGTACACAGTAACAACTAGATACCATTTATCTCAAGGTCATCATTGATCCTACATTTTTATATGTTTTTGCGTTCATAGTAAAAGAAGTTACCATACTACACATGATCAGGCCATATAATAGAGGCTCATTCTGCTGATTAAGATCATCAAATATAAAGCTGTTAATTTTACATAGGTAATCTTTATAAGTGACAATATGATAAAGAAAAACATTAGTTACTACTTACTACATGTAGTCATCTTTGTTGTTACAACTTACAATGGTAGTGAGTAGTGACCATGATCAATTACTCAGTGGTTAGCTAGATCTTCCTATAATGCCCCTTTTTTGTATTTTCTAGAAACTGATGTATGTCCTAATGGCATAATTACAAGTATCTGATATAAATAACTATAAGATTCCTATATTTTCCTTTTTTTGGGGAACTACCATGATAAACTTACTTATACATAAGTCAATAAGTCAAGTTATATAATAAGAATCATAGACTATGTAAGACAGTTATGAAGATTTAGCAAATGATAAGGTCAAGGTCAAAGTCATACACATCAATTTGCTTTTTAACGTACAACGTAAGTTTTTATAGAATTTGATTTAAAATAATAAATGTATAAATATACTGAATAGAAACATAAACAATGATATAGATTTTTAAATATTTACTGGTTCCTATCATCTTCCTACTCTCCAAGTTGATTGCATGACCACAAAATAATAGTCATTTTGTGTAGTTTGGTCATTTAACTATTTGTGGTTAATGCAGCAAAAGAAAAAGCTCAACAAACTAAGGCTTTTCTCCATGTCTTAAAGTATTCAAATGGAGGAGTCCTTGAGGTACATAACACACTTTTCCTTCTTCCTCTCAATCTTGTTCTACCTAAATCCATGGACACAAATTTCATTTACAGGATAAGTTATTTGGTTTTGTTGCTTGAAATGTAATTTTTATTTTTATTTCTGAAACTGTGTTTAGCCTGCAAAATTATACAAGCTGAAGCATCTTTCAAAGGTGGAGGTTTTAACTAACGACCCTAGTGGATGCACTTTTATGCTGGTAATTCTTCTTTAATACCAAATTAATCCATCACATTACATTACATAATCTTCTCTTTAAATTCCTTAATTGACTTCATCTTTTTTTTTTTTCTAGGGTTTTGATAATCTTAGAAGCCAGAGTGTTGCCCCTCCTCAATGGACCATGCGAAACATAGACGACAGGTATTCTTCCCTCAACCATAATACCAAAAAAAAATTAAAAATCTATAAATTCTAATGTATTTTTTAATATTTTAGGAACCGTTTGTTGCTCTATATATTAAACATATGTAAAGATGTGTTGGGCCGATTACCAAAAGTTGTGGGTATTGATGTAGTGGAGATGGCTCTTTGGGCCAAGGTATTTTTTTTTTTTTTACTTTTGATATTCATAATTTGCTTTATCTTCTATTACTACATATAATGTAGCTTTTTTTCATACTTGTATAGGAAAATACACCTGTAGCCCCTAAGAAGAGAAACATTGAAGATGGGCCCACCACAGAAGCAGATGTGGTTTCAGAAAGTGACATGAAGGTTACAGTTGAAAAAGAACTTGTGTCTCAAGCAGAAGAAGAGGACATGGAGGCTCTTTTAGGCGTGTGCGTATACTATATTACTATTATACATCTTTTGTCCCTGAGTATATCTGATTTTTGCAATTTTGGTCACCAAAAGATTTTTCTTGCAGTTGTGGTCCTTATTTGTGGTTTTGGTAACGTTTTCGGTCCCGTTCCAAGTAAAATAACTATATTTTTTACTCCAAAATTGGAAAAATCAGTTATAATCGGGGACCAAAAACGTTATAAGAACCTCAAATAAGGATCAAAATTGCAAGAGAAAACTTTTTGGGACCAAAATTGCAAAAATTAGATATACTAAGCAACAAAAATAATTTACTCTTATTAAGTTTGCACCATTTACCTTTTTCCCACTTGAAAAAAAAAAGAAGGCTGCATAATATATAGAGTAAATTACAAAAATGGTCCCTGTGGTATAGTGATTTCACAAGTTCGGTCCAGCTTTCTATTTCGTTACATGGGCAATCATTGTGGTGTTCGTTTGTTGCAAGTTTGCTTCCTACCATGAACTCTGTTAAAAATCAGATGCTACTTTTTTTTTATATGACCATTTTGCCCCTTGTGTTTCCAGATATGTGATGGGTATTGGGGAAGCGGAAGCCTTTTCTGAACGTTTGAAACGTGAACTTCATGCTTTGGAAGCAGCAAATGTACATGCCATTTTGGAAAGCGAGCCTTTGGTAGATGAGGTAAAAAAAACCTTTAACTATTTTAAAAAAAAGTTTAAAATTTTCACAATTTCTACCATTTTTTTATTATAGTTTTATTCTTGTTGTCTTGCAGGTTTTGCAGGGGCTTGAGGCAGCCTCAGTCTGTGTTGATGACATGGACGAATGGCTTGGGATTTTTAATGTTAAACTTAGACATATGCGAGAGGACATTGAATCAGTATGCATATATTTATTTTATTTTTCTTTTTAAAAAAATATGAAAATACTTAAAAAGTTATAAATTGTTTAATGTTTCAGATAGAAACACGAAATAACCAGCTGGAAATGCAGTCAGTAAATAATAAAGCTTTAATTGAGGAACTGGATAAGCTTCTTGAGAGACTACGTATACCTTCAGAGGTTAGTTATTAATCTGAAATTATATATATTATTTTTTTTAAAAAATTATATTATAATAAGTCTAATAATTGTATCTATCTTTATTCCAGTTTGCAGCATGTTTGACAGGTGGCTCATTCGATGAAGCCCGCATGCTTCAAAATATTGAAGCATGTGAATGGTTAACAGGCGCTTTACGTGGCCTTGAGCCACCTATTTTGGATCCAAGCTTTGCAAATATTAGAGCGGTATTTATTATTTAAATATATTTTTGTCTTTTCTTTTTCTTTCAATATTCCCATATGTTTTTTTTATAATATGTCCTACAGGTCAGGGATAAGAAGGCAGAACTTGACAAATTAAAAACCACTTTTGTTCGAAGAGCTTCCGAGTTTTTAAGAAACTATTTTGCTAGTTTGGTTGATTTTATGATAAGTGATAAAAGTTACTTCTCTCAGGTTTGACAAATTAAAAAAGAAAAAAAAAACTACTTTTTCTTATTTATTTTATAAATGTTTAAGGAATTGGAATCAAGAACATTGAATTTTGGTGTTTTGACTTTTGATTGAACAGCGGGGGCAACTAAAGAGGCCGGATCATGCGGATCTCAGATTCAAATGCAGGACTTACGCTCGCCTCTTGCAACACTTGAAGGTCAATATTTTTTTAAAAGAATATTTTATTTAAAAAAAATTGTGTTAAAATTTTGTTTATTTATTATTTGCAGAGTCTTGACAAAAATTGTTTAGGTCCTTTGAGGAAAGCTTATTGTAGCTCTCTTAATCTGCTTTTACGGCGTGAGGTAAGATCCACTAATAAATATAATACGTATTCAGACAGAAAATTTTAAATAGATATTAAAAAGTTAAAAAATATTTTTTCTAGGCACGTGAATTTGCTAATGAGCTTAGAGCAAGTACAAAAGCATCAAGAAATCCAACTGTTTGGCTCGAAGGTTCAACTGGCTCAAATCAAAATGTAAACAATGCAGATACTTCCACTGTTTCAGAAGCTTATGCCAAAATGCTCACCATATTTATCCCACTCCTTGTTGATGAGGTTATTAATATAATTCTTCTTCATATTTTTTTGTTTATTTTATAAGAAAGTTTCTAAATTGATTTATTCATTTCGTTTACAGAGTTCGTTTTTTTCACACTTCATGTGCTTTGGAGTTTCTGCACTTGCTCAACCAGGAAGTCCTGCAAATGGCAATAAATCCAACGAGGACGATTTAGGCATTATGGACATCGATGATAACGATGACAGCAACAATAACAACAACAAAAGTAAAAATAAAAAACAAAAAAGTTCAATTCATTTCCATTTTTCCACCTAATTTATATACTATTGTTGACCTTTTATATTTGAAATCTTGTAGGTATATCAGAGCTAGGGGCACTAAACGAGTCACTTCGTGATTTGCTTGATGGAATCCAAGTACTTAATCTTTCCTTTTAATAATTTTTCTTTTTTTTGTTCAGTTTAAGGTTTTTGTTTTTTTAATTATATTTTGATTTTTTTCAGGAGGATTTTTATGCTGTTGTTGATTGGGCATACAAGATTGATCCTTTGAGATGCATATCAATGCATGGAATAACAGAAAGATATATTTCTGGTCAAAAAGCAGATGCAGCAGGATATGTTCGCCTCTTGCTTGATGCTTTAGAAGAAAGAATCACTGCACAATTTACACGCGTAAGTTTGACTTTTATGTTGACCATTTTAAAATTTTAGAATCCACCTCTAAAGTTTTTTCACTTGTAATATATAGTTTGTAGATGAAGCTTGTCACCAAATAGAAAGAAATGAAAGAAATGTCAGACAAATGGGTGTTTTGTCCTACATTCCCAGGTAAAAAACATTTTTTTTTAAAAAAATACAATTCCAATTGGGTACTAAATTATAATAATAATAATTATTATTATTTTGTGTAGATTTGCGACACTTGCTACACGCATGGAACAGTATATCCAGGGGCAGTCTAGGGATTTGGTTGATCAAGCATACATTAAGTTTGTAAGTATTTAAAGATAGACCTCTTATAATTTTATTTTAGAATATTGACTTTTTTAATATATATATATATATATGTTTGGTAGATTGGGGTGATGTTTGCAACTCTGGACAAGATTGCTCAGACAGATCCAAAATATGCTGATATTATACTTTTGGAGAACTATGCTGCATTCCAAAATAGGTAAAATGGTAATTTTAAGATATTATGATTATACAGTAAATTACGATATTAACCTTGTGTTTGACTTGACTTACAGTTTGTATGACCTGGCAAATGTAGTGCCGACTTTAGCAAAATTCTATCATCAAGCAAGTGAATCTTATGAACAAGCTTGCACACGTCATATCAGTGTCATTATATATTATGTAAGTAAACTGAATTTACTTTTATTTAAATTGAAACTGAAAATTTTTTACTTTTAGTAATTGTATTTGACTATTTTATAAAATTTTGCAGCAATTTGAGCGACTTTTCCAGTTTGCTAGAAGAATAGAAGATTTGATGTACACTATCACACCTGAAGAGGTTAGTTAGTGCTTGATAGATTGCTCTGCAAATACTTTAATTATTCTTTCTGAAAGTAATTTTTATTTCTATAGTTGGGGTAGATTTTTCAAAGTATAATGTCCTTCCTATTAATAATAATAATAAAAAAAAAATAAAAGTACAATGCCTTGATAAGAATAAAAAAAAATGATGTATTGGTGAATACATAGATTCCTTTCCAGCTTGGACTGTCAAAAATGGATCTTCGGAAGGTGGTGAAATCAAGTTTATCAGGAGTAAGTAATTAATATTTACATGATAATATATATTGTTTAGTTTTACTTTTATTAGTAAAAAAAATTGAGGTTTTTTGCATGCATGCAGGTGGACAAGCACATTGGTGCAATGTATAAAAAGCTTCAGAAAAATTTGACCTCCGAGGAATTATTACCATCATTATGGGATAAATGCAAGGTAGTTATTTCACCTTTCTTGAATTTTTACTAAAATAAATGGGTGCTTTAAAATCTGATGAAATGAAATGAAATGATATGATATGATATGATGATTGGCTTATATAATTAATTTGTTATACTCGCAGAAAGAATTCTTGGACAAGTATGAGAGCTTTGCTCAACTTGTGGCCAAGATTTACCCGAGTGAAACCATTCCATCTGTTACTGAAATGAGAGACCTTTTGGCAACTATGTAAATTTGTGTCTTCCCCTTGTTTGTAAGTTCAGTTTTATTGTAACGCATCATTTTCAAGGTTTTTTGTTTTTTTGTTTTTTTTTTTTTTTTGTTGTACTTATTGGATTTTGATTATACATACAAAACATGGTGGTTTAAGGCTTAATGTTGTAAAAAAAATCAGCCAATGATCTAAGAACTTCACGTTAGTCTCTCACAAGTTGTTTTTACTATTAAAAGTCTTCTTTAACATTATTTTTTACTTCAGCCATATGAAAATTATAAATGTATTTCTAAAATTTTTCTCAAGATTCAAGAACTTTCAAGAGGTATTAAGAAGGTGGTGGAATGGCATATAGTATTAAAGGGTTGTGTAGAATTTTCCTTGTAATAGTCTATAAGATGGTTTATTCATTTACTTGGCTCCTTGTATCACATGGGGACTCAAGTATATATAGGGCGTTGGCTTTGTTTGTAAATCAGTCCTCAATTCTTTTACTTCTTTCTTGTAAACGTTCTTAGAGTAATACAAGTCTAAGAAAATAATTTTATGACTGCGTATGACTTAGTTAGTCTATAACTAGAGGCAGGGATGGTCCATTGGTTTTCCATGTCCAGGGTGATGCAGAAAAAACAATGCCCCTATGTTCTTAGAGTACTATAGTGAGCCTATGTAAAAAACAATAAAGTGAAACTAAAAAACATCAACAACTCCAAATGCTCAAATGCAAGACCAAAAAACAAACAAACAAACAAATTAAACTGCAACCAAGTTTAAGTGTGAGAAAAAACATCAAACCCCCAATAGGTTGGGCAAAAAACATTAACAACTTTGTATATAGTAGAGTCAAAACACACAGGAACTTAAGGGGGCGTATACCAATGAACTTGTCCAAACCACCTAAAATGGCAATACACTTTGACAGCTACAATCCTACTTCATGAATTTATTTAGAATTTAACTAATACAGGAAGCCTACATCAATTTGAGCTGCCGAAGGCAAAACCAAAAGCTATATCGAAGCCAAAATCAATGATAACCCCCACCAGCTATATTAAAAATAGCTTGATTGCAATAAATGAATTTTTTTGTTAATAGATAATAAACACAACTAGGGCACTCGGGTTACATCACATGTGCTACTTAGAAAGTTTCTATATGCCCCATTATCCATAGAAATCTTTGAACTTACACCACCTCTCAAATCTCCCAACAATGCCTCATGAATCACAAAAACAGAACACAACTAACTCTATAAGACTATAAATGTATATATGAAGCTAACCATAAAAACTTTGAAGTTCTACCTAAGCAACCCATAAAAATCAAACCTAAAAGCAATAGATTTTGAACTCAAATATAGAACAACTCGAGACTGGTCGTACTCTAGCAAGCCTTTCTACTACTGTAATCATCCTCCAACAGCCCACAATAAACAATCCACCTCCTGAAACAAACAACAATCAAACTCATTCAGAAATCTAACACAAATTGGAAATTAGATTGAGAACAAAAGAATCAAAATATGAGTCGAAGTCTCCAATTCAGAAATTGAAAACCTCGAAAAAAAATCAAACTCAGAATACAAGGAAGGGTAAGCAATCGAACTCAGACCATAACCACCACACACACACTGGACAATGAACACAAATCGGGTCTCCCAATCGTCATTGGTTATGCAGTAGGTTTTAAAGAGAACTAGAGAAATTAAAATAGGAATGAAATATAATGAAAAACGTACCCAATCGATTATCGATTAGAGACTTCTCGATCTTTGCGTTTTTCTAGACGTCGACATATTTGGCGATTACGTTTTCATTTGGCGCCCACACTCTTATATTTCGTAGATATGATGCCTCCAAGACACGAGACGCCGGTATATCAACATTGGACCAGTTAATGGACTAAATATTAGGCCGAACTCATATATACACTATCACTTATTGGATTAAATTTATGCCCACTATTTTTCTGTGCTGCCCTGGGCCATAGCCCAACTCGCCCATGTATTGGGTCGGGCCTGACTAGAGAGGATATAAATATTAAACATACGGGGGATAAAGATAATGGTTGAGGGATATGTGGACTCTAGTAACAACTCTTGGTTTGTATAAGAGAATATAAACATTATAACAGTCTTACTCTAAATTTTGCTTATGATAACAGTCTTGGTTTGGATAATAGTTTTTTTTTTTCTATTTTGAATGTATGACTCAATCACAGAAAGAGGGACAAGGAAAAACACGATCAAATCGATTGAATGTAGGTTATTCGGTGTAGAAAGAAAAATGCGATTAAAAAATGACTTTTCAATTTCGGGTCGGGTATTTAGAACCGAATAAGCCCTTATTTGGGTAACCCGGACCGAATAACCTGAGAACCGAATAAGCCTAATATAGATACCCAAGAACCAAATCGAAGTGCTTATTTAGGCCTAATTCGGTTCAGTTCATGTTTCCGGGACAAATTCTCATCCCTACTTGTGAATACTCACTAGACAAAATGATCGATACTCACTCCAACTACTTACCCTCTATTTATAATATCCCTATACCGACCTAACTAAGAAAATAACCAAACTGCCCCTGGTTAGCTACTTTATGACATACCTGTCACTTACTTCCTAACCTTTAACACAAGTGTACCAATTTTTTAGTTCTCGAGTTTATGTTTTCAAGCCCTAAATTGTTTTTCACATTGGTATAAAATTTATTTTACTTATTCATTGTGTTATGATGTTTGTCTTTTCAAGCCAAAAGAACTTAGTTTTTATAACTTTACATGGAATCATATAGACCATCCTAAATGTGGCTCTCTAATTGATTGTGAACATTGTATTGAATTAACTCGCATACCCAAATATGTATATATAAAGCTTGTGCTTGTGCACATGTATGTGTGGTGACAATGGTATATCTTCTCACTATGGGTGTGTTTGGCATGGAGCTTTTGGAAGCGTTTGGGAGCTTCTAGCTTTTAGCTTTTGACAAAACGCTCTAGTTTAAACAAAAAGTTTCGTTTGGCAGTACGAGCGTTTAGCTTTTAGTTTAAACAAAACGTTCCAAATCTAAAAGCTTCTTCATGTAGCGTTTAACAAAACGCTATTGAACTTTTGAAATCAATTTTCCTAATTACCCTTAAAAATATATTTATATATTTATTTGTTTATAATCAATTTTCGTTTTATATAATTTTATATATTTCAAAAGTTTCCAACTACTTTTGCCAAACACTCATATAACAAATAAAAGCTACAACTTCCGCTACCAGCTACCCGCTACATACTACCCGCTACCAGCTACCTGCTAACCGCTTCCACCTAACAACTACTTTTGTCAAACACGCCATATATCTTCATTTTCCTTGTGTGTGTGTGTGTGATGTTTTACCTCTTGAGATTTTACTGCATGTATGTTTAGTGCAAACAATGACAATGTACTTTATTTATTATTTTAATGCATGTATGTTTAGTGCAAACAATGACAATGTACTTTATTTATTTATTATAGCATTCTACTTATCTTGACTACCTTCCTGTTTTGATCTATATTTTCTATTAGTGAGTTCTCAGGCTGAACAATGTCGTGATATTTTTGCCTATGAAAATTTGGTGCCACATAGGCGCCACATAAGTTTTACCATTCTTGCTAGGGTGTGTATGGGGCGGTTTGGTTCGGTTATTGGCCAAAGCCGAACCGTAACCATTATGATTGGTTAATGCATTTTTGTAGCCATTGGGTATGGTTAATATTGGTTATGGTTAATGATTTTTTTCGGTTAACAGTTTTGGTTAATGGTTAATATTGGTTAACCATAATGTTCAAAACAATATAAATGGCGAAGGTATAGTGGCATAAAAAATGAAAAGAGAATACAAGAGATTCCTTGACCCCAATGTTTGTAACCTAACTTATACTAATAGAATAAAATATGTACCTTTGATACTCGGAGTGAGATAACATATAGTCACATTATATACATATATTAAATCTCCTCGTATTTAGGAACAGTGCTTGCTTTTCTGTGGTTCACATTTTGACCACCATAAAATTTTAGTTTCTCATTTTCACCAATACAATGTTGCAGTTTCTAAGCTTTCGTCCCTGTCAATACGATACATGCATCACTGTTAAAACGATTATCATTCCTCTTTGTCTTTGTCTTTCCCTTAATTTATGATTTCTTCTTGGTCTTTTCTTTGCTTCCAACAATTTTAGGGTTTGTCGGTGCAGTGATTGTTGAGATTTCGCAATGACGCGGACGGTTCACGGTTGTTTCGTCGCACCCAACCATCGGTTTCAATGTATCTATTTTGATTGCGAGTTGGGTAAGTTACCTCTGTTCTTCACATGTTCATACATGTTTTTTGATGTTTGGAAGTAGTTCTCTGTTCGATTATTCGATTTTGGGTTAGTTGTTTGTTTTTTCAATTTTTGGTTTCGGGCTCTACCGTCAGTCACTTTGTTTTAGGGTTGGGGTTACTTTATTGTCTAATTTGGGTCTCATATACATACTCGATTCCCACCTTCCACCATGGATTGCTTACCACCGTATCGACATTGGCTTTCATGTATGCTTATTGTTTCCATTGTTGAGCACACCAATGCAGAAAACTTAAAGTTTCATTAGTGAACTTTGAGAACTAAAATCATCAATGGTGCAACGAGAATATTGAAGTGAAAGATTGATTATCCAAAATAGTGGGTGGTGTCAGTGGAACTGCAAGTATGAATTCTATCCTGGAACTTCCAGTTATAACAGTTATAGGTCCTCAAATTACAAATTGCATTCCATTCCATCATGTTAATTTCTTCTCTAACTCTAATTCCGTCTAGTAATTTATTGAATTTATGACTACCGAATCCTTTGTTTGCAGAAGAATATGTCATTGAGGGTAAATAAATGCAGAAATGGCATTCTTCTGAAATTCGGCTGTCACCGGGTTCTGATCGTTGCCCAGCTTCTCTACACACCAATCTTATTTTCTTAATTTGGTAATTTCAATCTCTTATCTCCTTTTCATTTGTTAATTTTTGCTAACACTTCTACTTTTATTGTATAAAATAATGATCTTCATCCAATCAACTATTTATTTTCCAGTTGTAATTTCCATTGTATGTAGTTGTTGGTACCATAGCCAAGTGACTTTGTATGTTAATTTTGAATTTGGCATGGCTTTGACAGGTGGGATTTGGAAGGGAAACAATCACCAACTTTGAAGGCAATACTTAACAAGGAAACAATATGCTTCCTTCAACTCATCACTGTAATACAACTTTCATCAACCACAATCACACTCTGTCAGTTTGTGTTGTTTCTTTTAAATTTTACAAAGTTTTGCAATTTCTGACACAAGAAGCGATTATGGATTCAATTTAAACTTGGGAATTTCAAATACTTATGTTGGTGAAGGTTCAAGTGGAAATGAAAATTCAGAACAACCCCATTTGAATTACGTCCATCATGCTTGAATATTGCAGGTAACAAATAATCAACAAATCATATTACAAATTTAATGATTTCTTTTAATATTTTAATCGTATTTTGCTAAATTCCACCCATTTATGTTATGTTAAAGCATATGGAGAAACCTGTTTCAATGGCAGTAAACTATATGTTAATCTTTTGTCTTCATTCTCATTGTTTAAGTATGTATTGATTTAGCACTGAGTTTCTGCATCACTTGATAAATATAAACTAATTATTGTTTCGGAAATTTATTTCAAAAGAAAGTCACTTCTTTCCCTTGTGTATTTCCGCAAGTTTTGCTTTAATGTTATTTTTCTCTCATTTTCAGCTATTGCTATTCGAAATAAACTTGAGTCATTGTGTAGGGAGCTACAATGTCAGAACAAAATGTTAATGGCATGCTTTTAGTTTATGCACCGATTATTTTTATTCTCAAATTTAATAGTTGTAGTTTATTTATGTTTGTTTCAGCTTTACCAAATATATTCAACAAAACATTCCAAAACTTTGGTGGCTTATCTTTCCAATACGATTCTTTCGACATTATCAAATCATAAATTCATAATCAATTAGCTTTTTTTTTTCTTCTAAAAGTTGGATGGTTTCTGATGAATTCCTCTGAGTTTAGTATATATTTATATTTATATAAAGTGGTTATCATTTATTAATGCTAGAATAATCAAACTTAAGATCAAATAATCATTTGCTTATTCTTAGAGTGCTATCGGATTTATCACTTATACACTCCTTTGGGTAAGTGGGGACAAGTGATTTGTGTTTAATGTCATCTATGGCAGGTTCTTTATTTCCCTTTTTAAGGCTACACAGTGCGAGCAACGCCCAAACGCATTATTGTGACGTGGCACAGAAAAACGCTGATATAACGCAAGGAACACCGCCCCCGCCCGGCGTTATTAGGTGTTACGTTGGTGCGCGTTTTCGAGGCAATGGGAGGCAACGTCCGTTTTCCTCTCTTTTTCCTCTCTGTTTCTCTTCCTCATGATGGCGTCTTCTTGGCAGAACATCACCCCCTCTTTTCCCGTTTTCATGGCGTTTTTATTGCTTGGCCTCAAAAAACACAAATGGGTGTTGCCCACACCTTACACTCTAAGTATAGGGTACATAATAATTATTACATAACGTATTTTGCTTGTAACGAACCGGTGACAAAAATGCACGAAACAAAGTGACCCGTGGTTCACCACGGGTTCACTTACTAGTTCAAAATAAAAAACATTCAATAAAAATATAAAACATTAAAAAATTGACATTAATAATTTCATATATTGATAATTGATATTAACATTAAAATAAAGTCAAACATTCATATACGTTCAATTTGATTAAATCAAAAACTATAAAATAAAATAGCCAAACATTCATATTATGTGTTATTTGGACAAAAAAAAGAAAAAAAGCCAATCACTCATATACAGTAAATAAAAAAGACAAAAAATTCAAAAAAAAAATACATTTTTAATAAATCACAAAGTCAAGAAGAACCAAAAACTTAACTTACCTAGAGTTGTGATTATAACATAGAAAAATCCTTTGAAAAGAACTATAAAGTTAAAACAATTTTTGATTAGGATTAACGGTGTGAGAAGCCTCCGACTAGGATTACGAGTGTGAAGATTAAACAAATGGTGTATAATGTTTACAAATTATAGAATTAGCCGATTAGGAATTACAACATTAATCAATAATTTAACTCAATGCATGATTGGAAGATTGTGTGTCTCTGCATGATTTGTGTGATCAGTCTTTGATGGTTTGATTGCTCGTTCTCTCCTGATAATTTGATGATTAATGAATTATAAGTTTGACTATATTGTCTTATATGTAATCTGTAATCTTTATATATTTAAACATAAAGTTAGCGGTTCGGTTAATAATGGTTTGGTTAACCTATAAAACCATAACCGAACCGTTAGTTATCGGTTAACAAAAATTAGAAACCGAACCAATGGTTTTTAAAATGGTTCGGTTATATCGGTTAATATGGTTTTGGTTCGGTTTTTCGGTTATCATGCTCACCACTAATTCTTGCCAATATTTGCCTATGAATAGGGTGTGGTACCATTGTTGCTTACCAATAAAAAAAGGGTGTTAAATGAAAATATTGTTTAATTGTCTCTTCCTTATTGGTTATTAGTTATTACCGACGAGTTTTTCATCCGCAGATATGCACCGATCAAAATTACCGACAGCAACAAAAACCATCAAGGGGTAGCAAAAGCCATCGGCAACGCATGCCACGTAATATTACCGGCGGTAAAAGGCATGCCACACCGTGCAGCCTCAAAAGCATGGAAGCTGAAATTCTTACTCAGAAGAAGGTGAGCAATTACAATACAATGTGGGAGCTTTATTAAAAACCTTCATTATTTTTGTTAACCGGTTGTGGAACATATTTTCCTCTTTCTACCAATATGGCAATGTACTTTATTTTTTACCCATAATAACAATGTAGTTTCATTCTTTTTACCTATATAACAGCATTTATTGAGCATAACAACATCAATAATTTAACTCGAAACTTAAATATACTTTTAGCATCTCTTAATCCGTTCCTTTTTTTTAGATTTATCCTTTTTAATCCGTTACTAATAGACTATAACTCAGATCAACACAAAAGACGTTTTGTCTATAAAAAAAAGTATTCCCAGATTTCGACATGAATTAGCAAAGTAAAGGGAAATATAAGCTGCCTTTAACCTTCTATTAAAATATAACATTACATATAAAATCATCAAGAATTAGGCCTTAAAAGACACATCTTTTGTTTTCTCTTATTTTGCCTACATAATTGTAGTTCCACCATATGACATGAGAGATGCAGCTGCTGCTGCAGCTGTTGGAACAACTCCTGTTGAAACACCAGGTTTTGACAAATGCAGCAACCTGAAAAAAAAAATTCTATAACAAATTCATCACCAATAAATAATTTTATCTTTTAACATTTATAAAAAACAATAAAACCACCAAAACCAATTATCTCGCATCTTTCATAGTTTTCAAGATTCCAACTATGGGAATTTCTTTTTGACTTAATGCAAAGTAAACCAGGGAAATGAGGCTTTTCCCAATAAGTCCTACCATTTTACGAATTTGCCCTCGTTTAATTTTGGACACTTAATGGAAAAATTAAAAAAGAAAAGACTTACGGAGCAAGATATTCACAAAATGATGAGACTGAAGCTGCAACTTCACTGTAATTTTCAGCTGAAGCAGGTGCAGTGACTTCCACTAATTGAATGCCAGGTGTCACAGGAACAGCCTCATCAGTGGCATGTAATTTTAGCATCTTATTAACAGATGAAACTGTAACAGCTATTTGAGCACCCCTTTGAAAATGGAAAGCAAATCCTACTCTCAACAGCTCATGATCTAATTTATACCCCAATAAGTAAAACAATCGAAGCACATTTTTGCTCACTTTGCTTTCCACCATTGTCCTCACAAGAACTGATATTTGATCAGCACCTGCACCCCTCATTGAACCCCCCACATGTCTAACAGTCCTATAATAAATAAAAAAATCCCATTTTTGTAACTATGAAAAAGTTTATAAAAAAGGAAATTTTTTAAGTTTTTTTTATTTATTACCAAGTGGGCTCAGGCTGCTCAAGATCACATAAAAGTCGAACCTCTGATGCTTCAGAACCTATATGATTGATTGATTATGAACATTGAAATGAGAAGTTGAATAATATGTAATCTTGGGCATGCTTATGTGGTCAAGATTTAAAGAAAAGTAAAAACAAAAAAGGGGGGGGGGGGGGGGGGGGGCTTTTTTTGTTACATACAAACTGACCTAGATTGGGGCCACTTTTAAGGCATAATTCATGAATCCTTAAGCGTTCCCTGTGAACACCACAGAGGCCTTGAAGAAGAATCTCAAGGGCTTCAACATGCTGCAAAAGAAAATCCATGTCTGAAAATATTAACTTTTTTTCTTTTTCTTTTCAAGAGTTTGTGGAAAAATCATTATCACAAAGAATAGTCACAGTTACAGATATATTGATGGATATACACCTCTCCTTGCTCTTTGACATTGTTGTTCCTTGGAACAATGAAGTTACTGAATTAATTTATGTTTAGGAAAATATACCTCTAACATAGAAAAGTTGAATTCTTTACAATAAAAAGTGTCAGCAGAACATGTATATTGAAGGAAATGAAATCAAGAAGAATCATTTCTATAATTCTATTTAATCATTTTCACATTCAACAGTTCAGTGGGCATTGAACTCCAAATTCATTGTATGCCAACTTGGCATTCCACCTCAATTGTGGATTTAGGTAAGGAATATCAAAGGCTCATATTACGCCAATGTGGTACTGCTTAATAAGCACGGTTACGGTTAAATATATGAGGGTAGTTGGATAAAGAATTTCGATCGTTATTGTAGTTCAAGAGAAGAATGTATAATCAGGTGTTATTTGCATAAACAATAATAACCTGTGTTTCTATGATTCCTTGAACCACGCACTCCATTGGCACTTTGCTTCAACAGGTATACCAGTTTAGTTTACCTGTAAAATTGATTGAAAGAAGATAAAATTTTAGCCTCCGCATAGGTCGATTTCATGTTTCAATACGTTAAAATACCAGCGGAACGAGGTGACGTTCCGGAATTTCGATTCCCAAAATTGGGATCAGAGAATTCATTTCATATACAGAACCAAACAAATTCCCAATTCCAAATCTTGAATTCTACGATTCCAGTCACTATTAATAAAGCGGAATATACTTACCTGAAACGATGGAGGGGTTAAATTCTGCAGTTTGATTGGTGCTGCTGAGAGAGTAACAGAAAGAAAGGGTTTGTGTGTTTGTGAGAATGGGAGAATTTGGGGAAGATTCAAATATTTACTTTCAGGTCCGGAAGTAATTTATGTGTACGTCGAAGCCCACCCTTCAAAAAAAAAAAAGATTAATGTAATTAATATATGTATGGGAAAAGTGAGTGTGAGGCTTAGGTGTGGAACCATATAATACGATGCCGTTTTAGACGAAAATAAGGTTACGTGCATTTGATGAAAATAAAGTCAATTGCATTCACTTATTTTAAGCATTTATAATTTTATATGTTATTTTTTCCTTTATTGTCGGCTTCCATATATACTACGTCGTTTTCTTTAAATTATAAATTCACAGTCTGATTTCCTTGGTTTTTTTTCTCAAGCCCCAATTTTTCAATCTTATGCTCTTTTCCATCGATTTTGTTGTGGTTGCAGTAGTTATCACACGATTCTAAATCTTACTATTCTTCCTTGACAACGATATGGGTTTGCGATAATGGGTTACAAGTTCAGCTTCCTCCATGGCCGTCGTATTGCTCCTCAATCCTCATTTTATACAACCTTTTCCCTTATTTCGTCCTAGTAAGTTTCCCATGAAATTGAACGTTTACATTATATCTTTCTTCATTTCCCTGTTCTGATTGTAGGATTTAAAATGTTGAAAGACAAGACGTGGGTCCCCAATCCATTTCTTTGTCATTTGATTTTGACTTTTGTTTTTCATGTTCCAGTGGGTAGCATGTTATTGTGGTTTAACTTAGTAGTGGTTTGAATAGTTTGCAAAAAGTTACAGTAACATGTCAAAATTCTTTTTAATTTATGTGAAAGTTGTATTAGATTGAATGGCTTGTATACTAGCAGAAGGTAACTGACATTATATATCTTATAGTTCTTGTTTATTGGAATGCATAGTAGGTGTTTGATGTAATGTCTAAATGAAATAAGCCACTAAAAATACATAATGTAGCAGTTTATTATCTAAGTAAAGTGGATGTAGTTGAAATTATCCATCTTTTAAAAGAAATAAGCTACGAAAGTATGAAGTTTATAGTATGCAATGGATATTTCAATATGTTCGTTGTGTGTATATGCTATTTAAAAGTTTTCCAATTTCCATGACAGTCAAGGATGCTTCGTGAGGGAAGATCGTGCAAGAATCTAGGATGTTTGACAAATAGCCAACTTGAAGAACGAGGGACATGAAAAAACAACTGAAATTGATCAGAGTTGAAACTCGCAGCAACCCAAATTTTAGCTACTTCTAGTTTTTTAGTTGGCGGATTCTTATTTGTTAGCTTGGATTTTTTGTACTTCAAAATTTTTTCTAAATTCAGATTTTTTTAGTTGGTCGTTTTCTAAGGTAAGTTCTTTTCATTTGGGGAATTGTATAAAACAATTCTTATTGGTGCTTATTATCTTGTCAATTTCCTTGAGTGTTTGAATTGTATAAATTATAAACTTAGAATATTGTATATTTTTTTTAGAAATCAGACTCAGAATATTGTATTTAGTTATGATAACAAAGACCATAATATTTTCTATGTTAAATTTTATAACATTATTACTTGAACGAATTTTGATATATATTCAAAATTTCCAATTTCAAAGTAACCTGCTTACATTTTTTTACTGAAAGTAGCTACATATCCCTGCAAATTGAATCCTTAAATATGATTAAAGTCACAAATAAATACACATTTAATTCAAATGGCATATGGTTACTTTGAACGTACCTTTTGTAACCATTTACAAAGTCAAAAAAGACCAACATATAATAAACAATAAGATACACTAACTAATAATTTAATCTATATTTACATCAAGAGATAAAAACCATTAAACAAAATCTCAGGTGCATTCATTCATTAATATTCCATGTTTCTAAAAGCATTCGACGGATTAATATGTATATATATCTTAAAGTTGCATAAATTAACCAAAAATGTGTTGTAAGCTCTCTTTAAGGAAAAAAAATAGTGGTTTATGAGGTAAATTGATACCAAGCAGAAACCAAACACAATATGCACAAAGCACACATCCTCACAGCATCAACGAGCAACACATGTAGACAACAAAAAGAACCCATCCACCTGATTACACATTTTCATCGTTGTTTTTCTGCTACAGATTCGTCCACCTAATAATAATGAATATAAGTATGCTGTGAAAAAATCATGAAAAATCAATAAATATTACAATTACCTTTCTTTTAGGACATCCAGTGGCATAATGACCTGGTGTTTGACAGTAAGAGCAAGTTCTCTTTTTCTTCACGTTCTCTAAAGAAGACTTAATTCTAGTTGCATTTTTTGGACGCCCTTTCGTATTTGTCGGAACAATAGGATCACGGACAGATACAGATAACTGAGGTGTCATGTCTACTTGAGAAATTCCCTTGTAAGGACTTTGAGAAACATTCTCTAATGCTTTAGGATTTTTCCGAATCTTTTGATCTTCTAAAAAGTTTATCACGAAATTGTTGAATTTTTCTATCTCTGTAGGTGAGTCGCTTGCTTGTTCGATTGCTTTATCGCAGTTTGAACGAACACACCATAAAGTTAAGGCACTAACTCCATTTTCACAATTCATTTATTCTAGTCCAATGTTGCCATTACCCACCTTATACCTAACACTAAGTGTCCACCTTGGTAAAATATAGTGATCAGGAAGGTTTTCAACATGTCTTTTCTTCATCACGTAAAGGCTATGCTTGCATAATATCCCATATGTTTCATACTTAGCACATGAACACGTGACATTCACATGATCCATAAAACGAAAGATAACAATTCTCCAATGTCTTTTATCAATATTAAGTTGGCCAACCCTATATTTGATTTCTTTTGTGGTTTTACTTAAAGTCTCATGAGTTAAGTTACAATTAGCTTCTATCCATTCTTTTTTGAAAACCTCAAACATTTTTCTCGTATAAAAGTGACCTGCTTTTGCTTCTATCGAGTGAACAGAAGAAAGGATTGGACTGGAGTTCATGGTCTTAAAGTCTTCATCTTCTTCGGCAGCCCTTCGAGAGTCAACTGCTTTATCATATTGGAGTACAAATTCATTCAACATAGTCTTGGAATTAACAAATCCATCAAAAAATGAATGAATGCTCTCGCTTCTTCCACTTGTAGTCATGCCAGCAAAGAAAACATCTTTCAAGAAAGCTTTGGCCCAATGTATTCGTTGGTTATACATATCGTTTATCCAACTGTTACTTTCGATGTTATACTTACCGCGAATAACTTCCCAATTGGTTTCAAATTCTTCAATTGTATCACTCTTTACCCATTGTATATAAGCCTCTTTAAAATCACTATAACGGGCTACAAGTGGTCGCAGATGTTCCAATCCATGCTTCTTAATGTGCCATGCACAGAAACGATGGCGAGTGTTTGGAAAAACTTTCTTGATTGCATTACCCATAGCTTTATCCTGGTCTGTTATCATTTCCACTGGATACTTTCTAAACATACAATTTAAAAAATGCTCAAATAGCCATCGAAAAGTTTCTTCTTTTTCATTTTCTAGCAATGCACCACCAAACAATATAGATTGGCCATGATGATTCACACCAACAAACGGAGCAAATGGCATCTTAAACTTATTTGTCATGTATGTGACGTCAAACACAACGACGTCCCCAAATTTAGTATATGCCTCTCGTGATCTTCCATCAGCCCAAAAAACATTTTTAGGAGACCCATCTTCAAACAAATCCACGGCAAAATACTGGTTACTATCAACTAATGCTTTATCTTGGAAATGTTTGATCAGCCCATAAAACTCTTTACCTTTATATTGTTTACGTTGCTCAGATAAAACATCGGCACATTGCTTTGAGGTAACATCGACATCATATGAAGTTTTCATTGCATTTACAGCCTTTTTAATTTGACAAGGCCTCAACCCCGATTGACCTAGTTCCACCATAAGAGACTTACAAGCCATTGAACGGTGGATCTTCCCATGAGAACGATGTTTCATTACTTTGGTAGGAGTTGTACTCAAACTGTGATTGTGTGTGTCATTAAACACATCCACAAACCATTGCCCATCTTTTCCTTTTGATATTCGGAGCATTGCTTTGCATCCGGTCCTCAAATTTCTACGACGTTTCTTAGCCACCCCACATAAACTATTGCCCTTCAAACTTTTAAAGCCTTGTTTATTACACACATAGGTCTTCCGATAAGGCTCATTTGTGGTCTTATTTTTAAAGCTCCAATGAACACGTATACCGAATCCATGAAGAAAGGCATATTGGTTATAAAATGTATATGCATCCTTAGGTGTATTGAAAACCTTCCCCATAATATCATATTCATCACATGAAACATTCATAGTGTCCTCATTTACTCCTTCAGATTCAAATGTTGATTCTGAAGAAACATTTGCATCAACACTGTCGGTTGTGTGTGTTGCAAACGACTGATTCCCTACTAGGTTTTTTGAATTCATGATCTTAATTCTTATCTTTCTGATGTTACTGGATGAAATTCAACCTAAAATAATGCACCAAATTGGTCAATCTGATAATAAAGAAAGTTAATAGCTACTTTAACAGAATGTTGGTACCTGGTAATTTTGATAATCCATGAAATTGATGAGGATGAATGATAAAACAGGGTTCTACGTTGCTTAATCTAAAGAAAAAAAATATTTGTGATTACGGAATTCGAAGTTGAGAAGGAAACGCAGGTAAAATTGATAAGGAACGACAAAACAAAAAAAGATTAACTTTGTTCATACCTGGTCGTTTGGATTAAATGATGCAATTGATGACCATGAATTATAAAATAGAGCACTAGGTAGGTTACTTTTATAAAAGAATTAAGGATTCTGGCAATCGAAGTTAAGAAGGAATTATGGGTAAATGGAGAAGAATTTTAATATGAGTAGGATTTCATGGAAGCCGACAATAAAGGAAAAAATAACATATAAAATTGTAAATGCTTAAAATAAGTGAATGCAATTGACTTTATTTTCATCAAATGCACCTAACCTTATTTTCGTCTAGAACGGCATCATATTATATGGTTTCACACCTAAGGTTACATGTATTACAGCCTCACACTCACTTTTCCATATATATATATATATATATATATATATATATATATATATATATATATATATATATATATATATATATATATTAAGATTGTGAAAAATTTCAACAGTAAAATTGTTGAAATTTGTCCAACAATCGTCCCTCTTCTTTCCTTCCTTATATTTTTGCCGATTTCTATGATTTGTAGGGGGTGTTTTGTAATTTTTTTTCAGCGTGTCTTTACGTTGTTTATTGCTTCATTTTGTCGGTCGCACGTGTCAATCGATGGCCACTACTTCCTACTCCTAACACGGTGTCCTCCACCGTTTCTATTCCCCAATAACATTACTCCACCACATCTCCCCACCACCAACGCCTCCACACCTGAACACTAGATGCTTTCAAGCGTCTTCATCGATTGTGCTTCCCACCCCACCGCTTCTCTTCTATTTCTTCACCGAATCCTTTTTTTCCTTCATCCACCGCCATTCAATTCAGTCCCTGTCACTTCCTCCGATCTCCATCTATGTCTGACTACCATCAACAAAAGGGGAACAACGGTCACTAGGTCGATTGTCTCCACCGTAGAGAAACCCTCTTCGTTGTTGAACGAAGCAAAATCATAGAGAACTGTTCATTCGTTCCTTTCAACCTCCGTATTGCAGCGATTGAGATCAATTTTTCCAATTTCTAAAATCGAACACACACAAACACATCAATTTCAGTAAGTCAATCCTTTTCCATTTGGTAATTATTTTGTATTACTTTGGGAAATTTTCCATACTTTATTCACCCACAGCTCCATTCACCGCTGACTTCTGATTTCAGACGAAACCCAGTTCGATTACACGATGATTCGAACTTCCACCGCTTCCTTTCCCACCGCTTCCAGCTTAGCTGTTCCAAAATAGATGAGAGGGACGATAGATCTACATTATCACTGATTTCATTTTCCAGCTTAAAATTGATCACAAACGATCTATGTAGAACAGGTTAGCTTATTGTTCTACATATTAAATTGTATTTTGCCTGCTGATTTGAATTCAAAATTAGGTCCTTGCACAAAGAAATTGTGTCTTCAGGTGGAGTTTGAAAGATTGCACGCCAGGTGTTCGATGAAAGTACTCAAATATGTCAACCGTGTTGTTGGGTTCAAGAACAACCTTAGTGTTGTCTACAAACGAAAGAGACTTTGTATATGTATCAGGTGTTGTCTAGCTAGATCATGTTTATAAATATGATTTTTGTTGCTTTATTTTTAGAACGATTATCACATTTTCTTCTTTAGCAGATGTATAAGTCTTTTTTTTCCCGTATTAGGATACGCCACGAAAAAGTAACTCCATTAATGAATTCACTTTGTTAATCTATTAATTTAATTTTGTTCGTGGCGTCTCATTCAAATCATGTCTGCTTCAGTGTAACGTCCCAAAATTCAAGACTAAAAATTTCTTTTAATAAAATATTACTTAAAGTAAAATCATCATTTCAAAACATAATAGAGTATTCGTTTTCAAAACACATGTTCATTATCAGAGTAAAACATTCTCAGGCTGACTAATCTATGGTGTGTGTCATGAGATCATCCCGAGCTCCATCATCCGCTACCGGAAGCACCTGAAACCAAAACTGAAAACCGTAAGCACGAAGCTTAGTGAGTTCCCCAGATACCACATACCATACAAACCATTCATAGCTAAGTACCATACGTAACCGACTTATCCATAATCAAGTAAGGTGCTATGTCTCAAACATAGTTTTGCCTAGGGGTGTCGAACGGGTAAAATTTTCGGGTTTCGGGTAGAACGGGTATTTCCTTAAGAAAATAATACCCGATACCCGACCTATATTGTAATTCGGGTTTTCGGGTTTCGGGTATTCGGGTTTGAGGTCGGGTCAGGTAATGGTATACCCGAAAATTTCTTAAATAACACTTATTGATAATTTTTTTTATACATGTTGATTGGTTTAATAAAGAATCAGGTAGGAAAATACTCCATACAATTAACAAGTACATATATAATAACAATACAAATCATTATAATATGTTATGTACTTTTTTAAATTCCATTCCGTGCGAAAGTGAGAAACTGAGAATTGTGATGACGGTTCAGGACTTCAGCTTCAACGTCGTATTCCCTTTGCAAGTTTACGTCAACTGTCGAGTCGTCGTTCATAAGAAGGAAACGAAGGGTTTTGTTTTATTTGAAGTGTGCGTACGTGATGGCATTGTATATTTGGTATTATTTAAAAAACGAATTCGAGTATTCGGGTATACCCGAAAATAAATATCCATACCTAAAACCCGACCTATACTATTATCGGGTTAACCTATTACCCGAATGTTCATACCCGTTATCCGTTCTACCCGACCCATTCTACCCGAATTCAAAACGGGTCGGGTGGGTAGAACGGGTTTCAAGTTTTTTCGACAGGCCTAGTCTTGCCATTATGCCACGGGCCGCGCGTGGTCTTCCTGGTCAAGCCTGGGCCGCTCCCTGGGTCTTACAGACAAGTGCCAAGGGCCACCCCTGGTCTTACAGACATGTGCCAAGGGCCACTCCCTGGTCTTTTATGCAAGTATCACAAAGACAACCGTACATACTACTCTACTTAGCTAAACAGCATACAGTGTGCCAGAAGCCACCTCCTGGTCTTTCATATATAATATCATACAATGCGCCAGGAGCCACCTCCTGGTCTTTCATACATATTGCCTAGGGCTAACCCCCGGGTCTTCCTATCATCCATAATAACATATTGTGTGCCAGGAGCCGCCCCCTGGTCTTTCATGCATATTGCCTAGGGCTAACCCCTGGGTCTTCCTACCATACATAATAACATACTGTGTGCCAGGAACCGCCCCTGGTCTTTCATGCATATTCTAAATGGGCCGGCATTGGTGCCTTAGACCCATACAAACAGTGAGGAGACTCACATCGCACTGCTAAACTCTACTGATACTCCTCTGGTTGCTGACCGACAGCTCTCTGAACTCCTGCTCCACTAGCTCCCCGAGCTACCAATATCAATGCAACACTTAGTCTAACTATCCCCCGAAAGTCAACTAAGTCAACTTTGGTCAAGGTCAAAGTCAACCTTCCAGGTCAACCCTACTCGCCGAGTCACCCTATTGACTCGCCGAGTTTATATGTTCAGAGTCCTCCTCTTAGCGACTCGACTCGCCGAGTCAGTCCATGACTCGTCGAGTCTACCGATTACCGAGTCCTGACCTGTCCAACTCACCGAGTCTCCATTCGACTCACTGTTTCGAGTCTCAACTCGAAGGGTTTGGGGTTTTGCGACCTGACTCGCCGAGTCCAAGAACAGACTCGCCGAGTCCAAGACAATCTTCATCCAATTCGCCGAGTTGTTCTTCCAACTCGCCGAGTTCATGCCCAACTTCATCCGACTCGACGAGCTGTTCATCCCACTTGTCGAGTTCCTCCTCATCTTCAAGCTACTCGCCGAGTCCATCCGGTCCTTCATACATGCAGAGGACTTTTGAGTCATGCAGGGACTCAAATCTGTAGATCTACCCTTCCCAAGCCTATTCCTCACGTAAAGTTGCAAACTTTACGTGTAGAGAAGGAGATCTAAGCAAAATACACCATAAACTAGGGTTTAAGGCAAGGAGGCTCCATAATCAACTCAAGGGCTGCTACTTTATGCTTCTCAAGACCATAATATGCTTAGATCTGAAGTAGCAACTTCAGATCTGGCTTCTAACTCAAAATAATAACATTATGGCTAAAAAGCCCCAACAACCACACATAGATCTAGGTGCAAAAAGGGTCCAGGAACTAGTTTATTACCTCCAAATGCTCAGAATGAACTCACAATCCCAGATCTATAGTCCCTTCTTGCTCCTCCAAGTTCCTTCTTCTTTCTCCAAGCTTTAATGCACCTTCCAAGGCAACAAATGGCTCAATCAAAGGATATGACAGCTAGGGTTTGGTATCCAGGGCTAAAGTGGCAGTAAGGAACCCTAGGAAGAAGATTAAGACGTTTATATAGGCTCCAAGTCCCGAATTTAGGGTTTTCCACGCACAGGCCAGACTCGCCGAGTCACCTTGGCCGACTCGCCGAGTCGGTCACTTACTCCTCGACCCAGATCCCACTCGGACTTGCCGAGTTCCTCCTTGGACTCGCCGAGTCGCCCCTAAAAATTAGGGTTTTCTTTCCTTTCTTGGCCTCCAAAACTTTGGGTGTTACAACTCTCCCCCACTTAAACTAAACTTCGTCCTCGAGGTTTGCCATGGTCCACTGCCTGCGATCTGCTTTCAAAACCCGCCAATTATCCCAACACCAGCTGCCTACCTTCACTGGTCTTCCACCTAGTCATTTTGACTAACACAAATCCTTGCGGATAATTATTTCGGGTCAACTCTGACCCTGATCATTCTGGAAACACAACTTACTCAGCCGACAACCTTCTGGTACTCTCCGAGTACTGCAACTGGACCCATAGGGATTCACCCCTTCTTTCCTCATGCGATTCCATTGCCTTCCCAAGGCGATGCCCCAAAACAACTATCTCCCTTGCCACTGTGAAGATCCTATCTTCACCAATCCATTACTCCCGCTACTTCCAGTACGGTTCATTATCGTCAGTATCCACTGGGCATTCTTTCTACTATAATTGGTGTCGAGCACCCCACGACCAACTATCTGAATTTCACCATAGACTGCTTACCAGCACTGCTAATGGCTGGAAATTTCTGTTATTCCTTATCTGCCTCCCGGATGAACTGAGGCCACCCTGGTCCCTACCAATCTACCAATATCTGGATTACCGGCTCCCACCGGTCGCTAGCCCCAACTCAACTCCTAGTCGCTCCCAGCGACTTTCGAAGAAACTTCACCAATAACCGCTCAATCCATTCTGCCACTAAATCATACACTTGATACATTCGATCTAACGAATAGGGACCAATGAATGCTACGGGCCGCCCGGTAGTCTTACAACACTTTTATGCTGCCAACCAACCAAAGCTACGGGCCGCCCCGCAGTCTTGCTAAACCAGTGCTACGGGCCACACGGTAGCCTAACCCTACTCTCATACGATTGCTGCGGGCTGCACCGCAGTCTTGCAAATCTAATGCTACGGGCCATACCGCAGTCTTACTAATCTAGTGCTACGAGCCACACCGCAGTCTTACTAAACCAGTGCTACGGGCCACACCGTAGCCTAACCATACTCTCATACGATTGTTGCGGGCCGCACCGCAGTCTTGCTAATCTAATGCTACGGGTCACACCGCAGTCTTACTAATCTAATGCTACGGGCCACACCGCAGTCTTACTAATCATCCTCACATACGATTGCTACGGACCACACCGCAGTCTTAATATACTTCTCTTATTATTTAGCCACTGGTGAATGCTACGGCCATCCGGTAGTCTGACAACACCTTTCCACACCGACTAGCTGCTAGTGGATGCTACGACTAACCCATAGTTGATCATACAGCACAATCGAGTACTCCCAAGTGGTACTCATGTCCCAAATGGAACTCCCAACCGATTCCTATGTAATCCGCGACCAGAAATTTCGAGAATGAGGTCTCACAATTGGCAAGTTTTCCCAACTTCCAATTTACACTATCCTCCAATCATACAGTCACCTAAGCCGTCTTTCTTCCTAACAGGAGAGCGAAACTTACTCTAGTTTCAAAACCCCTTCTACTCCCATAACCTGATTGTTTCTCCCCCACTTAGCCTCAGCTAAGTCTTTACTGCCTGCGAAAACCCGAAGATTTCCATTCCTTCCTTCCTTACACGATAGGCATGATAACCACCATCGCCCTATCCCTGCTAGCGATCCGCCTCTAGCCCACTCCAACTACCGTATGATTACCGAATACTAGATGAACACCTCCCGCATCCCTGATGCTAAAAAAAATCCTCTAAGCTCTGACTACTGTCCTTATAGTCCGAATAACTGGGCACAGACTCCTTGGTGATAAGCCACTTTCCTTGATGCTTCTGAAAGCCATCCCGAACGCCCAGATTAGAACCATCAAACCCTGATGACGATGGCTGACCACTCCCCGAACCATTTTCAACCGTAACCGAGATGATACTGGACACTTCGAACCTGAAGTGAAAGATGACCTATACTAGCTACTAATAGCTCCTGATATTCAATTGGCATATGACAATTCCAAAATACAATCCAAATACAAGCATAGAGACAAATCATACATAAAATCGCCTGAGTCCAGGGTAAAAACTTCCCTAATTCACATAGGAATGAAAATAGCCATAGATACGTACCTGCAACATTCCTTGTTGTAATCCAGATCTTCTGCATCTGTCACTGCAAGGCACTACCCTCTCGCCCATCCGTAAACCTCATAGTCGTTGGGGCAGGCGCACTCCCTGCTCCTCCCCCTCATCATCGGGCAGTCGGTCCTCTTGTGGACCACCTGATTGCAGTGAAAACATAATGGGCTTGCCCCCCGTGGGCAGTCCCTGCTGACGTGACCATCACTGCTACACTTGTAGCAGCTGGAACCCCTGAAACGACACACTCCCTCGTGCGGTTTCCCGC
The DNA here is from genome assembly GCF_051521515.1 of Lactuca serriola. Classification (NCBI taxonomy): domain Eukaryota; kingdom Viridiplantae; phylum Streptophyta; class Magnoliopsida; order Asterales; family Asteraceae; genus Lactuca; species Lactuca serriola. The sequence continues at coordinate 23,729,376 of NC_136408.1, forward strand.
ACGTGCTGCACTGACTTCGGCCCTGCCGACCCACTAATCGCTGATCTGAAGTCTTGGGTCTCTTCTCGGGACCCTCCAAAGTGAATTTCTGATCTGACTTCCTCTTCACAATGTGCTCTAGATCGATCTCCCTTTCCCTAACTCTGGCAATCATAGAGTCCAGGGTCGGGCATGCTGAGAAGCTGACATGCTCCCGAATCTCCGCTCTCAACATGTCATGATAGCGGGTCCTCTGCATCTCATCATCCCATGCATACTGAGGAACTAATAGGGCCCTCTCCCGAAACTTGGCGGTAATCTCCGCCACCGACTCTGTCGTCTGTCTCATGTCTAGGAATTCTCTGGCCAGCTACTGAAGCTCCACTGCCGGCGCAAACTCTGCCCTAAACCTGGTCACGAAGTCTGACCAGGTCATAGCCTCGACGACCGAGGCTCCCAATGAGTCTCCAACTGACTCCCACCAATCTCTAGCTCTGTCTCTCAAACATGCCGCCGCAAAGCGGACCTTCGACCCATCCGGGCAGAAGCTCGTCAACTGTGCAGACTCAATGTCTACGATCCATCTCGTGCCAGCAATGGGGTTGTTTACCCCGTGAAAATCCGGTGCACCACACCCTATGAAGTCCTTGAAGGACAGTGTGCGCATACTTGCCTGGCCAGACACCAAATCACTCCTGAAAGCTCGGAGGCGATCCTCCATCAGCTCAATGATCCCCTCCTTGATCGACCCGAAAATGACCGGGGTCGCCTCAAGGATGCCTCTCGTAATCTCAGATGAGATGAACTCGCGCAACGCATCATCAACTGGTTCGGATCCCGCGCCCGAACCTGATCCTGAACCGGATCTTGACCCGCCCACTGGTTTCTCTCGCAACATTACCATGCTGAAAATATAACACAACCACTATCAGAATACTGATCACTGCTGCGAGGCCAAACACACGCACTACCAGGTTCCCGGTCTTGTCTCGGCCCTTCCCGAATCGAGTACGGATCCTCTGCTTTCAGTAGTACGGGCCCATACTACCTTCCACATCTATCCGTACTTTCCTCAAGAACTGCCTTGACTCCACCAGGTCCCTTTTCTACTACTTCTGCTCCCAGCACAACCTCATCCTAGGCTGACCCTAGGGAAACCTCTGACTCAACTCAAACTAGTCCTCAGCTGCTGAAGGCTTCCTCGCGATGCCAATTAGCCATCACCTGGATACCATCACATGTGACGAGGCTCAGATAATCCTTCGAGTAAAAGACTCGTCCCTACAACGGTTAGACTCAAACAAGAGCTGCGCAATAGGGCCAAGTCCAGCACTCTGAGATTATTCAACCCTGATCACATGTGACGTGGCGTATCCACTTAATGGCTAACTCCCATCACTCAAAATCCCACAATGCACAAAGCAAGCAGCATTCGGACGAGGGGAAAATCTAACCACAACATACTTAACCAATCATATCCAAATAGCAAGAATCTGCACTGGCATGCAACACAAACTCATAAACTCAGTCATAACCTAAACAGGCTATCCTACTACTGTCTAATCAGCACTATCATGCAGCTCAAACACATATAATAGGCACATAAGGCATCATTCCTAGATCCTTATTCCTAATCTAGCATGTTGTTCTATCAACTGATAATCATAACATAAACTTGTATGGGTATTTTGGGGTACTTACTTGAGCTCGGTTGATTGCATGCACAACACCTCTTTTCTCTTTTCAAAGTTCTTTTCTTTCTGAATTCTTTTTGCTTTTCTGAAACCGTTTTCTTTCTCAAAAACTCTCTTTTTACAAAACTGTCTTTTCATTTGAAAACTTTTATACCAATTCCTCAGTTTGAGTTTAGACACACCCGAGAGCATGTCCGAATCCCTCAAACCAAGGCTCTGATACCAACTTGTAACGTCCCAAAATTCAAGACTAAAAATTTCTTTTAATAAAATATTACTTAAAGTAAAATCATCATTTCAAAACATAACAGAGTATTCGTTTTCAAAACACATGTTCATTATCAGAGTAAAACATTCCCAGGCTGACTAATCTATGGTGTGTGCCATGCGATCATCCCGAGCTCCATCATCCGCTACCGGAAGCACCCGAAACCAAAACTAAAAACCGTAAGCACGAAGCTTAGTGAGTTCCCCAGATACCACATACCATACAAACCATTCATAGCCAAGTAACATATGTAACCGACTTATCCATAATCAAGTAAGGTGCTATGTGCCAAACATAGTCTTGTCATTATGCCACCGGCCGCGCGTGGTCTTCCTGGTCAAGCCCGGGCCGCTCCCTGGGTCTTACAGACAAGTGCCAAGGGCCACCCCCTGGTCTTACAGACATGTGCCAAGGGCCACTCCCTGGTCTTTTATGCAAGTATCACAAAGACAACCGTACATACTACTCTACTTAGCTAAACAGCATACAGTGTGCCAGAAGCCACCTCCTGGTCTTTCATATATAATATCATACAATGCGCCAGGAGCCACCTCCTGGTCTTTCATACATATTGCCTAGGGCTAACCCCCGGGTCTTCCTATCATCCATAATAACATATTGTGTGCCAGGAGCCGCCCCCTGGTCTTTCATGCATATTGCCTAGGGCTAACCCCTGGGTCTTCCTACCATACATAATAACATACTGTGTGCCAGGAACCGCCCCTGGTCTTTCATGCATATTCTAAATGGGCCGGCATTGGTGCCTTAGACCCATACAAACAGTGGGAGACTCACATCGCACTGCTAAACTCTACTGATACTCCTCTGGTTGCTGACCGACAGCTCTCTGAACTCCTGCTCCACTAGCTCCCCGAGCTACCAATATCAATGCAACACTTAGTCTAACTATCCCCCGAAAGTCAACTAAGTCAACTTTGGTCAAGGTCAAAGTCAACCTTCCAGGTCAACCCTACTCGCCGAGTCACCCTATTGACTCGCCGAGTTTATATGTTCAGAGTCCTCCTCTTAGCGACTCGACTCGCCGAGTCAGTCCATGACTCGCCGAGTCTACCGATTACCGAGTCCTGACCTGTCCAACTCACCGAGTCTCCATTCGACTCACTGTTTCGAGTCTCAACTCGAAGGGTTTGGGGTTTTGCGACCTGACTCGCCGAGTCCAAGAACAGACTCGCCGAGTCCAAGACAATCTTCATCCAATTCGCCGAGTTGTTCTTCCAACTCGCCGAGTTCATGCCCAACTTCATCCGACTCGACGAGCTGTTCATCCCACTTGTCGAGTTCCTCCTCATCTTCAAGCTACTCGCCGAGTCCATCCGGTCCTTCATACATGCAGAGGACTTTTGAGTCATGCAGGGACTCAAATCTGTAGATCTACCCTTCCCAAGCCTATTCCTCACGTAAAGTTGCAAACTTTACGTGTAGAGAAGGAGATCTAAGCAAAATACACCATAAACTAGGGTTTAAGGCAAGGAGGCTCCATAATCAACTCAAGGGCTGCTACTTTATGCTTCTCAAGACCATAATATGCTTAGATCTGAAGTAGCAACTTCAGATCTGGCTTCTAACTCAAAATAATAACATTATGGCTAAAAAGCCCCAACAACCACACATAGATCTAGGTGCAAAAAGGGTCCAGGAACTAGTTTATTACCTCCAAATGCTCAGAATGAACTCACAATCCCAGATCTATAGTCCCTTCTTGCTCCTCCAAGTTCCTTCTTCCTTCTCCAAGCTTTAATGCACCTTCCAAGGCAACAAATGGCTCAATCAAAGGATATGACAGCTAGGGTTTGGTATCTAGGGCTAAAGTGGCAGTAAGGAACCCTAGGAAGAAGATTAAGACGTTTATATAGGCTCCAAGTCCCGAATTTAGGGTTTTCCACGCACAGGCCAGACTCGCCGAGTCACCTTGGCCGACTCGCCGAGTCGGTCACTTACTCCTCGACCCAGATCCCACTCAGACTCGCCGAGTTCCTCCTTGGACTCGCCGAGTCGCCCCTAAAAATTAGGGTTTTCTTTCCTTTCTTGGCCTCCAAAACTTTGGGTGTTACATTCAGTGAGAAGACCGACCCAGATTCGATGAAGAAGGTGGCTGAAAGTTCAATTTTCCGGTCAATGTTGATGTGGTTATTGGTGAAACCACTGTTAATCTCGACCTTTGGGATACTGCAGGTAATTATTTCTATTACCTCTTTTCCGATTCAAATAGGTTACGTGATTATTGCAGAAACGCTTGGACGAAATTGATGCATTTCGAGTTGCTGATAGTCATAATTGATGATTTACTTATGAAAATTGTGATAGATTAACAATACTAAAGGTGTAAATTGATGAAAAATTAGGTCAGGAGGATTATAATAGACTGAGACCACTGAGTTACAGAGGAACAGATGTCTTTTTATTGCCTTTCTCTCTTATCAGCAGACCCAACTATGAAAACATTTCATTTTCTTAGACGATGAAACAACTGCTCAAAGTTGATATAAAGATTTGAAGTCTTTTATTGTTGGGTAGATACGTACCATCTTTCTGTGATTCTGATTCTTCATAACTTCATATGGTTTTCACCTAGATTGAAATTTTATGTAAAATAGGTCAACGTCTATGGAGAAGAAGGGGCACCAATACTACTCGATTCCAGATGGAAAAATCCGTGACAAACAATTGGAATAGTGCGTTAATAATATAATTATGGTATATCTATTTTTATGACGATTATACCCCTCTGCCATTAACATCTAACATGTGGATAACCACATTGAAATATTACGTTGTAGAAGGAATTAGAATCGAATTCAGTTTTTTTAACCGAATCAAACAAGAGGTACATCTCCATTTTCTTGCATAATAAGTTGAATGAAAGAAGGGATAATAGAGACATTAATATCAGAAAACAAGGTATTCACTCAGTATTTCACACAATATTTTTTTCAAAATTTATGTGTTTGTATTTCCTTGATTTATATTTTATCAGGCGTTGCATTCTGAAGTCGGGATGTTAGTAGTTACTGTTAAGAAAATTCAAGATACTATGACACGTATGGAGGAAGATGTCAGAGAAAATGTTGATTATAATCACTTAATATTCAATTTTATAAAATTATAAATTCATCAACAATTTATAAAATTTGTCCATTTCATTGCAGGATAGAGCCGCTTTGCCTTTAATGGTGGCAAACCAAGAAAAAAATGCAGCAAATTCTCATCACAATGATTATAGGGAAACTGTATCAGAGGCAAGTAGAATACTCCATATCTTATTATAGATTTTTATGACCATTTTATCCATTTAGCTATTGAAATGTTGTTTTTAAGGAATACATGCAGGAAATAGCAATATGCTTTCATTTATTTGTGTATTACAATTTACAGCATCCTACTTTCAATTATTTTCTTATTAATCAATGTATTTTAAAAAGATTCAAAAAATACAGGATTGTAGTTTTAATTTGTGAAAAGATGTATCCAATTATAGAAGTTAAAAGTGTTTCACATTTTGGATTACATTGCTATGATTGGGTATATTCTCAAAGTATAAGGTTGTAATTGGGAGAATGAAAGTGATTATTATGTATGATTCTCACAAATCTTAAAACTCTAATTTTAACATGTTATTACAACAGGTAGATTCAGAATGCTCAACCACACAAGGAGGAATTTGTACATAATGGAGAACCAACATACATTGTATCGGTTGAATGTGATGAATGATTTGTTACATCCACCGGCATTTCCAGCTTCCGTTGAATCCAGGTTCCGATCGAATCCTCTCTACTTCTCCCTTTTCTCATGATCTCCAGAAAAAGTCTGACATGGGTACTGTTTCTGAGAAACTTCAGCCTCCATGAACCTCAATTGGTGTCCCAATCAGATTCATCACCAGTTGCTGGATCGGATAAGGGCTAAATGTGATGAACATCATCTTAAATTTGAATTTTTTTTACAGATGTCCTCAAGCAAACTTCAGATGACGAATCAAGAAACAAGAAAGATGACCACTTAAAACTTTTCAACCTACCTTGCTTTTCTTTGCTTAATGACCAGGTTACTATTTCTCTTAAGATTTCATAGAATTGACCTCAATTTTAGCCTTTTTGTTGTTAGAATTGAAAGAAATTCAACAACTTTTTATAACTGAAAACTTGGAATTTAGTACTAATTTCACCTTACATCCAACAATTTTTTATTACTGAAAAGGAAGCCAAGAAGAAACTCAAGGTATGGAATGGAATCATTGATTCCATTAGAATGAAGTTAATGGTAGTGTGTCGGTTATGTAGAGGACATTTAATATTTCTCAACATTATTACATTCAACAGGCATGAGAATGGTATTTTGGTGTTTTAGTCAAAAAATAATAAGTTGTTTGGGATTGGATATTCCTCAAACCGAAAGAACATGTATTATGCTTTTATTGTAGTACCCAAAACATTTGACAATCAAGGTAATCATGTCTTTTACTTTTGTTTTGACTTTTTTTTTAAATTTATCATTATGGTTTAAACCAAAAAAAGTACAATTTATGATTATATTTTTTTCAAAAATCAAGGAAATGAGGGTTTAAGACCTGCTGATATATATATATATATATATATATATATATATATATATATATAAGCAGGTTTTATCATTCTGTAATGAAACCTATTTGATTTGCAGGTAAAATCAACTTCTCACATCATCTTTGTACGGATTCTGAACGACCGATTGGTTTGTCCGATATAATTCCCCTTTCTGAAGCATTTGTTTAATACTACACTGTAAAATTCGTTGTTTTGCGATAAAATAGATTTGTCTACACATGATGTTCTTTGACCATTTTTTACATTCTCTCTTAGCTGAGCTGTAGAATATCAGTGATTTATGAGCCTCCTAATCTGTATTTTTTGTATTGAATGTCTTATTAGGTGGATGAGGAGTTTCACAAGTCTAATCACTCTTGGAATTTTACCAGACAAAGACATTAGGGCTTGATACATAAACATTTGTTGGTCTTGATATGAATCGGATTTCTCTACATACATCACGACTTTCATTTAAAACTACATGGATTTAAGATTGTATTTTCATTGTTTCTGAAAATCTATTCAAATATAGCATTCTACTACTTTTGGTAGCATGATCTATCATTACATTTCCATTCATCCGATTGATAGAAAATTACACAGAATAGCAACATACTTTAATTTGGATACCAATTTATGCAACGTACTTCATGATTTGTCTCACAAAACGAACACATTCCGCCCTACGCAACGCGCGGGTAACCCCTCTAGTTATTATTATTTTTATTATTACTAACAGTGGCGGCGAATGAAAAACCATTTTCATATCGTACCCGTCCAATATTTTCAACTTTTAATCTGGACCCTTATAATTCCTTATTTACGGTTATTTTGATTCCACCTCCGGAGTCTCCCACGACCTCCCCCTAATTTTGCAACCTTCGTGGCTCCGTCAACATCGATCCCTTCCCATGTTCTTCAATCGCCATCAAGATCGATGTCAAACTTCTAACCTCCTAACAGTTGATTACATCGATCTCTTCACACGACTTTCGCATGTAAGGATCTTTTGTTATGATTTTTCATAGTTTTCCCTCCTTGACTCAGAATCAGTGTGTTGATTCATCCTCTTCTTAATCTCATCATACTTTCGTAGTTCATTCAATTTTATGATGTAATGTTCTCTCTAGGAGCCATTTTGATTTTTTTGCAATGAAGCTCTTCATCCAGGTAGTCCCACCAAGATCCTTAAGATTTCAAGTTCCTCTCTTATCTTTGTTACATTGATTTTTTCGTGGTTTTAAAGGATTTACCACAGATCTTGGCTCATTGGTTGAAGGTACGAGCTGTAATTAATATAGGCCAGTGATGGCACTATAGATCTCGATCTTCCTCTTTATGCTTCCACTTCTTCGGTTTTACAGAAAATTTTTGTATATTTCACTCCCTACCAAATCTAGCTAAATGCAGAAAAATATGTTAGACACTCAAAAAACTGACATGGCAAGGTGCTAGGAATGGTAGCACTCCTAGCACCTTGTCACGTCAGCTTTTTGAGTGTCGTCTCATTTTTCTCTATTTAACTCCTAATATTAACATTCGGTAGGGAGTGGTAACACTCCTATCACTCCAATCAAATTCATATCCATGTCAAGTTTATCAAGTGATGTTCACCCCGTTATGTGATCTATACATCTAAAAATATATCATACGTTTAAGTATGTTATTCTACACAAAAATTTACTAGTAATCTTCATCGCCATAATCATTTCTGGATTTAAAGAGCCTTCTAACGATAGATGCCACAACACCAAGAAGCATAAACAACACCAAGGTATCAAACCCACTGCCGACTCCCACAGCCACACTAGGCCCAGGTGTAAAGAATGAAAACGACGACCACCCGCAACCACCATACCCATAACCGTATCCACCGATCAGCGGTGGTGAAACCGATGGGTTGATGTAAATATTGGTCCTGCCACCACACAAATAAACATCAAATTACTTTGATATAGAGAATATATAACCACATGAAATTACCTTGAGTTATTGATTCTTAGTGAAGATGAATGAGGTGTTGATTGATTTGGGGTGGAACGGAACGCCTGACCACCGACACGTCCGCCAGATTTTGTTACGAAAGCTGGATCGATTGATCCAAATGTTAAGACCCAAGTTGTCATTGTTACCAAAGCAAGCTTTACCAGTTGATTGTTGTCATTAACTCTGAAGGTTCATGATTTCCCACGTACAAAAACTATCAAAATAAACAAAATTAAAGTGTAATCGAAGTGTTGAGTAATTGAAATTCGAGATTAACTGGATGAAGATGACTCTACGGGGTTTTGTGATGGAGATTTGGGGGATTTTTTACCAATCAAATTCCTCTCTCTCTCTCTCTCTCTCGTCAAATCTATAACAAGGTATGGGTGGCGACCCCCCTAGCGAGAGCTATGGGTGGTGTTCATGGATTGTTGGCGAGCATAACGAGTGAGTTTGACACCTGTAACAACCATAAAATTCACAAAAAAATTAAACTTTTAAAGTCAATCTACAAATCATCATTGTTTACAATTTAGTTTTCAACACATGTTTAATATCGAGTTTTCCCGAAATCATAAATCAAAACACAAGGAGGTGCACGATCACACCTTTTATTTCCCACGATCATCTGAGGTACCTGAAAAATAACTCAAAACTTAGTGAATTTCCCCCAAAGTATCAACACAACACATAATCAATAATAATAACAGAAAACAACATGCAAATAGAGCTTTCAGTCTGACTGGAACGCTCCATCGTCCTACAGTCTATCAGGTACGCTCACAGAACCTTCAGCATGACTGGTAAGCCTCACCGGGCCTTCAGCCTATCTTGAACGTTCTCCGGGCCTTCGGCCTGACTGGTAAGCCCTACTAGCCTGCAATCTATCTGGGACACCCTAGGTCTATTCGCCTTGAGAACATAACAGGATCGCCTCAACCCAACATACCAGCACATATCAACATATACCATATCAAACCTTAGGTAGCATATACAGACAATCATACATATCTAACAGATCACTAAGCATAGCATTATCCTATATATTATGATACAGATCTAACATGTCACTACAACATACAAGCATGTGATAAACCATGATAACAATCCAAAGGGGCCGACCTTGGTGCCTTCGACCCAAAAATATAGTGAGGAAAACTCACATCGCAAACTAAACAGAACTGATGAGGTCCGACTCCGAATCTCAGCTCTCTAACCAATACCTATTTCCACCAAGTGACCAATTCCATCAAAATCCCAAAATACCCTCAAGGTGAAACTTGGTCAAAGTCAAAGTCAAATGGTCAATACACTAAGTCAACTGAGTCAACCCAGTCGAGTCAACTCAACAAGGCTAACCTATGCGAGTACGTGGGGCGTACTCTAGAGGTACGCTTAGCGTATGTGAAGCCTCACATAAGCAAGCAATTAAATATAAATAAAAAGACAGGGAGAAGATACATACCCGTCACCACGTCGGGAGTTGCACGCGCCTCCTCGACCGTCAACTGGAATGCCCTGATCTTCGCCATAGACACGTTTGCTCGGCCCCAACGCCCGTTAGTAATCCAAAGAGTTGCAGGAGCGGGTGTTGACACCAGTCCTGCTGCATCCAAACTCGGACAATGACCCTTCTTGTGGCCCCTCTGATTGAAATGAAAGCAAAGCATATCAGATCCCTGGGTGGTGATAGTAGTACAATCCCTGCTATAATGACCTGTCCGGCCGCACTTGAAGCAGCCAGAACCACCATCCGGCACGGTCCCTTGTGCGCCTTGTCGCACTTACCACAACGACTACGACCCTGATGGCCTCTCGATCTGGAATCTGATACCTTGGGCCTCTTTCCCGAACCCCTTGATATTTGAACCTCATCCGAATTCCTCTTCCTCTCCATCTCCAGGTCAATCTCCATCTCCCTAGCTCGAGCTATCATATCCTCCAGCGTCTTGCAGCTGGATCGGCTCACAAATTGCCAAATGTCACTCATCAACATTTCATGATATCGAGCCTTCTTTGTCTCCTCATCCGCCACATACTACAGAACCAAAAGCGCCCTCTCCCGGAACATCGCAGTGATCTCATCCATCGTCTCCGTAGTTTGGCGGAGATCCTGAAACTCTCGCGCCAACTGTTGTACCTCAATCACCGGTGCAAATTCAGCTCGGAACCTGGTCGAGAAATCATCCCATGACATCACATCAACGACATCGTCACCCACTGAACATTCTATCTCCTCCCACCAGTCTCGTTCCCTGTCCTTCAAAAGGCAAGAAGCTAGTCTGACCTTATCCCCCTCGGGACAACGACCAGTGCGAAAGGCGTTAGCAACACCTGATAACCACCGTTGAATCGCTATGGGGTCCTTCTCCCCATGATAATCTGGAGCTCCACATGCCCAAAACTCCCTGAATGTCAAAAAATGTGCTCCTGCTAGTGCCATTATCTCAGAACGAAACGAGCTCAACCGCTCATCCAGAACCTCTAGAATACCCTCCTTGACCGAGCCAAAGATCACAGGAGTCTGATCAAGAATGCAACGAGTAATCTCATACAATACGAAATCCCTAGTCTGCTCATCGAGTTGCCCGACTCTAGATCCTGAGCATGAACCGTCACCAGCACCAGAATTGTCAACAGGACTGATAGTTTCATTTTATTTACTTCTTTTTATAGTTTATTTTAGCATAGGGATGAGTGTGTGACAGAATCGGTACCGACCCGTACCGTTCCCGATTTCCCAAAAACCGAATTTGGTCAAAAGTCAATCTCGAATACCGAACCGAATTAACATCACCGGTACCGGTACCGGGAATGATACTGGTTTTCGGTACTAGTACCGGTATCGGCGGTACCAATTCCCGAATTTCCTGGTATTTAGAGTACCAGGTACCGTCCCATATTTTCAAATATATGAGATTCAAGAAAAAATGCTAGCTTTATAAGTATATATGAAGATTATGTCACAGATAAATAAATAAAGAAAATCAGTGATTCGAATATCATATCTCCGATAGTTAAAGCAAACATCTTATCCACCAAGCTATGAGTCTTTTCATGGTTTAAGCTCTACTTTCAATTATTGTGTTCACTTGAATCCTTTATTATAATTTTAATAATAAAATTATTAAAATTATTATAATTTTTATTATTATTATTATAAATATATGTTTTAAAAACATATATTAATACTATTAAAAAAATACATACAAAATCATATAAATACGTTTAAAAACATATAAAAAATTTATACGTATTATGAAAATATACATATAAAAACATATAAAAACTTTATACGTATAAAAAAAACAAATTTATATGATTTTATACATATTTTTTTAATAATAATACATTTTTATGTATAAGTATGTTTTATACCTAATTTTTAATAACATTAAAATGTTTTGTGTGTATAAATATGTTTTATGTGACATTCTCTATTTTCAGAACCAGAAAAAAATTACGCTTTAAAAATCATAATACTTTATTTTTTGGAAAATCCCAATACATAAAAATATTTTTTAGTACAAGTGGTTGTCTCAAATAATAAAATCTTAAAGATGTCATAAATCAATACACTACATGTGTTACAGCGGCGTAAAAACTTCATGGTCCTAAACACTATTACGTGTCATAAATCAATACACTACTTAGCATCCTACTCACGTCTTTAGCAGTCTTAACACCGCTACCTGTGATACACATAAATTAAGTGGGTCAGGTTGGAAAATCTAGTGAGATGCATATGATTTAATCATTAATTTTCCCAAAAATTTAGGATTTTTTTCAAGATTTCCGTAACTAAAATAGTTTCAATTATGGGATGGAATGCTAGCACCAGAGTATTAGATTTTAGACAAAACTGCAAGAATGGTCCTTGTGGTATGTCGAAAATTGTCATTTTGGTCCAAAAAGGTTTGGATTAACACCATAATGAGTTTGATCTAATTTGTTTTGAACTTTTTCATAATGACGATTTTGTCTTTATTATTTTTTTTCTTTTTTGGTTTTTTTTATTTATTTAAATATTTTTCTGATTAAAAGAAAAAGTAAAAAAATACCTTTTCTATTTTCTTTTTATAATTTTTTATAAAGAAATAAAAATAAATAAATAAAATATGCTCTCTCTCTCTCTCTCTCTCTCTCTCTCTCTCCATTGATTCTTAAAGACATTACCACCATTCCAACCTACAACTCCGTCACCATAGCACATTCTGAATCCCACCTCCATGCATGATGCATCGATTCATCAACACTGTTATTAGAACCAACTGTTATACAAGTGAAATTTATGTTTTAAAACTAAAGAGTGGTTGAATTGATACTCTAAAGATGGAGAAGATAATTTGTAAGCTACATTGATTGATTTCAGTGACCAACACCTCAAGGATTTGGAGCTATATATATATATATATATATATATATATATATATATATATATATATATATATATATATATATATATGCTTTGTTCTTTCCAACCCCTATGCATGATTCAACTCAGGGCCGGCTCAACCAGTTTGGGGGCTCTAAGCGAACCAAAAATTTAGGGCCCTTTCAGTTTACAAATGGCGGAGTTAATTTTTTTTTTTATGTATATGTTTTTTGTGAATATATTTTATGAAACATTGTGCTTTAATCAAAAGACATTACATAACTAGATGTCAAACAAGAATCTCATTAAAAACAAAACCAAATATTGAGGTCAAACCACAGAATTCAAATCAAATATCGCATGTTTGATCAAAAAACTTGTTCTATCATTCTATACTATGGATACATTCCATCATAATTCAATTTTGTTTTGGAGTACTAATGAAGAATTTTCCAGATATTGGAGTTTGGAGTTTGGAGTTTGGGGCCAATCAACCAAACCTATAGCCAAAAAGCATCAATCTTTTTTAGGAATGATTCACCAAACAAAGCAAATTGAAGATTTGAAGTAGTGGGACAAATCTTATTGGCTTGGCGACCATTATTCCATTAATCAGCAATATTAATTGAGATTTTTAGAACATTGGTTTCAGGCTTTAAGCTAATCGGCTATTAACCCCAATTACATAATAATACAATAGGAAAATCAAAACTCAAAAGGGAAAATACAAGAAGTCATTAGTCAAGCACGTTACCGTTTCAAATTAAATGAAGAATCGATTGTTGTGGAGAAACCGAGAGGCGAGAACCGCAGTGAGAAGTAGAGCAATAGTGATTCAATCGACAGCAGTGGAATAGTGGAAGAATCGATTGGAGAAGATTCGAAGAAGGCCTGAATCGATTCCGAGGATGGAGAAAAGAACGGAATGTTGGCGTGTTTCAGTCGACAGCAGCGAGAAGTTTAATCGTCTTTAATGTTGGCGTGATTGTAGTCTTTAGAATCGCAACATGATTTTTTTGGGGCGTGAATATATGGATAGAAGAGTCTATTGGATTGGAATTAAATTGGGCCCCTTACAATTTGGGGCCCTAAGCCCTACCTTAACAAATAGAAGTATAAGGTCGGCCCTGATTCAACTAATCACAAGGACCATTCGTGCAGCTTTGTCTAGATCTTAAAGTTTACCAGGCGGTTTCAAACACGCAAGTGACGCAACCTTCCAAATATTAAACATGCTCCACTACCATCTAACACACAGAATGTTTTTATAATTTAAGCGTCTGTATAATATATATTTAATATTTTTATAATTTAAGCGTGCGCATGATATATATTTAATATATATTTAATATGTCAACACAAATAAGTTGATAAATATTAAGAAACCAATCCATAAATCGCTTTAATAACCCAAATCCACATCGCATCACCATACTTAATGACTTCATTCTCCACTTTAAACAACAAAAGTGTACTAAAAGCAAATAAACTCCCTCTTTGACGCCCTCCAGCCTCTCTACTCATTACTCACCATAGTTTTTTTCCTTTTTTTTCCTAAGTAAAAAATTCCAACATTTTAATAACCCCGCCGACTCCTCTACTTCATGAAAAATAACTCCACCAACATCAATTGTTAATTAATTTATTATTTTGTAAATTAATTTTCAGCCCAATAATCGTATTTATTTATTTATTTATTTATTTATTTATTTGTTGATTGACTGCAGATAACGAACATGCACACACCGACGCCCCCTCCCTATTCTTTTGTGTTCGTTTTTGGTCCAATCAACCATTTTCGAGACCATAAGTTTTCACAAAACAGATTTATTGAGTCTTTCGTTTCAATATACATACGAATATATATAAAAGTACCAAAATTTCTCAATAATTCGTGGCAAAGTCTTACAACACTTAAACTTTTTTACCTAACAACTATAACCTATCTACCAAATGATTTTTACTAGTTCAAAGAATCGTGTGTTTGGGTTTAAATTTAATTTATGCATATACTATAGATACTTGGTATATGTTTTAAATTCATGTATCTAGACTGAGTTTCGAAAGAATAAATAAAGCAGCAGATGAAACAAATACAGCTCCAGCAAAACAAGCTAGATCCAATCCTGTAACCAATGGTACACTCTTGAATTTCTCCAACACTCCCACTTGAAGCAACAACATTAAAGCATACCCGATCATGGACTTTGCTTGTGTCACTGATTTCATTCCAACCCATGATGGAATTTCCTGAATTAACACACACACACACACTAAATAAGAACACAATATGTATATCGTATATCTATATCACTATATATGTATAGATAGCTAATATTTTTTTTAGTAAAAGTACCTTGAGATGGAAATTTCCGAAAAAGTTTGATGATGGAAGTTGCGATCCTTGGGATTGAGATCCCACGAACATGACATGCAATCCCATTCCAAATACAAGCATCGCGGTTCCAATCAAGAACATATCTAAAGATTCGATCAGTAGTTGCATGATTCGGCCATGATCGGAATGGTGCGACAGAGAATGGAAATAATGGAAATACGACTCAAAAACCAAAAATGTTCCCTGTAATTCAAATCAAAATTTCCATTTTAATTTGATTTTGCGTTAAACAAACATGATTGTAATGAAAATTCTTAGGGTTTTGTGATTTTACCTCCAAAAAGCACAAAACTGAACCGAGCAAGGTTCCGGCTACAGCGAACATGGTGAAAAACCGGCAATCGATTATAGCCTGAAATTTTCATGGATCTGTAAGCATTGAAAACTATAATGACAAAAAATTCAAGTCAATTAATACCTTTTCGATGAACAATTGAACAATTGATCTCCATGACCTAGATCTCGTAACCACATATAACCTCCTAAACACCGACGTTCTCACAATCGCCACCAGAGTAGCCACGTCTACTCCTTGGCTTGTTTGCGTCGGTGCAGCGACTACGACATTCACCGCCACCTCAGAGCAGGAAGCAGCCTTAGCTAACACCACTGGTTTTCTCTCTCCATCTCCGGGCAATCGATTGTTCTCTAAGCTAAACCCAATCGCGTTGCTCATACACTTCACCTTCACCGATGTTAACGTCGTTTGCGAGGATGAAGGGGCGGAAATGGCAGACGATGGCCTCCAAGCGCGTATCAATCGAGTGGCCGCCATTGTTGTTCGTGATTCTGATTCAACGAGTGAAGAACAGAAGATTTTATATGGCAATGATGGCAAAAGGGTAGTGGTTGGTGGGTTTTTTCAGCACTTTTTGGGTTGAATTTTTGTGGTCAACAATTTTGAAAAGTCAAAATCCGAAGAATATACGGGGAAATTTTGATGCATGATGAATGTGCTTTTTGTGATATGGTATGCGTGTGGGAGCGGAAGTGTTTAAATCTTGACACGTGGACGTATAATTGCATTGTCGACGTGGCTAAACAATGTTACGTTGTGTTTTCCATGATAGAACAAAACAAAAACGTTCTTCAAGTGACATTTTGTTTAGAGATGGTGTTGGCTTAATGGGTTCCTTTTGTACAGCCTATTAATTAAAATTTATTCAATAAAATCGACATATCAAAGTAATTTAGGTTGGTTTTTTTTATTAAAATTCGACTAACTCCTATGAGCGTGTGTGTCGTGTGTTTCATATTGGTGAGTAAATTAAATAATTCTATATGAGTGAGTGTATTTATTACATGTAAAAGAAGAGAAATCGTGTAATCTAACTAAAATTGGAAGAGATTTTTTATATAATATAATAATAATAAAAATTAAAAGAATAACGATTTTTTTTGGAACAGTCATTCACTCATTCTAGAGAAGATACAAATGGGCCAAGCCCAATGCGATTATACAAATATGTGTTCACATATTCACATGTTGGAGATATTGTTTCGGATCATACTCATTTCTAATTTTTGGTATCCAAAAGATTGAAGTTTGTTCACGTTTGATATTATGTATTAATCAAACCATGCTACTTCTACTGATTTACGTACATACATTTAAGTTTTTATTCGATTTTATGTACTCCAAAATGCATAGAACATGTCTGAAATTCGTAGAAAGTGTCGGAATGACGTATTGCATGTAGTAATATTGTTCGTTCTAATAAGCGGCTTAAAATCTTTTAGCAGCACTCTGTAGAGATTTTTATAGTGTAGATTATGTAGTGAATATGATTCTGGAATGAGGAATATGCATTCAGAATTCGTGGAATTCGTAGAACATATCTAAAATATGCGAAATACGAAGAATAAGTCTTGAATGTGTGTCATTTTTTGTGATATTCTCAAATTGAGAAGTAATATGATTTGCATTAAACCAATACATACAAATATAGTCTGAAATCAAAACCAATGTCGTTGAAGATACTCATTATCATTTTGCATTGATGTTGCTAAAAAAAGTGAATTTTACCGACGAAGAAATTATATACCATCTACAAGAGCTTTCAGAATTGGTCCCGATAAAAGTGATGTTTAGTTAAAATATTTTTTTATAAATATTAGATACTATACTTTAAAATTGATTTTTGTTTGGATTGTTTTTGCAGATAAAAAGTCGGATATGGAAATAGGAAAAAAAATCACAAGTAAACCACCAACGACACTTATAAAACTAAGAACGAAATCAGAGAGAGTGTTAAAGCTTAAATTGAATGCAGATAAAACTCTGAAAGATGAAAACATATCAAGTTTAGAAAAACATGTTATTTTAGACTAGTTTTCATTTTATAAAGTTTGCTATGGATACGTTTTAGATTGTATGGTTATATTTTTGAACCAATTTACTTTTATAATACCTTTGTATATTTTTTTAATGCTAATCTCAGACATTCAATGAGTCAAGTAATCAGTATGCGCTGCCAACAGAATATGAACAGCTACGCCTTGAGGACGAGCAACATGGTATTGTTGATACGACTGTGTTAGAAATGATTTGTGATTTTCAATGTGTAAAAGAGTGAATGGTAATATTGGAAAGCCTATTATCGCCTTTTGTGACCAAAGATTATAGAAAAGTAGCATTGTATAATATGTAAATCCCCTTATTCAATATTTGAAGATATACGACAGTTTGTAAACACAATGGACATCATCGAAGAAGCACGTTGGACAGGACCAACAATAGAAGAAAGAGTGCAAAATGAGTGATAATGTGTTCTGCCTAATGGTGTAACATTTGTGTTCCATGTATGCTTCTTCCGAGTTTATTTAATTTAAATCTAAGCTTTTGGGATTTTGGCTTGGCTACGACATGGTGATGGAATGACCATGACGTGGCAATTCGCTTCAGAAAAGACACATCCATGAATCACCATGACGTGGTGGCCGATGGGGTTCAAAACCCTAGATTTTGGGATCTGTGCCATATTTAAAGGTGTTATCTCCTAGGGTTGTCTCATTTGGCAGCCTCTATCCTCTGAAATCGATCCCCACAAACCTAGCCTCTATGTGTGCGTGTTTTGAGCGTGTGAAGCCATCTTTGTGAAGAATGAATGTGTCCATCTTGTGGTGTGTAAGCTTGGTTCCGGCTTAGATCCACCATCTTCATCTCATTTCTAACCTTTTGGAGGTATAAAGTCTCAACCTTGCTCATTACTTCTCTAGATCTTGTTCTAGGTCATTTTATGAGCTTTTTGGTCCCAATCTTCTTGTTCTTGGAGTTTGAGTGAACTCCAGAGCATTTGAGAGCATCACTTGGCTTCTAGACCATGGTGTTGGTTGGAAAGTGGTCTCACATAACTTAGTTTGGTGTCCATGCATTTGGTGCAACCATTAAGAACTTAGGATTACAGATCTTGACTTAGTGGGATGTCTTAATGCATAAAGTTGGAAACTTTAATCATCAAGACCTTGAGGAGTTTCGGATATTAGCTTTGGAGCTCTTGGGATTGGGAGTTAAGAGATTAATCCATTAAGTTGTTCCTATGTAGTTGCCATGATGTGGTGGCTGGTCCGGTCACGAATGCTCTGTCGTGAAGCTGTCATGACGTGGCCAATGGGTGGCCACGACGTGGAGGTCAGCTGGCGCTGACTTGGACCATTGACTTTTTGACTTGATTGACTTTTGGTCAAATTGCTAGTTCTAGAGTATGAAGGAAAAGTTGTACGCCAAATTCTCTAAGTGTGAAATTTAGATTAGAGAATTACACTTTTTAAGGCACATAGTTAGTAATAAAGAAATTCATGTTGATCCTTCCAAGATTGAAGCTGTGAAGAACTGGGAAGCACCCAAGACACCAAATAAATGCGTCAATTCCTAGGTCTCGCAGGATATTATTAGAAATTCTTAGAAAACTTATCCTGAATAGCCAAGCCTCTCATAACATTAATGCAGAAAGAGATAAAATTTGTTTGGGGAGACAAACAAGAATCTGCTTTCCAAAAGCTGAAGGAAATGGTGTGTAGTGCACCGATACTATCCCTCCCAGAAGGCACCGAAGACTTTGTTGTGTATTACGACACTTTACATTACGGATTAGCATGTATATTGATGAAAATAGAGAAAATTACAACTTATGCATCACGAAAACTAAAGGTACATGGGAACAACTACACGATCCACGATTTGAGTTCGGAGTTGTAGCTTTTGCCCTAAAAATATGGCGTCGTTATCTTTATGGAACGAAATACACAATCTACACGAACCACAAGAGTCTTCAGCACATCTTCGATCAAAAGGAGCTCAACATGAAACAACGAATATGGTTAGAGTTGCTGAACGATTATGAATGTGAAATCCGTTATCGCTCGGGTAAAGCCAATGTAGTGGCTGACGTTTTAAGCCAAAATGAGAGAGTCAGAACATGGAGAGTTAGAGCACTCACCATGAAAATCTAGTCCAATCTAACTGTACAGATTTTGTATGCTCAAATGAATGCTCTCACGGGAGAAAACTTAAGTATAGAAGATCTGTGAGGAATAGAAAAGCAACTCGAAGTCAAGGAAAATGGAGCAAGATATTTCATGAACCGAATCTGGGTTCCAAAATTTGGTGATACTAGGAAGCTAGTCGTGAATGAAGCTTATAAGACGAGATATTCTATTCACCCAGAGAAGATAAGATGTACTTAGACTTGAAAAGCTTTCTTGGTGGCCAAAAATGAAGGCAGAGATTGCTACATATGTAGGAAAGTGCCTGACTTGCTCGAAAGTCAAGGCGGAGCACCAAAAGTCATCAGGGTTGTTACAAAAACCATAAATCCCATAAGGAAGTGGTAATAGATTGTAATGGATGTCATAACAAAGCCACCAAGAACATCTAGTGGTTTTGACACTATATGGGTAGTGGTCGATAGACTGACGAAGTCCGCCCACTTCCTACCAATCAAAGAGACGGATAAAATGAAGAAGTTGACAAATACATACCTCCAAGAGATAGTCAGATTACATGGGGTTCTATTATCCATTATCTCATATAGAGATAGTAATTTCACCTCACGATTCTGGCAAAGCCTACATAAATCTCTTGGTACCCGTCTAGGTATGAGCACAACCTATCATCCTCAGACCGACGACCAAAATGGAAGGACAATCTAGACGTTGGAGGATATGCTTAGGTCATGTGTGATAGATTTTAGAAATACATGGGATACTCATTTTCCCTTGATCGAGTTCACATATAATAATATCTATCACACTACCATCAAATATGCGCCATTTGAAGCTCTATATGGTCGTAAGTGTCGATCACCAATATGTTGGGCACAATTAGGAGATTTTCAAGTAACAAAGGAATTCGTGGGAGATACCTTGCTAACAGAACCACAAATCATGTATGAGACAACTAAGAAGATCATGCAAATACGAGAGCATTTGAAGAGCGCTTGTAGTCATCAAAAGAGCTACGCTAATATCAGATGCAAAGCCCTTGAATTTCAAGTTGGAGACAAGTTTATGCCAAAGGTCTCTCCTTGGAAAGAGTTCATAAGGTTCGGGAAACGGGTTAAGCTAAATCCAATATACATAGGTTCATTTGAGATCCTCGTAAGGATTGCTCTAGTAACTTACTAGCTCAAGTTGCCCTAAGAACTCAACGGGCATTTATGACGTCTTCCATATGTCAAATCCTAAGAAGTGTCTCTCTTATGATGCACTTATCATTCCTTTCGACGAGATTCAAGACAATGCTAAATTAAACTTCGTTGAGGAACCAATAGAGATTATGGATCAGGAAGTGTGCGACACCCTGTTCCGGGTCATTTCTTAATTCAAGGTTATGATCAGAATTTGATCATGTAAAGGCTTTCGGCTTTGAGAAAGTAAAGTTTGGACCTTATTGAAGGATAATAATATTGGTCGTGAGATCTAAGCCCCTGATTCGCATGCTGGAACCATATGGTAGAACAGGAAATTTATACGTCGGGCTTCTTGCATGGATTATGGTTTTAGATCGGCATATGTTAAGACAAAGGTAAATAGATATGATTGTTGGGTTCGTCAATACCTTTTCATGCATATAAAGAGCACTAAAATGAAAGTTGAAACGAAGAAGTTATGGCTGTCTGAACTTGAGCGGGAGGATGGAAGTTTTCGCCTTCTTTGCTGCCTCGCTTGCTGCTATATACTTTGATTCGCAAGTTGAACCAGCCATTGTTTCTTGCTTGGAACTCTTCCAAGTAATTGCTCCTTCGTTTAAGGTAAAGACCCAGCCTGAATGAGAGCGGAAATTATCCCTATCAGTCTGAAAGCTAGCATCACTATACCCTACAAGTCTCAAGTCATCACTCCCACCGAGGGTAAGGTCCCAGTCCTTAGTCCTCCGCAGGTACTTGAGGATATTTTTTACTGCAGTCCAGTGAGCCTTGCCAGGGTTCCCCTGATATCTGCTAACCATGCTCAAGGAAAAGGCTACATCAGGACGAGTATAGGTCATAGCATGCATAATCAAGCCTACTGCAGAAGCATAAGGTACTCGACTCATTTCTGCTATCTCAACCTCATTACTCGGGCTCTGAGTTTTACTCAGTCTGGCGTTACTCTGGATGGGTAACTCTCCTTTCTTAGAGTCCTGCATGCTGAACCTCTTCAACACCTTGTCCAAGTAGATACTCTGACTAAGTCCAATTAGTCTTTTACTCCGGTCTCTCAGAATCCTTATCCCTAGAATATAGGCAACTTCTCCTAGGTCTTTCATAGAGAAACACTTCCCAAGCCAAGACTTCACTTCCTGCAGAGTTGGGATGTCATTTCCTATGAGTAATATGTCATCCACATATAATACCAAAAAGCTGACTATACTCCCACTAGCCTCGACATAGACACAAGATTCATCTTCACTCCTCGAAAAGCCAAATTCTTTGACTTTCTCATCAAAGCAAAGATTCCATCTGCGAGGTGCCTGTTTCAATCCATAAATGGATTTCTCGAGCTTACACACTCTATTAGGATATTCTGTACTGATAAAACCCTTTGGATGACACATGTAAACATCTTCAGCCAAACTTCCATTAAGGAAGGCGGTTTTGACATCCATTTGCCACATTTCATAATCATGAAATGCAGCGATGGCTAACAGAACCCTAATGGACTTAATCTTTGCAACTGGTGAAAAGGTCTCGTCATAATCAACTCCCAGAGTTTGAGAAAATCCCTTTGCAACCAGTCGCGCCTTATATGTGTGTACATTTCCATCCATGTCGGTCTTCTTCTTGAAGATCCACTTGCACCCAACTGTCTTACGACCTGGTATATTTTCAACTAAGTTCCAAACTTGATTGTCATACATGGACTTTATCTCGTTGTCCATTGCCTATTTCCACTTGGCAGACTCGAGGCCTGTCATGGCTTCCGCGTAACTGTTAGGTTCATCCAGACTTACCAATGTCTCATCACTGATAAGTGTCTCACCTTCCGCAGTAATATGGAAACCATAATAATGCACAGGTGCATTCCTAACCCTTGTGGAACGCCTCAGAGGTACAGACATGTCAATTGGCTCAACAGGAGTTTCCTCCTCAGGTTGAGTGCTAGGGTTTGAAGTTCCTTCACCACTTGACTCTTGAATTTCTTCAAGGTCAATTTTCCTCCCACTGTTTCCTTGGCTCATGAACTCTATCTCTATCAAAAGACACCCCTCCTTGCTACAAAGACCACATTGTCACTAGGTCTGTAGAAGAGGTAACCAAAGGATTTCTGTGGGTAGCCGATGAAAATACACCTCTCACTTCGAGGTTCGAGCTTATCATGAGTCTCGCGCTTCACGAAAGCCTTGCAACCCCAAATCTTGATGTGGTCTAGTTTGGGAACTATACCAGTCCACATCTCATGAGGAGTTTTGGCAACTTTCTTTGTAGGGACCAGCTTAAGGATATGGGCGACAATCTCTAAGGCATACCCCCAAAATGAGATTAGTAGCGAAGCTCGACTCATCATGGAACGAACCATATCCAACAAGGTTCGATTGCGCCTCTCAGCCACACCACTCAACTGTGGTGTCCTGGGAGGTGTCAATTGTGAGCTCTTCCTCTTCTTCCCTCTACCTTTCCCGATTGCCAAGACAGGAGCGGAGTTTGGAGTAACAGTAGGAGTGTTAACAACCTACTTACCTTTAAGACCTGTTTCTACAGTCGTTAGGAGTCCTTGAAGTTTGCTGAGTGTGACTTCTTCTTTATTCATGTGGTATATCATGCGGAATTGATCATAACACGAGGGTAAAGAGTGCAAAATGATATCTATCGCAAGCTCCTCGGGAAAGTTCACATTAAGCTTCAGCAAACGATCAACATACCTTTGCATTTTCTGCATGTGGCTCGTGACGGATTCTCCGTCCTTCATCTTGGTTGTTATTGTGACATCCCCAATTTCACGGCCAGAAAAGACCGATTTGTTTATGCTTTGTTTTATATAATCAGAGTAATCTTTTGATTAAAAAAGCTGCGGAATTTGTTCCCAAAACAAAATATGATAAGAATTTATCAAAACGTTTCTCAGAGAGAATGTATTTTCATTATATAACAAAATCTCGGGATGTCATGTTCCGATACAGACCAAAAGCATAAACAATATAAAATACACCTTACAACAGTCATGTATAACTACTGATCTTATAATCCAAAATCTCTCGTCAAGTCCAGTAACTTATACTCTTGTGCCATTACCTGTAATGCAAAGAAAACTTAGTGGGTCAGGCTTGGGAGCCTGGTGAGCATATAGGGTTTTCAACCCACAATAATATAATTATTATATTTAATCATCAAACAATCAACCCAATTACCCATCCCCCATTATCTCCATTTATCTTAAGGATCTACCCTAAGAATCATCTATCCTTCATTCTTAAGGATTGACCTGAGGTATAGGCATGAAGTCACATCGTCGCCAGGGTTTACTCAATAGGCACTAACTCCATAGTCACCAAGGTTTATACAATAGGCACTAACTCCATAGTCACCAAGGTTTATACAATAGGCACTAACTCCATAGTCACCAAGGTTTATACAATAGGCGCTAACTCCATAGTCACCAACTATCCCATCTACCCATGTTCTACCCAACATTTTCGTATATATAAATACTTACACAGTTTAAATCATTTAACATCTGTATAAAACATCAATTCCACGCCCATATCCAATAGACAAACAATATATAACACATAGCACGTATTTCATGGCAAACACTTCATATATATGTGTTAGAAGAAAGTAACTACACACTCACAAAAAACATATACTTAATACATTCAAATAATACTTGTATTAAAATCATGTTTGTGAAAGGGACTATACACTCACTTGATCAGAAGATGATCGTACAGCACTACAGCTTGTAAAAGTAGTATTCTTCGGTAGATCTGGAAGATCTTCACAAAAATCAGCTTCTCGCAGGCAGAGCTTCGGCTCGGGAATTTCACTTCTCGGGATCTTCGGGCTTCGGGACTTGCTTCAGGGCTCGGGAATGATACCGGGGTTTCAGGGGGTTAAAATAGGGCTTAGAGAGAGTATCAGGAATGGGAGAGTAAGAGATGAGCAACCAAACTCGGCTGACCCTCAATTCCTATTTATAGGGTGAAAATGCTAAACTCACCTCGTGAGTTTTTAATTCTCACCTCGTGAGTTTCTAATATTCACCTCGTGAGCTCGATATGTCATTGCTTTCATCATGGCCACTTGCCTTGGAAGACGTCCATCATCTGCTCACCTCGTGAGCCACTTAATGCTCACCTCGTGAGCTCTGACAGGGGTGGAAGTTCGTGCCCCGAACTTCAGAAATTCATAACTTTTGCAAACGAACTCCGTTTTCGACGTTATTTATATCCACGCGTAGGTAAACACAAGATCTAAAACTTTCATTTAGACTTTGTTGGCTAATTTTGACTTTCATTTTAATATATTATTTTTAGTAGGCTGGGACAGGAAAACTCCGTTCAAAATTCATAACTCTATCATCTGAACTCCGTTTTCGTCTGTCTTTTTATCGTTGCACTACCATTGACGAGATATTCGACTCTCGTTTAGATTCTTTTGGCTAAAAACCGCTCGATCTCAAATCGAGTATTCGGGCTGTCTACTGCTAAGCCGAAACTTCGAAAAATCATAACTTCCTCATACGAAGTCAGATTTGGGCGTTCTTTTTATGCACGCTCTCGGTTTAACGTATTCTACGACTTTCATTTAGATCTCTAAGGACAAATATTGCTCTAACGTAAATTCACTATTTACGTCGCGCTGTGTCGTGTCGGTTCTGTCGCGAAACTTCGACAGGTCATAACTTCTTCGTTATAACTCGAATTTTGGCGTTCTTTATATGTACGGAATCCTTGTAACATATACTAAAACTTAGTTAAGATTACTCCTTCTAAATAATATTCTATTAAAAAAGTCATTTTTGATGCTTAACATCTCTAAATTGACTAGCCCTGATCTACGGGCGTTACAATTATCACCCCCTTAGGATGATTACGTCCCGGAATCATCAACGAAATAGGGCTTGCAAAATGATTCCAATATTCTGACTTAAGTCAGATGTTACATCGAACTTGGTTCTCTGAACCACGTAACAAACTCATTGTAGTCGGACTCAGTTTGATATGACCACTAGGGTCGGAATAACCATCATCCCACTAGTCATTACCGAAACAAGGGTAATGACATACTTGAATAAAAAGAATCAATTACTAGCTTCTTGGTAACCTTATGACTTTTCCCTGATCCAAGTGCGAGTCCTGTGCTTCCGGTAGTATATATCTCTACTACCATTCACACCTACTCATACTTGTCTCAAGTATTGTCTCGCAGTCAACCAAGTCACCATACATAAATCATATAATCATTCAACACATCAGATAACAAAACCAGGGTTTATATTAATTCTTGAAACTATTACACAAAAGTTCAAGTTCACCCTATACTATGCCTCTAACAGGCTATGTTTCCTGACACAGTCTTTATATATTAATATGAAGTCTTCATCTTTTAATCCTCCCATCGTTTTCTGCTACGTCGAAGAGCATGTGGAATGCCCTCGGTTGTGGCGGTGTGTCTTTCTTTGGGCAGTCAATAGAAATATGCCCTTCTTCGTTACATCTGTAGCACGCCTTCTTGATAGGCGCACACTTGTTAGCGTAATGCCCTGTCTTCCCACATCTGTAGCAAGTCATCTCCTCACTACATTTCCCGAAGTGTTTCTTTTTACACTTCTCACACCGCTTAGTTTCATCTCTTCCCCCATATTTCAAGAATTTGCTTTCTTTGTTGATCGCTGAAGCTCCTTCATGTTTCCTTTTCTCTCCAACTTCAGCTCTTTCCAGACCCTTTTCCCTTATTTGGGTCTCAACATTATTGGCTGCCCAGATGGCGGCTTTCAGAGTGGTTGCTTGCTTGACTATCAGACCAAAGTCAGCTGGTAATCCATTGGCAAACTTGTTGACCTTGGAAAGTTCAGTTGGAATTAGGTATGGAATAAGCTTCATCTTCTCCGTAAAGCTTGTAGCGTATTCAGTGACGCTTAATTTTCCCTTCTTTAGATTTTGGAACTCATTGTTGATTTCCAGAAGATCCGGCTCAGAGCAGTATTGCATATTCAGTTGCACCACGAACTCTTCCCAAGACATCTTGCTAGCTTCCCCCTTGGGCATCGAACCAGCCAGTAACTTCCACCAGATCAGTACTCCAGATTTCAACAGGGGAACTGCAAGAGCGGTCTTCTGTCTGTTGCTACACTCGCAACTTTCAAACATTGTCTCCATCTCGGAGATCCAGTCCATGACTTGTACCGGTGTCGGGCTCCCAGAAAGACACGGTGGTTTGGATGCCATGAAATCCTTGTACTTGCATCCATGTCCGTCATTTCCTCCATCCTGGTTGTTTCGGTGAACTATTGGTGGGTTGGCTTGACCAACGGTCCCACTGTAGTTCCCTCCTTCCGAATGCCCTCCATTTACTTCAGGCTCTTCCACTTGAATTGACAGTTCTTCATGATTCTGTTGAAGCAACTTCCTGGTCTCCTCCATTTGACGATCCAACATCGCCTGCATCATTGCTTGTACACCAGCCATCTTCATTGGCTCAGGTGCTGCAGCTACAACAGGTATTTGCTCAATCACTGGTGGTTGATTCCTGTTCTCAATTGCGTTTCCAACTCCGCTTCTAGTTCTTGCCATTCTTGATCTATACACCAAATAAGGTGAATTTAGATCCTCATTCATGATAGATACATATATCATCCTTATCACTCCGAAACGTTTACATGTTAGATTTAATATCGTAGACGTACGCTTAGAATCCTACAGACATAAGGTTTCCAGATCCGGTCGGCAACAGACCATAGATCCGAAAAAATAATATCATATATGTAAAACATATAACATTTAGCACATAAAAACATTTTAGGCATCATTCCTAGATAAACTAGTGCTTGTGTCAATTTAGGTGTACTACCTAAAATATAAAAGACACACTCAACTCACAATAATCGCTTAGCATCCTAAGTTTAAGTCTAGAAATCCTACAAATTCATAGTTCGCTTAAACTAATGCTCTGATACCAACTGTGACATCCCCAATTTCACGGCCAGAAAATACCGATTTGTTTATGCTTTGTTTTATATAATCAGAGTAATTTTTTGATTAAAAGAGTTGCGGAATTTGTTCCCAAAACAAAATATGATAAGAATTTATCAAAACATTTCTCAGAGAGAATGTATTTTCATTATATAACAAAATCTCGGGATGTCATGTTCCGATACAGACCAAAATCATAAACAATATAAAATAGACCTTACAACAGTCATTTATAATTACTGATCTTATAATCCAAAATCTCTCGTCAAGTCCACCAACTTATACTCTTGTGCCATTACCTGTAATGCAAAGAAAACTTAGTGGGTCAGGCTTGGGAGTCTGGTGAGCATATAGGGTTTTCAACCCACAATAATATAATTATTATATTTAATCATCAAACAATCAACCCAATTACCCATCCCCCATTATCTCCATTTATCTTAAGGATCTACCCTAAGAATCATCTATCCTTCATTCTTAAGGATTGACCTGAGGTATAGGCACGAAGTCACATCGTCGCCAGGGTTTACTCAATAGGCGTTAACTCCATAGTCACCAAGGTTTATACAATAGGCGCTAACTCCATAGTCACTAAGGTTTATACAATAGGCGCTAACTCCATAGTCACCAACTATCCCATATACCCATGTTCTACCCGACATTTTCGTAGATATAAATACTTACATAGTTTAAATCATTAAACACATGTATAAAACATCAATTCCACGCCCATCTCCAATAGACAAACAATATATAACAAATAGCACGTATTTCATGGAAAACACTTCATATATATGTGTTAGAAGAAAGTAACTACACACTCACACAAAACATATACTTAATACATTCAAACAATACTTTTATTAAAATCGTGTTTGTGAAAGGGACTATACAGTCACTTGATCAGAAGATGATCGGACAACACTACAGCTTGTAAAAGTAGTATTCTTCGGTAGATCTGGAATATCTTCACAAAAATCGGCTTCTCGCAGGCAGAGCTTCGGCTCAGGAATTTCACTTCTCGGGATCTTCGGGCTTCGGGACTTACTTCGGGGCTCGGGAATGATACTGGGGCTTCATGGGGTTAAAATAGGGCTTAGAGAGAGTATCGGGAGTGGGAGAGTAAGAGATGAGCAATTAGGGTGAAAATGCTAAACTCACCTCGTGAGTTTTTAATTCTCACCTCGTGAGTTTCTAATATTCTCCTCATGAGCTCGATACGTCATTGCGTTCGTCATGGACACTTGCCCTGGAAGACGTCCATCATCTGCTCACCTCGTGATCCACTTAATGCTCACCTCGTGAGCTCTGACAGGGGTGGAAGTTCGTGCCTCGAACTTCAGAAATTCATAACTTTCGCAAACTAACTCCGTTTTCGATGTTCTTTATATCCACGTGTAGGTAAAAACAAGATCTACAACTTTCATTTAGACTTCATCGGCTAATTTTGACTTTCATTTTAATATATTATTAATATATTATTTTTAGTAGGCTGGGACAGGAAAACTCCGTTCAAAATTCATAACTCCATCATCTGAACTCCGTTTTCATCTGTCTTTTTATCGTTGCACTACCATTGACGAGTTATTCTATTTTCGTTTAGATTGTTTTGGCTAAAAACCGCTCAATCTCAAATCGAGTATTCGGGCTGTCTACTGCTAAGCCGAAACTTCGAAAAATCATAACTTCCTCATATGAAGTCAGATTTGGGCGTTCTTTTTATGCACGCTCTCGGTTTAACGTATTCTATCATAAAGTCATTTTTGATGCTTAACGTCTCTAAGTTGACTAGCCTTGATCTACGGGCGTTACAATTATCATGGAGGAGATTATTTCATACCGCTCTTGACGAGCACTCTGATGGTATCTTTCCATCATATCTAGGTGCATCTGAAAAGGGTAGTAGTCCTCATAGGACTTCTGGAGTTCATCTGTCATGGTGGCCATCATGATGCATGCCACTTTGGTGGCATCTCTTTCATGAGTCCGGAAGTCAGCGATCTCCTGGGGAGTAGCAGTGGACTCATCGATCTCTTTTAGCTCATTATCGAGGACATGTTACTTGTCCTCGTAACGAGTCACCATCCTGATGTTCCGAATCCAATCCATAAAGTTGGAACCATCGAAGATGACCCTCCCACATAGGTTCATGAGGGAAAAGGAGCCAGTAGGGTTTGAGCCTAAAGCAGTGTTGTTGGAAGACATCTGAAAAGAAGAGAACAAGTTTAGTTTAGATATAAAGATTTTCCTTAACAAAACACCCAAATGTAATATTAAGGCTAGGATCCAATCACAATACATCATAACTTAGAATAGGTATGTCGTAATCTAAGCTATAACATATTTGAAAGGTAGGTGAATGACGATTCACCAATTTCCACTAAAAACCGAAATATAAATTATTCGGTTTTAATTGGTTCTTAGAAATTCCTAGATTCTTTTGAGATTCAATGAACTTTTCAAAGGCATGTTTCAATCTCGAGTGTGCCCTCCAAGTTTTGTGACTGGGATACCGAGGATCACAAAACGAGGTGTGAAGTAACCATGCAAATCACTTGGTACCCTTAAAGTTTATCACTCAATCGATGTGCCGGTTAACCTACCTTGTTAAGTCCAGGTTAGTGTGCCGGTTAACCACACACGCTCCACTAACGACTTAATCAAAGTGTAAAGTGTAATTTCATGGATTAGCACCTTATTCACATTTTCCTAAAGTAACTAAGATTGAGAATTTAATAAAACATTTAGTTACTTTATAATATTCATCATACTTTTAATGAGAATTTATAAGTCTTTGTCCTACCCGTTTGGCTAACGACCGCCACCGATCAAGGAAGCGGTGGGTGAGAGTGTACACCCATTAAGCTGCCATTTTATAGGCAACAACCTTATACCTCCCTTATAGACTGACTTCATTAATGAGGCCTACTAATGGTAAAACGGCTTGCTCTTATATATATATATATATATATATATATATATATATATATATATATATATATATTAAATTATAATATTATAAAGTATAAGGGTTGACTTTGAACTTTTAAAAATCCAGGGGTTGGAACTAAAGTTTATTAGATGACTTTACATGTTCCAAAACTTGAGGACAAGTTTTGTAACTTAACAAAACTCTTCAATTCATAACTTATGAGTTTCATTTTATAACTTATTTGTTCTTTTAATGGTTTTTAACACAAAGAGACTTTTGGTTATCCATAACGTGAGGACAAGTTATGGACTCCACTAAAACACATAAAGATCATGAATTAAACATTTAAACAGGTAATTCCTGTGATCTATCAAAAACTCATAAGAACATGAATATTTATATAACAGTTTCAAGAACATATGAACACATAAGATCATGAAAATTTGATATTAGCCATTGTAAATGGATTAGAACAACCATTACACCATCTAAAACAAGTTTTACAACACCAAAACAATTTAGGGTAATGTTTCTAGTCCATTTCCAGCAGCAAAAATCGAAATTCTGCACCCTGCCTGGCCAACTCGTCGAGTGCACGAACCGAATCGCCGAGTTGGTTGCATTTTCACTTGGACTAGTCGAGTCCCCCATGGACTCGTCGAGTCCCCTGTGCAGAAAACTCAAAAATCAATTTTTTTTACTATTTTGCATCAAGTATTTAACAAAAACAAGCCTAGGCTCTGATACCACTGATGAGTTTTGAGCATTCTAACACTCCTAAGTGTACATGCAACCCTAGAAAAACCTTGGATCTATGTTTGTCTAAAATACATGCAAAATATGATTTCCAAGGTTCATAATCCTATCTAGCATACATGGGGAACTTTTAATCTAAAAGATGGCTAGAATTACATACCTTGTAGTTGATTTGATTCCTTGAAAACCTTGAGAGCCTAGCACCCCAAGTGTGATGCCTCAAATGCTTCACACAACACCAAATGCTTTGGAATGACTTTAGAGTATGTATAACACTTGTAAAAACCGGCTTGCCCTCTGTTGTTATTAGTGTAGCAAATTTTGGTGAGTATTATGTTCCTTATATAGTGTGTCACATCTAGGGTTACACCATGTAAACCCTAATGTGACATGACTCTTCATTTCCATGACCCATGAGTTTGTAACTCCCATGGAGCATCCTATGGGTTTAACCAAACTTGATAATCCATGGAGCCTTTAGCCCACTATACAAGTTATGGATGATTTACATAATCAACCCATATGTTTAATTAGTTATCTTTTGATCACTTAATTAATTCCAAATTAATTCTTGATCAATACTAATTAAATAATATTATTAATTTATTAGAACTTATAATGTATTAATAAACCACAAGTGTTATTTCTCTCATTAAGTCTATCCAAATGCATGATGCGATGCAACCCAAATGGACCATGCCGGGTCGAGTCAAGTATATACCAAATATAGTTATGGTCTTAGACACCTTATCCAACAACGTTGTGGTGGGAAATTTTCAAGTCATATAGCTCGACTATATGAACTCATTGTAACATTGTTCATCAACCTTAATTAATTAAACTACCTAGAGGAGAATGCCTGGGAAGTAGATAATGTATGAAAAGATAAGAAAAAAGAATATAAATCTATAAAAGAAAAAAGTTATCGGATAAGTGTTAAAATAGTAGCTTGTCCTAGGAAATAAAACACAACGAATAAAAATCGTTTAAAAATGATAAAACTATTCTAAAAAGTATAAAACCTTAAAAACATGTGAACTCACCAACATTACGTTGACGTTTTCAAAACCCATGTATTCTCAGGGAAATGAGTAGCAATGGAAGTAAAGTGTTAGAGGAAGCCATCATCTGGATGATAAGAGTTTTTATTTATTTTCTTATTGTTTAGTTTATGATTTATGAAGTGTGTTTGAATATCAAACAACGTAACCCCTTTAATAATGAATAAAAGAAGTATTTGTGTTATATTTCTGTGTACTGTTCAATATATTTGCCTCAAGATCCAACATCCCTACCGTTGCGCAACTCGACGTTTCCACTGTCAGTCAGAGGTGTGACAGTCTTACCCATTTCACGTGAGTGATGTTGGAAACCACCTCACATGCGGTCGGGGTTAGCCTACAAAATTTTTTCTTCAAAATTAAAAATAATATATGATTTGCATGTACGCCAGATAAAAGTGTTTTGTTTCAATCTTCTCTTGAGCGAACATGCAATATCACACTCTTCCAACAATACACATGATAAGAATTAGGGAATACCTGACCTAGGGGAGAAGTTGTCACATCTTCCATATTGGTTATGCACAATACTTCCCTAGTGTCTACGAGAGTTTCCTTCAACCTCATCACGATTCGATAATATTTGGCACACCCATACAAAATGGTATAGACAGGGTATGGTTATTTTCGTCCATAATAGCCGCAACGAACATTGTATTTAGGTAGTCTCCTCTTCGAGAGACATTACCTATAAAGATGACACATAACGAACAACGTATAAATATATGAAGTTGGATTTTTTTGACAAAATAAAACAATTTGTTGTAAAAATATTAGAAAATTTAAATAAACAAGTAAAATTTGAAACAAAATTATTTTACCACACATCCAATAGCTATTATACACGGTTGGAAACCATCCATAAAGTTAGTTTTTATGTTGGTGTAACTATAATGATTTGTTCTCCAAAAGTTATACAAGAGATTGACAAAACTTTCTTCATAAGTGTTGTCTAGAAAAAAGAGAGCCCATTCTCTTAAATGGACTTGGGAACTAAAGTGACAAAACCTATTCTTCTTAAATAATTTGAATCTAACCTACCAAACTTTGTTTCTTTTTTTGTTGATCGTTGTCCCATTGCTTCACCTGAGTTTCCACAATTGAGTTTTTTTTTTTTTTTATCAACCCAAAATCTCTTTCTCTAGCTCTTGTTTTCTCTTTATAAGGTAGGTCTTTCAAAAACCTTAATGTAGTTCTTAAATGTTTTGGTATATGATTTCTATTATTATTTATAAAATTAAGTGGGTCATGTGACCCACCTTAGCCATACAAAAACTCAACTCGGATTATAAAAAACATACAATTATAGATTTTGGTTGGAAGTAAAACTAAATTCGAATACGCATGTTTATATAGTCGTTATGTGTCTGGGGTACGATATTTAATCCGTACTGTCAGTGTGATATGTACGGTTTTTACTAGGATGGTTCGGAATTGACCATGTCAGTGTGGAATGTACGACCAAAATCCAATCTCAACCAACCATATTAGTCGTAATGCATGTTACTTCTTCGGAATACCCTATTTGGAAGAAGGTGGTCATTTAAAAAAAAAGTTAATTATTATTATTAAAAATTTCTTATCTACAATTTCCATTAAAAGAATATTAATGATGATAACAATGAATAAATATACCAGATTTGGAAGACACACTAGTTGAAGCTAATATCGGGGTTAGTATCTGCACAACTGAAACTTCTTCGGGGTTTAATATGCGATATAATGACACTTGTAGGGGGGGTATGATGTAATCTTCCTTAATCAAGACTGATAAGCCACCGACAAATGGATCTCCGTCCAGCCCACAGCAGCCTTTTAAGTTTCATACCCGAGTTCTCATGTTAAACAAGATGGTCAAAAGTCAAAACACTTGAATGTGGAAGTCTTTATATATTAAAATTCAAGTTTGAATTATTTTTAATTTAGCTAAAGTGATATTCTTCTTAGTTGTTAGTAATAAAATTAGTGTATTTTTTATACATGTTAATCTGGTTAGACATTATTGTGTTTTTATATAAAATAAAAATATATTTGAAATGTTCGTCCACCGATAAGGGTATTATTTTTTTTTATTGTTGTTATATACTATTACTAGTTGTGAGACCCGTATATAATACGGGTTGATTAAAACAAAATATTAAATATGAACAATTAAATGGAAAGTTTATTTGAATTTGAATAATATGAGAAAAAAACATGCAAAAAATAAAATAATTAAATTTTATGGTTAGTTCTCAAACTCATGTATTAAAATGGTTAATTATAACAAAATGTTAAACACAAAAGTTTAAACTGTAAATTTATTTGAAATTGAAATTGAAATTGAAATTTAAAATTAATAGTTATTATAGTAGGTTTAATTTATGGAATCTAAATTAATGATATATTGGAAATGAAAAATAAAGTAAATGACAAGTGGAAAATAAATATATCTCAAAATTATGACAAAATGACATGTGGCCAATTAAATGAGGGAATGACATGTGGCAAAATCATTTTTATTTATTAGGGTAGATTTGATAATTAAACTAGTTATAATAGTTGTGTGTTAACAAAAATACATTTAAATTGATAGACACAAAATAAAATATTTTGTTATGTTATTTATATATGCATATTTTTAACTGAAAGACATTCAAGATTTCTTATTTAAGGGATATATTATTTAAAATATTACTGATTTACAATCCATAATTATTTTATACATAGAATCAATTTTTTTACAATAAGAGAGGGAATCCAAGAGGAGAAAGAAAGAGATACTTATATCTTATCATCTAGTAAATATGAAAATGAGTTAGAAAGATTTAATATTTTTTATTTTGATACTTTTACACCTTTTAAAATATACGCCCTAAACCTCACGATGAAAAAAAAAATGTCGCACGGATTTATGATTTATCGACTTTGACCATACACACCCAGTGGGTTCGTTTGACCATTTTGGAAGCTTATTTTATTTCTATTAGATAAAAAAAGTATAAATTAGATCGTAAAATATAATATGCCCATTTGGTGAGTCTAAAACGTGAAATCATATAATTCACTTTGTATTTAAATGAAACCGATAGAAATAAAAAAAAAATTAAAGGATGTTTGTTGCGGGACTGTATAAGGTATATATATATATATATATATATATATATATATATATATATATATATATATATATATATATATATATATATATATATATATATATTAGAAAGCATTAAAGTGATACAATTGTGAAAATATATCAAGATATAAACAACTATATATATATATATATATATATATATATATATATATATATATATATATATATATATATATATATATATATATAGGGTTAGGTTATTTGGTTTCTAGTAACTATTGTGTGTCAGAATGCACAGATCTGGACCATCGGATGGAATATAATCAAAGGTAATAATCTGATGGTCTATAATAGTAGAATAGAATAACATATACCATATAATCACACAAATTTCAGCATAAGGGCATTTTAGTCAATTAACCTATATTAAAAAAGGAAATTTTTGGATTTTTAGGGATAACTAATTCCTTTATTTTTAAAAATCTGAATATTTTAAATTAATTCAAAATTAGAAATTCGAATTTATTCTATTAGAATGGTAGAATGTTAACCATTAACTAGTAAATATATTCATCGATTATATTATGTCAGAATGACAGAATGCCAACAATAAACTAGTAAATACATTCTAAAAAGAATACACAAAATCAATTCTTGAACTAATAATATCCAAATAATTACATTGTATGATTATGATAAATTGAATAATAACAACATTCTAAAAGAAAAAAGAAAAAAAACATCACAATCTAACAAAAACACTAATCTATTCTAATAGAATATTATTTTTTAGCAAAACTTTATACATTGTAGCATAACAAAATTCGGGTATAATACACTCTCGTTCTCTATGTTTTCTTCCTTCTCCACATCAATGTTAGCCTCTTCAAAACCTAAATCCACAAAGGAAACATAATCAAGTTTCAAAAATTAAAAAATTCAATGCATTCTATGAGAATAAAAACTACAAATTCTGACAGAATGTACTTGTTGTTGACAATTATTCTCAAACATTCTAACAGAATACATCTATATAAAATAAATTCTAATAGAATACCTGGCTAGAAGAAGGCTTGCGTTCACCATGTAAGACAACCACCCGTAAACACTCAGTAAACCCATGAATTCCCCTGTCAAATACCAAAACCCAAACAAACCATGAGTTATGTTCAAACAATCAAACCCATATCCCTTTCATTATCATCAATTTTTCCAGGAAAACCCAAACACAAATTCTTTCCTTTGATTTTTATCAAGCAATCAAACAAAAACAAAAAGAAGAAAAAGAATTTTCTTTTGCCTGTTGGCACAGTTCACCGGAGAAGAAGAAGCAACGATCCACGAGCACCACAGAACCACCCTTGTGACTGCTTCCCACCAAGTTCCTCTTCTCGAGCAGACAAAGACATAGGACCGAAGTCCTTTCTCCCCCTTCGTGAGTGGATACCGATCGAACCAGAAAAGAAAAGAGATCGCCGACGCAACCCTTCCTGCCGGCTATCCCTCCCTCGGCGGAGCTGCTTCGCCAACTCCAATTGACGATCGAGTGTGTGTATATACCATTTATGTTTGTGTTGATTGTTGTTTGGTTTCTAGAAATCAGAATCCAAAATCAGATACCTGAACTTGAAATCAGAATCAGAGAGTTTGAAGGACGATTGAGAATTGAAGATGGAAGGGGAAAGAACCCTAACCGAGGACAAGGTTTTGTGGATTACCGGACTAGATAAATATTGATTCCTTGAATATAATACACAATGCAAGAGAGACTAGGTCAAAAATATTGATTTTGTTTCCTTAATTGCAGGATTTCAATTGAATGATTCCTTAATTAAAAACTACAAAATGTTCAGAATACCCTTAAATGATTTATTTAATTGTTTATTATTTCTTGAATTCTCATTGGTGCATTTAGGTGTAACACCCAAGATCAGAAAGGCCAAGAAAAGGAAAGAAACCCTAAGTCAAGGAGTGGACTCGTCGAGCCCAGGGAGGAACTCGACGAGTCGGAGCGGGATCCAGGGGATCGAGTAAGTGACCAACTCGGCGAGTTGGGTCTAAACAAGGAAACCCTAATTTCGGGACTTGGTACCCTATTTAAGCATCTTATTCTCTTCCCTAGGGCTCATTTGCGGCCCTATAGTCCATAACCAGAAACCCTAAGCCTCCATTGTTGCTCATTCAAGCTTTCTTGCCATTTTGGGTGATTTGAAGGAAGAAGGAAGAAGGCACACATTGGGGATTCAAGAATTGATAGTAGATCCAGAGTTTGTGAGGTCTTCCAGAGCATTTGAAGGTAATGAGTCGCTACCTTCCCTCTCTTGCATATAGATCAACCTTTATCATGGGATTTGGGGCTTTTAGGACAAGTTTATGAACCATTTCGAGTTAGAAGCCCAGATCTGAAGTTGCTACTTCAGATCTATGTGTATCTTGGCCTAAAGAATCATAAAGCATCAGTCTATGGGTTGATTGTTGAGCCCCTTTGTCTCAAACCCTAGTTTATAGTGATTCGAGCCTAGATCTCGTTAGCTACACGTAAAGTTTGTCACTTTACGTAAGGAATAGGCTTTAGAAGAGTGGATCTACAGTTTGGAGTCCGTGCATGACTCAAAAGTCCTCTGCATGTATGTATATCTGAATGGACTCGACGAGTCCTTCGAGTGGACTCGGCGAGTAGCATGAAGATGAGGAGGAACTCGACGAGTTGGTTGAAGATTGCCTTGGGCTCGACGAGTCTATTATTGGACTCGGTGAGTCAGGTCGCGAAACCCCAAACCCTTCGAGTTGAGACTTGAATCAGTGAGTCGGGTGGTGACTCAGCGAGTTGGACAGGACAGGACTCGGAAATAGTTGGACTCGGCGGGTCATGGACTGACTCGGCGAGTAGGGTTGACCTGGAAGGTTGACTTTGACCAGGATTTTGACTTTGACCAGAGTTGACTTAGTTAACTTTTAGAGGACTGTCAGACTAAGTGTCATATTGATATTGGTAGCTCAGAGAGCTGGAGTAGCAGCGGCTCAGGGGATTGTCGATTAGCAGCCAGAGGATTATCGGCAGAGCTCAGCAGTTCAGGTGAGTATCCTTCCAGTAGGAACGGGTCTAAGGCCACAATGCCGGCCCGTTTAGCTAGCAGTAGTTTCCGGATTTTAGTCTGATGCAGTAGTTAGTATGTTTGATGCCTTCGTGGCTCAGACAGGATTTATGTGTTATGTATTCCGGGCTACGGCCCGATGCAGTATGCAGTATATGTGTGTTCATGCTACTTGATATGTTTATGTTATGTTATGTTCAGTTAGTTCCGGACTTCGGTCCGATGTAGGGGGCAAGGCCCCAGTTAGTCCGGACTTCGGTCCGATGCACGGGGCAAGGCCCCAGTTAGTCCGGACTTCGGTCCGATGCAGGGGACAAGGTCCCAGTCAGTTAGTCCGGACTTCGGTCCGATGCAGGGGGCAAGGCCCCAGTTAGTCCGGACTTTGGTCCGATGCAGGGGACAAGGTCCCAGTCAGTTTCCGGACTTCGGTCCGATGCAGGGGGCAAGGCCCCAGTTAGTCCGGACCTCGGTCCGATGCAGTGGGAAAGGCCCAGTATGTGTTTTATATGTTATTGTATGGTATGTGGTAGTTTGGGGGAGCTCACTAAGCTTCGTGCTTACGGTTTTCAGTTTTGGTTTCAGGTACTCAGTTTTCAAAAGAGGAGCTCGGAGAGATTGCAGTGCACACACCATAGTCAGTTAGCCTGGGAAATGTTTTACTCTGATAATGAGATTATGTTTTGAATTCAATACTCAAAAGTTATGTTATGACTTATGATATGTTTTTATAAATATGGTTTTAGTAATGTTTTAAAAAGAAATTTTTAGTCATGATTTTTGGGACGTTACAAGTTGGTATCAGAGCCTTGGTTTGAGGGATTCGGACATACTTGAGAGTGTGTCTGGACTCAAACTAAGGAAACGGTAAAGGGTTTTCAAAAGAAAAACATTTTTTGAAAGAAATTTATGGTAAAAAGGAGTTTGAGAAAAGAAAAGAGTTTTAGAAAAAGCGGAAAGAATATTTAGAAAGTAAATAACTTGAAAAGAGAAAAAGGGTGTGGTGCATGCAATCAGCCGAGCTCAAGTAAGTACTCCCAAGTTACCCATACAAGTTACGTTATGATTATCAGTATCAGTTTCAGTTTTAGTTTCAGCTTCAGTCTCAGTAGGACAGCATGCTAGTATAGGACTTAGGATCGATGAGGATGCCTTATGTGCCTGCTTTATGTGTTTTAGCTTGACAAGAATTTCATGCTAGTATTGAGTAGACAGTAGTAGGATAGCCTATGTAGGTTATTCCTGATAGTATGAGCTTAGCATTGTATGCTAGTACAGTTTCTTGTTATGAGAATAGTTTTGCCTGAGTATGTTTCCTTTATCCGAATGTTGCTTGCTTTGTGCTTTGTGGGACTCTGAGTGATGGGAGTTAGCCATTAGGTGAATACGTCACATCACATGTGATCAGGGTTGAATAATCTCAGAGTGTTGGATTTGGCCCTATTGCGCAGCTCTTGTCTGAGTCCAACCGTTGTAGGGACGAGACTTTTACTCGAAGGATTATCCGAGCCTCATTGCATGTGATGGTATTCAGGTGGTGGCTAATTGACATTACAAGGAGGCCTTCAACAGCTGAGGACTGTTTGGGTAGAGTCAGAGGTTCCCTAGGGCAAGCCTAGGATGAGAGTAGCAAAGATCAGTAGTAGAGAAAAGGGGACTTGGTGGAATTGAGGTAACTCTTGAGGAAAGTACGGATAGATGTGGAAGGTAGTATGGGCCCGTACTACTGAAAGCAGAGGATCCGTACTCGATTCAAGAGGGGCCAAGGCAAAACCAGGGAACTAGTAGAGTGTGTGAGAGATCCCTCAGCAGTAGTGTGTAAATTGATCAGGAATTGTTATATTTTCAGCATGGTGACGTTGTGCGAGATATCAGTTGGCAGTTCAGGTGCCGGGGAGGGATTTGGCTCAGGCTCTAGAGCCGGGCAGCTTGAGGATCAGATGAGGGATTTCATTTCCGCAGAGATCATGCGCAACATCATTGATCAGACTCCAGTGATTTTCGGTTCGGTTAGAGAGGCCATTGTGGAGCTCATGGACAGTCATCTTGAGGCCTTTAAGGCCGGGATAGTTTCAGGATAGATTGGGGCTCGTCTAGACCCCGATTCTTATGGAGTTCAGGGATCCATCAGGAAAGGAGATCCCATTTCTAGTTTTTGCCATCAGGGGACAGGAGTGAGCGGGGCACCCTGTCTCCAAGAGAGACCTTTGCATGATTGGATAGTTGAGGAGGTTACGCGAGCTATTCGCGAGGATCTACCCGACATGGTTGTGAGGATCACTGATAGGTTGATTGCGAAGCTCCAAGATCAGACAGCTGTTGTTCAGTCGACGGGCGGTGTCGACAAGGTAACGCAGGAGCGAGAGACGGGCAAGGAATCAGAAAGGAAGAGGAAAACGGATGAAACTCAGGGAGCCGCAAGTTCGGGCAAGAGGCCCAAGGGGTCGGATTTGAGGACGAGGAACTATCAGAGCCGCAGTCGATGCGGGAAGTGTGTTAGGACGCACATGGGTACATGCATGCGTAGAAGTAGGGGCGATGCTGGATGTTTCAAGTGCGGCCAGATTGACCATTTTAGTAGAGATTGTACTGTTACCATCGCCCAGGGACTTGATCCAATATGTTTCCATTGTAGTCAGAGGGGCCACAAGAAGGCCCACTGTCCGAGTTTGTATACAGCGGGGCAGGTGCCAGCTCCTGCCCTTAGGACTTCAAGTACCGCCAGTGGTTGCCGAGGCCGGGCAAGGGCGCCCACGGCTCGGAGCCGAGTTTTCCGATTGATTTCAGCAAGGATTCGAGCAGCGCTGAGTGATGGAGGTATGTATCTTTTACCTCCCTGTCAATTATTATTCATGTTATTATTGTTATGTTGTTGCATTGATATCAATAAGTATATGCGTTGGGGGTATTATATTACCTACTTATGACGGAGTTTTATGCCATCTGCATACCATGGGGTTAGAATGGTGAATTGGAGGTCGTTCCCTCTAGATCAGGTTACTTCAGATGCGGTGACTGTAACATGTATGTGTAAGATTCAGTAGTGCCTTACTACTTGCGGAAGGCGTTAGTCGGGTAATGATCAGTTATATTCTCAGTAGTGATAATCCAGAGTTTTTAGTGGAGTAGCTAGCGGTCAGTAAGGAAGTGGGTTGGGGATGTGCACCCCAAACGCAGGTTCTCGGGATGTAGTCCCTAAAGCAAATACAGTTAAGGATCGAAGGGTGCTCAGTCAGATAGCAAGAAGGGTGCGGATCTGGTAATAGTTAGTTGGAGCACTGGCAAGGGTAAACGTTGGCGGACATCATATCGCCCTTTTAATGGAAGGAAGGATGGGAATCATTTCGACCAGTGAGCAGTAAGGAATTAGCCGAATCCAAGTGGGGGAGAACCCTCCGAGTATACAAGGATAAGAGCCACGCAGACCCAGAATGAGTGCGCGGCCTCTGAGAAGAAAAGATAGTAGCATAGTGATTGATGGATTGAGAAGTTCAGAATTGGGAGTTCGAGGACCTTCCCAGCAGTTAGTTCATGTAATCAAGATGGTTAGAAGCTGGTTGGGAATCCAGGATTGGAGGACCACCTGTAGGGCTCAAGTGAGTCGGAATGAGGATCCTGAGAACGGTTAGCAAGAGATGCTTTCGTATTAGTAGCCAGTGACAGAGTCAGCATGCAGAATTGTGTAGATTCAGGAGTTGGGAGTTTGGAAACTTCCCAACAATAGCTTCTTGTATCCGGATTAGTAGACGGTTGGTTTGGGAACCAAGCCGAAGAATTCCTCGACGAAGCGCTAAGTATATCAAGGATATAAGATGTCGAGGTTGATGCAGTATTTAAAGACTGAGGGCTGGTTTTGAGAAATCAAGATGAGGAATCCCTAGCAGGACTAGGGATAATCAGGATGTCCTTAGATAGTAGTAGTAGTGCCGTAAGTCTGCGGGGGTAGCCGTAGCATTCACTAGCAGTTAGATAGTAGTAGAGTGTTGTAAGTCTACGGGGGTAGCCGTAGCATTCACTAGCAGTCAGATAGTAGTAGTAGCGTTGTAAGTCTGCAGGGGTAGCCGTAGCATTCACTAGCTGTCAGATAGTGGTAGTAGTGTTGTAAGTCTGCGGGGGTAGCCGTAGCATTCACTAGCAGTCAGGTAGTAGTAGTTGTGTTATAAGTCTGCGGGGGTAGCCGTAGCATTCACTAGCAATCAGATAGTAGTAGTAGTGTTGTAAGTCTGCAGGGGTAGCCGTAGCGTTCACTAGCAGTCAGATAGTAGTAGTGGTGTTGTAAGCCTACGGGGGTAGCCGTAGCATTCACTAGCAGCCAGATAGTAGTAGTAGTGTTGTAAATATGCGGGGGGTAGCCGCAACATTTACTAGCATTCAGATAGTAGTATAGTGTTGTAAGTCTGCGGAAGTAGCCGTAGCACTCGTCCAGTTAGTAGGCAGCATGAGCGCGTTGTTGGACGCGGGGGAAATAGTAGTACCCACCAGTT
This sequence comes from Lactuca serriola, assembly GCF_051521515.1. Lineage (NCBI taxonomy): Eukaryota > Viridiplantae > Streptophyta > Magnoliopsida > Asterales > Asteraceae > Lactuca > Lactuca serriola. Next base: position 23,772,679 of record NC_136408.1, read on the forward strand.
CGGGTGCAGCAGTGAAGATATGGGAATCCACGAGTTAGATTTCGGATTTTCCAAATGGTTCAGTTATGGTTAAGTCGGCGATTCGACAGTCGGATCGTCACCACAGTTATGAGATCAGAGTAGCAGTGGACCGTTGGGGTTCGGGTATGTTAAGGGCAACCGTCAGTCTGGGCGCCATCATGTTGTTAGTCGTGGAATTGATGATGTCAGGATGTGACGTTTGGACCTGATTGGTGGATCAAAAGGTTGTTAGAGCCACAGTGACAGGATAACTAGTGGAAACTAGTTCCAGAGAAAGATTCCATTCAGAAGTCGTGGGAGCGACTAAGTGAGGATTCCTTTGACTCCACAATTGAGTTGGAACTCAGTGTTTCAGTCAGTTCAGTGTATCAGGCAGCTCAGTGTTTCACGCAGTTCAGTGTATCAGGCAGTTCAGTGTTTCAGGCAGTTCAGTGTATCAGGCAGTTCAGTGTTTCGGTCAGTTCAGTGTATCAGGCAGTTCAGTGTTTCGGTCAGTTCAGTGTATCAGGCAGTTCAGTGTTTCGGTCAGTTCAGTGTATCAGGCAGTTCAGTGTTTCGGTCAGTTCAGTGTATCAGGCAGTTCAGTGTTTCAGTCAGTTCAGTGTATCAGACAGTTCAGTGTTTCAGGCAGTTCAGTGTATCACGCAGTTCAGTGTTTCAGGCAGTTCAGTGTATCAGGCAGTTCAATGTTTCAGGCAGTTCCATGTTTCAGTCAGTTCGGTGTTTCAGGCAGTTCGGTGTTGCAGGCAGTTCCGTGTTTGGATAGTTGCAGTGTGAGGGTCAGTATTAGTATAGTTGGTTGATTTGGAAATGGCAAGTCCCTCTCAGCAGGATCAGTTGATCCTTCTGCCAAGTATAAGTGATCTGTAAGGATAGCTAGACAGGTAGCTTATCTTTCAGGATGGAAGGCTCGAGTTAGTAGGAGTTGAGTAATCAGATGGGAGATAAGCAAGCTGGTTCCAACAGCATCGTTTCAGTATGAGCGGCAGAGTGAATAGAACAGTTATATATAATCGAAGTATCTTCAGAAGTCGCTGGAAGCAACTAGTAGGTTGCGATGGGGTGTAGGGACCGGTGGGAGTCCGGTAACTCAGATATTGGCAGATTAGTTGGACCAGGGTGGTCTCAGTGCATCCGGTAGGCGGATGAGGGGTAACAAAATTTTCAGTCGGAGGAAGTAACGTTAAGGAAATTATGGAAAAGAGAAGGATTCAGTATGTACCAACAGTAGGGACCAACACTGTGAGTGGCTGGAGTGATGGACAAAAGGGTGTTAGTTTTCCCAGACAGTGAGTTGGAGGCAGTTCGCAGGACAGTTGGCCATAGCAAACTTCGAGGACGAAGTTTAGTTTAAGTGGGGGAGAGTTGTAACACCCAAGATCAGAAAGGCCAAGAAAAGGAAAGAAACCCTAAGTCAAGGAGTGGACTCGTCGAGCCCAGGGAGGAACTCGAGGAGTCGGAGCGGGATCCGGGGGATCGAGTAAGTGACCAACTCGGCGAGTCGGCTCGTGAACTCGACGAGTTGGGTCTGAACGAGGAAACCCTAATTTCGGGACTTGGTACCCTATTTAAGCATCTTATTCCCTTCCCTAGGGCTCATTTGCGGCCCTATAGTCCAGAACCAGAAACCCTAAGCCTCCATTGTTTCTCATTCAAGCTTTCTTGCCATTTTGGGTGATTTGAAGGAAGAAGGAAGAAGGCACACATTGGGGATTCAAGAATTGACAGTAGATCCAGAGTTTGTGAGGTCTTCCAGAGCATTTGAAGGTAATTAGTCGCTACCTTCCCTCTCTTGCATATAGATCAACCTTTATCATGGGATTTGGGGCTTTTAGGACAAGTTTATGAACCATTTCGAGTTAGAAGCCTAGATCTGAAGTTGCTACTTCATATCTATGTGTATCTTGGCCTAGAGAATCATAAAGCATCAGTCTATGGGTTGATTGTTGAGCCCCTTTGTCTCAAACCCTAGTTTATAGTGATTCGAGCCTAGATCTCGTTAGCTACACGTAAAGTTTGTCACTTTACGTAAGGAATAGGCTTTAGAAGAGTGGATCTACAGTTTGGAGTCCATGCATGACTCAAAAGTCCTCTGCATGTATGTATATCTGAATGGACTCGGCGAGTCCTTCGAGTGGACTCGGCGAGTAGCATGAAGATGAGGAGGAACTCGACGAGTGGGATGGACAACTCGTCGAGTCGGATGAAGTTAGGCATCAACTCGGCGAGTTGGAAGAGTCAGGACTTCGATCCGATGCAGGGGGCAAGGCCCCAGTTAGTCCGGACTTTGGTCCGATGCAGGGGACAAGGTCCCAGTCAGTTTCCGGACTTCGGTCTGATGCAGGGGGCAAAGCCCCAGTTAGTCCGGACCTCGGTCCGATGCAGTGGGCAAGGCCCAGTATGTGTTTTATATGTTATTGTATGGTATGTGGTAGTTTGGGGGAGCTCACTAAGCTTCGTGCTTACGGTTTTCAATTTTGGTTTCAGGTACTCAGTTTTCAAAAGAGGAGCTCGGAGAGATTGCAGTGCACACACCATAGTCAGTTAGTCTGGGAAATGTTTTACTCTGATAATGAGATTATGTTTTGAATTTAATACTCGAAAGTTATGTTATGACTTATGATACGTTTTTATAAATCTGGTTTTAGTAATGTTTTAAAAAGAAATTTTTAGTCATGATTTTTGGGACGTTACATTAGGCATACAATACTTGCTAAAAACATTTGAACCTAACTCTCTCTCCCTCTCTCTCTGTCTCCCTCTCTCTCTCTCTCTCTCTCTCTCTATATATATATATATATATATATATATATATATATATATATATATATATATATATATATATATATATATATATATATATATAATAGATGTGTGCCCGTGCAAAGCAGCGCGCGATAAATAGTTTTTTTGGCAAATAATTTTCTTACGGGAAAATAATTATTAAATTTTGTTATTAGTTATTATGTAATAAAAAAAATTATCATTTTTAATTAAATTATTTGTGTTTATAATTTATATTTACATTGTATGTTTATACATTTGATGTAAATTAATTATTATTGTATCTAGTTTAATAAATATAAATTAACTTATATCGATAAATTTAATATTTTAAAACTGTTGTTTTGCTCTAAATTAATTTTTTAATAACCTTTCTTAATTCAAGTCTTCAAAATTTTGGTATGTATTAATGGTTTTGTTATGTATAATTGATTTGTACTAAAAGCTTTGTATTTTGTACCTCTTAAAATTTAAGATATAACTAATATATATATATATATATATATATATATATATATATATATATATATATATATATATATATATATATATTCAATGTTTGACATTAAACTATCACTTAAAAATTGATCACCATTTTGTTGCATACATAAGTCTTTACCAAGTTCATTACAGAAAATGCACGAACCATTGTGATCAACCATTTGTGATTTGTGAAGTGGTAATTGAGGCTTGAAGGAAACTATGTTTGGAATTGAATACTATTGATTCATGATTATTATTTAATTTATTTTATTTTTTACTTTTTTATTTTAACTTGTATTGAGCTATTCGTATATGATTACACCTTAAAAATTTTACGCTTTTAAATTATAGAATATTGGTTCATATTTTAATTTGCTAAAAATATTATGATAGTTGAGCATAAAATTAGAACTTACATGGTGTAATTTTTATGATTATTTTATTATTATTATATTCAAATACACAAATAAATTGATATTATAATCCAGTAAATTTTACTATATTATTTGTTGAATGAGGGCTTTGAGGAGCACCCTTAGGCTAGATGGTGTGGACAAAATGATGTTATTGGCATCCGATGTAGCTTTTAATGTCATTGGCATACACCGATACACCATCCCACAACAATCACATCCTTGACCAAGTGTTTTTCTTATGTTTTTTTTATTTGAAATTTGTTTTCTTCTTGGTGTGATGTGCTCCCACTGATTACGAGTTGCAAGGAGGAGTTCTTGTTGTGCATAAAAGCCTCATCTATTGGTAAAAAGCGGAATAAGCTCTTTTTGATATACGGTTTATGGTTTATTTGGAAGGCAATAAACTCGTTGGTGTTCAACAACATGAGATGTTCTCCTTTGAGAACGGGGAATGATATCCAATTAGTTGATTTCAATTGGATCAAACATAAGTCTTTGTTTAAGTCTGGTTGTTGGTTTGATCCATGTATGTTTCCTTTAAATGCTTGTATTTTGTAATTTTTTGTTATCTACTTGTTAGTTCTTTAATACATTTATGGTTCCCAAAAAAAATGTATAATTCTCTCTCATCATCAATGTGTTAAATACTCCTCTTTCTTTTTATGCTATTTTTTATTTTTAAAATTAAATTAAATGGATGGTCATACCATTCCCAAACAAAGGTATGAGATGACTTGGAATAACATCATACATGGCAGTTATGTGTCAGCAAATGCTGGCGGTATATTCTCTTTAACTTTAGCAGGGTGATTCGATATTTTAGATTTAATGATTTCGTGAATTGCGATATTTATTTCAAACAAACAACATGTTCCATACTATTATGTAATTTAGAGGTTGTTTGATAGTTGTTGATTGAGTCAATGTCGGACTGAGTAGGACTCAACAATAAATCTGACCGAGTAACATTTCAAAAGAGTCATAACTAAGTTAGAGGATTTTAAGTGTGATATCAAACAGTTTGAATCTAATTGAGTCATATTCAGCCTTTTACCAAACTTAGTAAGAGACATATCAAACAATCATTAAGATTTATTTGTTGGCAATTTTAAAAGAAATTAACAAATTGGCTAGTTTCTTTTTTCCACATAGGTGGGAAGAAGAACTTTAGTAAGTTTATAAGGAATCATTGGTCTTTGACTTTCAAAGACTTTAGTGGGGGTTAAAAGGATGAGTCAAGCCAATATATTCGTCTAAACATGGGTATGGATGTGAGATCCGAGGTTTGTGATTAAACGTTGCATAGAATTAAGGAGCTCTTTGTATTTTGAAGGGTTCGGCTTGGACCGGTCGGGTTCTTGTCGACTTTAGTAGGGGTTAAAAGGATGAGCCAAGCTCATGCCTAACCGTGGCTATGGATGCGAGACATGAGGTTTGTGATTTAGGGGCACTTTACATGGAATTGATGAGCTCTTTATATATATTAACTCCTTATCTTTGTATTAAATAGACAAAAAAAATCATATATATAATTCATCAAATTAAACCATGTGTTAATATAATCTACTATAATAAATGAAGGTTTTTTTGCCACATGTCCTCTTCTCCTTCATTTGGACACATGTCATTTTTCTAGAATTTTTAAATTTTCTATTTTCCACTTGTCATTTTATTGTATTTTTCATTTTATTAAATTAAATTTCCACATTTAATGTGTAAGGTAATATATATGTAAAGTATTTATTAGAAAGTGTTTATATATGTAATGTATTCAATACATTTAAAGTCTAATTAATTTTAGTAATTCAAAAATTTTCTCATTTTCTTATAAATTCAAACTTTTCAAATTGTTAAAATTTTATATTTTTTTTTTAATTAAACCCATGTAATATATGGGTCTCACACCTAGTCTTTCTTAATAAATGAAGGTTTTTTGCCACTTGTCATTCTCTCATGAAATTTGACACGTGTCATTTTGTGGTAATTTTGAAATAAATATTATCCACTTGTCAATTTTTGGTTTGTTTTCATTTTTAGTTAAAGTCATATAGTTATATATGTAAAGTATTAAATATCATATATATGATATTAAATTATAATAAATACGTTTTTTTCTTTCTTATTTTAAAGTTGTACACTAAAAAATATTTTATTTTTATACTTTAAGTTTAATTATTTTTTAAATCAACCCGTATAATATACGGGTCTCACACATAGCACACAAATATATCAGTGATTATATCACATATATGCCCTGAACTCTATACAACATAACATGGCATCATAGTTTCTTTTTAACATGCAGCCTTACTCATGTAATTTTCATCTATTAAATGATGTTTAGATCAGTCTCACAGTACACTCTATCTCATAAAAAACGTGTTAAATAAAATAAATTATAAAAGTTTGTCGTCACTTTATATAACCAAAAGTAGGCTGATTTCTTTCAAGTGGTGGCGTAGAATTTGAGGTTAAAGTTAGAACATTACAAAATGCTACCTTTAAAGTAGCTCAAATTATTAATGTATGAATTCAACGTGCCACTTTCTGTAAAATTAAATGGAGCACTAATGGGAAATAAACAATTAAAATAATTGCATAGCAAATGCGTACCACATGTTCAGATTGTTATTTATTAAAGCCAATGACACTCGTCCCCACGTCAATTTTAACGTCTTCCTAGTCAAACGTACAACCATTTGATGCATGTACATGTTTTTCTTGTTAACTTGTACTCTTTTGGTCGGTTGAATTGACATTTTTCACCCTCAACTTTCTATATAATCTCAACCTTACCCAAGTTTTAAATATCAAATTCTCAACATTCGAACTTAGATTTGGTCAATAAACAAAAATGGCGACTTCATCTTTAGCTTTCCCTTCACTCCACAACCTGAATCTTGATGTACCCAAGACAAACCCACGTCGACGCGCCACCGCCGTCCGACTGATCACTGCCTCCATCAAAGACTCTGTTCCAGTTCCACCTCTTTCTGCCACCTCCGCCGATGTAGCTCCCACCGTCAGCGGCAACTCCTCCACCAATCTCCCTCTCCGGCAAGTCCCTGGCTCCTACGGCATTCCATTCTTTCAACCCCTTAAAGATCGATTTGAGTACTTTTATGGTGCCGGCGGACGTGATGAATTCTTCAAGTCTCGGATTCATAAATTTCAGTCAACGGTGTTTCGTGTCAACATGCCACCTGGTCCGTTCATCGCCAACAACCCGAATGTCGTCGTTCTTCTTGACGCCAAGAGTTTTCCGACGCTGTTTGATGTATCTAAAGTCGAAAAGAAGGATTTGTTCACCGGAACATACATGCCGTCTACTGAACTCACCGGCGGCCACCGTGTCCTCTCGTATCTTGATCCATCGGAGCCCAAGCATGCTCCGCTAAAAAATTTGATATTTTTCATGCTCAAATCTTCCCGAAGCAGAGTTATGCCGGAATTCGAAGCGACATACAGTGAACTCTTCGATGAGCTTGAAGCAGAGTTAGCACAAAAGGGTAAAGCTCTTTTCAACGACGCCGGCGAACAAGCAGCCTTCCGGTTTCTTGGTCGGGCGTATTTGGAAACCAACCCGGAAGTAACAAAGATCGGAAAAGATGGTCCGAAGTTGATCGGGTCCTGGGTTTTATTCAATCTCGGACCTTTGCTCCGCCTTGGACTTCCATGGTTCTTAGAGGAACCTCTCCTTCATACTTTCCGGCTGCCTCCTGCCCTGATTAAGAAAAACTATCAGAAACTTTACGAATTCTTCGAATCCTCTTCGTCTCCGATCATCGAACAAGCAGAAGCTTTAGGGATTTCAAAAGACGAAGCGGTTCATAACATCTTATTCACAGTTTGTTTCAATACTTTTGGGGGGATCAAGATTTTGTTTCCCAATACACTGAAATGGCTCGGCCGCGCCGGAACTAATTTACATACCCAGTTGGCGGAGGAGATCAGAGGTGCGATCAAAACCCACGGCGGAGGGAAGGTAACCATGGCGGCGATGGAGCAGATGCCCTTGATGAAATCCGTCGTCTACGAATCCCTTCGAATCGAACCACCTGTGGCCTTACAATACGGGAAAGCCAAACGTGATCTGACGATCGAATCACACGACGCCATTTTCAAAGTGAAAGAAGGGGAAATGTTGTTCGGATACCAGCCATTTGCGACCAAGGATCCCAAAGTGTTTGACCGGGCGGAAGAATTTGTTCCGGATCGGTTTGTGGGTGACGGCGAGAAGCTTTTGAAGTACGTGACGTGGTCAAACGGACCGGAGACGGAGGGTCCGACGGTGGGAAACAAGCAGTGTGCCGGAAAAGATTTCGTGGTGATGATTACTCGATTGTTCGTCGTGGAACTCTTCCGTCGGTATGATTCTTTCGATATCGAGGTTGGTGCTTCTCCTTTAGGTGCCAAAATTACATTAACGTCCCTCAAAAGAGCTCGTGTGTGATTTCTTCTTCATGGCATCCGATGAGATCGCCGGTGTTTAGTCTGCAAATTTCCGTCGGTGAGGGTAATTTTGGAAATATTTATTTATTTTTGAAGTCCACGTTTCAGTTTAGTCTACAGACCAATAGGAAATGAACTGAATATACTTGTTTCAGGAAATATTTACTTACTAGAATTTGTTTCTCTTGTTTTTTTTGGTATATTTGTTTTTAAATTGGTATGAACTGAATATACCAAAATTTGATATGATGATGTTTGACAAAAAATTTGTAACCATTAAATAATAAATGAAGCTTCTTGAATATTGAGCATAGAATATGCCAAAGTCACTACACAAAAGAGATCAAATAGTCGGTTATCATTGTGAATCAAACCATATGCAATATATTGGATCCTTCAATCCATATGCTGAATTGTTGATGGTCAATGTACTTTGGGGCGGAAATTGTTGGTGTTTTGTTTGAAAGGCGAAAATTTTTGGTGTATGTTCGTCTAGAGGTGATCATGGGTTCGTTTGGGATGTTTTGGAGTAAGATCAAACCCAAACCGGAAAGTACAACTTTTTAGGGTTGAAAACTATCCGGTTTTGGGATTTTTGGAATTGAGTTCTCGGTTTGGAACTCGATTTTTTGATTTGAATTCATAGGTTTCAGGTTTTTCTTTTTTGGGTTCAAACCAATTAAAATACGTTACTATAAAACAACTATGATATAATCTAATTCTATAGAACATACGGTCAAAGGGCAATCGCTATAAACAAAAAATAAAAAATAAAAATCACAGATACAAAACATAGATTTTTATAACTAAAAACGAGTTTAAGGGTAACATAATAATTCATTTAAAAACTATAATTTTTGAACAAAAATGAGAACGCCAAACCACAAAAGTAATAGTAGTAAATACATTATGATAAAACTAAATTGTAGAACTGGATAATTTAGATTGAATTCTATAGTTCATATATTTAGAATTTTGGATTGACTTTCAACAAAATTAAAATATTATTTTGGTTTTCGCATTACTTTGGTTTATAAAATAAAACCCATATAACAATGCTTTATTTATTTAAAATTAACTTTTGTTATATATATATATATATATATATATATATATATATATATATATATATATATATATATATATAAAATTTACAAAAGTGTTTTTTAACATATTAGAAAATCACAACCAATAAAAGACCTTACATATATTTTTTTACCTAAAGTTTTTATTTGCGAAATACAAATTATAATATATTGTTTAATACTTGTTTACAAAGTTTAATAACAACTAAGCAATTTGTTTTGATTTTTTTGTTGAGTTTTCTAATATTTAAGTTATATGTATTTTTAAATATCCCGATTCTTTAAATACGAATTTGAATTGCCTTTGCGAACATATATCGATTTGTTTAACTTGGAAACCATAGACTTTGGATCTCTTTATATAAAGTCTTTTTTTACGATATAAATCATTTGTCAATGCTCTATTTAAAAATATACTAGTTTTTACATCCATTTAATGTAGCTTTATGTCAAAATGATCCACAAGAGCCACTATTATTTTACAAGTCTTTGGGTGAGAATATTAGAAAGAATTCTTTTTATAATCTATTCCTTCTTCTTAAGTAAATCTATTTGTGACTGGAATATATATATATATATATATATATATATATATATATATATATATATATATATATATATATATATATATAATTCAAAGGTGATTAAGTTAATTTAAACCAAATTAAACTAGTAACTCAGATAAAGAAATTTGATGGAGAAGAAAGAAAATTTAGAGGAGATGTGAAATATTTTATATCTTATGAAATTTTTTGTGTCGTCATATCTTTGCAATAGCATGTTATTTATATTACAAAAATTACATATCATATATCATGTAAATAGTATGATATGATAGCTTTCATCAATTCACCAATTATTGGTATCATTCACAATTATTACAACACTTCCCCTTGGATGACACCATTTTAGATTTAGAGTTTAATTTTGAAGTACCGCTTCATTAAAAACTTTGCTAAAGATAACCTAATGGGAAAAAACTTTAGTGAAGAGAAAAAGAGCGCGATGTATAATTAACTCCCCCTCCTTTAGACATCTGTTACATTATATTTTATGTACGTGTCGCATTCCGATGCCATGGACATGTGTCCTGAAGATTGCAGTACAAAGTGCTTTCGTAAAAGATCTGTTGCATTGTTGCTGGATTGAACGTATTTGATTTCAACTTAAATGCCTTTTATAAGCTCTGGAGTGTATTCAAAAAACTATGGAGGTATATGTATTGTCGTGTCACTCTTGATATACCCTTCTTTCATTTGAGTGACACATGCTGAGTTATCTTGATAAATTAAAGTTGGACTTGTATTCTTTTCAAGTCCACATGAAGTTAAAACTAGTTGTGTCATCGATCTTAACCATGTACATTCTCTACTAGCTTCATTTAGTGCAATTATTTCAACATGATTTAAGGATGTGGCAACAAGTGTTTGCTTTTGAGAACGCCAGAAAATTGCAGTACCTCCATTCATAAATACGTATCCAATTTGAGATCTAGGTTTATAAGGGTCAAACAAATAACCTGCATTTGCATAACCAATCAAGCCTTGTTTTGAATTGTTAGGATAAATAACCCTAAATCGCTAGTTCCTCGAAGGTATCGAAAAATATGTTTGATCTCATTCCAATGTCTTTTGTTGGAAATGAACTGAACCTTGCTAGAAAGTTTACTGCGAAAGAAATGTTTGGTCTAGTAAAATTTGTAAGATACATAAGAGCCCCAATTACGTTAAGATATGACACATCTAGACCAAGGACTTCTTCATTTTCTTTACAGGGACGGAATGGATATTAGTCAATATTTAATGATCTAACAACCATTGGAGTGCTTAAAGGATTAGCATTGTCCATATTGAAATGTTTTCAAGACCTTTTGTAACACCCAAGATTTTGAAAGCCAAGAAAGTAATGGAAACCCTAAATTTAGGAGGGACTCGGCGAGTCCAAGGAAGGACTTGGCGAGTCGGAACGGGATCCGGGTCGGGGAGTAAGTGACCGACTCGGCGAGTCGGCCAAGGTGACTCAGCGAGTCTGGTCTGTGCGAGGAAAACCCTAATTCCGGGAGTTGTATCCTATATAAAGGGTGTTATGTCCCTCCCTCAGCGCCCATATCACTCCAGAAGACCTGTAAACCTTATAACCCGTGTGAGCTTCCATTATTGAGAGAATAGCTTTGGGAGGAAGGAAACTTTGGAGAGAAACTTGAAGATCAAGAAGGTTGCTTCAAGGGAGAAGTGTGTGCTCGAGATCTACCTCAGTTTTGCTCATTTTAGAGGTATTAAGCTGTCATTTTCCCTTCTTTGCATCTAGATCTATTTTGTCATAAGATTTGGGGGGTTTTATGGTTGTTTGAGACCCAAATCGGGTTAGGGGCTTAGATATGTTGTTGCCACTTCAGATCTATTGTTGAGATGGTCTATTATGTCATAAAGCATCAGGAGATGAGTAGTTGGTGAAGCCCTTGTGTCCTTAAACCAAACCCTAATGTGTTTTGAGCCTAGATCTCTTTAGTTATACGTAAAGTTTGCAACTTTACGTAGGGATTGAGCTTTGGAAGTATGGATCTATGGATTGGAGTCCCTGCATGACTCAAAAGCCCTCTGCATGTTGGGAGATCTGAATGGACTCGGCGAGTCCTTTGAGTGGACTCGGCGAGTACCATGAAGATGAGGAGGCACTCGACGAGTGGGATGAACAGCTCATCGAGTCGAATGAAGATAGGCATGAACTCGGCGAGTTGGATGAACAACTCGGCGAGTTGGATGAAGATTGTCGTGTGCTCCGCGAGTCTGTTCTTGGACTCGGCGAGTCAGGTCGAGTGGTCCCAAACCCTTCGAGTTAAGACTTGAGTCAACGAGTCGAGCCAGGACTCAGTGAGTTGGACAGGATAGGAATCGGGAATCAGTAGACTCGGCGAGTCAGGGGCTGACTCGGCGAGTAGAGTCGCGAGTGGAAGGACTCTGGACTTATGAACTCGGCGAGTCAGTAGGGTGACTCGGCGAGTAGGGTTGACCTGGAAGGTTGACTTTGACCAGGACATTGACTTTGACCAGAGTTGACTTGGTTGGCCTTTGGAGGCCAGTTAGACTAAGTGTTAGGTTGATATTGGTAGCTCAGGGAGCTAGCGGAGCAGCAGTTCAGAGTCAGTGGTCAGGTAGCGGTCAAAGGGGTTAGCAGCAGCAGTTCAGCAGTATCAGGTGAGTTTCCCTTTGTATGAATGGGTCTACGGCCACAATGCCGGCCCATGTAGTTATGAGTAGAAGACCCGTGGGTTAGCCCTAGGCACAGTATGCTAGTATGACATTTGGACGAGGTCCAATGACAGAGGGCGGGTGCCCAAGGAGCGGTTTATGTGATAGTTTATACTTGTTGTCTGTGTGATACTTGTATGTGCCTGGTAGGGAGGTGAGTGAGGGCGAGGTCCCGTATCTCACCAATAGCAGAGTGTGGATGGTGTTCCACATCTCAGTAGCAGCAGAGCAGGGGCGAGGCCCAAGTTAGGAAAGGAGTGAGGGTGGGCTGGGCCCGTACCTCACTATCAGCAGGAGTATGGACGAGGTTCCATGACTCATCAGTAGCAGGACTCGGGCGGGGCCCAGAGATAGGCGAGGCCTTAGAGCAAGAGTTGTTAGTATATGTTCAGCTTATGTAATGTTATGTGATATGTTTATGTGCTATTATATGTTAGTGGGCGAGGCCCTGTGACAGGCGAGGCCTAAGTGAAACAGATCTGTATCCGAGCGGGGCTCGAAGCCAGGCGGGGCCTGGAGCGGCGGGGCCGTTATAGCGGGCGAGGCCCGAAGTAGAGGGCGAGGCCCAGGATAGCGGGCGTGGCCCATTATGTGCAGTATGTGATTTTGCATGGTATGTGGTAAGGTGGGGAACTCACTAAGCTTTGTGCTTACGGTTTTCAGTTTTGCTTTCAGGTACTTCCGGTAGCGGAGGGAGGAGCTCGAGGTGATCGCATGGCACACACCATAGAGTAGTCAGCCTGGGAATGTTTACTCTGATAATAAACATGTGTTTTGAAAACTTATACTCAGATTATGTTTTGGAATGATGTTTTGTTTAAAGTAATGTTTTATTAAAAATAAATTTTTGGTCTTAAATTTTGGGATGTTTCAAGTTGGTATCAGAGCTAGGGCACGGGTTGATGTGTTCGACAGGGACGTCGAACCCTATAATGGGGGGTGAAAGTGGGTTAGATCTGATCCCACATCGGCTGGGAAGGAGAACTAAGCATTCCTTATAAGGGGTGTGGATACCTTCTCTATCACAACGCGTTTTAAAGCCGTGAGGGCAGCATATCCCATAAGAACTCTGCAGTTAAGCGTGCTCGGGCGGGAGTAGTACCAGGATGGGTGACCCCCTGGGAAGTCCTCGTGCCGAGTGGCCCAAAGCGGATAATATTGTGATACGTGTCAGAGGGGGATGTTACAAGTTGGTATCAGAGCCTTGGTTTGAGGGATTCGGGCATACTCTCGGGTGTGCCTGAACTCAAACTGAGGGATCGGATAAAAAGTTTTCAAAAGTGAAAAGACAGTTTTGTAAAAAGAATTTTGAGAATGAAAAGCAGTTTTAGAAAAGCAAAAAGAATTCAGAAAGAAAAGAACTTTGAAAAGAGAAAAGAGGTGTGGTGCATGCAATCAACCGAGCTCAAGTAAGTACCCCAAAATACCCATACAAGTTTATGTTATGATTATCAGTTGGTAGAACAACATGCTAGAATAGGACTAAGGATCTAGGGATGATGCCTTATGTGCCTGTTTTTGTGCTTTTGAGCTGCATGATAGTGCTGATTAGACAGTAGTAGGATAGCCTGTTTAGGTTATGCCTGAGTTTATGAGTTTGTGTTGCATGCTAGTTCAGGTTCTTGCTATGTGGATATGATTGCTTGAGTATGTTATGGTTAGATTTTCCCTTGGCCGAATGCTGCTTGCTTTGTGCATTGTGGGATTCTGAGTGATGGGAGTTAGACATTAGGTGGATACGACACGCCGCATGTGATCAGGGTTGAATAATCTCAGAGTGTTGGATTTGGTCCTATTGCGCAGCTCTTGTTTGAGTCCAAACGTTGTAGGAACGAGTCTTATACTTGAAGGATTATCTGAGCCTCGTCACATGTGATGGTATCCAGGTGGTGGCTAATTGGCATCGCGAGGAAGCCTTCAGCAGCTGAGGACTGGTTTGAGTAGTGTCAGAGGTTTCCCTAGGGTAAGCCTAGGATGAGATAGTGCTGGGAGCAGTATTAGTGGATGAGGGACCTGGTGGAGTCAAAGCAATTCCTGAGGAAAGTACGGATAGATGTGGAAGGTAGTATGGGCCCGTACTACTGAAAGCAGAGGATCCGTACTCGATTCGGGAAGGGCAGAGACAAGACCGGGAACCTGGTAGGGCATGTTTGATCTCGCATCAGTGATAAGTATTCTGATAGTGGTTGTGGTATATTTTCAGCATGGTGACATTGCGAGAGAGACCAGCGGGCGGATCAGGCACCAGAGAGGGATCAGGCTCGGGTTCAGGGACCGAGCAGCTCGAGGAGCGGATGAGGGAGTTGATATCAGCTGAGGTTACGCGTAGTATTCTAGCTCAGACTCCTATGATCTTTGGCACGGTCAAGGAGGGCATACTGGAGATCTTGGAGGAGAGGCTGGGAGCCTTCCGTACCGAGATGATGGCATTGATGGGAGTGCGTACCTTGACATTTCGAGAGTTCAGAGCCTGCGGGGCACCAGATTATCATGGGGCTAGGGACCCCATTGCTAGCAGCAGATGGTTGGCTGATGTTGCCAACGCTTTTCGTACAAGCAAGTGTCCCGAGGGGGACAAGGTTAGACTCGCCTCCTGTCTTCTGAAGGACAGAGCGAGGGATTGGTGGGAGGAGATTGGTCATGCTTTGGGGGATGATGCCGTGTTGGACGCGATGACTTGGAGCGATTTCTCGGCTAGGTTCAGGGCGGAGTTTTCGCCGATTATTGAGGTGCAGCAGCTGGCACGAGAGTTTCAGGATTTGACGCAGACTACTGAGACTGTGGCAGAGATCACCGCCAAGTTCAGGGAGAGGGCTCTTCTTATACCGCAGTATGTAGCGGATGAGGAGACGAAGAAGGCTCGGTACCATGAGATGTTGAGGGACGACATCAGGGAGTTCGTGAGCAGGTCCAGTTGTAAGACGCTGGAAGATATGATTTCTCGGGCTAGAGAGAGGGAAATCGATTTGGAGCAGATCCAGAAGAGGAAGTCGGATGAGTTTCAGGTGGCTACGGGTTCGGGCAAAAGGCCCAAGGGATCGGATTCGAGTTCGAGGGATCATCATGACCGCAGTTGGTGCGGAAAGTGTGGCAGGGCGCACGGGGGCGCATGCAGGAGTGGTAGCGGTGGTGAGTCTGGCTGCTTCAAGTGCGGTCGGACTGGTCATTTTAGCAGGGATTGTACTGTTACCGCCGTGCAGGGATTTGACATGATATGTTTTCATTACAACCAGCGGGGTCACAAGAAGGCTCAGTGCCCCAGTTTGTCTTCGGCAGGACGGGTGATGGCACCCGCCCCTGCAACCTTAAGGATCGCGAATGGTCGTCAGGGCCGGGTAGAGGCACCTGCAGCAGGGAGCAGGGCTTTTCAGATGACGACCTTGGAGACGCGAGCATCGCCGGACGTTGCAGGTATGCAATTTCCATTCTCAGTTCTTTTATTTTGTGCATGATTTCATTGTTATGGTTTTGCATCATTATCGGTATGAGTATTTTATTTTGATTGGTTGATTGTGATCGAGTTATATGCCATCTGCATACCTTGGATATTTGTATGGTAGTTAGGGGATGTGCTCTATTGAAGAAGGTTTCGAAGGATGCAGTAACTGTAGCATGCTTGGGAGGGATTTGGTACGTTTCGCTAGTTCGGAGTAGTACAGTGATTGTGATGGATTGGCTAAAACCCTAGCTATGGCGGGCTTGGGTTCCTCAGTAGATGGGTTATGGAATGGTAGCAAAGATCGGGATCTCTTTGAGTATTGAGCAGCAAGGGGTAAGCAGGATCGAAGTGGGGGAGAATCCTCCGGGTGTGCCCAAAGAGGAGCACGCAGACCCAGACCGAGTACGTGACCTCCGAGAGGGAAGAGAAGTAGTTCAACGTTTGATGGATTGAGGATTTCAGGGTTGGGAGTTTGAGAAACTCCGTATCAGCTAGCGCGTAGGATGGTAATGGTTGGTGATGTAAGACTACGGGTAAGCCGTAGCATTCCTTAGTAGTTTCGTTAGCGGAGTCGGGGCGAGGCCCTTATCTCCTAGTGACCTGGTAGGGATCAAGATTGGGTAAGTGGATGAGAATGATAGGGATTTGCCTATATAGCTCTAAAGAAGTGAGACCTTGAGAGAGGCCACTCCAGGATATAGTTGGGTGAGACCCGTGGGCGAGGCCCGTATGAGATTAGCAGTGTAGATGAGACCTGGGAGTAGGATTGCTCAGTAGTATGGTTGGGTGAGACCCGAGGGCGAGGCCCGTGAGTTCTAGCAGCGCAGGTGGGACCTGGTAGGGACTCTAGTGTCAAGATAGGGGATCGGGGATCCCAGGTTTGTGGTGCCTGGATGGCAGGATTGTTTGAGCAGTTATAGGTGGTCGAGGTTTCTTTGGAAGTCGCTGAGAGCGACCAATGATGGTGTTGGGACTAGCTACCGGTGGGAACCGGTAATCCAGTCATTGATAGGTTGGTAGGGACCAGGGCGGTCCCAGTTTATCAGGAAGTCAGTCGAGGAATAGCTGAATTGCCAGTTGGTGGCAGTGCGAGTATGCAGCGTATGGTGGAATTCAGTTAGTTGAGTCGAGAGGTGCTCGACACCAAGTGTTGGCAGGAAGGAGTGTCAGTGAGTGCTGACAGTGATGACCCATTCTGGGAATAGCGGGGAGGTGATGGAGTTAGTGAAGGATAGGACCTTCACAGTGTCAGAGGAAGGGTTGATTATGAGGCTTTGCCTTGGGAAGGCAAGGAAATTGCGGAAGGAAAGTAGTGGAGAATCTCTGCGGGTTCAGTGCAGTACTCGGTGAGTACCAGAAGGATTATCGGTTGAGTAAATTTTGTTTCTAAGTTGTTCAGGGTCAGGTTTGACCCGAGGTTTACTCGCGAGGATGATGATAGTCAGAATGACCAGACGGAAGGCCAGCGCAGGTAGGCGACTGATGTTGGGTGTTGGAGGCAGTTCACATTTGATGGGCCATGGTAAACTTCGAGGACGAAGTTCAGTTTAAGTGGGGGAGAGTTGTAACACCCAAGATTTTGAAAGCCAAGAAAGTAATGGAAACCCTAAATTTAGGAGGGACTTGGCGAGTCCAAGGAAGGACTCGGCGAGTCGGAACGGGATCCGGGTCGGGGAGTAAGTGACCGACTCGGCGAGTCGGCCAAGGTGACTCGGCGAGTCTGGTCTATGCGAGGAAAACCCTAATTTCGGGAGTTGTATCCTATATAAAGGGTGTTATGTCCCTCCCTCAGCGCCCATATCACTCCAGAAGACCTGTAAACCTTATAACCCGTGTGAGCTTCCATTATTGAGAGAATAGCTTTGGGAGGAAGGAAACTTTGGAGAGAAACTTGAAGATCAAGAAGGTTGCTTCAAGGAAGAAGTGTGTGCTCGAGATCTACCTCAGTTGTGTTCATTTTAGAGGTATTAAGCTGTCATTTTCCCTTCTTTGCATCTAGATCTATTTTGTCATAAGATTTGGGGGGTTTTATGGTTGTTTGAGACCCAAATCGGGTTAGGGGCTTAGATATGTTGTTGCCACTTCAGATCTATTGTTGGGATGGTCTATTATGTCATAAAGCATCAGGAGATGAGTAGTTGGTGAAGCCCTTGTGTCCTTAAACCAAACCCTAATGTGTTTTGAGCCTAGATCTCTTTAGTTATACGTAAAGTTTGCAACTTTACGTAGGGATTGAGCTTTGGAAGTATGGATCTATGGATTGGAGTCCCTGCATTTCTCAAAAGCCCTCTGCATGTTGGGAGATCTGAATGGACTCGACGAGTCCTTTGAGTGGACTCGGCGAGTACCATGAAGATGAGGAGGCACTCGACGAGTGGGATGAACAGCTCGTCGAGTCGGATGAAGATAGGCATGAACAACTCGACGAGTTGGATGAAGATTGTCGTGTGCTCGGCGAGTCTGTTCTTGGACTCGGCGAGTCAGGTCGAGTGGTCCCAAACCCTTCGAGTTAAGACTTGAGTCAGCGAGTCGAGCCAGGACTCAGTGAGTTGGACAGGATAGGAATCGGGAATCAGTAGACTCGGCGAGTCAGGGGCTGACTCGGCGAGTAGAGTCGCGAGTGGAAGGACTCTGGACTTATGAACTCGGCGAGTCAGTAGGGTGACTCGGCGAGTAGGGTTGACCTGGAAGGTTGACTTTGACCAGGACATTGACTTTGACCAGAGTTGACTTGGTTGACCTTTGGAGGCCAGTTAGACTAAGTGTTAGGTTGATATTGGTAGCTCAGGGAGCTAGCGGAGCAGCAGTTCAGAGTCAGTGGTCAGGTAGCGGTCAAAGGGGTTAGCATCAGCAGTTCAGCAGTATCAGGTGAGTTTCCCTTTGTATGAATGGGTCTACGGCCACAATGCCGGCCCATGTAGTTATGAGTAGAAGACCCGTGGGTTAGCCCTAGGCACAGTATGCTAGTATGACATTTGGACGAGGTCCAATGACAGAGGGCGGGTGCCCAAGGAGCGGTTTATGTGATAGTTTATACTTGTTGTCTGTGTGATACTTGTATGTGCCTGGTAGGGAGGCGAGTGAGGGCGAGGTCCCGTATCTCACCAATAGCAGAGTGTGGATGGTGTTCCACATCTCAGTAGCAGCAGAGCAGGGGCGAGGCCCAAGTTAGGAAAGGAGTGAGGGTGGGCTGGGCCCGTACCTCACTATCAGCAGGAGTATGGACGAGGTTCCATGACTCATCAGTAGCAGGACTCGGGCGGGGCCCAGAGATAGGCGAGGCCTTAGAGCAAGAGTTGTTAGTATATGTTCAGCTTATGTAATGTTATGTGATATGTTTATGTGCTATTATATGTTAGTGGGCGAGGCCCTGTGACAGGCGAGGCCTAAGTGAAACAGATCTGTATCCGAGTGGGGCTCGAAGCCAGGCGGGGCCTGGAGCGGCGGGGCCGTTATAGCGGGCGAGGCCCAGGATAGCGGGCGTGGCCCAGTATGTGCAGTATGTGATTTTACATGGTATGTGGTAAGGTGGGAGACTCACTAAGCTTTGTGCTTACGGTTTTCAGTTTTGCTTTCAGGTACTTCCGGTAGTTGAGGGAGGAACTCGGGGTGATCGCATGGCACACACCATAGAGTAGTCAGCTTGGGAATGTTTACTCTGATAATAAACATGTGTTTTGAAAAATTATACTCAGATATTTTATTCGTTTGACCATAACTTAGTGCAACATCTTCCTTTCCTGGGGTAATTTTGATAATTCGTGTTTCTCTAAGAACACTTTCCTCATGATCTAGTGCATTTTCTACTCTTCTTTTTCATGGGTTTTTATCCTTAGAACCAAACGGCCTTCCACACTTTATGTGTGTTTTAGACTCTTGAGTGACTTTATCATCAAATTTTCCATATGGAATTTCAATTTCAGCTGGAACATTGGCAACTAATATATATTATTTAGTCACCCTTTTTGTGTCAGTAAGTGCATCAGGTAATTGATTTTCCATTTCTTAGAAATGCATTATCTTTAGAACTTCCATTTCACATTGCTTTGTGCGAGGGTCGGGATATGATAATGAAGGCTCATGCCATGAAACATCCATTTATAGAATCTTCTTGTCTCCTCTTAATGATGGGAAATTTGCCTCATCAAATTGGAAATCAGTTAGGCGTGCTATAAAAACATCACTTGTTAATGGTTCAAGATATCTTATAATAAAGACTAACTCATAACCAACATATATTCCCAACCTTCTTTGAGGACCCATTTTTGTCCTTTGTGGTGGTGCAATGGGGACATATACTGCACACCTAAAAATTCTCAAATGAGATATATTTGGCTATTGAATATAAGCAAGTTGTAGGGGAGAATATACATGATATGAAATTGGTATCATGCGTATCAATGATCCAACATGTAAGATTGCATGACCCGAAACAGAAACAGGAAGTTTGGTCCTCATTATCAATGGTATAGCTATTTTCTGGAGACGTTTAATCAGCGATTCAGCTAAACCATTTTGTGTATGTACATGAGCAACTGGATGTTCAACAACAATTCCTACAGATATATAATTGTCATTAAATGCTTATGAAGTAAATTCACCAACATTATCAATAATTTGAGCAAGAAACTTTGCAAATGCCATATTACGAGTTAATAATAGGCAAATATGAGACCATTTGTTAGATGCATCTATTAAGACCATAAAGTATGTAAATGGTCCAGATGGTGGATGAATATGTCCATATATATCACCTTGATTTCTTTCTAGAAATCTAGGTGACTCCCTTTCAACTTTAATTGGAGAATGTTTTGTAATTAACTTTCCATGGGAACACAACGTATATTGTCTTATGTTGTTGGATTGAGGGAACTTTTGGTCCTTCAATGGGTGCCCAAGCGTGTTGTCAGTTATCCTTCACATCATTGTTAATCCTGGGTAGCCCAACCTATCATGCCATAAACTGAATGTCCCAGGATCACAATGTTTTCCTTTGATTACCATACTTGATTCAATCATATGTATATATGTATAATGCAAACCAAAATCAAGTGTTGGTAGTTTTTCAATCACATGGTTTTTGTCTATAATATATATATATATATATATATATATATATATATATATATATATATATATATATATATATATTTCTTATTTTCAATAGTCACGGTTTTTGTGTCATATCCTTTGAAATATATGTCATTTGTGACATCCCCAATTTTACGGCCAGAAAAGACCGATTTGTTTATGCTTTGTTTTTAAAAATCAGAGTAATCTTTCAAAGAAAACGGTTGCGGAATTTATTCCCAAAACAAAATATGATAAGAATTTATCAAAACATTTCTTAAATAAATGTATTTTCATTATATAACAAAATCTCGGGATGTCATGTTCCGATACAGACACATAAACATAAAAAGAACATACATTTATTTACACTAGTGATTTACATCTCCTTTAATCTCTCAGTGAAATATGTCTTCGTATTAATACCTTTGATACAAAGATAACTGAGTGGGTCAGGTTTGGGAGCCTGGTGAGCATATACCTTGTAATATTTATATATGAATATACTTGTAATATTCATAAGTGAATATATCATCTAATATTCACAAGTGAATATACTATGTAATATTCAAATGTGATATATCATGTAATACTATGTAAT
Organism: Lactuca serriola; assembly: GCF_051521515.1. Classification (NCBI taxonomy): domain Eukaryota; kingdom Viridiplantae; phylum Streptophyta; class Magnoliopsida; order Asterales; family Asteraceae; genus Lactuca; species Lactuca serriola. The sequence continues at coordinate 23,794,278 of NC_136408.1, forward strand.
ATTCACATATGAAATATCATTTAATATTTATAAGTGTATATACCATCTAATATTCACAAGTGAATACATCGTCCAATATTTAAATATGAATATACTATGTTTATTATATGCTATATTCATATATGAATAATACTTAAATTGTAAAAAAATCTTACTTTTTATTCATAAATGAAAAACGAATATACTGTAATAAAACCTGGTGCATTTTTATTAACTTATGAATAATGATAGCTGAAAATATAAAAAATATAATTTTTTTATTTTATCTTAAAACTATATCAATATGGATGTCTCTTTGTAGAGAATAAAAAATCATGAACTTTGGTATATTTAAAATCATTTTTTTTTTGATAAAAATAGCTTCTAAGAATTAAAACAAAAAAAACTATGTTTTTGTATATATTAAGGTAATAATTAGCATAGTTTAAGGAATATGTCTTGTTGGAAAACACATGTCTATTCATTTCTATTTCCGCTGGTACGATGGAGGCTTTTGCGGCAAAAATAAATGAATGACTGAGAATGATCACCCCATTTTTAACCTTTTTTTTTTCTCAATTGAACCTCTCTCTCTCTCTCTCTCTCTCTCTCTCTATATATATATATATATATATATATATATATATATATATATATATATATATATATATATATATATATATATATATATATATATATATATATACACTAGCTGTCTACCCGCGCAAAGCGGCGGGCGGCGAATAATTTGATCTCTTTAGAGTTAAAACCATTTTGCGTTCACTTCGAGAAATGAATATTAAATGACATCTATTTTTCAAGAGCATTACCATACCATATTAAGAGGGTGTTTGGCTAAGCTTTTTTAAAACAACTTAATAGGTTTCACATCACTATAAGTTAAAAGAGTGTTTGGATTAAAATAACTTATTCCGGTGGGGAACCTCTAATACGTCATTTTTTCATAAGTTACCCTACACTTACTTATTAACTTATAAGCTAATAAAATAATAAGCAATAAGTTTTTTTTGCCAAACACCCCCTAAATTGTTATTACTTCCATTTATACATACCCAAACCACTTGTACTGTTTATTGTCCTTTTTTTTGTTTTTCGTTTTTCTTAATTCTTTTATTAATTTAATGTCCTACTAAGTAAAATGCTAAAATATATAAATAATAGTTTATAAAAATAAACCTTTAGAATGTCAGGTGTTGTGATTCAAAAGTCGATAAATAGGCCTTAGAGAAAGCCAAAATACTCAGGTGTCAACTTGTTTATTGTGATTTTAAACCAAGTTTGGTCACAAATTAAAACATTTTCAACGATGGTATGTAATTCAAGGATTCATATTGATTTAGGTTCTCGAAACATTAAAATATTGAACAAAATCTATATAGAACCTTATAATAAGGACAATAATCACCGTAATCAGGAAGTCCATGTGATGAAACTTGATATTATAAAGACCAATGATGAAAAAGGTTTCATTTTTAGACTAAACAAGATGAAAATATACAAACTACTTTAATCATGTCAAATCTTGTGTTTAACCGTTCTTTATTCCAAAAGTAAGATGCCAAAATATACAAACTAATGATAATACAATGCTCTAACTGGCCCTCTTGGTTGAGTTCTTTGAACCTGCAAAGCCAACACATTAAAGAAACATAGTAAAACCTTTTTAGGAACAAACATGATATAATAAAGCCTTCACCCAATATATTTATAAGATAAAAATACAAAAAGTTAAAAATGATGAAATCAATTACAAGTAACGATTAAAATAAAACATGTTAAGAAAGAGCCATCTGCAGGAGGGATATTTGAATCAACATGTATTTTCTGATGATTTCAAATTTTGAATTATCCGAAATTCAAGGAAAGAGATAGAATTTGTTTAGAAATATAAGGATTCAAAACACATGTTAAAATTTAATATTATTTTATTGATGACTACTTGTACTATTAGCTTAATGATTTGAACGTCTTAAAAAAATAATTTTATTATATTCAATCTATTTTTACAAATAGTGGGATTTCTTTTATAAAATAGTATATATATATATATATATATATATATATATATATATATATATATATATATATATAGTGTGTGTCCTTTAAATGTAACAATTGGTGTCAACCATAAAGAAAATAAAACATACAAGATTTCAGAGTTTAATTGTGTCTAACTTTGGAACTTCGACGAGCTATAACCGATGTATAATGGTCTTCGTTCACAAATACCTTTATCATTTTTTAAGCAATCTTTGATAATGAAGATCAAGATTGTATTAGAAATATTTTATGTGTATTTATACGATTGAGGATCAACCACATTTTATATTCCAAATATTATAGGGTCCATTAAACTCTAATAACACATAACCTTTAATTTAATCATGAATAGTCTTAATAAATTGTAAAATTTAATTTAATCTCTACTATTATGAATTTATAATATTAAATCTCTATTATTTGAAATTCTAACAAATAACACAGTTTTTTTATTTTCTACTCTTGATTTAATAAGTGTCTATAATAAAAATTAACCTTTTTATAAAGTATAATAACATTTCTTTCATTTTAAGCAATTTAAATTATGAAAGTAAAGCAAAAAATACATTTTCAATGTTTTAAGGGACTTTTTGTAAAATGTTTACAATTAAATAATTAATCTAATGGCAAAAAATCAAAATTCTATAGGTTCAAGAATATCCTGTCCATCGTCTGATCAAAATATGCCGAGCTCGAATTGAGTTAACCTAAAGTTGTAATTAACTCTTCTTGGGCCTAAAGCAACTTTGGGCCCAATCCTATTGATATTGATTGGTTAACCAAATAAATTACTTACTTTGAAGTTGAATCATTATTTAATATTTAACCAAAATAAGTTGCAATAGAGAATCCGACATTAATGAAGGATAAATGCTTTGTCACAAATGGCCATAGCTAATTTTTTAAGGCAACATTGACGTTAATTTGCTTAAAATATCCCAAAATGAATTTGCAATGGATTAAAGACGAAAGTTCCATTCCTAAAAGGGACAACTTCTTTATATTTGGGGACAATAATTTTAATCCGTTGGTACTTATAGAAAGAATGTTGCAATGAAATGTCATATAATTAAATTAATGCATTTGTTGGTTCAAACCAACTTGAATCACGACATCAACTAATGCAGGACAAGGCTAGGCATGGATATGTGGACTTGGCCTATTCCTATAGTTCATTAAAGCTTTTGAAAACCTATTAAGGGGAAAACCATATAAACCCACGAAATGTTTCTTTCCCCACCAATGTGAGATAGAGGAAACTTGCCAACTTGCAATATTTCCTCTATAGTTTTCAACATTCATTTTCGTAGCTTCCAAATTATATTAATCATTACATATTACAAGAAAATTATAGCATTAAAAGATTAAAAGTAAGTAACTACATGTATTAGTATATACTAGGTTATAATCCGTGGAAACTACGGGTAAATAATTTATAATTTTTTATTAAATTAATAGGATTTAAGATTTATAAAACATATTATAATTAGGTTGTATGCGCGTATTAATAAAATTAAATAAAATTACTTCTAGTTTTCCTTTTTTCCAATTGGGCTGTTCTTCATTTATGAAATCTTTTGGTTTGAAACCTTGCTGATATGTTCTTACTTTATCATCATCAAAGTCAAATAAAAAATCATAAAATTTTAAATAAGTTCAAAATGGTAAATTCATCAAAACATGTATAAAAAAGAATGTAACATCCTGCATTTGGTAAACATTGCCTATTAGGAACCAACTTAAATATAATATCGACAACTTTCATGTAATTTGTAACAAATTTTAACTAAAAAAGTTTTATAACTATCGTAATAGTTATAAAGTTAATAACTATCATGTGATGCAAAAAACTAACATTGTATAAAAATAAAGGGATTTTCTAATATGTGCCCTAAGGCACATATAATAAATATTAATTATAAAAAATATTACTATAATTAAATATGAAATGCATTTATTATATGAAATGCATTTATTATGGAAATTATTATTGTATCTCACGTTTAATTATGGTAATAATCTTTATAATTAATGTATTTCATATTTAATTATGATAATATTAGTTATAATTAATGTTTCTTATATATGCCCTTAGGGCAAATGTTAGAAAATCCCAAAAATAAAATCTAACCAATTGCAAAACCGGCACTAAATAAATATATGACACAAAATAATATCTTATTAAAAATTCCACTTGATACAAATACAGATACTTTATTAAAACATTTAGCTTGAAGCAATAAAAAATTATCTCAAATTCTTGCTCACAAAGTTCTTTGATTTAGCGCTTTACCAAAATGAATAGAAAATTCATAAGTTACCCTTTCTGGTATGGAAATAAATGTAATTAAGCAAATAGCATTAATATGGTAAGCCTTAATTGGATTGAAATCTTATTTAAAATAGAACATATCACAATTCAAATATTAATAAAAACCAGATATATATATATATATATATATATATATATATATATATATATATATATATATATATATATATATATATATATATATATATATATATATATATATATATATATACTAGTTGTGAGGCTCGTATGTTATACGGGTTGGATAAAACAAAAAACTTAAATATTATTGTTTAAACAAAAATTTATTAATTTGAAATTTGAAATTTAAAATTTGGATTTAAAAGGAAACATAATAAATACTATGAGTTGTAATATACTAATATTGTAATTTATTGGTTATTTTCAATTAAGGCAATTATTAATTAAGGTGTAAATATGATTTGTTAATAAAAAAAAGATTAAAAAAATAAGAAAATGACAAATGGAAAGAACATTTATTCAAAAATACCAAAAAATGACATGTGTCCAAGTTAATGAGAGAGTGACATGTGGCAAAATCATTTTCATTTATTAGGAATGATATATATATATATATATATATATATATATATATATATATATATATATATATGGGTATTTATTTTATACAGGTAATATTACGTGATTTATATTAACAAATAATAACTTTACCGAATTTTTAGCATTTACTATCTATTGATTACATGGTTTGTTAATATTATGTTTTTTAAAGCTTACCATATTAAATAATTTATAACAGGAAATTCAAAAATCAAAATAAGTAACTTATCAATCTCCCTATTCAAATAAAAGAATAGTTTTATTTTCTTTTTGACATGTGTTACTCTATTAAGTTTCTTAATTAATGCATATTGTATTCTTTTTTTTGCCATGTGTCATCCTATTATCCCTCCTAATTAATGCATGCCACTTGTCAACATATTGATTCTTCATTTTAAATTTCAAAATTTAAAATTTTGACTCTAATTAAATTAAATTAATAACAATAGAATAAAATTTAATACAAATTATAAAATGATATAATTTCACATATTTATTTAAATCAATGATTATAAATTTATATAACTAAAAAAATCTCTTAATTAATAATATATTTAAAATAATTGGTTAAAAATTTTAAGTTTTTACTATAAAATTTTAATAAATTTTGTACCCATGGTTTCCACGGGTTATAAACTAGTTACTAAATTAAATGGAACTGAAATAAATGTTGTTGATCCAAGGATATAATTACCGGAAATTAAAATGAATGAAGGGTATTGGAGTAAATTCACATCTAAGGAAAAAACGAATTGTGGAAGATAAGGGTATACTGGTTAGCAAAAACATATAAATTGGAGAAAGCATCTACTTACATATTTTTTGAAAGTAGAATGCTATTTCTGCTTATTTTCCAGAAAAAACGAAAATTAACAAAAAAAAACCCCTTAAAAATAACATACACATGTTAATATTACCAGAGTGTTTTTTATATAAACATGTAAATATTTTCTCTTTTATGGACTTCTGTGATCAGCAAAAACATATATTCCTAAATGGAATGATCACATAAATGGAAAGGAGTTCAAGCATGTGATAAAAAAAATGAAAATGCAAGGCTTTTGAAAGTCGGTTAGATGAATGTTAATTTTACAAAAATGTCATGATACTGATATCTAACCCATTACCATTTTAGCATCGGGATACATAGCATGCATCAGACAAGATTATACTAAGGATTTTACAAAGAGATAAGTGGTAGTGGCTATAAACCTCATTGATAGTATTATGACAGGAAATTAGAAGGTATTGCTACCACTATCCTTTGAAGGGTTGAGACAAAATGTGTCACAACCCTTTAAAAAATCAATTAGAGATTATGTCCTTAAGCAAGTGACATATAATTAGTGCTTCATAATCCATAAGGGCAAGGTAGTCTTATCATGATCAGACATTAAATTTCTTGAATTTATTCTAATATTCTCATTGCTATGCTATTAATACTTTCTAAACTAAAAGCATAGCAATTGAAGTATCCCATGTTCTCTTGAACAAAAAACTAACTTCAATTTCGTACCCAACTATTCTCAAAGCAGTTGCAATAGTAAGCATCAACATTTGTTGTGGATCAACCAATAGATCTGCAAATACCTACAAAATGGAATTAATAGAAATTAAAATTGAAAACGATTAAAGATGGATATAACTTGACATGTGAACGGTTATATATGTAAAATTTTGGAAAAAATTGCATTTTCTTAGTGCATTTTTATCTCTTGATTACTTGGCTCCGATCTCAAGGCAAAATCCATATATGCAGTTAGTTAAAAGATCAATGTAATTGGATATGTGAAAGGTTATACAAAGGTATTCTAGATATTAAAAAAATACCTGCTTTTGAATCTTTAAATTTACGAAGTTCTTTTCTACAAGTTGAACGCCTCGAGTAGGCTTTAATATATCGAACATCTACATTTAAGGCTTTCGTACAGTCAAATTTCAGGACCTGCAGCAAAAAAAAAACATATACGCAATTAGAGATCAGGGGAGATGTGCTAACAGGCGTTGAACTACAACAACATGAGAAAAAGAGAGAGATTAGGGCAGATGTGCTAACAATGAGAGACATGGAGAAATTTCAGTGAGGATGGATAAAAAATAGGGTTAGAAATTGAAAAGATAAAGAAAAATCATAGAAGAATACAAATTCACCTTGTTATAAAACCAAGACAAAAGCTGATCTGAGCCGATCCTTTTGTTTCTTTGCATAAAAAAATCCAAAGGATGAAGAAGAAACACCAGAATCAACCCTTCAACACCATCGAAAACACTAAACACCACAAAATCACCACCACAACATCCATTATTGCCACCAATCGCAACCCTTAAGCCACCACCACTACCAACCACCGAGCACCATCACCTTCTACATGTCGCCTCCTCGATCTGAAAACAGTCATATGCCTCACTTTTTCGTCAGTATTATCACTACCTCCAACACCACAAACCACTTGCCACTTTAATACCATTCTTTTACCACCCTTGCTCAAGCGGGATTTCACCATGGAACCAATCGAACCAAGAGAGAAACGAAATAAGGAGAAAGGGCCCATAATTAGGGATTTCAAAAATGATATTCATATTTCACTTCTCATAGAGGTTTACGAAATAATGGAATTAGGGATGGAGATTTTAAAATGGCAAAATTTAAGGAAATCAATAGAAGAGTTTCCGATTTTGAGGCAATCATAGGGTCATTTTCGAAAAATCACTTTGAGAGAATGGGCGGGAAAAGAAGCTTGGGAGGGGACAGAAAATACTTCGACATATTTGTATTGTTTTATTAGAATAGGGAATGTGTCGGTATATACGTATATATGTTCCATGTATTTATATTTGTATGTATGTAGGGACTAATCTCCAAATCAAAACTAAATTAAGAATATTTTATAAAACTTAAAATAGGATTTAAAAAGCTTTTAAAAAATACATTATTGTGTTTTTAATTCACCAATAAATAAATAAATAATGTGATAAAAAATTATGACAAAACTTTATAAATGTATTATTGTGTTTTTAAAAAATCGGAAGTTTCGTCCCTAATTTTAAAAAACTTCACGGATAGTCATTGTTGTTTCAAAACTTTTAATGTTTAGTCCTTATGGCTCACTTCGTCAGTATTTGTCCGTTAAGTAAAAAACATTTTGGTCATTTCACTACCTAGGGACCATTTATGAGGTTTTCTATTATTATTGTTTAAAAAAAAAGAAAAAATGAAATTTAAAATGCAATGGTTCCATCCCATATCTCTCTCTCTCTCTCTCTCTCTCTCTCTCTCTCTCTCTCTCTAAGAAACAACCCACGATAAAAGTTCATCCCTTTCACCCCCAATTCAGGGATTCCATCCTTGACACATCCATGTTTGGTATCCTCTCTCCTTCTCTATCTAATCTCATAGTTCTACAATTCATTGACCTCAACAAACTTAAAGAGCACCGACCACCCTTCCCCTCCCTAAATGTCTCTTCACTTTTTGGAAAAAAAAAACCTCTCACTTGTAACGCCTGTGTTTCCGGACTTGCCATTTTTAGCAATGTAATGGTCTAGGTTAACCTTTGTAACCCGTTTTGAAATAATAAGATTGTATTATTTGAGTATTATGTGTTTTGTGCTTAATTGCTTAATTATGTGGTTTGATTAATTAAGAATAAAAATAAGCGTCAAAATTTAAGTGTAAAATAAACTTAATATCTTTGAATAATGTTGTAGTAGTTGAAACGAGGTTTCCGAATATATATAGAACGCCCAAATCTGACTTCGTATGAGGAAGTTATGATTTATCGAAGTTTCGGCTTTGCGGCATGCAGCCTGTTTTACTCGATTTGAGATCGAGCGGTTTTTAGCCGAAGCAATCTAAATGAGAATCGAAGATCTCATTGTTGGTATCGAAGCGATAAAAAGTTAGGCGAGAACGGACGTCAAACGAAGAAGTTATGAATTTTTAACGAAGTTTTTCTGTCGCGGCCTATTAAAAATAAATAATAAAAATAAAGTCAAAATTAGCCGACGAAGTCTAAACGAAAGTTGTAGAACGTAGTCTCACCTTTCCGTGGATATAAAGAACGTCGAAAACGGAGTTCGTATGAAGAAGATATGAATTTCCGAAGTTTATTAAATAAATTATATTTATTTTTAATCTTTAAATCCGGCATTATCCGAAGGGGAGTCAGCAGTCCGATCCGAGGTATGCCCCGTGTACACGAGTACGCCCCGCGTACTCCGAAGAGTGTCGACACTTCGGATGACGCATGCAGTGACGACTTCGGAGACCAGTACGCCTCGTGTACTCCGAGGCTCCAGCCTCCTATAAATAGGATGCGAGGGCAGCCGACCCATTTGCCAATTTTCTCTCTTCTCTCTCCCGTTTTGCATCGTTTTGCGTGCCAGAAATATCCCGAAGCCCCGGTATTGTTCCCGAGCCCCGAGGCAAGTCCCGAGATCCCGAAGATCCCGAGAAGTGCGGTTCCCGAGCCAAAGCTCTGCCCGCAAGAAGTTCGATTTTTGAAGAGATCTTCCAGATTTGCTGAGGATTACTACTTCTGCAAGTCGTAGTGCTGTCCGATCATCTTCTGATCAAGTGAGTGTATACTACCTTTCATAAACACGATAATAATACAAGTATGGTTCGAGGGTATTAAGTATATTGTTGTTTATAGGTGTGAGTGTGTGGTTATTTTCTTCTAACGCATAATTATGAAGTATTTTATACGGAATACGTATTATGTGTATAATTTTGAGGTTATGTGTGTGAATGTGTATTCACTTTCTTCTAACTCATAGATATGATTTATTCTCTATGAGATATGTGTTATGTGTGTGTGCCTCATCTGTTATGTGAAATATGTGTTGATTAAAGCATGCTATACAGGTTTTTAAACTATGTATACAAATTGTATAATTTTTATCTACTAATATGTTGGGTAGAACATGGGTAGATAGTTGGTGTGTAATAAACAGATGAGAGGCCTCGTTGTTGTTTGATCTAGTCATCTAGCGGAGTTTAGTTGACGACCACATACTTTTCTAGATAGTCTTGTGGAAACATTAGCAGGTTCGCTACCTGTAGGTGTTAATGAACTTGGGTGTTCATTTGCTGCACTCCATCCCCCTCATGGTTGCCTTATTTGACTTATATTGCTGAGGTACCCCCGAAGCATGTGTTGTCGCCCCGATGAAATATTCTTAGACTAGGTCCCTTATGTTAGTTGTCTTAGGGACATTAAAGTGAGAATAACGGGAATGGGTAATTGGGTTATTGTTGGTTGGTGAAAATTAAATATGATTATTTATTGTGGGTTGAAAACCCTATATGCTCACCAGGCTCCCAAGCCTGACCCACTCAGTTTTATTTGTATTACAGGAAGTGGCGCAAGGGCATGAGATGGATGAACCATCAAGTTGTTTTGTTTACAAGTCTGTATATGTTTATATTTGTTGAAAGACTTGTAATGTTATCGTTTATGCTTATTGGTCTGTATCGGAACATGACACCCCGAGTTTTGATTATAATGAAAATACATTTCATTTATGAAATGCTTTATTAAACATTGTTTTATCATGTTTTGTTTTTGGGAACAAATTCCGCAACTCTTTCAAATCAAAAGGATTTACTCTGAAAATATTTTAAAAGCATAAATGAAAATCGGTCTTTTCTGGCCGAGATTTTGGGGATGTCACATCACTCACCTCCTTTCTCCGCATAATCATCATGGTTACCGACAACTGCCTCTTACCCGTTGTGTGCCAATCATCCACCACCATCTCTTTAATCCCCTTATTTTTTCATTGTTTTTTATGGGTATTGAAGATTTTGATCTCTTAACTGTTGTTTCTTGGATTTTAATTACTATTATTTTGTCTTTGTAGTCAGTATAGCCCTAGTCCTATGGTGGTAGATTAATTAGTTCGAAATCGGCTTATTGTCGACTATGAAAGACGATGAACTGGAGGTGGTCGGATGTGGGACGATTATCATCGACTAGAATGGCGATTACAAGAATTTGGGAAGAGGGCAAGATGATTTCATTGTTGATAGAATTGTGCCCTTCACTTCTTCTTTTACAAGAACAATTGAGGATCATCACTATTAATCTTAGGTACGAATCTCCCTTCCTTTTACATCTAGTTTGTTCTAATTTTATCTTTTGGCAGCAGAAGTTGAATTTGAGGAGCATGGAAACAAGCAAAGTGAAAATAGGATGTGATTCTAGTGCTTTTTTTAGCAATGAAGCATGAGAGAAGTGAAAGAGTTATGTGGGTATGTGTATGTGTGTGTTATGATATATGTATGTATGTGTACGTGTGTGTTCTTGAGTTATGTGGGTAAGTGTATGTATATGTTCTTAAGGTTGAAAAACAAACGCGAGAGAGAGAGAGAGAGAGAGAGAGAGAGAGACCCCCACATATTAAATGTCATTTTTTCCTTTTAAAAAAATTATAAATAACCTCATAAATGGTCACTGGTGAAATGATGAAAATACCTTTTACTTAATGGACAAATACTAACGGAGTGAGCCGTAAAGACTAAACATTAAAAGATTTGAAACTATAGGGATCATCCATGAAGTTTTTTTAAAGTTAGGGAAGATACTTCAGATTTTGTGAAACCACTTGGATCATTTATATATATATATATATATATATATATATATATATATATATATATATATATATATATATATATATATATATATATATATCTTTACTATCTTATAAAAGAAATCTCCTTATTTCTAAAAGTAGATTGAATATAATAATAATATTTTTTTAAGACGTCCAAACCATTAAGCTATAAGTACAACAACTCTCTAATATAATAATAATAAAAATTTAAATATTCAAAAAGAATAATATATTGAGTACAAATAATAAAACATCATGTACAATTTCACAATGCCACCTTTATTCCTTGATTATCTCCATCTCAACCTCATCAAATTGAATCAAAAGTGAATTGTCCGGTAAATCCTGTTGATCGAGTCTATGTTGAATACTAAAATCTCGGCAAATATCCATGTATTTTGGTTGCCTTCCCTTATACCTTGCGTAGCTTTTCTCCATCGTATAATCTCTCTATCTCTCCACAATATTTCCCATCCTGTTCTTATTTTTTGCACTGAATTTCATTTATTCAAGTAAACACCTCCTATTTACAGGTTTCTCTCGATCCAGAAGAAACTTTCTCCATTTCTCTAACCGTGTATGTATGTGATTACAGGTCCTGAAAGCAAAAACTTTTTTTACTGATGTTTGTATTTGGTTTGTTTGGTCACATGTATGATAAAGGTATCTCTCTCTTTCACTCATGTTTATGTTTTTTTTTTCTCTCAATCATACAAAAAATTTGTGCTTTTTGTTGGTTAAAAACTATAATCCCTTTATATTTCGAACTTGATTGTGATTTAAACTGTCTTTTTCTTCTTTGATTCTTGACTTTGGAATGTAATTATCCTTGACTAGAGGCAAGAAATTGGTACAATGGATCGAGGCCAAGCATTGATAAGTAGAAGACGAAACTGTTAATCTGTTAAGCAATAAAGAAAAGATATTGATGTTGTAGATATGGTGTTGTTTGGGGTTCGTGTTGAAGGTTTTGTTCGATTTTCAGTCTCAATTCCTCATTTTCATAGTCATCTATACTGATATGAATCCTAAATTGTTTTTACAGGAAAGCGAAAACAAAAGGAGGGTTGTACGGTGTTTGAAACTATAATTTTCTCCCCTTATCTATTTGTCTTTTCCGATTTAAGTTTTCTTATTATTTCTGGTCTTCGGTATTTTGCTATTGTGTTTTCCGATTTAGCTTTAATTATTTTTGTTTTTATGTTTTTTACTTGCAAATTTAGATACTTATGACAATACAATTATGCAGGTGTGATTTACCAAGAACATGGTCAATTTAATAAACTGTGTGAGGTGTTGCGCAAATGGAAGTATTGCTGGTAGGTTAGTTTATATCTTATTGATTTGCAAGTGTGAGTTATAATGAAGAACCAACAAACAAATCCCAATTCAGATCTAAGGCTTTGAGCTTCTGATGTTTATTTTTAGTGTAGCCTATATTTATTCTTTTCTATGTTCAAGTACATTTCTATGCTCAAAGAGGTAAAATTAATCGATTCTCACATTATTACCACCCATTTTGTTTTGAAGAAAAAAAGTAACGTGTTTTGAGTTAAGTCTTTTGGGTATGTTCCTTTATACCCATTAATTGGCTGCTTTCAAGTGGTTATCACACTGTGCATTAAAATAGTATTAAAGTCATATTCTCAATTACACATGGATTGAGGTTTAATCGTTTCATTTCATTTTGTTATGTAGGAACAAAAGCACATTCATAATGAAGTTTCTTTTAGCTTTGGATTTAATATGATTATTTGACCTACTCTACATTTTTATTAAATGTAATGCAATGCCTTTTTTTATATTTAAGGAAGTGGCTTTTCTCTAATCATACATAATCCAAAGTTTACCCCAAGTTGTGTGATTAATCTTTTGGTTTAAAGCTTCAGGCTCAATTGAAATAAACCCCCTATGTTTTATCCTTATGTAATAATCAAATTTTGATAAAGATCTTCCATGTTTGGTTGAAGATTTTGACAAGAGATTCATTATGTTCTGGTGGTTAGGAGGGCTAACTTCAAATTTATGGTTTTTGCTTTTAGCTCTTGCAACGCAAAACAAGCTCCAAGTCAAGAAGATGATTTTCTAATATGAATTGTTTGATACTTTGGAATTTGGTTAGCAAGAAATGAAAGGGAGTTTAATAGATAAACATTAAATTATTTTATTATATTTATTTGTTTTTCAGATATTTTTTGTTCTCTTTGTCATTTGATGTTGTATTTAGAACAATAAGATTAATTGGTTGGTTTTCATGTGGAGGAAGTTGTACAAGTGAAAAGATTGCAGGTTGATAAAATACTTCGTTGGTTAAAGTAAGGTTATAATAAGTATTGTTTTTTTAGTCTTTTTTAACATTCAAATTTAAATGTTTGGTTCACATTTGCACGAAAGTTATACAAATGAAAGGATTGAGGGATTATACAATTTGTATTGTTGTTGTTGATATTTTATTTTAATGATGTTTTTTATTTATAAATATATTATTACAAAATCTATTTCATTACTATTTTAATATTTTTATTTATTGAAAGAAATTTACTTATTTATTTTGTATTGTTAATTCGTTTTTGAACGTGTTATCTACGGGTATAAGTTGATTAAAAAATTATGGTAACTTCAATTTTAAAAATAAAAATAAAACTAGAATGTGTGTATTTTATTTTTGATTTTTATTAGTGATTTTAATTTCAATGATTTAAATAGTAATAAAAAACCAACTAAATCAACAATATATATTTGCTTTTAATCTAAAATTATATATTTTAACTTTATAAAAAAAAGCAACCTAATTTTATTTTTGACCCAAAATATCAACAATGAATATAAATATCTTTTAATAGTATATGATATTATTAATACGTCATGTGTTCTTTGAAAAACAATTATATTCTGAAATGAAATTGTTTGTCATCCACCAAAAAGAAAAGTAATAGACACATGAAAATAATATGCCGAAATAAAGTTAAACTCATCAGTTGTATTGGTTTAAAGTCATGAAACTATTCGGCCTCGGTCGTGTTTCATATGTAGTAATATTATATAATTTTATGAGCTAGAGCTCAAAGTGAATTAGTTACATCTTAAATCGATTATTAAATTCTACATCAACTTAATGTTTAACAACAAAGTAGTGTCTCGCAACATTGCACGGGTAATTTACAAATTGCAAGACATGGTTACTTGTGAAATATAGTTTTAGTTTTGAGTTATGAACTATTTTTCAATGAAAAAAATAATTTGAAATTTACAAGTTGCAAAATATTTATGAGTTTCGCAATACATTTTTCAAAGTCTTAAAAACTATAAGAACTTATTTTTGCTATGACAACATTTTGAGTATAATTTGAGTAATTATAACAATTTGGAGATCATCAATAAAATTTAAATGTCTAATTAAAAATTTAAGGATTTTTTATTTGAAAAAAAAAACAACTTCGGAATCTCTTCGAATCAAAAAACGACCAAATTCCAAATTTGTATTATTTTTACTATCTCTAAATAAAATTGCGTAAATGTTAGATGCAGCAAAGAAAAAGTTATTATTTTAATGAATATTGTTTTTGAAAGATAGTTTTTTTTTACCGGCAAATCTGAATACACATATCTCCAACAAGACTTGTACTCTCAACCTTTAGGAGGGAAAACAACATCGATACCGTTGTGCTACAAACATTTTGGTTTTTTGAAATTTGGTTTTTTGAAATATAGTTGATTTTAGTTTTTTTTTATTACCATGTTTTAAGAAATAAATATATACAATTGATATCTTAAGTGGATAAATAAATATAAAAAAGACATTATTATTCCTTTCTAAAACCTTTGGCTACATAATACATACTAAAAACTTTCATTATCTAATGTCAGCCACACCATCTTCACGTTGAGCACCCTAAACTCTAAACTCTTAACCCTAGACCGAGACCCCATACCTTAAACCCTAAATCCTAATACCCAAAACAAGAAACTCTAAATTTGATGACTTAAAAAGAACTACTCTAAAAAAACTATTCACTGCCCATCAAAAGGAATGTGATGGATCGGAAATATATATATATATATATATATATATATATATATATATATATATATTCACCGCACCACTTCTCCCCCCTCCTCACACATACACCCCCCCCTCTCTCAAAACCTTGGACGTTGATGGACATATATATTGTAAATCTCTTAACCATTGGTCACCGATGTAGATGTTTATCTTCTAGACCCAGTATTTTTGTATGGCTAACATTATGGTGTATTGTCCAGAGGGATCTCACGTGCAAATACAAAAGTATTAGTAAAGTCTAACAAAAATTTTTAAATTGATGGAGTCTATACAAAAAACGTGGTGTATAAAAAGTGGTGTGCGCTTAATAATGTATAACCAGTCATGTGTTATTACATATTTTGTGTATTTTTATATAATTCTATTATTTTTGTTTAAACGGCTAACACATTTCATATTTTGTGCCGCCTTAAACCTTTTCTTTTTATCGATTATTTGATGTGTCATGTCACAATTGACGCCAAAGTTGGAATCTATTATTTTAGAAATATACTATCTTTGGAACATCACACTTTTGTAAAAAAAACATATTGTCAAAGAAATTATTCGTCACCGCCGCTTTGCGTGGGTCTACTATATATATATATATATATATATATATATATATATATATATATATATATATATATATATATATATATATATACTACCTTATAAAAAATATTAATATTTCTATAAATAGAATCAATATAATAATAATATTTTTTTAAGACGTTCAAGTTTTTAATCTTAAAGTACAACCAACTATTAATATAATAATATTATAATATATATTTTACAAATGATAATGCTAGAGATACAAGTATTAAGAACACATTTAAATTAGTATTTCCTTATTTTTAGGGATTGAATTAGTATTTTCATCAATTTTGACCCAACTTGTACTCCTAAAATATCTCTTCTTTGGTATCTGGTGCATTCGAAATCTGAAACACTTCTTTTCGACAAATCATTTGAAATTTAAAAGCTCATTCAAATTGGAGTTCCCTAATTTTTTGCATAAAATAGTTGACTGGAGACTAATTCAAATCTTCATCTCGTTTTCCTCCATGGAATCTACCACCACAATATTTTTTTATTTTGGCATTACACTTTTTATTTTTGTGAAACCGATCGATAATGGTGCAAGTGTTCTTAGAAATATAACATTTCTCCGAATGGAACTAATTGCTTGAAAGAAACTATTCGCCGCCGCCGCTTTGCGCGGGCAAACGGCTAGTATATATATATATATATATATATATATATATATATATATATATATATATATATATATATATATAAAGTTTTGTCAAAAATTAACAGTTTTTTTTAGTAATTCTAACTACTATACCAGATAACCATGTTATATTTCAATTTTACACTTTTGACATATTTTATATATTAATACTAAGTAAACTAGCGTCCGACGATTTCAGACCTCTCTTCCCGGCAGGATCAAACGCCAATCAACCACTTGCAGCTATCGCCTCTTTCTTCTTTTTGTTTCCGTTTTATGACCTGCTTCTTTGTTGGAAGGTTCGTGGGATTGAGTCTTTCCTCAATTCGTTGGATCAATTAGATGGTAGGAAAGGAGAATTGAGATTGGAAGATTGACAATAAGTTTTCAAAGAACGATGCATGGAATGTTGATAAGGTATATGTTCCATTTTTCTTTAGGAATTTTCATCCTAATATTGATTCAAAGAAGTTATGGTCAGTACGTGAAACATTTTGCATTTGTTCGGTCCATTAAAGTGAATAATTAGAGACAATTAGAAGTTAATTTACGTTTCTTTGGCGAAATTTGAGAGGGGTTTTACTCAAAAAATGTTGGAACAATCTAAGGAAATTCCTAATGTAGGGTTGGATTAAGTTCAAGATTATATAAAAGAATCATATGTAATGACTTCATAATTTTCTTTGGAACGATATTTATTAAAACCTAAGAAGTTACAAGGAAAATTTTGAAGTCAAACAACAATTGAACTTAAGTTTGATACCTTTTATTATAAAACCAATAGAAAATTTACAAAACTATATAATAAAATCTAACGACTTTGGTTGTTTTAACCATTCTAAAAATTGTATCAAATTTCCAAATTATTCAACAAGTCATGAGGAGAACTATATGAGCACACTTTTTTCGTATTTTTTTTAATAAAGAAGTAATTTTAAGTTGATTATGCGAAAAACAAACTCGTTTGCGTACATAACTATGACGAATTATAGATGTCTGTTTGAAAGAACATTAATATCTTTTGTTATTCAAACAATTGAATTTAATCTCGGGTAAATGACACAGAATAAATTATTTTTATACAGAAATTCGATTTTGACACCGTGTTTTTTGTGTCAATTTTGACACTGTATTTTCCAATTTGTTACAATTCTGACAACTTGACCGGTTAACCAGGTTGCATGATGACGTGGCATGATGACGTGTCAGTTTTGATGACGTGGCATGCTGACATGATATGCTGACGTGTTAAAATTGATTTTTTTTTTCTCACAAAAAACACTAAGTTTTCATTTTTCTTTTTCGATTTTGACACTAAGTTTAATTTTTTTCTTTCAACTTTGATACTATGTTTTTTTGTTTCAAATCGAACATCATTTTTTCCAATTTTGTTCAATGTTGACAATTTTTTATTTGAAGCTGTATAAATATTTTTTTAATACATTTAAACCGTATAAATATGTTTTTTTTCATTTAAAAACCATAGTTTTGTATAAATACATTTTTTTTTACACTCAAACCATATTTTTATGTATAAATATGTATTACTTATATAAAAATTATATTTTATATTAAATATGCAACTTTAAAATGTGGTTTTTAAACGAAAAAAATATGTTTATACGGTTTAAAATGTAATAAAAAAATATATATTTATACGGTTTCAAATGGAAAATAGACCAAATTGAACAAAATTTGATAAATGATGTTCGATTGGAACAAAAAAACATAGTGTCAAAATTGAAATAAGAAATTAATCTTAGTGTCAAAATTGAAAAAAAATAAAAACTTAGTTTTTTTTGTGAAAAAAAAATCAATTTTGACACGTCAGCATGTCACGTCATCAAAACTGACACGTCATTATGCCACGTCAGCATGTAATATGGTTAACCGGTCAAGTGGTCAGAATTGTAACAAACTGAAAAACACAGTGTCAAATTTGACATAAAAAAAACACTGTATCAAAAATCGAATTTCTGTATAAAAATAATGTTTTTTGTGTCATTTACCCTTTAATCTCTTGTTTAAAAGAACATTACATTCTTATGTTATGCAAATTATTTAATTCAATATCAATTAAATCTCATCTTTTTCACGTGGGAATCACATCGCTTGTTAACACATCGCTTTGAAGATCAATTCGAATATATTAATGGAAAAGCCGAAAGAATACCCTTTAATAATAATAATAATAATAATAATAATAATAACTTATCCCTTACTAGTTCACTTTAAACATAAAAATCAAATATAAAGTCTTTGTCCATTTGATCTATATAATAATCAATTGTCGGAATCTTATTTGTTTTTGTGATAAAAAAACAGTAAATCAAAGGAGACGATTTGGAATACTTTGGAATCTTATTTGTCCATTTGGTCACACGGTGTTATATTAGAGCTATTTGTCACATGTAACGTTGGTCTACGACATGTATCCGAATTGTAATTGGCGAAGTCAAACTTTTTCCAATATAAATTGAGCTCCATTAGGTTTTGCATTTAACCCTTACATCTTCACATTGATTATGGATGATGTACCATGTTGTGTTGATGATTTCATCAGGTGTCTTCTGCAAAAGTAGTGTCCATTTCAGTAATTTTATAGATTTTTTCATTAAATCCTAAAAAATAATAAAGCGAACTAGACGGCTTTATTTATTTTTTTTCTAAAAAAATTTCACTTAAGTTTTTTAATTGTTGTAATTAATTTATGAATTTCTAATCTTTATTACCATAAACGATTTAAATTTTATCATGAAAATGACACGTGTTTTTTTATATCTTTATATCTATATATACTTATCATGAAACATTTTTCTTTTCACCACATTTATTTGAAACTCTTATGTATTTTTTCTTTCACCACTTTCTTTGAAACTCTCATTATTTTTCAATTTCTTTCTAATAATGATTATAAGTTGGTTAATAAGATTAAATAAATATCAATATTAAAGAATATATATTTACTTATACTTATAAAATTATGTTTTTTAACTTTTAACATATTATAGTTAATTTATTAGTTTTAATATATTGTTGGATGTAACCATTATCATTTTAAAGCTACAACTTTAAAACAATTTGTATAAAATATTTAAATTATAAATTTAAATATAACATTACAGGATCAATTTAAATATAAATTTAGTTTAACTTAAACAACCCAAAGAATATTTTGTAAATAGTTAAAAGTGATAAATTGTAGTGTCTTTTTTATAATGATTATAAGTTGGTTAATAAGATTAAATAAATATCAGAACTAAAGTGAAATTATAAATAAACTAAATTTTGATATTAAAATAATATATTTACTTCTATTTATAAACTTATGTTTTTAACTTTTAACACATTATACTTAATTTATTAGATTTAATATGTTGTTGTATGTAAATCATTAGCAATTTAAAGCTACAACTTTGAACAGTTTGGACAAAATACTTAAATTATTAATTTAACTATAACATTACAGTGTCAACTTAAATATAAATTTCAATTCCACTTAAAAATCCATGAATATTTTGTGAATAATTCAAAATAATAAATTGTAGCGCTAAATGCAAAAATTAAATTATAATCTCAATTTAACTAAAATATTTCCTAAAGATTTTTATATAATCATTAAAAGTTTTCAAATAAGTAGCTTAAAATAACTTACAATAATAATAGTTAAAAATAACCCTATATAATGATTATATTGTTACCTTTAAATTAAAAAAACAATGTTTGATGTTTTAAATAATTATAATGATAAAAATTAAAATGTTAAGCAAATAAATTTTAAAAAATTAATTAACAATAACAACAACTATAAATAACATTATACCATATATGATAATTAATTTTATTCATGAGTAACTCGCGGGTAGAAGTCATCCAAACCGTTGAGATTATGCAGTTATAATAGATGTATATATTATCATATAATTCAAAATAATCAATATATTATAACAATTTAGTATACGAATTATTATATCAAATTTAACAACAACATTATTGTTATATTTAAAAAAAACATATATTTGTAAAGATTTCAAAAATATAAGTGTTTCTATGCAATGCGCAGACATTCGTCTGGTATTCTTATAAAAGATACATTTTACTTGGACCACATGTATTTGAAACCTCCATGACTTTTCAATTTTTTTCTAATAATTATTATAAATTGGTTAATAATGTAAAATTAATGCAAAAACTAAATTTTAATCGTAAATTAACTAAACTATAATATAAAAATAACATATTTTACTTATATCTAAAAAATTATGAGTTTAATTTTTTAATATATTATAGTTAACTTATTAGTTTAGATATATTGTACTATGTGAGCAATTGTCATTTTAAAGTCACAACTTCTATATAATTTATGATTTTATGCAAAATAGTTAAATTATTAATTTCAATATAATGTTAAATGGTTAACATAAATCAAAATTTCAGTAAAACTTGAAAAAAATCGGGAGACTATTTTATAAATAATTAAAAGTTATAAATTATAGTGTTAAACATAAATTTTAATCTTAAATTAACAAAAAAGCCATTAAACTATTTTTTATAATTATTAAGAATTTTCAAATAAGTAGCTTAAAAATAACTTACAATAAAAATAGTTAAAAAAGAATATTATATAAAAAGTTATAATGTTGTTTTTGATGGGTTTTGGGCAAAACATCAATCTTATGGTGTACATGCAAACCCTAATAGCTTTTGGATCTAGTTTGTCTAATGAACATGCAATTGAATATCCATAGCTATAAACCCTAGATCTAGCATACAATTAATCATATTAACATAAAATAGAGTTTAGATATGACCTTTGATTGTTATATAGCAATAATAATCAATCCTTAGCTTCAAAAAGCTTAGTGCCTCAAGTGTTGCACCTCTAATGGAGTCACAAACACCACTAAGCAACAAGATGAATAAGAGAAGAGAGGGGAGGGGAGGCACCAAAAACGGCTGGAAACCCTAATGCAAGTGTTAGCCACGTTTTTGGTGCCTAAGGGCTCCTTATATACTTAGGCAATTAGGGTTATCTAACAAGGAAACCCTAATTTGACTGCTTAAGCCCTAAGCAGCCCATAGACTCCTTCTTTAGAAGCCTTGGACGACTTCTAATGGGTTTCCCCCATAGAATTCGTCCACTCCACCTCTTATGGAGTCCATAAGCCCATCTATGTAATTATCTTATAATTACACAATAAGTCTCTTAAGTTTAATTAATCTCTTTTAGCCACAAAATTTATACTTAATTAATTCTTGACTAATATTAATTAAACATTATGATTTCTCCTTTAATATATTATTCTTATAATATATTAATAAATCATAATTAAACCTTTCTCTCCTTAATTCATCCTACATATTGCTATGGCGAAGGCAACCCAAAAGGACCATGGTCATAATCGGGTCAAGTACATACCAAAATAGTTATGGACTTACACATTAATCCAACAATTTTGAAATAAAACAATGTTGTTTTAATAATTACAATCAAAGAAACTAACAATATTCTTCAAATAAATTTTAAAAAAGTTAAATTTCTTAAACCAAATTAAAATATAAGTTATTTTAAATATTTATAACAATAATAGTTAAAAATAACATTATATACAAAGAAATATATTGCTATCATTAAAAACAAAAACAATGTTTGATGTTTTAAATAATGATAGAAATAAAAATCTTAAGCAAATAAAATTTTTAAAATTAATTAGTCATAACAAAAACTATAGATATCATTATGTATATATTATATTTAATTTTATTCATGAGTAATCTGTAAGTAGAGGTCATTGTGACAATTGAGATTATAAAATTTTAAAAGATGTCTACATTATCATATAATTCAAAACAAACAAAGTTTGGACCAACTTATTATAAGATTTATTATATAAGAGCTAACAACAATGTTATTGATATATTTAAAAACTATATATATGTAAAGATTTCAAATATATTATTGTATTCTGCACAACGTGAGGATATTCACTTAGTTATTACAAAAATAGTTTAGGCAGCTAATTAATTGACGATTAATCAACTTGGTCGTTTCCATTCACCTATAAATAATGTTAAACGGCTATATTAGGTGAGCTCGGTCATTAATCAGGAAATACGGACAATAATTAATCAAAAAAATTCAAATGGTAGAAATTATAAAAAGCCAACTAAACTGGAAAGAAAATCAAAATTAAATAATGGAAATATACGAATGATAAACTAAATGCCTTAAGTTTAGTTTCAAATATCTTTGTTACGTTTCTTTGTCTTTCATCATGTCGACGTTGACCTTCACGTCTAAACAAAATAACCAAATTTTGTTATTTGTTTTGACTCTTACTTATTTCTATAATCTTTGATATGTATCTTAACAAATCAAAGTTTATTATATGACTATATTTATTTATTTAAAAATATATATTTTTACTATATGATTATATTTATTTATTTAAAAAAAAAATATAGGGTACTCGTTTAATCTTTAATTAATTCTTAGATTAACCAATTAATCCCTCAGTTAAAAAAAAAAAGATTGAATCGTTCCCAAAATTAGAAAGGCGTTTTTTATAACGTTTCACTTAACTTACTAATTTATCTATTTCGGTACTATTTTATTATAAAACAAACTGGGGAAGAACTCTACGTTGTGGGGCTGAATACGCCAAAAAATGGACAAAATGCCAAGATTTTATTGAGTCACATTGGTATTTTTGCACAGTTAGAAGCCTTCAATGAAAAGTTAATTTTTAGTGTTGTATGTTTAACAATATGAAACATGAAATCAAAGAGAATCACATGTTACTTTAACTTAACTAACTTAAGGGAGACTTAATCAATAAACTATATGTGTTTCACAGGGAGCTGTATCGTGAACCTATAGTCTATCATACTGACTCCCAAATTTGATAAACATTTGCAAATACAAAATAAGGGAAAAAGAAGCTATCAATTGGAATAAATGAGAAGTCCTTTTGATTATTAAAAGAAAGTAAATAAAAACATGTTCATGTTGTGCAATCGATGACAAAATATTTTTAATATTGCTTGATATGGTTGAAAATCCAGAAAATCCAGAAAGTCAATAAAAACTAAAGTGATTTTAATCTTCATGTCAGAACACTCAGTACCCATCATAAACAATCTTTTGAGTTATTTATACACAAAAAAAGTTCTTTGTATCCATAAATGTAGAAATATGTTTAGTCATACATTTCTATTTAGTTAGAATATGAAAAGTATTTATAAACAAAAGTCACATCAAACATAGACAAACATGGAATTTTTTGAAGTTTTCTAATTGCTTGTTATGTGCATAATAATCACAGCCTTCTTAAGTACAATTTGATGAAAGTTTGGAGGAAAACAGATGATAAATGCTAGGTTAAAAGGCTTGAATCATCTAGTATGATGAATGAGGTTTTGATTTCAATGTAGCTATATAGACAAAAGGAGCAATGCACTCTCCAAAAATCAAATTTGAAAATGTCAACATACTTTTATATTTCAATCTAGCTATATAATGTACAATCAATACTTATTAAAATTATCTTTCCAAAGGGAAATAAACATACTTATTAAAATTATCGTTCACTCAAAATTTTCGTATACCCTGTTGTTACTGCCAACTTCCTTGATAATCTGTCAAAATCATACACAAATTAAGGTGGACAAACAGAACAAAAGTGGAGGATAATTGACTTACCGATATGTTTTTAGTAAAAAAAAAGGATGCATAATACTTTCATTTTATTAGTTACAACATACAAAATGAAAGTGCAATTTATAATTGGATAAAGACTTATAGTTTGATCTCCTAATAAGAGTAAAAAGGAAAATGCAAAGCTTATTATAACATCGTCGTTGTCAAATTTAATATTTTTATTGTTTGTTTTAATCATCATGATCGGCGGAAGGGAGCGTGTGATTGTTTAGAATTCAAAATTCAAAAAAAAAATGGATTTGACCTAATTTCATCTTTAAATGCTTAAGGATGTTTAGGTTTGTTGATTATTGAAAATCACAGCAAAAGAGAAAGTAAAAATGTATGCATTTAAAATTCATAAAGAATTACCCAAATAATCTTGTATATAATAATACTAATAATAATAATAATAATAATAATAATAATAATAATTATTATTATTATTATTATTATTAATTCGTAGCTACCCTTTCAAGTTTGTTATTGAAATTTGATTCTCTTTCCTCTCATTTCACTCCATGTTCTATTTTTGTTCTTTTTCAACTGCCATTGGTCCCCAAAGAAGAGGGTAATACTTACAGCAGATATTTAACTTTGAAATTACAAAAAACAAAATTTATGACCTTATAAATGAAAGAAATCGAGTTCTAAAATACAATCACAAAAACTTGGATATGTTTTCAGTTAGTTCCAGTTTCCTCTGTACCTGACCTGAGATGAGATGATGTGGGGATGACTTCACTAAGCAGATCCGTTTAAGAGTGTGTATGGTTGAACTCATGCTTGTAATCGAAATGAAAAGTTATATATATTTTTTTGTAAAATAGAACCTCACTTCTAGCAAAGAATAGTCATAGCAACACAAAATAAGCAACAAATTAGCATACAAACAAAAAAATGGAGGTAAAAATACCAAGTCATGAGCAGAAATCAAATTTTCAACCCTCTATGCCTTAGTTCATAAAATCCTTTCCTTACAAAAATCAGAACATGTAGCTACCATTCCTACCTCTATGTCGAAAGTTGATGAAAATGTAATTTGTGTTCTCTGTGTTGAGAAACCCCGCGATAAATAATAGTTAACCTACTTTATGCAACTGGAAGTGATAATCCAAAAAACCTAAATGTGCATATGATTTAGAGTGAAGTTGAGAAGCATTCGAAATCCAAAGTGAATACGGAACAAATTATAATATTCCTCAATTTGATAATAACGTCACATGAAAACGGAGAGGGGTTTAATCGATGAACTTGAGATGCTTTGTGGTAACTATATTTCCTGATGTATCGAAGCTTGAATGAAGAATCTTTTGAGAGTGGAAGTTCGCAGAGGAAAATGAACCGTTAGCATTATCATATCCAAAACCACACATCCGGAAGGCAGCCTTGCAATCGGTGAGATCCAACGGTTTGAGGAGGTTAGGTTGGAGGTGAGAGGCACTATTTTGTGGTCGTACTGCTCTGTTTTGACAATTGTGGTCGTATGGCTCTGTTTCCTTCACCCTTCACCATGGATCGGATGAAGATTAATCAAATGAAGATGCCATAATATTTTTTTTTATTTGATTATATAGATAAAGGAGAGATAGGCGGTGGAGAGGTGGGTTGAGCAGAAAATGTGAGGGGTGGAAAGAATTGGGTGGAAGGAACTGGAAGGTTGAAGAATGATATCATCGAGACGCCGATCAATGAGCCAAAAGCGATCAACAGTATGGAATAACACCTGTCCAACATTATTCTGAAGAACGCAAAGAACACCACCATGTAGATGGTGTAGATGGAACAGAATACACGTGTAATCCATTATAAAAAATAAAAACAGATAACCATAAAAAAAGAAAGCAGAAAAAAAAGAACAGCCAATGACAGCAAATAACTGTTCACAAAGATACCTCATAATTAACTATTGTATAAATTAATAACATACAAATATATAAATTTGAGATACTTCAAAATGTAGACATACAAACCAACCAATAACGGATAAATACTAAACAAACAAAATTTAACATGATACACATAACTGATAACATTCACAAAAATAACATCATACATGTAATTGATATTAATATTAAAAAAAAAAAAAAACAGATGTGTTTAGCAAGACTAACTGGAAGTTGGAAACTGTAACTTTTATTATATGAATGTTGGAAAATATATGTGAAAACTTTTGAAATGTATAAAATTACATAAAATGTACGTGTTTAAAAGTTAAATATGAAAAAAATGCAATTATGAAAATTTATTCAAAAACTCGATAGTTTTTGCTTAAACGCTACATGAAGTAACTTTTAAATTTGAAGCGTTTTGTTTAAACCAAAACCTAAACGTTGGTACTGCTAAACGAAATAAATAGCAACCGATATTTCATATAACATACATTAAATAATAAAGGAAATACAAGATTATAAATAATCCAAATAAGAAAACGTTGATTGGCAATAAAAAATCACAACCTAGATCGGACACGTGCCATGAATGGATATGTTTTATTTAGATAATATATTTATTAAAAAGTTATAAAAAATATATCAAAGTTATGATTTTAACTTTTTTCTTAAAAAAATTCTTACGAATAAAATATAATATTATTATATTATATATATTTTAAACTTTCATATGTAATGTAACTAGTTTAAACTTTCATATAAATGTGATTAAAGAACAAATAATCCAAACCTATTTTTATAATTTAGGGTTACTTTTAGTTTCTTAATTGATTTTTTAAGAGATATCACACAAATAGTCCAAACTTATTTTTATAACTAGATATTTTATATAAAAAAAACCTTTTAAAAAAAGTTTTTATGTAGTAAAAATAAGATTTTTATGTGAAAATATCTTTTTTTTTTTTGTATAAAGATGAGTTTATAAAGAAAAAACATATTAGAAACAAATTTTTGAGAAAAAAAGTTGTAAAAAAAACTAAAGTTATGATGAATTCATAATAAATTTCTAAAATTTGGGCAAAAAGGGTAAACTTTGGACCAAATTTGTAATAAAAATTAAAATCTGGGCCAAAAGTGTAAAATTTGGACCAAATTTGTAATACATTTTGAAATTTGGGCCAAAAATGTAACTTTTGAAAGTTGAATGACCTGTTGACCGGGTCAAAGGGTTGAATTGAATACGATTACCGGTATTTGGGACTTAATTGAATAAAAAAATATATATATAAGGACTAAATCGATTATGAGGCCAATATGTAGGGACTTTATTGCAGTTTTCCCCAACATCAATACTATAGAAACATTAAGGGAAAACTGCAATAAAGTCCCTACATATTGGTCTCATAATCGATTTAGTCCTTATATATTTTTTTTATTCAATTAAGTCCCAGATACTGGTAATCGTATTCAATTTAACCCTTTGACCCGGTCAACAGGTCATCCAACTTTCAAAAATTACATTTTTGGCCCAGATTTCAAAATTTATTACAAAGTTGGTCCAAATTTTACACTTTTGGCCCAAATTTTAAATTTTTTTACAAATTTGGTCCAAAATTTACTCTTTTTGCCCAAATTTTAGAATTTTATTATGAATTCATCCTAACTTTAGTTTTTTTACAACTTTTTTCTCAAAAAATTGTTTTTAATATGTTTTTTCTTTATAAACTCATATTTATACAAAAAAAACATATTTTCACATAAAAATCTTATTTGTTCTATATAAAAACTTTTTTAAAATGTTTTTTGTATATAAAGTATCTAGTTATAAAAATAGGTTTGGATTATTTTTGTGATATCTCTTAAAAAATCAATTAAGAAATTAAAAGTAACCCTAAATTATAAAAACAGGTTTGAATTATTTGTTCTTTAATCACATTTATATGAAAGTTTAAACTAGTTACATTATATATGAAAGTTTAATATATATAATATAATAATATTATATTTTATTCGTAAGAATTATTTTTGGAAAAACGTTAAAATCATAACTGATATATTTTTTATAACTTTTTAATAAATATATTATCTAAATAAAACATATCTATTTATGCCACGTGTCCGATCTAGGTTATGATTTTTTATTGCCAATCAACATCTTCTTACTTGGATTATTTATAATCTTGTATTTCCTTTCTTTTTTAATGTCTGTTATATGGAATATCGGTTGCAATTTATTATCGATAAACATGTTTTTAGGGGAGGGAGAAATGACCAAAAATACAATAGCAATATAAATATATAAAATATTATAGCTATTAATAACACAATAGAATACTTTAACTAAAGTTCTAAGGAATTTACACATGAGTTTTGTTAAAAAAAATTCCTTGTGAAGCTCAACTCAAGCATTTTTCAGATCTTTGAGTAATTTTTTTTAACCAAACTCATGTGTAAATTCTTTAGAACTTTAGTTAAAGTATTCTATTGTGTTATTGATAGTTATAATATTTTATATATTTATGTTGCTATTGTATTTTTGGTCATTTCTCACTCCCCTAAAAACATGTTTATCGATAATAAATTGCAACCGATATTTCATATAACATACATTAAATAATAAAGGAAATACAAGATTATAAATAATCCAAATAAGAAAACGTTGATTGGCAATAAAAAATCACAACCTAGATCGGACACGTGCCATGAATGGATATATTTTATTTAGATAATATATTTATTAAAAAGTTATAAAAATATATCAAAGTTATGATTTTAACTTTTTTCTTAAAAAAATTCTTACGAATAAAATATAATATTATTATATTACATATATTTTAAACTTTCATATGTAATGCAACTAGTTTAAACTTTCATATAAATGTGATTAAAGAACAAATAATCCAAACCTATTTTTATAATTTAGGGTTACTTTTAGTTTCTTAATTGATTTTTTAAGAGATATCACACAAATAGTCCAAACCTATTTTTATAACTAGATATTTTATATACAAAAAACCTTTTAAAAAAAAGTTTTTATGTAGAAAATCAAGATTTTTATGTGAAAATATCTTTTTTTTTGTATAAATATGAGTTTATAAAGAAAAAACATATTAGAAACAAATTTTTGAGAAAAAAAGTTGTAAAAAAAACTAAAGTTAGGATGAATTCATAATAAATTTCTAAAATTTGGGCAAAAAGGGTAAACTTTGGACCAAATTTGTAATAAAATTTAAAATCTGGGCCAAAAGTATAAAATTTGGACCAAATTTGTAATAAATTTTGAAATTTGGGCCAAAAATGTAATTTTTGAAAGTTGGATGACCTGTTTACCGGGTCAAAGGGTTAAATTGAATACGATTACCGGTATTTGGGACTTAATTGTATAAAAAAAAATATATAAGGACTAAATCGATTATGAGGCCAATATGCAGGGACTTTATTGCAGTTTTCCCTCTACAAATTGATGAAAAAACAAAACATTTTAAGGGAAAAATCTCCAACTTTCCAAAGCAAACTAGAGGTTTAACTAGTGAAAAAATGAAATTTTTTTAGATTGTTTTCATCAAAAAAAAAAAAAAAAAAAAACGATGTAAAAATAAAACAAGGTCAATACAATACGCCTTAATGGGGTCCATGTCACTATGTCCGGAGTAAACAAGGTTTTTTTTTTTTTTTTTTTTTTTTTTTTTTTTTTTTCAATCTCATCAGTAATATGGGTTTCATATATAATGTACTTCAAATAGAAATAAACGACACATATTATTGTTTACCTTTATTTTTAAAAGGGTTTTTCGTCAGTGGATTGTTGATGAGGATTCGATATTGACCTAAAAATTTACATGTTTTATATTTTTATTATATATATTTTAATAGTTTTTTTTTGGTTTAATTTAAATTACAATAGCCATATTAATGTCAATTTATTATCGAGTAATCGTTAATTATAATTAATTAAGATATTTGTTAAAAATTATAAAGTTTTTGTCCACTTTGAAAAATCTTTGATAAACTGATACTGCAGATATGTTGGTATAATGGGATGACGTAACACATTTGAAATACTAATGATATTATATCAATGTAAATGTTTTAATTTTTTTTATCAGGATACTTATTCCATAAAATTAATGGTTTTAGAAATTTAGAATATGTTTATTATATTTTAAATATTATAGTGACTAAATTAAATGATTTATAAGCGTATGTTTTAATTTAATGCGATTAATCTACTTTAAAAAGAAAGTTATAATTGTCTTTTCAACCGTTTTAAACTAATAAAAACCGGAAGGGCTATTCACTTTAGAGAGAACCAAAACTTGTAACGTATAATTTAATTTTGAAGGGGCCATTACCATAAAGAATGAATAATTTAAACATAAAAATCATAGTTAAATGCTTATCATAAGTAAAATCATTTTGTTTAACTTGTTTAACTCGTTATTCAGTTATAATGTTAATGAATAGTCCAAATCGGTTGAATAAAATTGATAAAAAAAATAATGTTATTACATACATCGATGACATGTGATCACAAGACGGCGTGATGTTCTCCCCAAAACATTCGTCGCTTAAAAATCAATATTCTCGTACTGTTTGTTCCAGAATAAATCACGGTCGGCAACGTTCATTAATAATAATAATAATAATAATAATAATAGTAATAATAATAATAATAAAATTAAAAATTTTAAGGGGAAACAGTATAAAAAATGTATATTTATTCTACAAAACATAATATTAAAATAAACATTTAAGGATATATATTTTATGAATTTATAGACTTATAGTGACATCATTACTATTAAAAATTGAACTTATAAAACAATTTTTTTTATGTAAAACTTATAACATCGAATTTCTTAAACATTGATTTCACAAATATTTTTTCAAAAATACAAATTAGTCAAGACACATAATTACACGAATATCCCCCCTAAATATTATGTGACAAATATTTGTAAGGTAAATAATTTATGTATAAAAACAAAAAATTACGATTAAGATTAATATTGTCGTTATCTCTTTGTCATCTACTTTTGTAAAGTAAGCACTAACAAACAACTTCCCGTATCAAAGAGGTTCGTTATTTGAAGAATCAATAAGTTTAATTAATTTCTTATACAACAGAAAAAGAAGATAGTGATCATATTAAACTACAATATATATGTTTCTCTTAAACCAATATCCGGTTTAAAATTTAATTTTGGTCGGTTTCGTTTCTACGTTATCCGTTCAACAAAACACCATCGTGAAAGTACGTTAAGGCTTAGCTAGCTAGGGCCTAGGGGGCAGTGAAAGGGTCGTCGATCCATTTGATCTTGCTGGAGGTGGAGGTAGGAGTCGGAGTGGCGGCAGAGATGGAAGCGAAAAGAGAGTTGACGGTGGATCTCACCATATTCATGCGCTTACGGTGGCGGATACGGCGGAGGACCACCTGTTTGCTGAGAGTGCCGGTGGCATGCGTAGGCTTCAAGTAGAGGTGCCTGGTCACACCACCACCAGCAGTGTCTTCCTCTTCATCTTCGTCTTCTATGAATACGTCTTCTTGTAAATCGTTAGTAGCTATGGCGTTCTTAGACGGAGTGAGGGAGTGGTGTTGTTTTATGGAAGATGCTCTTGACATGGCTACTGAGTGGGTGGTGCCCTGTTGCTCTTACGAGTATTATATAGAGATGCATCGAACCCTTTTAGGGGTAATTTTATTAAGTATAATTTAATATTAAATCTCTAATGTGTTCTTTGGGAAACAGAAAAAATAAAATAATAATAATAATAATATTTTTAATAGATGATCATAATTTTCAAAAAAAAAATCCTTAAAGTAATCACTTATTTCCTAGTGAAGCTAACGTGAAAATGTAGACCTCACTACCTAAATCTTTACTTATCTTGCCTCATTAACCATTGGGTTTATGTGAAATTGATATTTTTTATAAAGCGAGAAGATGTGTTGTTTGTGTCGTGTATTTGTAGATGGTGTCAGTATTTTGTTATACAAAATCGACCAGAAATCGATCAACATAAATTGGTCTCATGGAAATCTCTCACGTGTTGGGAGCAACAATTAAATTAAGGGGACTAAGAATGTTGTATATGCAACACCATCAACATGCATTCACTATATTTTTCTACATAATCATAAGTAGGTTGGTGATGGCATTGATACATATAAGGATGTTGATTACCATATGTGTTTACCCATGTTATTAATTTAAGGATCGACTAAAAAGACATCTAATTTTACCATATAGACACCCTAATTAAATTTTAAAATATTTTTATTGGATAAAATTGCATTGTTTTCCGAAAAAACTGATTATAAATGGTTAATTATAAATTGATTTTTTATAAAAGGATCAATGGGTGTCTAAGGGGTGTTTTATTAGCATCACCCTTGATTTAAATCTATATTCTCTTAGGCAAACATAAGAATATTGTGTCTTGATTTAAATCTATATTCTCTTAGGCAAACATAAGAATATTGTGTTGGGATAAATGACCTTGAAATAGGTAATTATGGGATGATTAGTGTAAGTATGAGAATAATGGTAATGGAATCAAAACTTTTTTGATGGATATGTCTACCCTAAGACCATGTTTTTTAGAATAATATGAAAAAAGAACAAATAATAACTATATTTTAATTTGTATGTAAATTTATAGGTAACATAACACAACATAAAATGGAGTAAATATATAATAATAATAATTATAATGTATATATTTATTATTTACCAACTTAAATTAAATAAAGAAATAATGGTTGTTTACTAACAAAACACTATATTTTTTCAAATATCCGGTTTAACCACCAATTTTGTAACGTCTCTGAAAACATAGAGTAAAATTTTTCTTTTTATTTATATCAAACCATTTAAATATCATCTCCCAAAAGATTATCAAAATAATAAGTTATAGGTTTCAAAACATTGGAGTTAAAATCATAAAAGCAGATAGAGCGGAATCTTCAATGAATACAATACAATCAAGCCTAACTTTCTTTTCCTTGCAGCAAGAACTACCTGAAACATTTAAAACTTAAAACCGTAAGCACAAAGTTTAACGGGTTCCTCAAGATACCACTACATACAAGCAACGACCTATTGCAGCAATTGGGCCCCATCCAACGGTCTCAAAATATTAGAGTTAAAATCATAAAAGCAGATATAGCGGAATCTTCAGTGGATACGATGCAATCAAGCCCGACTCTCTTTTCCTTGCTGCAAGAACTACCCGAAACATTTAAAACTTAAAACCGTAAGCACAGAGTTTAGTGGGTTCTAAGATACCACATACATACAAGCAACAACCTATTTCACACAACAGGCTCCGTCCAACATTCAACTTCAACTAACAGCCTATTTCAGCCAACATGTTTGTTTCAACCTCGGGTCCATACCAACCCAACAACCTATTTTATCCATGCGAATGTTATGATCCATCCATAGTCTTACGTCATTTTTGTTGCTACAACCTAACTACAATCTTTCCTACCATAATCCAACCATGGTCTTTCATGTAAGTCATAAAGACAAACAAGCATACCATGACACCTAGTGTCCTACATAGTATAGTGAAAAGACTCGCCCGAACTATTCAAAAGAAGCTCAACAACAACCTCAACAACAAACTCAACAACAAAATATCTAACCCAATACCTAATGCCAAACCGAGACCAATCCTTAGTCAAATACTCAATTATACCAAAGTTTGACCAAAAGTCAAACTGGTCAAAAGTCACAAAGTCAACTTCCTGGTCAACATGCATCATGCACCCTACAATAAGCTCACCGCGCCTACTACAGGACAAGACGGTTGAGCTCCAAGCTAAATCAGGTGTGCACTCAAAAACCCTAAAGTGCATCGCTTTCAGAAAAGGGTGCATCGCACTTTGTCTCAATCCAAAGGGTATTGACTTTTTCCATTAAGTCAATTCCCCAAATTCCCAGATCTAATCCCTAGCAATATCCTAATGGACAAATTTTCCAACTTTTCCCATTAAGACACTCCAATCAAGCAATATCTAACCTTTAAGTCTCATAAAGTCCAAGAATGCATCATTCTTATCTTAATCTGATAAGTCCTAGTCTTCCACTTTCATATCTGAATAAACATGATGTCTAAATGGATAAATTTTCCAACTTTCTCAATTATAAGACCATATACTTCCAATATCTAAAACTTTAAGTTGAGAAATGGCCAAAAAACTATCTTTCTTTATGCATGGAGTAAAGAGAACTCTTGTATACAATCACTACTCCACCAAATGACTATATATTAGCCCAAACATTAATCAAAAGCTCAACAGCTTTTAAAACTTTATGGAACAAACCAACAAGGACCAAAACTCCATATATTCATAAATCTAAAGATAAAACACAATAAAGCTTGGAACTTTATGACTTATAAAGGCTTAGAAGGTGAATGGAGGATGAATACTTCAAATGCTATAACACTCTGTTTCAGATTCTTCATTATTTCGGGGTTGTAGCCCAATCATCAGTTATCATGAGGCTTAGGGCCTTGAGGAAGAAAGGATTTTCCCTTTTCGGATGTGGGTATTATGGTTTAAGTGATCCAAGTGTACGATGGTGTTTCGGAGCCCAAGGGTATAATCATAATTTGTTAACTTGGTCCTTTTTGAATTTTGGGTTTTGTTCGGGAAGTTTTAAGTCAATGGTGAGTTGTTAGAAGCAAATGGCTTCTCGTCACCATTTTATGGATATTAAGTTCGTTGGAAACGGAATTGGAACAAAAGAGTTAGAGCTGAATGAATTTTGAGTGTTTTGGAGGGCCATCTAATACACGGGGCGTACTAGATGCGTACGCGGGGCGTACCGAGTAGAATGGTCGCGGGTGAGCCTTGAGTATGCCTGGCGTACCAAGGGGTACACGGGGAGTACTCCCTTCAGCCATAAAACCCTAATTTTTGGTCCTTGACCCTATTTAAACCTCATTTTTTTCATGAGCCTCATCTTCTATCAACCTCTAAGCCTCATAAACCCTATAAGTAGACCTTTAGCCCATATTTAGGAGCATTTAAGCCATTGTGAAGGATTTTGGAGTATTTTGTACACTTGGAAGAGCTTGGAGCTTGTTGAAGAATCACTACCTGGATGAGAGCTTGTAGATCTAGACGTTTGCCATCTTTTGCAATCTCTTTAAGGTATAAAGTCTCTATCTTGCTCACTCTTTGGTTAGATCTTATTTTGGATTAGTTCATAGTCCTTTTAGCCTCTTTTGGTGGTTCTTGTGAGCTATGGTTGTTTTAGAGGTTTAATCTTGTGGATTTGAACATTTTAGGTGTCCCAAAGGCATAAAAATGTGATCTTTATGGTTTATTTGGAGTCATGCATGTGTTAAGACCTTTCATTAAGCTCTTTTGAGATCTAGAGTCCCATTAAGTCATAGGTCATCCATGGAAAGCATATCTGAGAATTTGAAGTAAGGACTTAAGTGGTTAAGTGCTTAATGGAGAAGATTAGGGTTCAGGGGAGTACGGTGTGTGTGCTGGCCCCAAAGGGTGTACACTGGGCATACCAGCTGAGTACGCAGGGCTTACTCGACCTGTTGGGCTTTTCTTGTTTTGTTGACTTTTTGTCCATGGAGTGTTGACCAAAAGTTTGACCAGGTTTGACCATTGGTTATTTTGAGACTTTTTGGATGTTGGGCCTTCTCAGGTTAGGCCCATGTTCCTTTTGGGCCCAATTTGGATATTTGGGCCTTAGTGGGCCTTATGGTGTCTTTTCGGTTTTGGGCTATTGTTTGGGCTTGGATTGCTTAGGGATTTGTTGGGCTATCTATAGACAAGTGTTGGGTTTGGGGAAAAGTTGGTAGGGTTTAGGGTAAGGCCTATGTAAGGGTTTGGGCCCAATTTGGAAAATTGGGCCATAAGTGGGCTTTGGATGTGTAACATTCTGTTTAAAATAGAATAATTAAATAATAAATCCGGAACCCCGAGGTGTAATTTTTATTATTATTTTATATTATTATAACCAAAATTAAATAATAATTAGCAGGGTGTTGGTTTTGGGGAGCCAAATGACATGATTATGAGTTTCGGGCGATAAAATGTAATTTAGGGATTTATTTTGAAAAGGATTTTAGAAGACAGGGCATTATTGGTTACTTTTGGACTTCTTATGAAAAGATTTATGGGAGCAGGGGCTAAATGGTAAATTTTGGATTTGAATTGAGAAGATTGTGAAGGGGAGGGACCAAAGTTGCAAAATTTGTTTAATAGTTTGAATGGAGTCACGAGATTTAAACCCGTGCCTTCCATTCCCGTTTGAAGATGCACCAGTCGCTAAACCCTAACCCTAATCTTCAGCCGCCACTATTCTTGGAGTGCTCTTCAGCCGCCGCCGTGTGTAGTCTCCTGACCGCCGCCGATTTGCTGTTGTGAACCACCGAGGCAGCCACCTCCGTCCCTTGCTACACCGAGCTGTCGAGAAATTGCAACTACCTTTCCTTCCGGCGAACTCGAGTGACCGCCCATCCCCATTGTCTTCTTCTTCTTTTACCGCAGCACGGTCTCCATTTCGGGCGGCTGTTGCAGTTGAAGTTCTCCTCCGACTGCCATGCGCCACCACTCGATTGTTGTCGCTGCTGCAATGTAGACGACAAAACTGGGAGCTGTCAAGTCGAGGACCGACGACGGACGTCGTGATCGCTATTGTGACGGACGCGACCACCTCCTTGCCACGAACGACATCCTCCCTTCTCCGTTTCCATCGCTAACGGTCGCTGTCGCCACCAAACAACCCTTATGTTGCTCCGGTCATCATCCATCCGCCATGACCGCCGTATGCCACCGTCGTACTCCACTAGGTGGGTGGCTGGGTCTATTTCACAAGAAGGCCACCAAAACCACTGCGAGGTAGTGGCTAGCACCTTCGACCACCGCATGCCGCCACAGGACGGCTGTGTGTGTATGTTGTTTTTATATGTGTGTGTTTTCAGATATTGCGATGTAAAATGTATTGTATGGCCGGAATAATCAAGGAAAAACCCATAACCACCACCATGAGGTGGTGGCTGCCGCCCTTTGCCGCCACCAGCCGCCGTGTTGGGTGGCGGTGTGCATTGTGTGTTTGGATTGTTAGTTTAGATGCTTCGGCATATTTAGCTTAATATTTATAACCACCACCACGAGGTGGTGGCCGC
This sequence comes from Lactuca serriola, assembly GCF_051521515.1. Taxonomy (NCBI): domain Eukaryota; kingdom Viridiplantae; phylum Streptophyta; class Magnoliopsida; order Asterales; family Asteraceae; genus Lactuca; species Lactuca serriola. The sequence goes on from NC_136408.1 coordinate 23,831,871, forward strand.
CGTTAACCGCCACTACCCGAGGTGGTAGTGGGTGGTGTCCAACTTATTTAACCCTAATTGACCTAAAAACCTAACCATTTGACTAATGGGCATGCGATTGGGTTGGAAACCCTAACTGGGGTTTAAAAAACCCTAATTTTGGATTGGTTGGTTTGGACTTATCGGGACCCGCGTTTTGGGCCATTGGAATTGAATTATGAATTTCACCCGATCACACCGTATGATTTATCTAGTAGAGTGATGGACTTAATGAATTAAGTCCTTAATGGGTTAAGTAAGAAACACTTAACCCTAATCATCATTTTATGTGAAAACCCTAATTTTTCTTGGGCCTTTCTGTTGGCTTTGGTGATTGGGCTGTCCAAGAATAAGTAAATGAACTAAAATATTTGGATGGGATTTAGGGTAAGGCCCATATGAGGGACTTGGGCCCAATTTGGAAAATTGGGCCATAATTGCGCCTTGATGATTATGAGATATTGGACCATTGGAATGCCAAGTGTTTGGACAGGAATAGATGGTTGGGCCTTAAGGTAAGGCCCATATGAAGGGTTTGGGCCCAATTTGGAAAATTGGGCCATATGTTGGGCTTTGGTCTATTGGTTGACTTTTGGGCCTTTGGAGTGTGAGTTTGGGCCTTGGGCATGAATCAAGCTAGGCTGGGGGTAAAGTAGTCTTTTACCCCAAGCATGGACTTATGGTTATATATTGGAACCCAATTATTAATTGGGTGTTGTTTTGATGTTTACAGTTCGAGAATCTGTCATCCAGCAGTTGGGGTTTGGTCCGCGGGACTTCAATAGTGTGATGTGAGTTCTCCTCACTATATTAACAAGTTCTAAGGCACTGATGCCATCTCTTTTCGGATTTGTATTCGGGTTTATTGCACGATATGCATTATGATTTGTATCCTGGTTATAGGATGGTTGTTATGTTGGTGATCTGTTAGATCGACATCCTAGTTATAGGATTATGCTATGTTAGTGATGATGGGTTTTGGTCATAAGACATCCTATGTGCTCATACAAACCCTAAAGCTCGGATCTAGGTTTCTCTACTGTACATACTTTGAATCCAAGACTTTGAACCCTAATTCTAGAATATGGAAATCAGAATTCACATGTAAATAGGTTTAAGAACATACCTTGATTGTTATGTAGTAATAACAATCCAATTCCTCCTTGAATTGACCTTGGAAAGCAGAGAGTCACAAGTGTCACTCCTCTAATGGCTTATAGACACCATAAGCAAGTGGAGAAGGTATAAAGAGAGAGGAGGGAGGTTAGAATTCGTCCTTAGGACCTCTTGGAAAGGGTTGGACGAATTCCTATGCCTTAGGGGGGTTATATAGGTGTAAAGATTAGGGTTTTAGTCCTTATCCTTATCTAGTTGCTTGTCCACCAAGCAACCATAAGATAAGTCCTAGAAATCCTTATCCTAGTCAAATTCTAAGGGATTTACACCTCAAATTCGTTCACCATATATATAAGATAATCCTTACCTTATTTTGTAACTATCACATAATTACAATTCAGCCCCTCTAGTTTAATTAATTACACTTGATCACAAAATTAATTCTTAATTAATTATTGACCAATATTAATTAAACAAATATGATTTCTCCTTTAATATATTATTCTTATAACATATTAATAAATCATAATAACCTCTCTCTCTTTATTTATTTCTCCAATCAAGTTGCTTTGGTGAAGGCAACCCAAAAGGACCATGCACCATCGGGTCAAGTACATACCAAAATAGTTATGGACTTAGACACTAATCCAACAATCTCCCACTTGGATAAGTCTAACAACTATTCTGCGTATGACTTCGGATCCTGATCTGCAATCGTAGCTTTCCAAAGCCGCTGTCAACTCTGATCATATCAAATACGCGTGTCCTTAGATAAGGGATCATATATTCCTCCATTCTAGATATCATATGAGATATGATTTCAAATCATTCTCTTTGTACTATATCTCGATTCCGATTTATGACGACTGACTAACTGAACAAATCAAATTAGTCCTAGCCCGGCCGAGCATTTACGTTTGTCATCACTAAACCATCGAGGGGCCCAAAGATATCGCTTTTATCCTACTTTGGATAAAAGGAACGGATAAACTTTGATACAATGCTTGCTTGCACTCACGCACCGAATCACACACAACAATATGTTTTATAACACCAAGTTACTGGTGCGTTTACATATTATCAATGTGCAACCGATTCGCAAGATACAACTCACACATCTCGGTTTCAAGAATATAAGATGTTATCGTCTCACCAATCACTCGTGATACAATCCATGGAGTGATCCAGGTGAGCGTGGGTCTAATCCAATGCTCAAATCACATTCATAAGCCCTCATGAACGTTGCAGCAAACATTTGCTTATGTCTAATACTTTTCTAGACATTCCACACACCAATTCACGTCAGTCTTCATTCATATCTACTTCCAACATATGAACGACTGTGGCCCGTTTGAATAATTCGATTATTCTTAATAAACTCAATTATTCTGGAAGTCAAAACATGCAAATGTGAAACACAAGAATAATATTAATCCCATATGGCCTCAAACCTTTGAGTATAAATAAAACTCCTTTTATTTATCACCATATCGATTACTCATTATTTGTCGTTTCGGGTAATCAACTTCTTACTTGAATTACAACACTTGTCCCATGCTCCTAGCATGCACACAATGTTTACCTATGGTTCTTACTTTGTGAAATAGATCACATTGAACACATTTCCAATCATTCTCATTTCACAACTCCAAATCCTTTTCATAAGTGAAAGAATATCAAATTCTTGCTACTTATAGAATATGCTAGATTCTAACTTTCTATGCAACTTATCCTTTCGTAATGTCACTGCACCAAAGTCACAAAGACTATTGCCAATGATATTACAAAGTCCTCTATCGGAGATTGTTACAAGACAATTCCATAGACGTGATGTCTCTCACTCAAAGTACATTCTTTGAACATCCTTTTGCATAGAAGTTTCTAATCTAGTCATAGATTTCTCAATATTCAATTCCCAATATGGACACACTTCCATATGACAACTCATTCTTAATAGAATCTTATCTATTCATAACGATGTCGATATAGTCCATCCAATATGGAAACATTTCCATATTTTCCAATACTATACTTCCAACTACTCACAAGCGACCAATCCTCGTCGAACTTGGATTGTCCTTTGATAGTTGTTTAATTATTTTAGTCTAAACTGATTCTAGTCCTTTTTCCCTCTAAATGTGCTAGACATTCGGAAAATTTTAGAATGGTCAAACATTAAAGCATTTGCAATCGATCCTATACCCGAAGCGTATGGGACACGGCGCATAATGTTTTATTTGCTATGTTCTCAAAATTCGAATTGTGAAAAGGGATGCCGTAATCATAATCGAAATTTTAAGAACACACTTTGTATCTTTGACTAAATTTTATTAACATTTCTCAGCCTAAACCTTTAGATTTGAAATGAAGCATAATATTCTCTCCCTTAATTATAGCAAAACAACTCTTCAACTATGGCGACTTTGAAAAGTATGACTCTTGTTTTCTATAATTAATATTGCTAACCTTGCAATACTTGCCTTAATCATCATACAATCATAACTTTTATGCTCCCACTATCTTGATGATTATTATAAAACATAACACTTATGCTCCCACTAGCTTCGACATGTATTTATAAACATCTTAACTTTCAGAAAACAATACTTATTGAATTTCTTAAGTTCGTGTTTCTAATACTTAGTGCATTGATAATCCTTTATCAATGCTTCTTGAACTTATACACCTTTACCTTCGATAGTTCATATGTGTGTCTAAACAATTAAGACTAATTGCCAAACCTCGCAATTCAAATTATGGAAAGGGATGCCGTAACCATAATTGAATTCGATAATGCAATTTTACAATCACTATCTTCTTAAAATCTGTCTTAGTGAAAGCATTTCCTCACAATCATTTTCATGAAGGAGGAAATCTTATGACACTTAGATTTAAACGGTGTATTTGTTCCTATCCATGTGAATTTGTCAAAACCAAAGTTTACGACAAATTCAAACTCTTATGGATCGAACTTTCTTAATCTTGATTTCTTGCCTTATGGTAGCACAGCTGCCCACCATGTCTTCCAAGTAGTTAAGCAGCTCACCCTTTCCTATCAATGTACCTTTCATTGATTAAGGTGCTTTGCCTTTTATGCGTTCAAAATGAGAACTCATAGAACTCACATGCATAATTAACTCGATTGGGTTGGCATAGAATCAAAATAATGTCAACACGATAGGTTGTAAACTTCAACTCGTGTGCTAGCGATGATCGATAAGGTTTATTTGATTTGTTCTTGAAACTTTTCAAGATTATATAGACTCCCACTGACTCCTTGACATATACGATTCTCTTGTCAAAACATTTCTTGACAAACAAATATTCAAGAGTTAGTGTAGCTTTTATCAAAACACTTCATAAATTGGTCCTAGTTGGTCTTTGTCTTATCCAAGACATCACAACTTTCCACATTTAATGAAAGTTACAAACCTTCTTAATACCTTTCACTCAATGTCACAATCTTAACTTTAAGATTTGTTATTGGAACGAAGTATGATTGACTTATTGATTTAACCATTTCTTCAATTCTTGATTCCTCTTCTTAGACATACAATTGTACTAAGACTCACTTAGAGGATCAATTGAGATATGGTTCTTAATCATTAAGACCTATCATAAAGCATAAAAGGTACCCATCTTCTTAGAATGGAGAAACTTTTATTTTTTTCTGCCTACTTGATTCTTCTTATTCGTTCTGCTATTGATCTAAACCCTTTAATCAATTCAGAATTACACTTAATCTTGTAAGTATAATCATATTTACTAAACCTTTAGTAAATCATGACGAATATCATTGTTACTCTTATGGTGGTCTTGATCAACACGCAACATTGTGTGCTCGATCTCTTAGTCCTTCACTTGACACTTTGTCAATGAATTAGTCTAATTTCCAAATATGAAATTTCTCATTCATCGTGCAACCAAGTTGCATGATTCCAAATTTCTGTCCAATTGAAACTTGGGCGATGAGAAACTCTCCCTATTTGGTAAATTCTTGACTTTCCATAAATAACAATATAAGAACCAAATCCATTATTGCTAATAATAGAAACATTTTAACATCGATTTTTCATACACGCCATTGTGAGGATAAATAAATAAAATTTAAAATCAAAATTTATTTTATTGCGGAAAAATTTGTCCTTACAATGCAACTCATTGAAAAACTTATGCTAATACATCTTTCTTAGCAATCTAATTCTAACTCTAAGTAGTAGCTCAAGAATCTAATCTTCGAGAAACGCGATCGAAATCCATTCCTTCACGGTTAGATTCTGATCACTTCTTCCCTTAAGCTTCCTTTCTTTTCTTCGATCCTACAAAACATCAATTGTAATCTTATCACATTATGTATTCAGAATCTAGAATGAAGCTTAAAAGAGTTAGTCAATGGATTTTACCTAAATTAGAGCCATACGTTTCGACTCTCCCATCTCTTAGATCTCTTAGGTAAATGGGACAGCTTCATCTCCAATGCCCTTTCTCTTGGCAATAAAAGCAAATTGACTCTTTTGGAACATGACATGGAACTACTTCAGACATTGTCTTTCTCTTGTGATCAAACATTTCGATCATAACATGTCTTTTGTTGCCATTGTCTATATCCATAAAGGTCTCGAAGACAGATTCACCAATCAACTTTGCTTTTCTATTGCGCCAAATCATTGCTGATTCAGCAGCAATAAGCATATAGGTGAGATCTATAAGGGTCACGTCGTAGTTCATCATATAGTACTCTCTTACGAACTCACTATATGAGTTAGGAAGTGACTGAAGAACCCAATCAACAGCCATTTCCTCACAGACAACGGATCCCAACATTCTTAACCTATCAATGTGTGACTTCATCCCTAGGACGTGTGCACACACCGGCTTTCCTTCTTTATGTTTACTTGCCAAAAGGGCTTGAGTGATCTTGAACTTTTCAAGCCTTTGAACTTGTAGGTTAGGGAGAACAATAGGAGGAGGAGGAGGAAGTGAAGCATGATTTCTTGTTCCTCGATTGAATCGTGGAATACCATCTTCATGTGGAAAGCTTGTTCCACGGGATTTGGGAAAACCATAGTTGTCGAACTTTGACATCTACAATACGGGAGAAAAACAAATTCAAGTTAGTTGATTGATTGAGTCCTTAGTAAATCACCCAAATGAGATACTAAGGCTAGGATCCAACACAATATTCTACAACTCGGGAGAGGGATGCCGTAACCCTAATTGCAGAATATTTGAAGGTAAGTGAATGACGATTCACTAATTTCCACCACGAAAAATGAAAAAGAATTTAAGTTTTAAATCTATGAAAACTCCTAGATCCTTTGAGATTCATTGAACATTTCAATGGCATGTTTAAATCTCGATATGCCCCTCTTGTTTGTGACTGGGATGCCGAGGATCACAAAGCGGGTGTGAATAACCATGCAAACTTACATGGTGCCCTCACATGTTACAGTCACCTATTCGATGTGCCGGTAAACCACACACGCTCCACCGAACTATGACAAACATTGAGTCACCCTTTGCTACCTTTGCTTAGACCCATTTAGTGTGCCGGTTAACCACACACGCTCCACTAACGTCTTCGCAAGGGCACAAAGTGTAATTTCATGGAATTGCATCAATTCACTTTTGCTTAAGTAACTAAGATTGGGAATTTTATGAAAACATTTAGTTACTTTAATAATTCATTATACTTATAATGGAAGGTTTCGTCCTATCCCACCCGTTCGGCTAACGACTCTCCACTAGTCAAGAGTGCGGTGGGTAAGAGTGGATACCCATTCAATCGCCATTTTATAGGCAATTTCCTTAAACACCCCTTATAGACCAGCTTCGTGAATGAGGCCTACTAACAGTAAGACTGACTTTTACTTATACATATATATATAATGTTAGACTTTTAATGTTATATATAGTATAGGGTGTATTTTACACTTTTAAAATATTAGGTGGTTCAATTTAACAATTATACTTTTAATTTACTTCAATTGTAAACCTAAACTTTTATGGATTTATTAAACCTCTTTAATTATACACCTTAATTAGTTAATAAAACCATAAGGGTGTGATTTGAACCTTTTTCAAAACAATACTAGAGTTTTAGAATTTAACATTCCTAATTAAACTTTTAATCAACTTTTAAATTCCAAAACTTGAGGGAAAGTTTTGAAACATTTCAACACATTAGGGTTTAGAATTTAAATATGCATCAAAATTAAACTATTTAATCAAAATTTAAATTCCAAAACTTGAGGGCAAGTTTTGAAACCTTTTTCAAAACATTAGGGTTTCAACTATTTAAATTTCAAAACAACAAAACTTTTGGGGTTCAAATTTAAACTATAAAACCTAAAGGGCTAAATATGAAACTTTTCACAACAACAAGGATCAAATAACAAATAATTCAAATTAACATTTAATCACATAATTATCCATATTTGATTTGTTTAATGATTTCTTGCAAAACAATTTATCAATTTACTCAAAATAATTAATCAAATATCTTATAAGGAAACAATTATCTTATTAATTGATAAATATCTTCAATTAGATCAAAATTATAGTCAAATATATCATATAATCGGATTAATAATGATCTAACATGATAAGGTAACTATCCATAAGCAAAAACAGCAAGAAAACCCGAAGTACCCTCCTTCTGACGAGTTGACTCGTCGAGTCACCTTGGACTCGGCGAGTTCAGCCATGGACTCGGCGAGTCCAGCCTCCAGAATGCAAAAAAAAACGAATTTTTCAGTTATAACAAGCATCAATACAATAGAAACCAATCAAGGCTTTGATACCACTGATGGGTTTTGGTCATAAGACATCCTATGTGCTCATACAAACCCTAAAGCTCGGATCTAGGTTTCTCTATTGTACATACTTTGAATCCAAGACTTTGAACCCTAATTCTAGCATATGGAAATCAGAATTCCCATTTAAATAGGTTTAAGAACATACCTTGATTGTTATGTAGCAATAACAATCCAATTCCTCCTTGAATTGACCTTGGAAAGCAGAGAGTCACAAGTGTCACTCCTCTAATGGCTTACAAACACCATAAGCAAGTGGAGAAGGTATAAAGAGAGAGGAGGGAGGTTAGAATTCGTCCTTAGGACCTCTTGGGAAGGGTTGGACGAATTCCTATGCCTTAGGGGGTTTATATAGGTGTAAAGATTAGGGTTTTAGTCCTTATCCTTATCTAGTTGCTTGTCCACCAAGCAACCATAAGATAAGTCCTAGAAATCCTTATCCTAGTCAAATTCTAAGGGATTTACACCTCAAATTCGTTCACCATATATATAAGATAATCCTTACCTTATTTTGTAACTATCACATAATTACAATTCAGCCCCTCTAGTTTAATTAATTACACTTGATCACAAAATTAATTCTTAATTAATTATTGACCAATATTAATTAAACAAATATGATTCTCCTTTAATATATTATTCTTATAACATATTAATAAATCATAATAACCTCTCTCTCTTTATTTATTTCTCCAATCAAGTTGCTTTGGTGAAAGCAACCCAAAAGGACCATGCACCATCGGGTCAAGTACATACCAAAATAGTTATGGACTTAGACACTAATCCAACAAGTGATCTGTTAGATCGGTATCCTGGTTATAGGATGGTTGCTATGTTAGTGATCGGTTAGATTGGTATCCTGGTTATAGGATGGTTGTCATGCTAGTAATATGTTAGATCTGTATGACTATCTATACATGTTAGCTAGCATATGATATTTATGTGCACATGTTTGTTTGATTGGGGGTTGGGTTTAGGTGGACATGCTTTACGCTTAGGCCAACATACACAGGGCGGACCAGATGGACTGCAGACCCGGGAGGGCATACTAGTGATACCGAAGGCCCGACGAACGGTCTGGATAGGCTGAAGGCCCTGAGAGGCGGTCAAGACATGCCGAAGGCTCGAAGAGCGGTCCAGATAGACTGAAGGCCTACGAGGCGATCTAGTCAGGTTGATGGATATTTATGCATGTTGTTTGTTTATATGATACGATTATGATTATATGACGTTGGTATTTTGGGGGAACTCACTAAGCTTCGAGCTTACAGTTGTTGATTTTGTTTCAGGTACTTCTGATGATCGCGGGAAGGCAAAGATGTGATTGTACACCTCCTTATGTTTTATATTTTGATTCTGGGATACTCTGACACTATACCATTTTGAAAACAAGTTTTGTAATAATCATTGGTTTTGAAATGTTTTAAAAAGTTTAAATTTGGCATGATTTTTATGGATGTTACAGGATGAGTATTTTGTTTGTGAGCCTTTGATTGTGAGTTTGGGCCTTAGTCTTGGACCAATCTATGTGAGGGGTAAAATGGTCTTTTACCCCATGTATAGATTATTGGATTGGGTATTGGAACCCAACTGTTAATTGAATGTCTTCATGTTTATTAGTGCGGGGATTCTAGTGGATCTGCAGTCAGAGATATATTTATGTGTTCAGCTATCGAGGTGAGACTCCCTTTGTAGAATCCATGGGTCGAAGGCACCAAGGCCAACCCACTAGTTATGTTATAGTATGATGATTGTCTTTGTGCTAAATGTCAGTTGTGCATGTATTGCTTGATGATTTATGTGTGATATTATGTGGTAGTGGTATGGGCGAAATAGACCCGATATCCGTTTGAAATAGACCGAAGGGGCAAGTTGAATACCTAGATATACTCGGTAGTATCCGGTTGAAATAGACCAAAGGGGTAGGCTAACACCCGGATATGCTTGGCAGCATGTTTGTTATGTATGGTATGTGGTATTTGGAGAACTCACTAAGCTTTGTGCTTACAGTTTGTGGTTTATAGTTGCAGGTACTTTGTGGTTCGAAAGGGAAGGGCCCGACTTGATCGCAGCGCTTACACCCGTATTTTCCGTAATTCGTGATTTTTGGAATGAACTTTGATAATTCTTTTTATTTTGAAATACTTCTTGATGTTTTCGTAAAGGATAAATGAGTGTTTCAATTATATTAAAAATGAAATTTTTACCCTATGATTTTCGGGATGTTATAAATGCATAACTTCAAATACCAATCTTTCTTGTTCTTCTTCCTTCTAAAGAACAACACCACCAAAAAAAAAGCACCAAGCGTACATTAAGAGAGTGCCATGAAAGGTCTAGTATGCTCAATAGTCATATTAAAGTGATATTGCTAAATAACATATGATACAAATGGGTCACACTAACAACAACTTGATATAATTGAGTATTTATTTGAAATTGATTTTAATAAATATTCAATAAAACTCTTATAATTAAATCGGAATTATTTATTTCACGGAAATAATAAATTCCATTAGAAGTAACTTAATATATATCATATGGTATGATTTATAAGTCATGTAGAAACTTTTGGACTAGTTGAATCCTTTTGTCTTTTTCCTAAAAGACAAGGTTTATATTTTATAAAAGAGTTTATAAAAGTTTTGACTTTCTTTTTTCTTGTTTATGCAATTTTTGAGATATGCATAAAAAGAAGAAGTGTATGACTTTTCTAATCATGCTTTAAAGGCATGGGCGACATGCTTATGACAACGGGGACAAGTTTGCTAAAAGTGCTAATGACTAATGGTTAATACCTTCACTTTTTGCATATAAATATGAGACTTGCAATTGGCTAAAATGCTTATCCCTCACTTCTTGCAAGTGGCCGAAATCTATCTTATCTCTCTCACTCTTCTCTTGCTAAAGTGTTAGAAGGTTAGAAGTTACTTGTATTAACTCTCTTGAAGTTCATACTTTGGTTATAAACTTCAAGCTTAAGGGTTTAAAAGTTTTGGACTAGCATTTACATCAAGTTGAGTCATTGTTGGTGTCTTAAAGGTTCCACATTCGTCATCAACTTCCAAGCCTCCCGAGAGGACCCAAAGAACTACAAAGGTTGTTATTTCTTCATCTCTTCTTTGGTTGGTGTTTAAATCTTTCTATAACTTACAAGAAGATCCTTGGTGGGTATAAAATGCTTATATTATTTCAAAAATTAAAGTCTTCCGTTGCCATAGTTTTCAAGTTTATGAAACTATTTTTGAACTAAAACCCAACATACTAAAATAGATTTATGAGATAGGATGATTTCCAAACACTTTAATGGAGGCTATGGTTTCATTAGAGGTGGTCCAGAGGAGGTGGATGTTGAAAATGAAGAAGGCCTTAAGGTTAATGGCCTATAAATATCCCAAAAATCCTAAAAACATGCACAACGCATTGGGCCTGGGGCGTCCTGTGCTCCTCAAATAAATTCTTAATTTTTTGGTTTTCAACTTCAACTTCAAACAATCATACATTAAAGCTCAAGACCTTTACTCGATCAAATTACGGTTCGCTATCGCGAAATTAGAAACATTTCAAAATTGGATGTTATAAATTTTTAATAAGTTCCAAAAAAACAATTTGTGAGTGATTTTTTAGAACAAAATGAAAATTGATAATGAGTTGTTTTTTAGCACAAATGAAAATTAGGTGATTAAACCGGAAAAAGTGACAAAATATAGTGGTTTTTTAGTCAATAACCCATAAGTGAATAAATAATTTAGATATTAAATAAAAGTAACTTAATATAAACATTTAATTATTTTGGATCGATTAATAAGTTTGAGTTTTACATGTAGTTAGCATGAAAAACTTGAAATAACGTATACAAACTTAATATAAAAAGTGTCTTTTTGTCGTAACTTATACTCTCATTTTAATTGTTCTTATGGATAAATTTTGGGACGTTACAATGCTACTAATCCACATGTTTTATTAGTATTCAAGAATAAGACGATTAATGGAATACAATTCATTATTATTTATGTGTTCTACTTATTGGTTGGATGTCATCTAATGAATGAATGACCTTGTGAGAATAAGGAAATTCTCTAAAAGGATAAGTGACATTAGAGCTTAGGGTATTCATTTTTATGTAAAACATATTCACTTCACTAGTATAAATACTGATTTGGGGCTTAGGTCGTTTATTATGTGAGTGTCTCCATCAAGTCGCCTATGATATAGATCATAAAGAGTGTGGTTGTGAATTCCATTCCCTAGCCATTTGTTATTCATCGTAATATGTTATCTCTTTTTATTTAGGGAAAATGTCATACTAACCTATTAAACTTGTCATTTTTGGTTTAAAAGGTCACTCAATTGTTTTTTTTTGTTACAAAATGGTAATAAACTCACGTATGACCGTTGTTAAATCTCCTTATGTTACATGTTACCGGGATAACAGGTATAATGGGTGCCACGACACAAGATGACGGTGCCATGCCAATAAATTAAAAGGCCACATGTATTACCTTTAAATTTGAAATCTTCTAAATACGTTGGTTTTCACTATTTCCTTTTCCACTTCCGTGGAACTCTTTCAAGAAAATCCTTGTTTCCACTAAAGTTCTTGTTGATGGCTCTATTTGTCTCAATCAAAGTTCATTTCCTAGGTGTGTTCATCAACAAACCTTTTTGCTAATCAGATGGTATTCATCATGTGTTTGAGCATATCGATTTTTCTTGTATAACTCATAAGGAGTTTGTTGGTTTTCTTGAACGATTCACACAAGAGAAGTGTGAGAAAGTTAACAATTGTCAGCCGAATTTAGAAATTGCAAAAGTTTTAACAATGATTTCTAATGATCTTGAATATCAAGAGTTTATAGACGTTACATATAGGTGTGGAGTACAACTGCCTGTGTACATGGACCATTTTGGTACTAATCTGCAGGTATTTTGTGATGGAGTAAGTAAGGAAAATAACATTGAATACAATTGTTCTGTCATGTGAAACATGTCAATGGAAATGGAAAATGGTGTTGATCTAACTGAGTTCATGAGTACACAGAAGAGCAACATGTATGATGGAATCAGTCAGGAAAATGCAAATGAGGATGCAACAGAAGTTGAAACTTGAAAGCGCACAATATGATGAAGATGACAATATCCCAGATGTGAAAGGTCAAGCAAGTTTTAATGAAGACATACCTTGAAAGAAGTAGCTTCCAGTTCTATGTATGAGGTTTACCAATCTTAACCAATTGAAATTCATGCTTTGTAATTATGTTGTAGCCAATGGGTTTCAGTTGTATTATGAAAAAAATGACAGGAAAAGATTATTGGTTAAGTGTTGTGATGGTGAATGCACATTTAGGCTTTGGGCTTCATGGATGCGTGAAGAGAATTCATTCCAAATCAAGTCCCTTATCAAATGAGCATAATTGTGCTAGGAATTTTAAGTTAGGGTCAAATGTTAATTACAGATGGATTGGTAGTCATTTCACAAAGGAAGTTCTTGAAAATGAGAAATTGAATGTAAGGATGCTAAAAGAAGAAGTAAAAAATAACAGTGTAGAAGAGCAAAGCAACGTGCAATGTCTCTTTTTGAAGGTAACATAGTAGAAACTTTTGAAAAGTTGTGGTCATATGGTGAGGAGATTAGAAGGTCTAATCCAGAGTCAACAGTTAAGATTTATGTAAACTCTATGCCAGATGGGAAAACCTATTTTAGCAGGATATATATATATATATATATATATATATATATGTGTGTGTGTGTGTGTGTGTGTGTGTGTTTGTGTGTGTGTGTGTGGTTATGTATTGAAGTAAGGTTGGAGAAGCAGATGTAGAGGGATTATAAACTTGGATGGTTGTTTTTTAAATGGAATGTGTAGTGGTCAGCTCTTATGTGTTGTTGGGAGTGTTGGATTAGTGTCTAAGCCTGTAACCATATTTGGTAAGTACTTGACCCGGTTATGCATGGTCCTTTTGGGTTGCCTTCATCAAAGAAACTTGATTGGAGAAATGATAGAGAAAGAGGTTATTATGGTTTAATAATATATTATAAGAATAATATATTAAAAGAGAAATCATATTTATTTAGTTGACATTGGTCAAGAATTAATTAAGAATTAATTTTGTGATTAAAAGAAGTTAACTAAACTGTGGGGGGCTGAATTGTAATTATGTGATAGTTACAAAATAGGGCAATGGATGCCCTATCGATAGGGTGGACGAATTCAAGGAGATAAGGCCCTAGAATTCGTCCATGATAAGGTTTCTAGGGTTATCCTTTGGACTGCTTGGTGGGCAAGTAATCAGATAACGATAATGACTGAAACCCTAATCCCTACACCTATATAAGGACCCCTTGGCTTTGGAAAATCGGCCACTTGATCCTAGAATCTCCTAGAGCCGATTTTCTACCGCTCCCCTATCTATCTCTCTTGCCTCTCCATTTGCTCTTGGTGTTTGTGAGCCATTAGAGGTACTACACTTGTGGTACTTGCTTTCAAAGACAAGAAGCTTGAAGATTTAAGTTGTTATTATAATATAACAACAAGAGGTATGTAATACCTTCTACTTCATGAATTTCGAAATATATAGGAGCTTGCTAGAGTTCTTCTTGTGTTCATAATGTTATGTATCTAATAGTGAAAACATAGATCCAAATTAGGGTTGCATGCACACATAGGATTGTTTGTATAAAACCCATCAGTGGTATCAGAGCGTATGGTTTTTTGTTTTCAATTAGAATTATACAATTTCATGAATTTGACACTTTAGGGTTTATGGCCAATAAACCCTAGGAGGCCAGGATTTCGAAATTAGGGTTCTTGAACCTTGTTTTTCGAAAAATTGATAAGGGTTTTCAAACCCTTTTCTTAGCCCCCAAGATTTCGAAATCTAGGGTTTGCAAACCCTAGGGTTTTTCGAAATATGCCTCCTCCCCAAGATAAGATCCTAAATTTTAGGGATTTGGATAATCTCATATCTTGTAATTATCTTTTAGTGGTTTAAATATGATAATTAAAGAATTTGAATTATCCCATCCCATATTTTTGAATTTTAGAGGATTTAAGGGATTAGGTTAAATTAATTGCTTAATTTAAAATATAATCCTTCTAGATTTGATAATTTAAATTATTTGTTTAATTTAAGGATAATTATTAAATCAAGAGTTTTAATATTTAAAATTTTAAAATTTAAAAGTTTTAAATTTCGAAAATTTTAAAATTGAAATTAAAAACCTAGTATTTTGAAATGTTTAAAATACACCCTATACTATTATATTATTACAAGATTATATATATATATATATATATATATATATATATATATATATATATATATATATATATATATATATATAACTAAAATGCTAGTCTTACAGTTAGTAGGCCTCATTCACGAAGTCAATCTATAAGGGGGGTATAAGGTTATGGCCTATAAAATGACAATTTAATGGGTGTCCACTCTCACCCACCGCTTCCTTGATTGGTGGAGGGTCGTTAGCCTAATGGGTAGGATAGGGCAACCCCTTCTCTTTAATAAGTATAATGAATCTATATAAAGTAACTAAATGTTTTTTACAAAATTCCCAATCTTAGTTACTTTAGGAAAAATGAATTGATGCAATCCCATGAAATTACACTTTGTACCTTTGCTAAGAAGTTAGTGGAGCGTGTGTGGTTAACCGGCACACTAATTGGTTCTAAGAAAAGGTGGCAAAAGGTGAGTCATTGTTTGACATGGTTCGATGGAGCGTGTGTGGTTAACTGACACATCGAATAGGTAACTGTAACAATGAAGGCACCATGTACATTTGCATGGTTATTCACACCCGCTTTGTGATCCTCGGCATCCCAATCACAAACTAGAGGGGAATATCGGGATTTAAACATGCCACTAAAAAGTTCAATGAATCTCAAAGGAATCTAGGAATTTTCAATACATTTAAAACTTAATCCTTTTATGTTTTTCATGGTGGAGAATTAGTGAATCGCCATTCACTTACCTTCAAATTATTTGCATGTTAGATTACGACATCCCTTTTCTAATGTGTAAATAATGTTGTTGGATCCTAGCCCTAATTTCTCATTTTGGGTGTTCAATTAGGCATTCATTTCTAATCAACTTTGTTCTTGTCTATTTCAGATGTCGAACTCAAACAACAACAATGCTTCCCGCTCGAACTCCTCCGGCTCGTTCTCACTCATGAATTTGTGTGGGAGAGTGATCTTTGACGGGTCCAATTTCAATGATTGAATCCTTAACATTTGAATGGTCACTCGTTACGAGGACAAAGAGTATGTCTTCGATAAGGAGTTGAAAGAGGTGAACATCAACACTGCTACTCCCGAAGAAATCGTTGCCTTTGAGGCCCATGAGCGTGATGCCACGAAAGTCCATTGCATCATGCTAGCGACCATGACTGTTGAACTACAAAAGTCCTATGAGGACTGCTATCCCTATGAGATGCATCAAGACTTGGTGGACCGTTACCACCAAAGTGCGAGGAAAGAAAGGTATGAGATCATCACTTCGATGATCACTGTCAAAATGGGCAGTGGAGAGATCCTTACCGCTCATATGCAAAAGATGCAGTGATATGTTGATCGCCTGCTGAAGTTGAATGTTAACTTCAATGAAGAGCTGTCAATTGACATTATCCTTCACTCCTTGCCTCCTTGCTACAACCAGTTCCGCATGACCTACCACATGAATAAGGAAGAGGTCACCTTGAGCAAGCTCCAAGGCTTGTTGAGGACTGCTGAGAGAAATCTCAAGGACAATTCTGTTGCATCGACTCCCACTCCCACGACTGCGCCTGTCTTGGAAATAGGTCAAAGGAAGGACAAGAAGAGGAAAGCTCCCTCAAAGAGCTACCACAAGGGAAAGTCCCAAGATGGCACCTCTTCTAATGGAACTAAAGTTGGTTCTGCTAAGCCCAACTCCAACCCGAAGGAGGCAAAGTGCCACCACTGCTACAAGATAGGGCATTGGAAGAGAAGCTGCCCAGAATACCTGCAAGCCATCAAGGAGGGAAAGATCAAGCCATCTTTCGCAGGTATTTACATAATTAAATCTAATGATTCATGTCATGCTATTTCTTGGGTTCATGATACAGGATGTGGTTTTCACATATGTTCTGATTTGCAGGGACTAAGAAGAAATAGGGATGTGGAGCAAGGAAGGGTAAATCTAATCAGGGAAACAGAAGATCGTCGCCTGTCACCAATATTGGAGTATATTCCTTAGTGCTTAGTAATAGATTAGGATTAGATTTAAATAATTATTGCTATTCGCCAGATATGGCAAGAAACATCATTTCATTTCATGGTTTGTTTAGACAAGGATTTAGATATTCATTTAATAATGAGAAAGGTTTTGTTTATGCTTAAAGCATGCTTGTGGAATGGAATTTATGAAACTGTGATGGTTGTACATAACCTAGGAAAGGATGTGTTGTGTATCGATTCTTCCAATAGTATGGATAAAACATGCTTGTGGAATTGTCGTCTTGGACACATTAACAAGAAACGCATAGCCCAACTCCAAAAGGATGGAGTGTTGGAGTCTTTCGACCTTAGGGACGATGACGTGTGTGATTCTTGTTTACTTGGAAAGATCACCAAGTCACCCTTCATTGGCACTTGTGAGAGGGGTGAGGGTCTATTGGATCTCATACACACCGATGTGTGTGGGCCCTTTGGATCCACCACAAGGGATACGAACCGCTTTTATGTGACTTCCACCGACGATTATAGCAGATATGGGTATATCTACTTAATCAAGCACAAGTGTAACTCCCCGATTCTCAGCTATTACTTAAATAAGATTATTGGGTTAAACTCTACTCGTCGAGTAGCAGCGGGATGGGATCGCGTGTTAAGTGATCTACTCAATGAGTCCATATGTGGACTCGACGAGTAGGAGCTGGCAGTTGAAACCCTAATTCCCGGGGTTTGTACCCTTATTTAAAGGGACCTTAGCCTCCCTTGGGCCTCTTTACAGTCCTGAGATTCCTTATACGTGTGTGTGGGTGCTTTGGTGTGGTGTTTGAAGCTTGGAAAGAGAACCTTAGAGGAAGAAAGCTAAGAGTGAAAAGGAATTGAGGCAAGGAAGGCGTGGGAAGTAGGATTTACCTCATCTAGCATCCTTTGGAGGTATCAATGTGCCATCCTTACTTCCTTTTTTCCTTTTTGTTGAGTTTCTAGGACTTTTTATGTGTTTTCAAGTTGGTATGATGGGCTATGGGCTAGATCTGAAGTTGTAACTTCAGATCTGGACCCTCCTTGGATTTTAGAAGCATAAAGTCACAGTTTTGGATGTGATTGAGGTCCCTCTTGGGCATGAAGCCCCATTAAGAACTTAGATTTGGCATTTGGAGCCTTTAAGGCCATGCATGCATGTAAAGTTTGCAACTTTACGTGATAAGCATGCCCTAAAAGCTTGGATCTCTGATTTGGAGCCGTTGCATGGCTCAAAACAGGTCTGTATGGAAAGAGGACTGAATGGACTCGGCGAGTCGCAAAGTTGACTCGGCGAGTCACATGAAGATGGCCGTGAACTCGACGAGTTGGATGAACAACTCAGCGAGTCCGATGAAGATCGTCATAAGACTCGACGAGTTGAAGAACAAATCGGCGAGTTGGATGAGTTTTGTCTCGGATATGTATGAGTGTGTAGCCGTCGAGTTGCAAGGAGGAGACTCAACAGGTGGCCTTAAGGTGTGACCGAGAATTGAAGGACTCGATGATTCACCCCGATGACTCTGTGAGTTGGAATGTACTTCGAGGGACTCGGCGAGTCGCCGAGGGCACTCGGCGAGTTGAGGTCAACATGGACTGTTGACCTTGACTAAGGACATTGACTTGATCAGGGGTTGTCTAGTGGGTTGTGGAGTACCTTATAAGACTAGGGACTTATAAGTATAATGTGCTATGATCATAGGTGTTGGAGCCTATGTCGAGTGATCCAAGAGCTGGAGTTTACTTCCGAGTCGACATTGAGAGGTGAGTTATCCTCACTATATCGATGGGGTCTATGGTACCAAGGCCGGCCCTCTAGTTGTTATTGTTATTGTTATGTTATGTGTGGTTATGATCTGTTACATCGGAGTCAGGTTAGAAAGTATGCTATGCTCTTATGATTCGTAGGGATTGGTATGCTAGTGACCTGCTAGGTCGATACTCTAGTTACGAGAGAATTCTATGATTGATGACCAGTGATTGATATGCTTGATGTTTATATATGCCAGTATATGATAGTTATGCTCACATAGTATTTGCTTATTGGTTGGGTTGAGGCGGTCCTGCTTTGTGCTGTAGGCCAACACACCCTTTGAGCGGTCCGGGGAGACTGTAGGCCCAAGCGGCGGACCAGTCATGCCGAAGGCTCGGGATAGATCCAGATAGACTATAGGCCCTGTAAGGCGGTCCAGTCAGGCCGATGGCCCTGTATGCATGTTGATTGATTGATTATTACTGATATGTTATTGTCAGTGTGGTATTTGTATTTTGGGGGTAGTTCACTAAGCCCTCGGGCTTACAGTTTTCAGTTTATTGTTTCAGGTACTTCAGGAGATCATGGAAAGTTGAAGGCGTGACCGTACCGCTCCTCATCCTTATTTTATGATTTTTGGGACACTTTGATGGATATTGATTTGAAAACTTTTTTTTGTAAACAATGTTATTTGACTTTCATTTATGGTTGAAAAAGTTTTAAATTGGTGTAAAATTTGCGGATGTTACAACAAGTCAAAAACCTTTGAAAAGTTCAAAGAGTTCAAACAAGAAGTGGAGAATCAAATTGGGCAGGGAAATCAAGATGCTTCGATCCAATCGAGGTGGAGAGTACCTAAGTCTTGAATTCCACGACTACCTCAAGGAATGCAAAATAGTTTCGCAATTGATGCCACCTAGGACACTGCAATTGAATGGTGTGGCTGAGAGGCGTAGTCGAACCTTGCTAGACATGGTTCATTCCATGATGAGTCGTGCTTCACTACCTATCTCATTATAGGGGTATGCCTTAGAGACTGCCGCCCATATCCTTAACTTAATCCCTACGAAGAAGGTTGCCAAAACACCTCACGAGATGTAGACAAGGAAGGCTCCCTCATTAGCACATATCAAGGTTTGGGGTTGCGAGGCTTTCATAAGATGAGAGACTCACGACAAGATCGAACCTCGTAGTGAGCGGTGTATTTTCATCGGCTACCCACATAAATCCTTTGGATATCTCTTCTATAGACCGAGTGACAATGTTGTTTTCGTTGCAAGGAGAGGGGTTTTCCGAGAGAGAGAACTCATAAGCGAAGGGGACAGTGGGAGGCAAATCGATTTTGAAGAGATTCTAGATTCGAGCAATGAAGGAACCTCTAACACTGGCAACTCAACCCGAAGAGGAAACTCCGGTTGAGCCAATTGACAAGTCCTTACCTCTTAGACGTTCCGGTAGAGTTAGGGTCAACCCTAACTTTATGGTTTTCATATTACTATGGAAGGGGATACGTTCATTAGTGATAGTACACTAGTGAATTTGGATGAACCTAACAACTATAAGGAAGCCATGACAGGCCCAGAGTCTGCAAAATGGAAAGAGGCGATGGACAGCAAGATTCATTCCATGTACGATAACCAAGTTTGGAGCTTGGTTGATCATGTATTGGGTCGTAAGACGGTCGGGTGCAAGTGGATCTTCAAGAAGAAGACCGACATGGATGGGAATGTGCACATGTATAAGGCGCGATTAGTTGTGAAGGGCTTTACTCAAACTCCCAAAGTTGACTACGATGAGACCTTCTCACAAGTTGCAAAGATAAAATCTATTAGAGTGATGTTGGCCATCGCTACATTTCATGATTATGAAATATGGCAAACGGATGTCAGAACCGCTTTCCTTAATGGGAAGTTGGATGAGGATGTTTACATGGCTCAGCCAGAGGGTTTTGTCAATGCGAAGCATCCTAATAGAGTGTGTAAGCTTGAGAAGTCCATTTATGGACTTAAGCAAGCGTCTCGCAGATGGAATCTTTGTTTCGACGAGAAAGTCAAAGAGTTTGGATTTCTGCAAAGCAAAGATGAATCATGTGTATATGTCAAAGCCAGTGGGAGTATAGTGAGCTTCCTCGTATTGTATGTCAATGACATACTACTCATAGGAAATGACATCTCGACACCGCAAGAAGTTAAATCCTGGCTCGCGAAGTGCTTCGCTATGAAGGACCTCAGAGAAGCTACATATATTCTGGGAATAGGGATAGTGAGAAACAGGAGTAAAAGATTAATAGGACTTAGTCAGAATACTTACTTGGACAAGGTACTAAAACGTTTTAGTATGGAGAATTCCAAGAAAGGGGAGTTGCCAATCCGAAGTAATTCCAAATTGAGTAAGACTCAAAGTCCGAGTACCGAAGCCGAGATAGCAGAGATGAGCCGAGTACCTTACGCTTCCGCAGTTGGCTCAATCATGTATGCTACGAATTGTACTCGCCCTGATGTGGCCTTCGCTTTGAGCATGGTAAGCAGATATCAAGGGAACCCTGGCAAAGCACATTGGACCCCAGTCAAGAATATTCTTAAGTACCTTCGGAGGACCAAGGAGTGGTTTCTAGTCCTCGGTGGGAGTTATGACTTAAAGGTGCGAGGGTATAGTGACGCCAGTTTTCAGACCGACAGGGATAACTACCATTCGCAGTCGGGTTGGGTCTTTACCCTAAATGGAGGAGCAGTGACTTGGAAAAGTTCCAAGCAAGAAAACATAGTTGATTCAACGTGCGATTCAGAGTACATTGCAGTGAGCGAAGCATCAAAAGAGGAAATATGGCTGAAGAATTTCATTGGAGACCTTGGAGTTGTGCCAGCCATACAGGAGCCCATGGAAATTTTCTGTGATAATGAAGGAGCGGTTGCCTTGACCAAGGAACCGAGGGATCATGGTAGATCTCAACATATCGACATAAAATATCACTTTATTCGACATCGGGTAGAAGAAGGACTCTTCGTAGTGAAGAGGGTATCGTCAGAGGATAACATAACAGATCCGCTTACGAAGGGACTGAGTAGGGTTAAGCACTTGCAGCACGCTAGGAGCATTGGGCTAAAGGACAATATTAGTTTAGATTAGATAGTTTAGAAACATGTAATCGATAAATGTAATTGACATTTGATGATTAAATAAAAGAGTATTATTTATAAGTAAAGTTAGTGTCTTATGTTAATTATTTAACTATTGTTTCACTTTGCATGTTTTGACTTCCTGAATGATTGAGTTATTTAAGTATAATCGACTTACTCGAACGGTCCACAGTCATTCATATGTTGGAAGTAGGTATGAATGAAGACTGTTGTGAATTGGTGTGTAGATTGTCTAAAAGGTATTAGACATAGCAAAGGTTTGCTGCAACGTTCTTGAGTGCTTATGAACAAGTTTTGAGCATTGGAATAAACTCACGCTTGCTGGAATCACTTCATGGAATTTGTCACGAGTGATCGCAAGACGATAATATCATATGGTCTTAAAACCTAGATATATGGTTTATTATTTGCTGATTGATTGTGCATTGATAATCCGAAAACGCATCAGTAACTTGATGTCATAAAACGCATTGTTGTGTACAATTTGATTAGTGAATAGTAAATGCATATAAGTCAAAGTTTATCTATTTCGTTTGTCCTAAGAGGGTAAAAGTGATATCAGGGCCCCTCGATGATTTGATTTGTCTTATGTGTCGGGCCCGGTCAGGACTGAATTGATGTGTTCAATTTAAGTTCTATGTCAAATGAATCTGAGATCGAGAAACAAAATGTTGCACAATAAGTATGACTATGTCCCATGTGATTGTCCACACGATATCTAGAACACAGGATCATACGTTCCCTTATCTAAAGGACAGGTTGCTGATAAGATCAGAGTTCGAAAACGTCTTTGAGAGCTACGATTGCTAATCGATTTGTACTTGCATTTATGGTTACTAGACTTATCCAAGTGGGAGACTGTTGGATTAGTGTCTAAGCCCGTAACCATATTTGGTAAGTACTTGACCCGGTTGTGCATGGTCCTTTTGGGTTGCCTTCACCAAAGCAACTTGACTGGAGAAATGATAGAGAAAGAGTTTATTATGGTTTAATAATATATTATAAGAATAATATATTAAAAGAGAAATCATATTTATTTAGTTGACATTGGTCAAGAATTAATTAAGAATTAATTTTGTGATTAAAAGAAGTTAACTAAACTGTGGGGGGCTGAATTGTAATTATGTGATAGCTACAAAATAGGGCAATGGATGCCCTATCGATAGGGTGGACGAATTCAAGGAGATAAGGCCCTAGAATTCTTCCATGATAAGGTTTCTAGGGTTATCCTTTGGACTGCTTGGTGGGCAAGTAATCAGATAACGATAATGACTGAAACCCTAATCCCTACACCTATATAAGGACCCCTTGGCTTAGGAAAATCAGCCACTTGATCCTAGAATCTCCTAGAGCCGATTTTCTACCTCTCCCCTGTCTATCTCTCTTGCCTCTCCATTTGCTCTTGGTGTTTGTGAGCCATTAGAGGTACTACACTTGTGGTACTTGCTTTCAAAGACAAGAAGATTGAAGATTTAAGTTGTTATTACAATATAACAACAAGAGGTATGTAATCCCTTTTACTTCATGAGTTTTGAAATACATAGGAGTTTGATAGGGTTCTTCTTGTGTTCATAATGTTGTGTATCTAATAGTGAAAACATAGATCCAAATCAGGGTTGCATGCACACATAGGGTTGTTTGTATAAAACCCATCTGGGATGGCTGGAAACAATCATATATACTAAATATCTTGGGTTGTGGTAGCCATGGAAAATAAGGACAACTGGAAATGGTTTCTAGAAAATATGAAAGAAGACATGCGTCTTGAATCTGGGTATGGTAAGACATTGATGTCAGATCAACATAAGGTAAGGTTGAGTGAATTATGCATTACTAATTATGTATGTTCTAACTGTCCATATGATGTTAATACACGAGTTAATTAAGGTAGTGAAGGATTTATTCCTAGACATGGAACATAGGAAATGTGTCAGGCACATTTTGTCCAACTTCAAGAAGAAATATCATGGTGCTCATTATGAGAAACTATTTTGGAAGGCAAGTAAGGCATCAAATGAGCCTCTTTTCAATGCTGCAATGAAAGAGGTTTAAATGTTGAGCCCCGCTACATATGGGCATCTTATGGAAGGAATCCAAAATCATGGTCTAGAGCATTCTTTCAGGAAGGAAGGGTAAGTAATGCTATTGAGAACGGCTTATCTGAGAGCTTTAACAATGTGCTCTTAGATGCAAGGAAGAAGCCCATTATTACTATGTTAGAGGATATAAGACTTTATGTGATGCAGAGGATGTGTAGTTTGAGATTGAAAGGTATTGGATGGGGACGATTTCATGTATGTCCAAACATATGACTTGCCATAAATGAATTGAAGATCCACTACAGGTCTGTTCATTTTGTGATACTATTATATATCAATGATGTTTTCCATACTAACTATGTGTATGTTTTAGGTATTGACAGGTGTTGCCTAGTGGATTGAATACCTTTGAGATAAGAAACTTAGTAGAGTCATATGGTGTTGATTTAGAAAAAAAAACAAACATGTACATGTAAGGTATGGCAGCTGAATGGATATGGTTGCATTCATTCAGTGGCAGTGATATCTTATGTAAACAGGAATGCAGAGGCCTTTGTGGATCCTTTGTATCGTGAAGCCATATATATGAACACATATAAGTAATCCATAATAAGCATGAATGGGAGTGCAATGTGGCCCCCAACAAACTATATAACACCATTGCGGCCACTAAAAAGGAAAAATCAAGGGAGACCCATTATTAAGAGAAATAGGTATGTTATATAGGTCAGTGGATCACACAGAGTGTCAAAGGAAGGAAAAAGGATTGCTTGTGGTGTTTGTAAGAAGGTAGGGCACAACAAGTCGACATGTGATGCAGATAAAAGACCCCCAAAATTAAAGGTAAAAAGAAAGAAGGGTCAAGATGCAGGTGAAAGTGGTATGAAGAAGAGGAAGATACAATATGAGGGAGAAAATGGTGTTAAAAAGGGGAAGGCAAAGGATAAGGGTGGAAGTGATGTTACCAAGGGCAAGGGAAGGGATGAGGGTGGAATTGGTGTTACCAAGAGCAAGGGATAGGATGAGGGTGGAAGTTTTGTTATGAAGAGGAAGGGTCAACAAAAACTTACAATCAAACTTAGGAAAAAGTCAGAGAAAATACTAAAAAAAAGTTGCCAAAAAAGGAGCAAGGAAAAAATGGAGAAGGTGATACTTCAACCACACAAACGGACTTGGATTATGTTGTCATGGTTTTGTTAAGATGTGTATGTGTATGCTTCAAACACAATTTCAAGAATAAAACCATGTACTTTGAATGTTGACAATTACAGGTCTGAAAATAGCATTGCACTTTGAAAGATGATTGTACTTTATTTTTATGTTCTTTAACATGTTTATTTTGTACTTTTTATGTTGTCAATTTTGCACGTAAGAATTCACCAAAAATAGCATGTACTTTAGCATGTACTATCTTTTAACATGAACACAAAACCTTCAACACGATGCATCCACCATTGCTGCAACAAGTCAACATCTGATTTGAAATGCATTAAAATTGTTTTGGCAAACATCGAAAATATAGCGCCCTAAAATATAATATGAAATATTTTTCATTAACATTAAAACAACTTTTTGGGTACACTATTTGATTTGTGAGCACTAATCATGGTAATCGGCTAATCGATACCCCCAAAACTCCATTACATGACTGTAATCATAAGAAATCAACAATACCCCCAAAATAAGTCATCATAAACACATAAACTAACCAACATTACATATACTAAATCCACTAACACCATTACCACCAAAATAAAAGTCAAACCCAACTAATGTTAGTACCTAATAAGGCATCCACAAAACGATTTCGGTGCTCCATGAGCCCACACTACTTCGAGGATCGATAAAACCAGCTCAAAGCAACACCCACTCCAAGAATCAACATCCACACACTGAAATTGAACCTCTTCTACATCACTGCCATCTGGTCCCTAATTTCGACGAGCTCCACGGTGAAGTCGGTTCTCATGTTTTCCATTTCGACCCACATCTCCATAACTAACAACTTGTTATCAGTGAGGATGTCTAAGTCCGATGCGTGGAATCCTCCGTACGAAAAGCTACCTGGTGAAGCCATGATCTTTGGTACGGATGGAATTTATAAAGGGGGGAGGAAGACAAATGGTAGACAACTGATGATCTGTAAGGGTAACAAACTGAGAATGTTTAACCTAAAAGGGGAATACGAGTTTATATAACTGACCACAAGACATGTAAGAACCCTTGGTCCCCAAGGGTTGTACTGTTCATGACACGTAATACTCTAATTGGGCTGTGGTATCCTACGTGTAAGTCCACATCACCAATATTTTTAGATTGTGTCAAAGTAACCTAATGTAACAGGTTAAAGGAGATTTTAAAACGCTCATGCTTGACTTTATTACCATTTTGTAGCAAAAAAACAATTGAGTGACTTTTTAAACCAAAAACGACAAGTTTAATGGGCTAATATGACATTTGCCCTTTTATTTATATACTATCATTAACTCTCTCTCTCTCTCTGTATATATATATATATATATATATATATATATATATATATATGGGAAAAGTGAATATACATTACAGCCCCACCTAAGCTTAGGTACTAAACCTTATGAAAATACGTTGTTTTATTATATAAAGATTGTGGTTAGGGGATTCATGATTAACAATTGAAGATGTAGATTCAAGATCGACAGAATAGTTTTGATAAAGAAGCAATAATATTGATTATCTTAGATCTTCCTAACAGTGGAAAAAAGCAATGTTCACTAGGGTGAAGTAATAAACGATAATGAAGGAAAGAAAACAAGGATGGTAAAACGATGTAGATGAAAGAAATGTTATCGAGGATGATATATTTACCAACCAAATCGGGTATATTTACTAAGTTAAAACAACATATTTTATAGGTTTAGTACCTAAGCTTAGGTGGGGCTGTAATGTATATTCCCTATCCCCTATATATATATATATATATATATATATACATATATATATATATATATATATATATATATATATATATATATATATATAGAGAGAGAGAGAGGGGTAGGTTCAAATATTTGTCACATTTATTGTGTGCTAGAATGCACCAATAAGAATTAAGTAAACATTAAATGTATATTAAATGATATCCATATTTATAATTCCTTTTTATGGAATATATAGAGGTAGTTTCAAATGTTTCTCACATCTATTGTGTGCTAGAATGCACCAATAAGAATTAAGTAAACATTAAATGTATATTAAATGATATCCATATTTATAATTCCTTTTTATGGAAACTAATTTAATTCGTCATTAATGTTAATAATAATATTCTTTCAGAATGAATTCATATATAAAATAATAAAAGTGTATTCTAGGAGAACGAAAATATATTCTACTATAATACACCATCATTCTTCATATTTCGTACAACTTTATTGTATTTTAAGTGAGTGAGTCCTGAAATAATGTTATTGCTGACATAAAAACCTAGATACGAATTCATTCTGAAAGAATGTTATTGTTGACATTAATGACGAATTTAATTAATTTCCATAAAGAGAAAATTATAATTATGGATATCATTTAATATACATACAATTATGGAAACCATTTAATATCGATCATTATTTAATTAAATAATAATATAATTTTACTAAATTGTTATTGGTGCATTCTAGCACATAATAAATGTAAAAAACACTATATTAATTTAATAACCAAAAATTACATTCCTATATTTATGGAAATTCCATTAATGCATCTATCTTTGTTGATTTCTACCTCTAATCATCAATTATTTACCTGGTCATTGTTCATTGTCTTCTACCATTGTTACTTCTTGAGAAATATATGCATCTACAATATCTTTTTGTTGTTATTGTGTTGCTTATAGGTCTATTACAAAATATACGTACACAATATTTAGAGGGGTAAATTACACGAATGGTCCCTATGGTTTAGGGTAATTTGCACGTTTGGTCCCTAACTTATTTTTTTTAACTCAGAAGGTCCCTACTGTTTGTTTTTGTTACACGTTTGGTCCCCATCTTACCTAAAAAGATTATTTTTCCCTTGATTTTTTAATTTAATTAAATAAACACACCCCCAACCGCACCCCTCACCTTACGTTACCTATCCCACCATTTTTTTCTATTTAAATAATAGTTTTTTTAGGTAAGATAAGGACCAAACGCGTAACAAAAACAAACAATAGGGACCAAGCGTGTAACAAAAACAAATAGTAGGGACCTTCCGAGTTAAAAAAATAAGTTAGGAACCAAACGTGCAAATTACCTCAAACCATAGAGACCATTCGTGTAATTTACTCTATTTAGAGCATAGTCATTATTTAAAAAATCATTAAGAATTATATTAGGCAATACGTTTTCTATTATTAATAAAATCACAAAAATGCTAATAAATACTACTTCATTAAGCATAAATATCATTTTCAATATTTATTTACGTACCATTCTTTTAGAATTCATACAAAGTGTTTGGAGTGAAATATTTAGTCGTAAACTAATTTCAAACTAAGTTTAGAACTAAGTACATCACTTTTAAGCAACAAAGTTTTCAATTTTATGTTCAAAAGGGTGCATACTTATTTGATAATGAATTACTTAATATTCTAATAAAAAAGATAAGAATGAGATTTAACATGCTATATTCTTTAAGAATATAACTTATTAAAGTTTAATTATTTCAAAATTCCAAATGGCAATCTGACTAAAATAAAAAAAATACAATAGCAAACAAATTACATCAACAACAAATATTCTAGTTTGGTTGATTTACAAACAAAATTACTTGCACAAAAACCATTTTGTCTTGTAGATCAATTATCATTCTTGAAAAAATTCATACTAATTGCTTTAAAGAATAGAAAATTTATTACCGAAGGAATTCAAAAACTAGACTTGACTTTTACATGCTTTATTCCCGAAGAATATGATTGCCTAATTCTTGAAGAATATAACTACTTTATTCATAAAGAATTTGACTACTTCAGGCGATTATCTTTAAAATTTCATGTGTTAATCAAACAAAAATATGACTGCTTTAATTGTTTTATAAATTTCACATGTTAATTAAACACGTAGGAATAAAAACCTCAATATTACATCACCAAAAATATTATGTTATAAAAATGATTTTATTTTCATATTAAATATTATTAATTGTATTGTAAAATATTTTTCTTAAAGAATTATATGTTATTATTTTGTATATGAGGTGTATTATCTAAGAATGTGACTTAAGAAAAATTTGTATTCAATAAGACCGAGAAACTGAAAGACTAAAAAAAACTATTAAACAAAATAATATTCTTTATGAATGAAATAACCAAAATATTTGTTCATGTGTTAAATTAAGACGTATTATGAAAAAAAATAATTTAATTTAAATAACATGAATAACATATGAGATTTGATTTGAATTTTATTAATTAATTTTATATTGTTGCCTAAAATATAGATAATTAACATTTCTCTCTCTTTATTAAATATCACAATTGTCCTAATAATTAATAATTGTAATTATATAATACATGATACTCCATGTTAATAATATGTACCTCAAGATCACATTCTTTCATTCTTTTTAATCTAATAGTTAGAATTTGGTCACACATTCATACAATATTTGTTATACATATTTGATCATAACTATATATATATATATATATATATATATATATATATATATATATATATATATATATATATATATGGAAAGAGAGAGAGAGAGAGAGCTAGGTTCAAATGTTTTTAGCAATTATTGTGTGCATGTATGCACCAATAAGAAATTAGCAAATAATTAAATAATTAATTAAATCAAAAAAGGTATTTCTGGTTTTTTACATTTTTAATTAATGGGATCATTTAATAAAATCCCTGCAATTAAGGAAACAAAATAAATAAGTTTGACCTCTCTCTTTTATCTCACGTTAGTTCTTCTTCTTCACCTACAAAAGAAAAGGAAATCAAGGAAGTCGGCCATAACTTCACTTATCCCAGCAACCCGTCTCGTCACCTGTCCTCAATCCTTCTTTCACTTTCGTTTCTGTTATCGTGCAATTACGAACACAATTGATCGTGAAATAAAGACCAACACTTCCTTGAACACTTTTCTAGATGGTTTTCTTAATGTCAAATCTTCGATTTTAGAGGTTTTTTTCTTAGCTGGTCGCAATCAAGTTCACAATCTGAAGTTTAGATTCATCAGGTTCATTATTTTCTCCTTCTTTGACTTCATATATTTCTGTGATCCAAGTAAATCTAGTTTTTTCTGATATGTTTGATATAATTCTGCCATGGACTCCATGTGTTCGATAAATTGCCTCAATGAAAAAATAGTTAATAATATTTAATTTTTTAATTTCTCTCCAACAAGAAATCTGATGCCTTCTGCTCCAACCAGAACTTCAAAAAATTAACAGTGTAATTTTTATATACAGAGCAATGGTCTCGATTTGGTAATTACCACAAAATTTTGATTATGAGCGTATCTGACAACAATTCTATCGGAATGGAAGATCAAGATTTAATTTTGTCACAATGGAATCTCGACTTTATGGCATGGAATTTCAAATTACTTGTTAGTATTTGAAGGTATACACTCTTTTTTTTTTGTAAATTTAGTCACATTCATGTATTTAATAATTACATATGTTATATGTTTCATCAAATGGAGTATAAAGATATGAGCATCTGATTTTGCCAGCCAAATGTTTGTTAAAATGTTTGAATAAGATATTCTAGCCAATTTTTTTTTGTAATCTTTGAACTATCATATCTCTCTCTCATACTAACTTGGAATGATCTGAAATTTTTTTCTGCATATTCTCCTTTGTGTTAGCTATAAGTTAGGTTCCAATGTCAATTTAATTGGATTAATATTGGTTGAGTTGTAGTCCTTCGAACATGGGATGTTACAATTGTATTCTCTGTATTCTATCAGAATGTATTCTACTAGAATAAAATCGATGTATTCTGCCAGAATGTATTATATGTATTTTGTCATATTCTATGTATTATACCAGAATATATTAATTGATAGTTAATTACAAGTAACATGTTTTTAACAATTATTAGTTTTTGTTGTATTTGTGATAGGAATGGCTGGAAGAAGGCGTTGAAGACCTAATACGAATAACTTGAAGAATGAATAAAGTTTGATCATACACACAATTTAAGAATGTTGTTATTTTTTATGAATTTTAATCATTTTTGTTGATACTCTTTTAGAATATGTATAACTATATTAAAATGTATAAGGATTTTAGTCTGTAAGAATATGTATGAATTGTATTTAAGGTCAGATGTATAAGAATATATTAGAATGTTTGTTATTTTTCAACATCTGATTCAAGAATTTTGTTTATCTTCAATAATATTCTATTAGAATAAAATTCTGAAAAAACATCATTCTAACAAAAAATATCATGAGAGAATAAAATCGGTTATGTTTACAAATTACGTTAGAATTAAAATTGAATTAATTAAAAAATTCATATTTTTTTTAAATTAGGAGAATTAATCATCCCTAAAAATCCAAAAATTTCCTTTTATAAATGTAGTTAATTGTCCAAAATACCCTTTTGATAAAAATTGTGTGATTATGTGGTACATGTTACCCCATTGTAATATCATACACTCTCAAATCATGTCCATTGATTAATTTCATCCTGTGATCCAGATCTGTGCATTCTGAGACACAATACTTAGTAAAAACAAAATAACATAAGCATATATATATATATATATATATATATATATATATATATATATATATATATATATATATATATATATAGGCAAAAGTTCAACAAGGAACCATTTTAAACCATAGAACCAAGAAATCATTATTTTTTCAAGTTTTAGATCTTATTATTTATCGAAAAAAATCTAAAATTGTAGAAATTCTTAACTTTCTATCTTCTTTCCGTTGATATCAAATTCGATAATTTTTTCTTCTACTTTTTTTATCTGTTCGAATTCACATTGAATCTGCACTATAAATCATTAATTTTGTATAAATTTATTGTATAATCTGCACAAATTCACAATATGAATCTGCATAGATTCAAAGTATGAATCTGCACAGATTTCACATGATGAATCTGTACAAATTCACAATGTGAATCTGAACATATCATTTTTTTCATCAAATTTGATATCAATGGATGGAGGATAAAAAGTTATGAATATCTATATTTTTAATTTTTTTTATGAAAAATTCGCTCTAAAAGTTGAAAAAAGATTGGTTCCTTGGTTCTATGGTTTAAAATGGTTCATTGTTGAACCCAATATATATATATATATATATATATATATATATATATATATATATATATATATATATATATATATATATATAATCCTATTATGCACAACGCGGGAAATTTACTTAGATCAAATTCATTTGAAATTTTCACAACAACAAAAGAGTTTCTAATTTGTGTATACTTATGATTTAAAAAATAAAGTTATTATTCACTACAATCAATCGTACATGCACACAATAAATAGTTAGAACACACTAACCTAACCATATATATATATATATATATATATATATATATATATATATACACACACACACACACACATGGGCAAAGCTTTATTAGGGCGAGGTTGGGGCGGGGTTGTGGCCCCCCTGATTTTTTTGTTACAAATAGCCTCCTATACTTTCATTTTATATATATTACACCAAAAAATATAAAATTTTGACAGTGGCCCCCTTCTCACCGATTTTTATACATTTTATATTTTCGCCCCCCCCCCCCCCCCCCCCCCAAATCATATGTTGAAGTTCTTCCCTATATATATATATATATATATATATATATATATATATATATATATATATATAGAGAGAGAGAGAGAGAGAGAGAGAGAAATGATTAAATGAGAACACCAAAAATGTTGAGAACGCGAGAACAGTTGTAAACCAATCATTTTATAAGGGCATGAAAAAAATTTTACAATATAATTAAATATGGAAAATTGATGGGCAATTAATTAATTCCTAAAATCATGAGATTTAATATGATTAATAGATTTTTAAAACCTAATTATTAGGAATGCTTATATTCTATTTTTAATTAACAAAATCAATAAAATGATAAAAAAACATTTTTAACATAATTTAAAAAAACATTTTTTTTGTTTTATGTTTATTTTTACCAACTACATCAAAAGATTGACGAATTAATCATTTTATCCAAATATTTGTAGTCATACATGAATAAAACATATTTGTAAATCATATTTGAATCTGATAATTATCTTGAATAAATAAATGAATTAAGTTATATTGATAAATTAATAAAACACAATTTATAGATTAAAAATTGTCATACAACTATAATAATGAACGAATAAAACACATTAAATATATACATAGATTTTACATTTATTCATAAATAATAACAAAAAAATATATTGTAATATTTATCTATTTCTAATTATCACAAATGAATAAAACATAAACAAAAGTTAGAATACAAATACTATTATTCTATAATTATAAATGAATAAGTCAATATCTTTTCCATTTTGTTGTGTTTGGTTGTATATTAGCACTCCAAAATTGCATTGTAGAAACATTTTGATTTTTTCTGCACATCATTAAATAAAAAAGACAAACACCAATAACATTTATCAACATCAAAAAGATACAGAAAAACTCAAATGACTTCATGTCATAAATGAATAGGCATGAACAAATTATGAAGTACATATGATTGCTATAATTATAATTATATTCATACATGAATGTATACCGTTAATTATAACTGAATACACCAAGCTCATTAAATAAGATATATTGTAAATATAAGACCAAAGTTAGCTCCAAATTTAAAGAATCAACTAAGAGAGTTGGACACACCAACAACTTACTTCCAAAATTACAAACATTGGTAGATAAAATAACTATTTATATTTCTAGTTCACAACCAAATAATTGATTTGACTAGAGACGAAAAACAATAAGAAATTATGTCGTTCAAAGAAAATCATATTTGCAACAAACTCAATCGGGTATAAAAATGATTCATTATAGAAAAGACATGAACTAGATTAAAAAAGTAATAACCAAATAAAAACAACTCAAAAGGAGAGGCACACATAATCCTATCAGTTAATCAACATGAGATGTATAGAGAAAAATGTAATGAAAAGAAAAAAGCAAATACTTGGGCAGTAGCTCTGGAAAAAGGAAAGGAGAGGGAAGAAATCACCACAATCAAAGTAACAAAAAATGTATCCTATTTTCCAGAATACGTGAACCCTTTTTTTTTCTAGTCAAAGTAACATAATGACTCCATATAATAAATGAATAGGCATGACCAAATGCTTGTTCTGGAAAAATAAACCAAGTGTAAAAGCAAATTTCTTTTGAAGTTCAAAATACGCAGATGTCGCCTAATGCTTATCCTGATTGAAGGCAGAATAATTTCATCTTTCTGTGTTGTTTAAGATGGATGTCCAAGTGTAATTTGAAGAGCTTCCAAGTACATATCTAGGGATACTATGACAATTTAGAGAAGAAATTCTCTCAACACAAAACAACAAAAAAGAAGGAAGGATTTCATCTGTCTTCAACAATGATGAATCTGAGTCCCAATTTAATATCATTGGAAAGCAATTTAATATCAATATTGTAATTCAGTTTGCTGGAATTTGACCTACGTACACAACAGAAAGAAGAATCAAAACTTACCAATTGTTGATTTATAGGTTCAATTTCATAGGAAATCCTGTCAAAATCCCCCCCCCCCTTCCCCCCCCCCCCCCCCCCCTTTTGCATCGCCAAACTTGTACCCCCCTTCATGATCCTTTTTTTCCTTCCTTGTCAATCGACTACAACGACATCAAGAGTGAATTGGTATTGTTGAGTTCATCGTAGCCCAAGGTGGATTGAAGGCTTCCTTCTCGTCACTCCCTTTCTCTCGCTCGTCTCTATTCCCTTCCTCTAAATGCACGACGCAAAGCACACAATCCCAAATCGGCGGTTGGACCAGAAACAATGTCCGCCTAGAAAAACGGACTAAACCATAAATGCTTGAGTTTGTGAATTGTAATGGTCTGATTAGGGTTGCGGGTTGCGAAAGGTGATGGTGCGAACAGGAAGAAATCATGGAATACAAATGATGGAGGCGGTTTATTGATTCAACCCTAGGGGGAGAGAGAGAGAGAGAGAGAGGGAGAGAGAGAGAACGAGAAAGAGATGAATAGGAGGGCAAGTAATTTGAACAGAAACATGAAAGAGATTGAGAAATTATAGGAACGGGTTAAAGTTGCAATTACCATTATAGCCTTATGACCTTTTACGAGTTACATTTTAGTACCTATAGTTTTAGAATTTACATAAATGACCCGTTTGATAATAGCTTCATATCCGAATATTTAGATGGTTCAGATTCATTCTCGCGTTCTCAATTTTTTAAGTGTTCTCATTTGATCCTACTCGTATATATATATATATATATATATATATATATATATATATATATATATATATATATAGAGAGAGAGAGAGAGAGAGAGAGAGAGAGAGAGTTAGGTTCAAATGTTTTTACTATCTATTGTGTGCTTGTAGGATTCATTATGGACCAATTATTTTAGTTATTTTAAGAAAGTAATTAATGCATATTAAATGCTGATGTTATAATTAATGCTTGTTATATCTTTAACATCTAATATGCATTAATTACTTTCTTAAAATAAATAAAATGATTGGTCCAAAATCAATCCTACATGCAAACAATAGATTGTTAGAACAATATAACCTAACCCTATATATATATATATATATATATATATATATATATATATATATATATATATATATATATATAGAGAGAGAGAGAGAGAGAGAGAGAGAGATGTGAGTTCAATTGAGAAGATAAAAAAGGTTGAGAATGGGGGAATCATTCTCAGCCACTCATTTATTTTTGCCGCAAAAACCTCCGTCGTACCAGCGGAAATGGAAAAGGAATAGACATGTGTTTTCCAAAAAAACATGTTTCCTTAAACTATGCTAATCATTACCTTAATACATACAAAAACATAGTTTTTTTCGTTTTTTTTTTTATTTTTCAGAAGCTATTTTTATCGAAAAATGATTTTAAATATACCAAAATTCATGATTTTTTATTCTCTACAAATAGACATCCATATTGATATAGTTTTACGATAAAATAATTTTTTTTTTTATATTTTCAGTTATTGTTATTCATAAGTGAATAAAAATAAATCAGGTTTTTACTACATTACATTCGTTATTCATTTATGAATAAAAACTATGATTTTTTTTTTTTACAATTTAAGTATCATTCATATATGAATATAACATATAATAAACATATTATATTAATATTTAAATATTAGACGATGCATTCACTTATGAATATTACATAGTTTATTCACTTGTGAATATTAGATTATATATTCACTTATGAATATTATATGATATTTTCATATGTGAATATTACATAGTATTACATGGTATATCAAATGTGAGAATTACATAGTATATTCACTTGTGAATATTAGATGATATATTCACTCATGAATATTACACAATATATTCACATATGAATATTACAAGGTGTTTTCACAAATATATATAATTTTTATATGTTATTCACATATGAATAACATACAGACTTGCATATTTGTTTTTTCTTTTAATAATCATATATTGATTCAGGTGAAAAAACATATTCATATGTGAATATAACGTGGTAATTTAGTTTATGCATTTCATCAAACAGTTAGAGTGCATACAAGTTAACTTTTTTAAAAATGTTAAAAACATGATACTTTGGCTGGTGGGGGAGTGTTCCTCTAGAAATGTTGGTTATGTTGATTGTAGGAAGCTACAATGTGGTGGTTTTTCATCATCTGCTCCTACTCCAACTTCACATTCTGTTCCCATTACACTAGTGGTTGCCATGGAAATCGATCCCTAAGACGTCGCTTATTTTCGCTTAGCGGTCGTCGGAGAAGGACAAAGATAAATTTCGAGGTCGCCGTTGACTGAGATGGTGACGATAACCCTAATCGGAATTGGATCTGCAATGGTGGTGCTAAATCGTCTCCTCTGACGGCGGTGCCAGATCGTCGCCATCAAGTGGATTTCGTGACCCAGATTCAGGTTGCTTATGTGTAGATTACAGACGAAGATATTGATGGAGTCCAAGACAAATTTGCCACCGCTCATTATTGTATTTGGATTATTTACAAGTTTGCCACCGTGCGTTTTTTAAGCTCATTAAATGATTGGCTGAGAATGGTTCCCCCATTCTTAACTTTTTTTTTTCTCAATTGAACTCTCCTCTCTCTCTCTCTCTCTCTCTCTCTCTCTATATATATATATATATATATATATATATATATATATATATATATATATATATATATATATTGTAGTTCTTATTCCAAAAAGATAACCGACTATAAAAGAGATGATGATTCGTTTTTATGCCCAACCTTCTAGACCGATCATCAAGTGACAATTTGAAGTTTGGAACCCCATGAATCGCACCTCAACTTTGCGATTGTAATCGATAATCTTACATTGAATTACATCTCGGGACCTCAACTCTACAACCAACTTTCTCTTAAAAAAATGTTAGCCATTGAATACATCATGTGCGATTTGTGTTTTTAACTAAAACGTAATTATATATTTTTGCTGTTTTATACAATAGGATAACAATTGTAAGTAAAAATCGGTTTATGGAGTTGATCTATTCTTGATTCTTTTTTAGATACATCTCGATTTTTATATTGTCTCATGCATGTTTGATATAATAGGCAATTTTTTTTTTTTTTTTTTTTTTTTTTTTTTTTTTTTTTAATTTTTTTATTTAAGAAGTTTTATTTTGAGTATTAAGTAAATATGATTTATGTTATATTTATGGATAATATCTTTTGGAATGTATTATAGATTTATAGTTGTGTAATTTTAATATTGTAAATTTGTCGGGTTAATAAGGTAAATATTTGTTTATGCGGTGGATATATATCCTCTCTAATAAATGAAAGTTTTTTTTTTGCCACTTGTCAATCTCTCATTAATTTTGACACTTGTCATTTTGTGGTATTTTTGAAATAAACATTATCTACTTGTCAATTTCTGATTTGTTTTAATTTTTAAAATTAAAGTCATATATTTATATATGTAAAGTATTAAATATAATATATATGAAATTAAATTGCAATGAATACATTTTTCCTTTCTTATTTTAAAGTTTTACATTAAAAAATATTTACTGCTTACATTTTAACGTTTATTTTTTTTTTAAAATTAATTTGTATAATATACGGGTTTCCACCTAGTATTCAATTATTTAAAATCAAACGGGTTATAGAAACAAATTTTAAAATTTTGCTAATGGGTTTGAATCAAGGTTGTTTTTGCTCTAAATAGATCTAGTTTTGAAGCTTTGGTATCACAACAGTTTGATCGACTAGGTCGGTTTGATTTTGGCACAATCATATAAGTGGATTTATAGTAGTACTCGTAGAGAAAATATTGATTGGTTTAGATGGTTAAGAGATTCAAACGTAAAATTTTTTATGATAATAAAATATTATATTTTATCCTAAATTTATATAAAAAATATATATTATGTATGAATGTCTCCCTTAATTTAACTATTGAACCACTTATTTTTCTCTATTTTGCAATCTTTTTTAATAGAGTGGTCTTCAAAATGAGGTTCCTTTCTTAGTCCGGTTTTGTTTACTATTTACGAGGCCTACCAGGACATTTTTTTCGTTCGGCCCAATACTTGAAGTACACTGTATACCATCTTTATTTGATCTTAAATTGACTTTTCGTTTTGATAATTTTGGTTCTACAATAAATGTGTAAATACGTATATGGTTGACAGTTGGTTGTTATTTAATGATATTAATTTATATAGCTTTTTTTTATAAAGAAATAATGCTATAAAATTACTTCAACTTTCAAAAAAAAAAAAAAAATTACTGTAGCATTATTTTTTAATTAAATAGTTTTTTCGAGTATAAATATCTTTATTTGTATGAATATTTATAACATGAAAATAATTATTTAGGATAAAAATGTAAAAAAATTTATAATTTTATGGTTTTTTTTGTGATTTGTGTTTTATATTAACATGAAACCTATGATACTAGGTATAAACAAAAAACTTATATAATTTTAGTTTTAACGTACCAAAAAAATAATGTTAATATCCATATATTTTAAAAAGTTTAGAGGTTTCTATGTCAATATCCTATTTCCTTTTAATAAATATAGTAGTCTATAATCTATATAGCAATGATAATGACGGGTTTTCTCAAAACTTATGTAAGATTTGGTTCCGTTTAAAATTTGTTGGTAAAAGCCATCTTAAAGTGAATAATTCAAAAAAAATAAAGTCTATCACAATTAGATCCTGGCATCCTGCATGTACCACTTATAGATAAAGCGTAAATATTGAGAGCAAGTAAAGTAATGATGTATACCTGTTTACATGAATCGTAGCTTTTTATAAACACTTCATTGTCATCTGTACTCAAGAAAGACGCAAAAACATATTAAAAACTGATTTATTTTTTTATAACAAAAGTCTGTGCTCTTTCTGATGTATTTGAGCAAATAAATTTCAAAGGTTATCTTATATCATAATATGATTCTTTGATGAGATTTTACAAGGCTTACAGAACTAGAAACCGACACATCAAAAGTCATTCGTTCCATGAAATATGGGTCAACCTGGGGGCTTCGTATCATACACATATAATACATTCATATATAGAAATGGCACATATAACACATGTGTAGATAGAAATGGCACATATATTTTTATACTTTTATATAAATAATATATTTTTAAAACCAATATTAAATAATATATATAAATCAATAAACCAAATAAAACACTTTATAGAAAATAGTTATCAACAAATTAATTTGTGTTTTTGTTATCCTTGTAACATAAAACAATCAATATTTTCTTTCATGATGTAGCTTAATTCGTTTCGTGATGACATGTTGTAGGTTGTAATAAACTGATAGATTTGAATTTTGACGATGATAACAGTGCAATTTAAAGTCAACATTACCATAAACTCAACATTACCAACATTTTTTAAAAAACACGAACAACACTACAAAAGTTCTAAACAATATTATATGGTGTGGCTTTAATACAACTTAATTAACACTCGTATTCATATTCAGTGACGTAGTCAAAATTTAATTTTAAGATATCAAATAATTTACAAAATATGAACAAGTAGCAGGTCCACTTCAAATGGTAACAAAATGTACAATGTATGATTTTAACTTAAATTGTTCATTTAAGTTAGAAATAATTGATTAATTAAAATAATAAAAAAATATAAATATACAAAGTTAATGAGTGAAAAATTCAGTGTGGAGATTGAATTGCAATTTGATCCATTCAAAAAATTATTGGCTTTATTTTTTAATCGACATGTCTCAACGGGTAAATTATTTCATTCGTTGTGAATCTAAGTTTTGAATGGGGTGTGCTATGTTACAATTCACATTCTTAACATTATTTATTCAAAAGAAATATAATTATAGTATATAATATATATTTCACCTAAACTTTGTCTCGCGTGTGCCAAGACCCACTCTTCTATCCATGTAGCTACGCCTGTGCCTGTACTTTTGTTATCGTGTAAGTTTAGTTCTTTATATCCATAATGCACAACTTAATTTCTTAAGTTTAAAAGATAATATAAATGAAATACAACTTAATTACTTTTTTTAGAACGATAAATCTATTCTATTCAACTTCTACAATTCTCCTAAATCTCCATCTGTGTCCCTCACGAGACTTGAACCTCGATTTTAAAGAGGGAGGATTATGTAAATGAAATTTACAAGCCTACAAGGTAAGTATTGTTTTTCGTCCTCGGCTAATTAATCCAACTGTGTGAATTAACTAACATGAAAGATCGAGGTTTTGTAAAATGAAAGAAGTTGTAATATCTACACAATTATTGATAAAATGTTGAATGATGATGAAAATAAATCTTTTACAAACCTTATTGTATATTTCGGTTTAAAATAATTACAAATGGAAAACATATCACAAAGTTAGAATTTAGAAACCGTAATATGTCGTGAGTACGACTTGTGAAGTTTTCAAAAATTCATGCGTTGAGATTTACCTAATATATGGTCCTCTACACGATTATATTGATGTTGTTCGTACATCATACACCATCAACGGCCACAATTCGATTGTAAATTTACCTGATATTCCCGTGCAAATTAAATCTTCATTGCCAATGATTTCCATTAAAGGATGAATATTCAAATCAAGAAACGAGAAGCTTACACGTGGGGAATAATAATTGGTGGAGGTTGTAGGAGTACTAAAAGCAAGGAGGAAATCTTGGTGGTGGGACCAACTAGCAATGTCACATGTGCCGTGCGAACAAAACAGCCGGACACGTGGAGGAAGATTAGCCAGTCAGGATGTCGTAATCATCAGATGACGCTTTTTACGTGTCCATTGTTCATGGGACCACCAACGGGATCCATTCATCCAGACCGTTTGTTCCGGGTTATTGGATTTCCTTTTCCAAGTTTTTCACTTTGAATTAAAATCCGATGGATTAATTCAATATCCAAAATTATGATCGAATTTTTTAAACAGTATAGTTTAAAACATTATAAAAGATTACATACATTCTCAATAACCTT
Source organism: Lactuca serriola (assembly GCF_051521515.1). Taxonomy (NCBI): domain Eukaryota; kingdom Viridiplantae; phylum Streptophyta; class Magnoliopsida; order Asterales; family Asteraceae; genus Lactuca; species Lactuca serriola. The sequence goes on from NC_136408.1 coordinate 23,873,688, forward strand.
CAAAATATTAAACTCTTTTATATCAAAATTTTAATCTTCCTTGTTTGACCTAAAATCAATGAAATGTTATATACAACATAGAAATGCCTTTGAATTTCTATGGGTAAAAATATAGGTATTAAGTACTTTGATATTAGAGGTAATAAAGTGTATTGACTATATTGAATTTATCTTAATTTAGCCGCTTAGTTATGTTTAAGTTGTAAAAATTATGACATCTCTAATTTCACAATAAGAAAATACCGATTTTTTATGTTTTATTTAAAAATCAGAGTATCATTTTGAAGAATAATATTACAGAATTTGTTCCCAAAATATGATAAAGATATTATCGAATCATTTTCGAATAAATGTATTTTAATTATATTAAAAACGTTGGGATGTAATCGTTAATACAATACATAAGCATAAACGGAAATAACAAAGGTCTTACAAACATCTATTATTCTACTGGCTTATAATTCATAAATCTCTCATCTGATCATCACACCTATGTCTTTTTGTTACTACCTGTGATACAATAAACTTAGTGGGGCAGACTTGGAAGTCTGGTGAACACATAAGGTTTTTAACCCACAATAATTAAATTCTTTATTTCCATCAAATCATTTAACCCGATTACCCGTTCATGTTATCCTTACTTTCTGTCTCCAAAGCATCTAATTTAAGGGACCTATTATAAAGATTATCTTCGAGATAGACAATAATGCTTAGGGGATTCATCAGCAATATATGTCTATAAGGCTACCATGAGGGGGATGGAGTACAACTGGTGAACAATTACTTCAAAAACACATACAGGTTGTGAGCCTGTCAGCGTTCCACTGGACTGTCTAGAATAGTTTGTGGTCGTCATCTATAGTCCGCTAGATGACTTGATCATCTTTAAAATCAAGGTCTCTCATCATTTATGATTTATCTCATCTTTCATCTTTCATCATTTATATCATCTTTCGTCTACTCATCTTTACCTAACATATTTATAGGTATAAAATACATATACTGTTTAAATCAAGTAAAAAATATATAAATCATTTATCCAACATAAATATCAAGAACACAAATAATATACACATATAGCATGAATTTATATTAAATATTTCTTATCTATGTGTAAAATGAAAGTAACTATACACTTACTTGTTAAATTGACGATTCGAAATTCGGACAACACTTCGCTTCTAATAATTGTCTTTTCCTTTGACGTAACCTAGTATAATTATCACTAATTCTTAATCTAATATTTATTGCGACTAATTATTAGTTTAGATTCATCATTAATTCGAAGTCTACTGATCTAGAGTTGATAAATGACAACCAGGTAGGATCCATTTGATATACAAAATATAATGATTGAAAATCTCACTTTAAACACCTCTCTAAATTCAGCCTAAACATCATCCTCGTAGGTAGGATCCTAAGATCGTAGGATCGGGATTCGATCCGATCCTACCTTCCCTAGATTTGATGTTGATTATTTATTATTATTATTTTTTTGAAAATGATATTTTTTTTACCATTTTATATCTTTTACCCTTTAGAAATTTACCGCTTATCATTTTGTGTTGTGACTTAAGACTAATATTTTAAAGTTTTTATAACTTTTAAACGAAAAATTGAATGTTTGAAATATTTTTCATGTTTTAAAATTATAAATAAAAATTATGTTTTATTTTTATAGAATCTTAGGATCCTGATCATGCAAACCAAAAAACGATCTTACATAAGATCTCGATCTTGACAACCTTAAAATAAATACAACTACAATGTTATCATAAGTATCATAAATCATAAATAAAAATTAAATACATTGTTTATATTGGTAACAACAAAAAGATATGTTGTTATTTTTTATGAGCGTTTGTTAGTACCATGAAATTTACCTCTTCATATGAAATGGATAATATTATTTGGAGACCTCGGAGGTGTTCTCTATTTCTTTGTTTGTAAAACAATCACCTTGTTTTTTGATGCCCAGTTCTTACCACTTGTTAGTCATGGTGCTCTTCATATGAATTATTTCGTCGTTTCAAAATAAATAAATAAATAAATACGTAGTAATAAACAAAATACTCTATACTTTTTAGAGTTCATAACGTATTAGACATAAGATGTCCCTACTTCAAATATTATTAATGTTTTTTTTTTTTGGTACATTTTTTTTTTGTTTTTTTGTACAAGTCATATAATAGTTTTTATTCTATATTTGTCTGAACTTTGCTCCAATGCTATTAACTATTTATGAGGTGGGCAACAACACCCTCATTACTTGGCAACTATACATCACCCTTTACATTTCTGTTTTTTAAAAGCTTGTTCGTAGTTTTTTTTCATACAATACAAATATTGATCAATCAAGTTTGCCGTATGGATTCAATTGTCACCCCACATAATGTAATTTGTTTCATATGCTTGATAGCAAGTTCAACTTGCTTACAAACCATAGGTTTGTGGAATATTTATAAATTCTTCTTTATTGTATTAGATTTTTAGCGATAGTTGATGACTTTTAAGATAATATTACAATTGTTTTTTCTATTGAACATAAAAAAAGTCATGTTTACATCGTAACCTTGATTCTACCATTTTTGTCTTCAGGTTCACAAGTGGTTGCTTCTACAACGCAAGCAATGATGATTATTTGATACGTTTTTTAAGAAATTTTCAGAATAAGAATATGTAGTCCCGTTAAAACTTGTATATTAACTTAGCTCAAGTATAGTTTGATCTTTTGTTTTGCTTAAATTAGCAAACTTTTTATGGAGTTAAGTTTGAAATCGACAAATTTCTAACATTTTTAATTTTCCAATTGTACTATAGCGTTAGCATGTGAATTTATTTGGTGTATAGATATTGTGCACCTTCGAAAATAAAAGATATTTTGGTCCCTATAACACCATATAAGGTAATCTACTAATGGTTTGCTTTTCTTATAAGGCTTGTCTCTTTATATACCTAAAACCTACTAGGTAGAAAAGTATATGTCGCCTATTTTGTAAAAAAAACATCAACTTTATTAATCTATATTGATCATTGTAAAACCTCAAACTTCGTTAAATTTAAGATTCATATTTCCCCATAACCATGAGATAAAACACTAGTTGAATCTTATTACATTAATAATAACCTTTAATGGTTTTTTAAGGTGAAAATAATCAAAGTAGTGATGATTGGTTCAAAGGCAGAATGTTTCATTAATTAGATCTTGATCAAAAGGCAGACAAAATAAAATTACCCAAAAAGAATGTATGGAGCCCCGAAATTCCCTCCTCACACAAATATTTACTTTTTACCCCCACGTGGCATCATCTCGTTCACCATTTACCCCTCCCACTTAAATTATTTCTATTTATAGTTCATCTCACCAAATTTTCTCACTTTTCCCCCCACCACTACCCTTTCTTTCTTTTTCGTTCTTCCGTTATATTTCATCATTAACAAATTCTTGGAATTCAATCTTGAATGCTGGAAGACGAAAGGAGAATTAAAATGTCATCGTTGAGGGAAAAAACCGCTTCTTTACCTCCAAAAATCAGCAGCAACGCCGTGCATAATTCTGATCCTAACCTCTCCGCTAATTTTAATTTCCCGGCCAACGACGACGACGACGGCTATAACAACCGTCGCAGCGACGCCTCCGCCAATGAACCCAACCGTATAAGCTGTGATGCTTCACCTATTACGATGTCACCCTGGAACCAGACTACTCCTTTCCAGTCATCTCCTTGGTTAAGTGGTGCCGCCGACAGCTCCGGTCATCAAAAGAATGATTTCGTTGGGTCTATTGTCCGGGAGGAAGGCCACATTTATTCACTTGCAGCCACCGGTGATTTACTTTACACCGGATCCGACAGCAAAAACATCCGTGTGTGGAGGAACATGAAGGAGTATACAGCGTTTAAATCCAACAGTGGGTTGGTGAAGGCTATTATTTTATCCGGCGATAAGATCTTCACCGGCCATCAAGACGGGAGGGTTCGTGTTTGGAAGAAGAACCGAAAGAATCCCAGGAACCATAAACGCATCGGTACATTCCCGACGTTTTTCGACGTCTTGAAGACGTCGATGAGGCCGAAGAATTACGTGGAAGTGAAGCGTAAATGCACCACGCTTTGGATCAAACACTGCGATGCAATTTCTTGTCTTAGCATCGAAGAAGGAGAAGGTCTTTTATACTCAGCTTCGTGGGATCGAACGTTCAAAGTTTGGCAAACGTCGAAATCGAAATGTTTAGAGTCAGTGAAGGCGCACGATGACGCTGTGAACTCCGTCATCAGCACGAAATCCGGCTTGGTGTTCACCGGATCGGCGGACGGGACTGTGAAAGTCTGGAAACGCGAAGGGAAGGGGAAGACGATGAAGCATCATCATGTGGAGACGCTTTTGAATCAAGAATGCGCAGTGACGGCGTTAGCGGTGTCGAAAAATGGTTCCATTGTGTACTGTGGTTTGTCCGACGGGTTGGTTAACTTCTGGGAGTGGGAAAAACAGTTATCTCACGGCGGTTTTCTCAAGGGCCATAAGTTGGCGGTGCTTTGCCTTGCTTCCGCCGGAAATCTCCTGTTAAGCGGCTCAGCTGATAAAACGATATGCGTGTGGAAGAGAGAAGGGAACGTCCATAATTGTTTGTCGGTGCTGACGGGGCATACCGGACCGGTGAAGTGTCTGGCCGTGGAGAGGGAGGATGGGTCGAGCTCCGGCGACGGAAAATTGGTGGTTTATAGTGGCAGTTTGGATAAATCAGTGAAAGTATGGAATGTGTCGGAGAAGTCGCCGGAGACGCAACAAATGGTAACGATGCCATCTTTGAAGGAGTTTGCCGTGTTGTAGTTATTTGGACCGATGATCTTAGAAGATTGATTCTGATTTCGTTTTAGACGCTGAGATGAGGTTTTAGTAGTGGGGAATGGGGATCTTTACTCGATATTTATATATCCGTTTATCATAATTCGATAGAATTAATTTCAAAATTCAAATGGTCCGATTTCATCGTAACATCGATTATTATAGTTATATTTCAAAAAACCCACCCTTAATTGTTGTTTAATTTCTCATATTTTAGCTCGTTTAGGTATATCTTTCATGAGTAATGCTGCTTGGAATCCCATTTCAAAAGTTATTGTTATGTTTGTGTCAGTTCACAACCAAAAGCCTAAATCAAGAAATTGGAGACAGAGTTGATGAACATGATTGATATTTATGTCATTTGAATGCAAAAGATGATTCATATGCTAGCTTTAGTGTCCAATAATGTTGGCTATATAGAGTCTCATGTACCTATGTATGTTGAGACTATCCATCTTTTTAAGGGGTTTTTTGAATTGAAATTTGAAAATCTAAGTAAGACTCCAAATTATCCTTACCAATCTAACTAATATGTAAAATGAAAGAAAAAGGAACGAAGAAAAGTAACGCAGAAAATGACTCGATTTGGTCGGAAGTGTAGTTCTTTGAATAAAAGGTATCACACATTAACAAACCTAGGAAATTTGGACCCAAAAATATAGAGTTTGGATATTGCTTCATTACAAATATCTCACATTACATATTTCTTATTGAGCTCGCACATGATTTATTCCTGCCTTTCTATACAAAAAAACGTAACTCAAAATCTTGATTGATATTAAAACCGAAAATTAACAAATCAAACAACATTTTGACAAGATTGAAACTCGTAATTGGAAAACAAAACCAACATTTAACCATTTTTATGTACTGGAGATTACCAAATGAAATCCAAGATTCTAAAGATGTAGATGATGGCTGTTTTGTTGTCTTTTTATTTAAAAAAATATTCATGATTTTTTGTCAAGTGTTTTTTTTTTCAAAATAATAAAGTTTTGATTTTCTAATATATAAGAAGCATTAACCGAATTATTAATTCTAAATAAAAGTTACTATAATTAAATATGATAAATATTAATTATATATAATATTATCATAATTAAATTTAAAATACATTGATTATAAAAAATATTATTTATAATTAATGTTTATCCTATTTAATTAAATATGAGAATATTTTTTATAATTAAATCTTTAATTAATGCTTTTTATATATTCGCATATATTAGAAAATCGTAGTTATGACTTTTCATAAATAAGGTAAGGACTTTGGGTTTAAGAACTTCTTTAATAGTGAAATTGTCGCAACATTTTATGTTTCTTTCTTCATTGTACTTTATCTTGCTTCCTTAAAAAGAAGTACAAAAAATGTCGATTCAAATAAAAATAAGAAATCAATACAACAAACAAACATTTTGAACTGATCTGAGACAGTACTATATCAAAACATCAAGGAAACATTGCTATCACCAGGGAAGATTTTAAAATTTAGAAAACTCAAAATAGCAAAGTTTAACAGTATTCGAGTATTACATTCCATTTCACAAAAACAAAATACCAATATACCTATATATAGATTTATGACACACGATCACAAGCATCCTTGCAAGAACAAAAGGGAAACTCGTGCCATTAATTCATTATTACCAACGTAGAAAGAAGTGTGTTGTTGAAAATATATTTGTGGAGTAGAGTTCAAGAAACTAGCTTAGTTGTATAAATTGGGTGCTAATCGAGGTGAGATGAGAACGCTAAGCGGAGTAGCTTTAGAGGTTATCATCCCTGGGTAGTGTTCGCTCATATCAGTAGGTTCTCCGGTTGGAGTTTCAAAATCAAAGCCTTGCAATAAAGTGGCGAGTGTCAATTGCATAGACTGAACTGCTAATCCTATTCCAGGACATGTTCTTCTTCCGCTGCTGAATGGAAAGAACTCATACGACTGACCCCAAACATCAATGTCCTTCTGAGTCGTCAAGAATCTTTCTGGTTTATACTCCTCCGGTTGGGGCCAAAACTCTGGATCACGTTGGATGTTCCACAGGTTGACCATCAGTCTCGTCCCTTTCTTAACTTTGTAACCCGCCACAATGCAGTCTTCAACGGTCTGGTGAGGAGCAATGATTGCACCCGGTGGGTATAAACGCAGTGATTCCTTGATGACGGCGTTAAGGTAGACAAAGTTCTTTAAATCTGATTCTTCCACTACTCTCTCCCTTCCAACATGTGTCTCGATTTCTTCGTGGGCTTTTTTTAGCACCTCAGGGTGATTCACCAGCAAAGCTAGAGTCCATGTTAGAGCCACCGTTGTTGTGTCTGCTGCGCCTCCTATAATCGTCTGTTCATACACATGTACAAACCAACAAATTAGTTAAATAAGACATCAAGTTTTATATATTATGTATGTATATAGCTATAGCCTATAGGTATATATATCAAGAAAGACTTAATTACCGAGCATGTAGCTTTCACAATTGTTCCTTTATCGAACACCGAAAGATCCTTGTCTTGTTCGCTATTCAAACGGGTCAGCAATGATGCCACAAAAACTTCGTCTTTGGGATCCACAGGCTTCCCAGAACTCATTTTTTCTCTCTGCTCCCTTAACCAATCTTCCATAATAACGTCGTATTCTTCAGCGGTTTTCTTTACCTTTCTGTGGAAACTGAAATCCAACCATCTTAGCCAAGGAATGACATCACCAACCACCACTGTCCCCAGTTCATGGACGTAATCCTTGATGGTGTTCTTCACATGATCACCTTCTTTATCACCAGTCGTATATCGTCTCCCTGCTATCATCCTCAGAACCACATTAAATACCAACGTCTCAAATCGTTTCTCCATTTCTTCGACGACTACCTTTCCCGTAGACCCTTTGCCTTCCGCCCAAACTTTATATAAATCGTTCATCAAGAATTTCACTTCGGAGGTCCGAACATGTGAAAGCATCCGAAGACGACTTGGCGAAAGGAGATCAAGCACGGCTATCTTTCTCAAGCCTCGCCAGTAAGGACCATAAGGAACGAATCCAAAGCTCGCAAAATTGTAGCCGAGAAGTTCAACTGCAGCTGATCTGGGTCTGTCTGCAAACGACTTGTCGTTGGTGGTGTAGCACTCTCTTGCCATTTCTGCACTGTTGACTACCAGAGCTTCATGAGCACCAAGATTTAGAGTGAAGATTGGTCCGTACTTTTTGCCGAGGGATGCAAGTACTCTGTGAGGTAGACCACCTTCGCCGCTAAGAAGATGAAGGTGCCCGATTATTGGCAACGCTCCCGCTGCTCGCGGAGGTGCTTTCACATCTCCGGTCTTTCTCGTAAACACGAAACGGAGGATTAATATAAGAGAGAAGATGCCAGCAAGTACTGTAAATATCGCAGGGAAAGACATGGTTTATGGTGATCAGTTCTATAGTGCGATCGAAGTATTTATAGGAGACGAGGGTTCCTTTTAATGGAGGGCTAATTTATTAAAAGAAAATTGGCTGATAGGGAATTAAAATTCCTTTTTTAAATGGTACTAGTCAACATTGTCATGTAAGGTATGGTCAAATCTATATGCCTCTCGACTTTAGTCAATCAAATCGTCCATTGACGATTTTAATCTAAAATGTTAATCTTCGACTAAAATATATTAATATCATAATATTTTTATATTGAAGATTTGAAAATAAGCTGTGTTTTTCAATTTAAAAAATAAAAGTGGTAACATTTTATGAGGAATATGTTTATTTTCGGCACTTTATTCGACATTTTTTCTTCACGGCAGGTTACTAAAAGGTTATTAAACACACAAAAAAAAAAAAATAATAAAATAAAATAATTATACATAATACAACCATATATATTAAAAAACAACAATAAACCCAATGGCCTCCCTCAACATACCATCATGTTCAAACAAATATGCCAACATCACAACACCTCCAAGACATCTCACTTAGCCTTCCAATCAGCATATTCTGGTTCATCCCCATCACAAAGTGTTAAAAGCGGTTTCCAAATTTCGAAGGATAGTGTCTCAGTTTAAGATCAAATTGATGCATGGATGGATGAATGGATTTGTTATATATTATAATTTTGCTATATAAAAAAATAATAATTAAAAAGTCTTAAATTAAGGGAGTTAATAAAGGGTTTGTTGTGAAAAGTAAAAAAAAAAAAAAAAAAAAAAAAAAAAAAAAAAAAAAAAAGCAAATTAATCAAATCATTTTACGGACTAAAATGGACTATTAGTTAATGGGCTTAGATTATGATCTTGGCCTCTTGGGTTACCAAAATAGGCTTAGCTTATGGCTTATTAATATTTGATTGATGATCAAAGATATGGCCTTGAGTCAGGACTCGTCTTTTTTTAATTCATTAAATAGGAATTTAATTTTTAATGACCAATTAATTTATGTATTGATTTTTAATTAATCGCCCAGATATGTATTCATTGGCAGTTACAATTTCAGTTATTTGACAATTAATAATAGGGGTTGATCCGTAAACAATAATATTTTTTCATACACAACAATTCATGCTTTAAAATGTTGTAAACATAATTTGTTGTGTACGGATAAAAGACGTTGTGTACGAATCACTTCCTGTTAATAATATTTTCTTTTAGAAATTAAATATCTTCTTACACTTTATTATATACTTATAAAGGAAGCATTTTTCCTTTCACCATATTCATTTGAAACTCTCATTCATTTTTCCTTTCATCACATTCATTTGAAACTCCTATGACTTTTCAATTTCTTTCTAATAATGATTATAACTTGGTTAATAAGGTTAAATAAATATAAAACCTAAAGTGTAATCATATATAAACTAAATTTCAATATTAAAAGAATATATTTGCTTCTACTTATAAAGTTATGTTTTTAACTTTTAACATATTATACTTAATTTATTAGGTCTAATATGTTGTTGTATGCATACCATTATTATTTTAAAGCTACAACTTTTGAACAATTTATATAAAATACTTAAATTGTAGGATCAAATTAAATATAAAATTTAGTTTAACTTAAACAACCTAAAGAATATTTTGCAAATAGTTAAAAGTGATAAATTATAGTGTCTTTCTAATAATGATTATAAGTTGGTTAATAAGGTTAAATAAGTATCAAACCTAAAGTTGTAACACCGTAAATTTTCAAATAATTTTTCTTTTTCAAAATCACATAATGTATCACATCACAAATCAAAATCCATAATCAATACTGTTTTTAAAACAAATCCCAAGATCTCTACACATAATAAACTCCATCGGTGTGTGTACGTGTCAAGCCGTCGCCTTCCCACGGTCCTCGCTGGTACCTGAGACATCAAACACAACAACTGTAAGCATAAATGCTTAGTGAGTTCCCCAAAATACCACATACCACAAATACGCCACTCGAGGCTAAATCCGACCCTCTGGTCTAGATGACTCGGCGGGACCCTCCAGTCCCGCAGCTCGTCGGACCCTCCGGTCCAGTCACAGCTCATTGGGCCCTCTGGCCCGGTCAGAATCGTTGGGCCCTCCGGCCCGGTCAAAATAACCATACAGCATACAAATAACACATAGCACAAAATCTCTAAGACAACACATAATCTCATAGCACATAAGACCCTCTGGTCAACTCGAAATACCACTCAAGGTAATGTATAGTGAGAAGACTCACCGAGTCACTCACCCGACTCGGTTACTCAACCCCTGGTTCGTAATCGTTGAACAACCCGCACCAACTCGCCGAGTCTTGGGAATGGACTCGGCGAGTGCATTCCATGCACAACCCCAAACGACCTTCTGAGGCCAGATCCGCTTCACTAACTCATAGATCCAGTCTCCTTAAGCTTATTGACCACGTAAAGTCCAAGTCTTGATGTTCATCAAGCATTGAATAGCTCACGAATGGTGTTTTAGCCTCAAATACATTGATCCCAAGCCAAAACCTCCATGGATGCATATAAAGCTTTGGTAAAGAGGTACTCTGGACCTCTATGGGTCCAGATCCAGGACCTTAACTCGCTAAGGGACCATGAGGACACTAGATCTAGCCACAAATGGGTTCAAAAGCCCTAAATCTACATGAACATCACAATAACAGAGAAGGATTCGAGATTGTACCTCAGTTGTGATGTTCTGGACCTCAAATCTTCAAGAGTCCACCCCTCTCTTGCTTCCTCTTGGCTAGATCTCCTCTTTCCTTGCTAGACAACAACTCCAAGATCAATAATGGCTCCTTCCCTCACTTGAATCACTCAATCGCTCTAGGGTTTCACTCTGGGGACTGATGAGTGCAAATGACGGCCATAAGGCCCTTTAAATATGCCTCAAACCCGAGAAATTAGGGTTTCATTAAACAGCGTGGACTCGTCGAGTCCGGACGCGAACCCGCGTCCAAATCCGCGATCATACTCGGCGAGTCTAGGCTCCAACTCACTGAGTCTCCTCACAAAACACCAAAATAAATAAATAAATAATACCTGAGAATCCGGGCTGTTACAAAAGTGTAATCATAAATAAACTAAATTTCAATATTAAAATAATATTTTTACTGCTACTTATAAAGTTATGTCAACATATTAAACTTAATTTATTAGATTTAATATATTGTTGTATGTAAACCGTTATCAGTTTAAAGCTACAACTTTTGAACAGTTTGGACAAAATACTTAAATTGTTAATTTAAAAATAACATTACAGGGTCAATTTCAATATAAATTTCAATTCCATTTAAAAAACCCAAATAATATTTTGTGAATAGTTAAAAGTGATAAATTGTAGTTCTAAAAGCAAAAACTAAATTGTAATATCAATTTAACTAAAATATTTTCTAAAGATATTTTTATATTGGTTAAAAAATTTCAAATAAGTAGCTTAAAATAACTTACAATAACAATAGTTAAAAATACCTCTATATGAATGATTATATTGTTACCATTAAAATTAAAAAAAAAAATTTGTTAGATGTTTTAAATAATTACAATGTTAAGTAAATAAATTTTAAAAAATTAATTAACAATAACAACAACTATACATAACATTAAAGCATATATTATATTTAATTTTATTTATGAGTAACCCGATGGTAGAGTTCATTCAAAAGATTGAGATTATGCAGTTTTAATAGATGTATATATTATCATATAATTCATAATAATCAATATATTATATCAACTTAGTATACAAATTATTATATCAAATTTAACAACAACATTATTGTTATATTTAAAGAATATATATTTGTAAAGATTCCAGCTATATAAATGCTTCTGCGCAACGCGCGGGCATTCGCCTAGTTATTTATATTTATCGTCCGTCCATATAAAACGTAGACATGTGTTATATTTAGTTACATATTTAATAAAATTGATAATATTTTAGTCCATTTGTTACCATTTAATGTGGATATATGAATAGTAGGAATAAAATTTTGGAGGATGTTTTATTTCTCATTTTCTTTTCTTCTTTTCAAAATGAGAAATTAAATATCTTTCTACTTTGTTTCTTATATATCTTTCTATCTATATCTATTTGAAATGATGACAAGTATATTAAAATATTATCAATCTTATAAATATGACATGTGTCATAGTTTCATTAGCTAGAAAGATAAGTTTTTTATCTTCAAAATATATCAACAACAAGGGAATTTTTCGTGTTAAGCCGCGACTTAGTAGACCACAATCTCTTATCTGCATTTGTAATCTTCAACTCTAAATATGTTTAATTGATTTGTTTACTATCTATAAAGATTTTATAGTCTTTTTTTTTCGGTTTTTCTTATTTTCATAGATTGTTTACTAAACACCTAACATTGATTGTTTACTCCACACCTAGCAGCAACTATCCTAAATTATATTTTATATGTGTCATCGATTCTCTTGTTTTCTGTCTTCGTTATACTTCGGTTCTAATATGAATTTTCATCAAGAATTATTTGAAGTAGAATATATCAAGGACCCAAATGATATATGTGAATTATAAACTTCCAAAGAAAGTGATGGAAATTTGTTAGTTTCACTTCATACATATCATTCTTTCAAACGACAAAAAGAAAAAACAAAACATAAAGCAAGATAATGCTTTTACAACTAAGCATAGAGCTCCGATGGAAGGCGTGGGGTCAAAAGCACCTCCAACGGCATCTTTTTAGGAATAGTCATTCCAGGGCTCTCAGCCATATCCACCGGAAGACCTCCTGGAAGATCCAAATGAAACGAATGAAGAAGACGAGCCAAAGTCAAATGAAGCACTTGAAGCCCAAACGTAGCCCCGGGACAAGAACGTCGACCCGACCCGAATGGCATGAGCACAAATTGTTGTCCTCTGAGGTCAACATGTTCATACTCAACACCCATAAACCTCTCGGGATTAAATTTAGATGGATCAGTCCAAATCGTATTATCCCTTTGAATCTTCCATACATTTACTATCAATCGAGTTCCAGCTTTCACATTATACCCAGAAACTATACAATCTTCTATCGCCTCCCTTGGTCCTAGCAGCGGACCCGCCGGATAAAGACGCAGAGTTTCTTTAATTACAGCTTGAAGAAATACGAGGTTTTTTATGTCGGATTCCTCGACTTGTCTGTCTTTACCTACTTCATCGTCTAACTCCTGTTGTAGTTTCTTTAGAGCATCAGGATGATTTAGCAACAATGAGATAGCCCACGTTAACGTCCCAGCTGTCGTGTCGCTACCTCCTAGAATCAATGCCTGTAGGATGCATGCATATATGCATATATGCCTCGAGTGTTATAATTAATAAACTAATTCTGAAATTGCATTTGTAAGTTACCATTATCATGTAAAATTATATAACTTACCAAGCATGTAGACTTGATGCTTGTATCTGAATCATGCTCGAAACCTGAGAGTTGACCTTCGTCTTCAAGTGACAACATCACGTCGATAAAATCTTTTACGTCGTCTTTATTTCTCTCTGCATCTGATTTCCTTCTTTGCCGATGTTCATCGAGCCACCCTCCAAGAACCAAATCCAGATCCTTTGCGGTTTTTTTCATCTCTTTCTCGTATCCATGTAAATCCAACCACCAAAAAAAGGGAATCGCGTCTGATACTACGAAAATGCCAATCAACCGGAAGAAATTGCTGATGGCTTTCTGACACCTGTCGGCCTCTTGGCCACCACCTCCAACACCAAAGTACCTCTTTCCGGCCACCATCATCACAACTATGTTTAACATCATGTATTCCAACCATTTATTCAGTTCGACAGCCACAGGCAGACGGCCATTTTCAGCCCATCTCCCGTACAGCTCTTTGATCCCAGAGTTGATCTCCGACGAACGGACATCTTTGAGCATCTCGAGGCGGCGGTTGGACAAGAGCTCAAGGGTGGCGATCTTTCGCATTTCGCGCCAAAAGGGAGTGTATGGGGCGAAGCCAAACACCGCATAATTATAGCCCATGTGCTTCACTGCGGCGGTTTTGGGCCGGGAAATTAGTGCTTTGTCGTTAATGGTGAAACATTCTTTAGCTACTTCCCAGCTGCTGACCACAAAAGCACGACGGGTTCCGAGCCGGATATTGAACGCTGGACCATATTTGTCTGCCATGGCTCCTAGTGTACGGTAGAGAAGCTGGTCACCGCCAAGTAGGTGGAGGTGTCCGATGATTGGCCATGCACCACCGAGTTCAGGAGCTTCCCCAACTATCGATTTGGACTTGATTCGACGGACAACTACAACGTAGAAGAGGAATACTAGAAAAATGAGTAACAAAATTAGTTCGACTGAATAATTCATTGTGCATGTATTTTTGTCGCATGCGGTGGAGAATATGTGGCATGGGAGAATACATGTATACATACAATATATATACGTGTGTGTTTGTGTTATGAATCATGCCTTGAATTAATGTCATGGAAGGTGAAGCTTTGTTTGGTTGGATTTTGGAGTTCTATACGAGGGACTTGGCAAATATTAAATACATACCTAATAGCAAACCGTAATTTGACTTTATTATTAAAATGTATAAATGTGACGTATGATTTATTCAACGGTTTGGATTTATCGAAAGTAATGTATGGTTTTTTAGTTTATCCCAATGGAAGTTATTGATCTGATAAGTTTGGTGGAAGACGTTCAAATATTTCTTTTCTTTCGAGAGAAAATATCAGATTGGATTTTATCCATGATTTGACGCATGTCAAAATATTATTTAATATGGACTGATTTTTTTAGATAAAACTTATATTGTTTGTGCCCACACCCATGTGTCTTATCTTTGGTGCTCTCATTTTTTACCATAGATTCATAATAATAATAATAATATAATAATAATAATATATTTTTATTATTATTCTTATTTGTTTTGGAATATGCAAGAATCTCGAGTATACAGTGGAAACGATCATGTGGTGCATTTAGTCGTGAAAAAATAAGCCGTTTTCCGGAAAAAAAAAATTTCAAAAACAAATAAGGATTTTGAAAATGGGTTTAGTTCGTCTTTCTTTAAGATTGCCACAGCACAGTTTTTTTCTTTCTCTTGTGCGACTGCCAAATATTGTTCCAAAGACGACTTCAAGTTGTCCATTTTGGTTATTAGTTTATCGATGTCACCTGAAGCATTTCTCGAACAACTTGTCGCCGTTTTTCCCTTCGCTTGGCTCGGTCTCTTTTCATAAGACGAGTGGCTCTTGGAGCCTCTAAAGGCTCCTCCTTATTGAGGTCAATCCTGACATGCGCATCAGACGATTAACTATGCGTCGTTTTAGATGTTTTGTTTTTTTAGAAGAACTACTTGTAAAGGTTTTAGAAGCATCGACCTCTTGCCATTTTTTGACAATTTCAAAATATTCCAAACATGTAGAAATTTGAAATCGGCTCATTTCTGATTCCGGTACACTTCAAGAGCTTTTTGCAAAATAGTTTTGTCGTTTGCGCCATTTTGTCATTGTCGTTTGACACTCGAAAACACCTCATTAAACTCTGTCACCACTTTGAAATTGGTTGTTTCCGACCACTGGATTTTCAGAAACATCCACCTGCCCAGGAGCTAACGCCTTTTCTTCGGCCGGTTTCCATTGTTTTGGAGTCATCCTTCCACTTATTTTGGGGTGGTGGATTCTCTTCCGGCTCCGATTTCGTTTCAGGGACGACTTCAGGTTCCCCTTTAGTTTGGAATTAGGTTTGGAAATTCATTAGGAAGGCGGAGAGATCTGATAATGGATTGAAGTCAGTTTTCATTTGAGATGAGAAGTTTATTTGTGGTTGGTTTTGAAATTTGAGTTGTCTTTGAAATTATGAATGATTTTGGAATTAAGGTTGGTTTTGGTATTGTGTTTGGTTTTGGTATTGAGGTTGATTTTGGGTTTGAAATGGGTAGTAAACACCACTAAAGTGTAAATTTGGTGGAGGATAAATTGACTGATCGTTTTGATTTTTGAACGAAGTTCGCTGAAGAAGGTGAAATGTTTAAGTTTTGGGTGTTTTTTTTTGGGTTTTTTTTTGAACTTTTGGGTTGGTAAGAAGAAGCCATTTTTTTTCAAAAAATTTGTATTGTTGAGTGAAAATATGAAGATGGTGAAGTGGAATAAAATATAAGAGGTAGTGGTATTTATATTGGATAAAAAGGGAGGATTTTTTAAAAAAAAAATTAAAATTAAAAATAGCCACAAGGACCCTCCAACGTTCACAAATATTTAACCCAATACACTCTCTCATCGGCAACTATTAGCCGAGTTGCCGAGTCGAGTTTGGCATGCCGAGGGCTCGACCCGGTGTTTGCCGAGCCAGCCGAGGTGCTTGCCAAAGCCACTTCCAGTAGCCTAATGAGGCACTACTCACACTGTAACACCCGGATCTCGGATGAGAAATTTAAGAGTTTTAATGCACTTTGGAGAACCTACTCGACAAGTTGGTTGGTCCCGACTCGTCGTGTATGAGCTGAGTTGGCCGCATAGAATATGAAGCCTACTCGTCGAGTCGAACGGTGGACTCGATGAGTTGAGTATGTGTAGTGAAACCCTAATTTCTCGGGGTTGTGTCCTATTTAAAGGACCTTAACCCCTCATTTCCACCTCACCAGCCTCCTTACTCCCCTGTATGAAACCCTAATCGTCCATATTGATCTAAGAGAGAAAGAGAGTTAATCCTTAAGCATGCTAGTATACTTTTGGAAGAGAAAAAAAGAGTATCAACGCTTGGAAACGAGAAGGGAATGTTGGATCTGGTGTCATTTCATCTATGGCTTCTGTTGAAGATAAAAAGTCCCCACCTTGCTCCTTATTGTGATTAGATCTTGTTTTATGGAGTTTTAGGGCTTTTTCCATCTTCCCTAGAGACTTTGAGTGTGTTGAGCTTACCAAGAGGTCGAGACTTCAGATCTGGACCTTGTGAGGTCTCTAGAGCCCAAAGGTCCCACCTTTATCCAACTAGAGTATAGCTTTTATTCTTAAGACCCTAAATGGAACTTGTATTGGCATTTTAAGCCCTAAGAGCCATGCATGGACGTAAAGCTTACAGCTTTACGTGGTATCTCAGCCTTAGGAGGCTAGAACTAGAGTTTGGGGTTGTAAATCTGCCTTAAAATGTCTGAATGGGAAAAAGGTCTGAAGGGACTCGACGAGTCGATGAGCTGACTCGACGAGTCGGTTAGGGTTTACCCGATGCTTTGGACGCGTGACTAACTCAACGAGTTGAGATGGTTTTACCTATCTCTGGATTCAGAGTGGACTCGACGAGTTGATGAGACAACTCGACGAGTAGGTGGGGTTCCCTGGCCTTTTGGACGTTGCATGGACCTGACTAGTTGGCTAGCAACTCGGCGAGTAGAACCGGGTTTTCACGATTTACTGAGTTCTGAGGGACTTGACGAGTTCATGAATTGTACTCAGTGAGTTAAGTCAACATGGACTGTTGACTCGAGTGTTGACTTTAGGGTTTGGTCAAGACAAGGATTATGGGGACCGTAGAGGGGTAAAATGGTCTTTTACCCATCCCAAGAGTTAAAGAGAGAAAATAGCATTGATTTATTTAGAGTTGTTATTGGAATGTTAATTAGAGATAATTATCATATGTGTTAGGCGGAGGCTAGATCGGTGATTCATGTACGAGGTTTATTTGCTTGCTTACGAGGTGAATCTTCTTACTATACTTACCTAAAGTGGTAATCTTTGTGTGACCGGAGGGTCTTATGTGCTTATATTGAGTATTGTGATATCCTGCATTATGTCTTTGTGATTTATGATGTGTATTATTCTGAGCTTACTGAGTTAGGAAAGGAGGGTCCACCCGAGTTGTGGGACCGAAGGGTCCCACTGAGACACATTGACCGGAGGGTCTTATTCGAGCATAGCTATGAGAGGCTAATGAGATATGTGTGGTATTTTAGGGAACTCACTAAGCTTCGTGTTTACCGTGTTATGTGTTATGTGTTTCAGGTACTTCTCAAGATTACGGGAAGGCGCCAGTTTGATTGTACACACGAGATGGAGTTTGTTTTGAGGATCTTGGATTGTGTTTAAACAATTTATGAACATGTGTTTTTGATAAATTGTCATTTTGGAGAGTTGTGAATCATGTTTATGAGAATTATATGATTTATAAAATGAAAATTTTGTTTGAAAATTTATGGTGTTACAAGTTGGTATCAAAGCCTTGGTTTGAGGGATTCAGATTTACTCTCGGGTATGTATGGACACAAACTGAGGATTTGAGAAAAAATTTCTAAAAGAAATGATTTTTCTAAAACAAGTAAGAGTTTAAAGAGAAAACGAGATGAAGCAGTGTATACAATCAGCCAGAGCCCGAGCGGTGATTTCCCAAAATACCATTATTTGTTTGCATGATAAGATATTTATGAGATATTAGAGCCGCATGCCAGAGGATAGGGTAGGTATTATAGAAATTAGGGATAGAGTTGCATGATTCATGATGCCTTAGCCTAGGGAATGCTATTGATGGATATTACCTACTATTTGCTCTATATGTGCTGAGTCAGTGGAACGTCCGTGTTTCGAGGCTAAGCATTGATGCGATGATGTAATAGTCTAAGTCAACCATTGTAACTCATTTTAAAGTAATAAAGATGAATTACCTGAATATTATTTGAATTATGTGATTTTTTGTGATTATTACTTGATTATAATAATATAATAATTAAAGGACAAAAATAAGCGTCAAAATTAAAGTGTGAGATAAACCCGATATCTTTACATAAAGTTATAGTGGTCGTGACAAGGATTCCAGACATATAAGGAGCGCCGAAATCCGAGTTACCACGAAGAAGTTATGACTCGTCGAAGTTTCGCGACGGAACCGGCGACGCCGGGAGGCGTAAAAAAAGTGAATTTGCGATAGAAGACTTTTTGGCCTTAGTAATCTAAACCAAAGTCGCAGAATATGTTAAACCAAGAACATCCATAAAAAGAACGCCCAAATCTGACTTCGTATGAAGAAGTTATGATTTTTCTAAGATTCGGCTTAGAAGTGCACGACCCGAAACTCGAATTTTAGTTCGAGCGGTTTTTGGCTTACGCAGCCTAAATGAGAGTTGAATATCTCATTAATAGGAATTCAACGATAAAAATACAGTCGAAAACGGAGTCCATATGTAGAAGTTATGAATTCTAGATGGTGGTTTAGCAGTGTAATCTTCGCATACTATTAAATTTAAAATCGGTCAAGAATTAGCCGATGGAGTCTAAAGGAAAGTTGTAGATCATGTCCCCAACTACACGTGGATATAAAGAACGTCAAAAAGGGAGCTCGTATGAGAAAGTTACGGGGTTTAGAAGTTGGCAGGGTGCTGCAGCGAAATGGGTGACGTGGCGCAATCTGATGACGAAACGTGGCACCAACTCGACGAGTTGGGGTCAGAAACTCGGCGAGTTGGAGCTTTTTCCAGCCTATAAATACCACCCGAGAGCTCCTTCGTTTCTCACACTTTTTACCATTTCTTTCCCTCTCTACTTACTCTCTAAACACCGAAAACACCCCCAAAAGCCTAGGCAACTTCCCTAGCACTTGAAGAAAGCCCCGGAGCGCTAGAAGGCTCTGAGAAAAAGAGTTTTTCGTTTTGAAACTCTGCCTGCGCAGACCCCGGTTTTCAAGCAAACTTCTTAGTTTCGTCAAAGAAGATTGTTTTTAGAAGCGAGGTGCGGTCCGAATCACTTCGTATCAGGTGAGTGTATAGTCACTTTCATCTTACACATAGATATGAAGTATTTTATATAAATTATGTGCTATGTGTATATATATGCTATATGTTTACGTGAGATGTTTGTTGGATGAAAGATCTATACTTCTTTCTTTCAGATCTGAAACTTTTTCCTTTAGATCTACACTTTCTCATCTCAGATCTAAACTGTATACTTTGAGATCTATGTTGGACGAAAGATTTGAACTTCTTTCTTTCAGATCTGAAACTTTTTCCTTCAGATATACACTTTCTCATCTCATATCTAAACTTTTTCTTCATATCTAAATTGTATACTTTGAGATCTATGTTGGATGAAAAGATATGAACTTCTTTCCTTCATATCTGAACTTTTTTCTTCAGATCTAGAGCGTATATGTATTTTATGCTTTGAAAGTTATGTTGGATGAAAGATGTAAACGTTATTTTTCAGATCTAGACTGTATAAATATGTTATGCTTTGAAAGTTATGCTGGATGAAAGATGTAAACATTGTTTTTCAGATCTGGACTGTGTATGTATTTTATATCTACAAATATGTTGGGTAGAACAATGGGTAGATGAAATAGATGATGTGTGTTAAAATGATGAGAGGCCTCGATGTTTATGATGTTTAAGATGATCTAGTCGTCTAGCGGAGTATAGATGACGACCACGAACTTTTCTAAGCAGTCCAGATGAATGCTAGCAGGCTCGCAACCTGTAAGTGTTTTTGAAGATGTACTCCATCCCCCCACCCATGGTTGCCTTACGGACACATATGGCTGAGGAATCCCCTTAGCAGTAGTGCCCATCCCGATGAAATTCCTTAGGATAGGTCTGTTATAATAGACGCTTTAGGGACGTAAAGTAAGGATAACGGGAACGGGTAATCGGGCTAGTGATTTGATGAAAATAAATAATGAACTTATTATTGTGGGTTGAAAACCCTATATGCTCACCAGGATCCCCAACCTGACCCACTCAGTTTCTTGTATTATAGGTAGTGGCAAAAGTATATTTGGATGATTTGACGAGAGATTACGGATTTGAGGCCAGATAGTGTCTTGTGGCCTAAGATGTTTATTTCTTTTTAGTTTATGCTTATGGTCTGTATCGATGATTGAAATCCTAAGTTTTTATAATGCAATGAAAATACAATTCTTTAAGAAATTCTTTGATAAAATTTATATCATATTTTGTTTTGGGAACAAATTCCGCAATACTTTTCTTAAGAAGTTACTCTGATTTTTATTAAAAAGCATAAACGAAATTGGTCTTTTCTAGCCATAAAAATGGGGATGTCACATTCAGAGTACCCAACAAGAATCTTTTAGTGGGAGCTTTGAGTAGAGGAGTAATCTAGGAGAGATACCTAGATGTGTATGTGAGGAATCTACTGAGAGAGTAGTTGGATACCCACGAGAGGTAGGGTTGCCTGAGTTCGGTAATACCTTTAGAGTTGCGGATAGAGCGAGTGGAGTTGTATGCTAGAGTTGTTTTATGTGTTGGTGGAGGTGATTCAATGCTCGAATGCTACTTGCTTTGTGCTTTGTGGAAATTTTGAAGATAGGAGACAGCTACTGAGTGAATATGACGATATTCAGGAGGTAGATAGCTGGCATCATGAGGAGTTCTTTAGCAGCTGATGGCAGAAAAAGTATGAGAACCTAGGAAGAGCCTAGGGAGTGACCTTAGTCAAATAAGTACGTTGATGAAGGAGAGTATTCGCTGTAGAGCGAACATGTGTAACGAGATTGGTAATCAAGAAGGTTGACCAGCTACCTAGGAAATCTGGGACGATCCGTGTGGAAAGTATGGGTAGATGTAGCAGGTAGTATGGGCCCGTACTACTGAAAGCAGAGGACCCATACTCGAAACAGGGAAAATTCCAGAGGTTCTAACTAGCAGATTGAGGAGAGATAACATGGTTCGGGTACCATGATTCGTAGCAGAGTGTGTTTCCATCTTTACAAGTTATCCGAAGATGGGTGTTCGTACTGAGAATGGATATGGTAAACTGTGGGGCTAGAGGTCCATGTCGATTGAACCTCGATAGAGTGTATCTTGCAAGGAAAATTGAGTTTAGATCTCGAAGAGTTTGACTGATGAGCGACCAGTTAGAGTCGAAGGATTTGAGGAAGAGTGGAGATGATATGATATTGCTGTCTCGGTTGAGCGATCGGCGGATGGTTAAGATGTTACTTCTTTGACAAGAATTACACTACTTCCGCTTCTCGTGTGGAGAGAAAGAGATGGATGAGGACAAGGAGATGTCTTAGTCAAGTAGGGCATACTTCTTAGCAGCAGTTTCAGGGAATCAAGAGGAGTATATCTGGGTGGTGGCCCTCTTTGCCTACGTTGTGTACCGACTATGAGAGTGAGGTCTCTTGTTTTTATGATCATCCACGCGATGGGATGTTGGTTGAGGGATCCGAGACGAAGTGTGTGATAGTGCATTATTTCTAGATTGAGAGTCGTGACTAATTCACGATAGCTGGGATATCTAGCAGTGTGTCGGTATGAGATTTCCGGATGACTAAACGTTGGGAGGATGGATTTCATCTGAGATTTGAGATAATTGGAATTACTTGGTCTCTATCAGGAAGATCATCGAGTGTTACGTTGTACGTTCCAAGAGTCAAGTGTGATGTACCTGGAGAGACAATTTGTGAAGTAGACTGTTGGTATGCCAATTGGTGATGGTTTGAACCATGAGTGTGGGAGAATTAGGTATTCTAATGAGAGGATCAGCGAACAGTTCAAGTACGGTTAGAGAATTGGTAATGGAGATCTGCGGTACGGACACATGAGACTTGGTTTATTGGGGATAAGTCAAGGTGCAGAGCGAGATGATGCATGTTGTAGTGGTTGAGTCCGAGGCGGTTGGATCGTTTAGGTCCAGTTTCGACTATTGAGAATTTCTTGTTCGATATATGGGTTGTTATAGGTACTCCGAGATGGGCAACAGTTGATTTGGCAACCAACTTTAGAGTCGGTATGAGTATTCTCGCATGGTTTTTGAGCAGTAGAGGATGGGGTTTCAGATTGTCGTCAACGTGTTCTTAGTCATTGACGATTCCTCTGTGTCTCAAATTGTGAGTTGTAGTATTTCGAGGTTACGAGTTGTGCGAGTGGAATATCAGTGGTTGAGGCAAGACATTATGATATTCTGAGAGGGTGTATTGTGGCGTCCGAGTATGATGTCGTGAGAAGAAGATCAGTGGTCGAGGCAAGACATTGTGAGATTTTGAGAGGGTGTACTACGGTATCCAAGTATAATGCCGTGAGTGGAAGATCAGTGGTTGAGGCAAGACATCGTGAGGTTCTTTGATGGTCTACCGTGGTATCCGAGTATGATGCCCTAAATTTTGAATTATTTTGAGACTTGAGTTGTGAGATGGCAAGTGGAGTACCAAGTGACTATTTTTTGTTCCAGTGGGATCCCTTCAGCTAATTGTCATCAAACGGTATTATCCAAAAATGTGAATTACAGCGAGAGAAAGTGTTTTGTTGCAATGATTGTCGTCAAAAGTAGTGATACTTAATTTGGGTTGGTATGTGTACCTATTTATGATTGGACTGTGGATCATGAGTTACGGAAATCAGTGGGATGATGACTCGAGGATGATATTTTGGGGTGATAAAAGAGCGAGTGGATCCGAGTGCGAGTAAGCACTTGTGACTGTCATGGAATAACCTTGGGGTGAGCCCACGGCGAGCGAGAGAGTGTTGTGGAACTGCGGGGAGCTCTAGCTTTCACGATTCAGTAAGAGTGTGTCATAAGCATACGGGGAGCTGTAGTGTTCACGAGTCAGAAAGAGAGAGTATCGTATGACTACGAGGAGCCATAGCAATGTCAGAGAGAGAGAAAGTATTGTATGACTGCAGGGAGACGTAGCATACATGAGTCAGAGAGGGGGTATCGGAAGACTGCAACGAGCTGTAGCATTCATGAGTCAGCAAGAGAGAGAGAGTATAGTAAGACTACGGGGAGCCGTAGCACATGTTAGTCAGTGAGAGAGTGTTGTATAACTTCGGGGAGCCGTAGCCTTTACTAGTAATGGTGTGACACATAAGGGCTCTCAGGTCTAGGTAGCTTTGCCAAATGAGTCTGTGGGAACCTGGTGGCCGAACCAGGGGCCAGACTGGGGTCTCAACAAGGGTCAGAAACCGTGGTGTTTTGAGTTAGAGAGGGGTTGTCGCAAATCGGGAGGATCGAGGTGTAACGCATGCGTAGGTTCGTGGGACATGGGTCACGAGATGAGTACTAGGTTGGGACGAGTGGTTCTAATTCTGTGTCGGACTAGACTCTTGTGAGCGAGTTTGGCTCTATCTGTGTGGAGGACGAGTAGGTTGGGATTTCGGAGTTTTCAGAAGGATTTCATTATGAGTGGTATGTGCTTCCCAAATGATGTTTTAGACTTGGGTGAATCGGTTCGTTGGTTTGAGGTGGACCACGATGCGCATGAAGTATTAAGTAGTAGACGATCGAGGTCGTATGTGGGGTGAGATTTCAAATCGGTTGTGGTATTCGCTTGAGGTATAGTGAACTTAATGATTTGATTCGTCATGACAAGTTGAGATAGCTCTGGTTAGAAGAAATTTTGCACGTTGTTTTGTTGAGGGTACAAGGGGTAGTCTTGGAGATTCAACTGTCGAGTCGGGAGCTGACCCGGCATTCCGTGTTGGACAGAGCATTTGAGAGTGATTTGGGGGTTTTATGAGTATAGATATCAAATGTAACACCCCGTTTATTTAATAAATAAATAAACAAATTAATGAATGAATAGTAGCCCTAAGATAAATAATTATATAACAAGGTATTGGTCTCGTGGGTTAATTGTTACAATTTTAAAAGTCAGGGGTTAAAAATCCTAGTTCGGGATTAAATTTGAAAGGATTTCGGAAGTCAGGGTGCATTTGGTAATTAATGGACTTAAATTGAAAATATTTGAAGGCTTAATGGGCTTATTGGTAATCTAGGGATTTATTATGAAAGGAATTTATGGGATCAAGGTTTGAAAGGTAAGTTTTGGATTCAGTTTGTAAAGATCTCTGAGGGCAGGGTCTGTTTGGTATGTTTTGAATTTAAGTTGAAGTAGTTTTGGGAAGGAGGGACCGAATATGTAAATTTAGGTTAATTTTTAAACAGGACGGGAGTTTAAGAACCGTCCATTCCTCCTATATATGGAAGCATCGTTCAAACCAAAACCCTAGGGTCGCCACTCTTCAGCCGCCACCATCGCTTCAGAGCACCTTGTCAGCCGGTTGCATCACCAAACCATACCTCCGCCGCTACAACGTCGTCGAGTGTTGCCATCACACGCTTGTTGTCGGAGACGTCGGGGGTAACCGGAGGACCACCTAGGAGAGAGGAATCGTTGTGTTCGTTGCTGATCGAGTCGCGAACTACCGAGAAGTCACTGGTAAGGTCATCTGCCGCTTCTTCTTCCCATTCCCTTCGTCCTTTTCGTATTTTGACGTCTTGCTTGGCGGCTGTGGGCATCGACGACCATTGAACCACCATTTATGCCGTTCCGACGACCACAACCTCCTAGTCGGTGGTTGGATGGGTTGATCTCGAGTCGTTTCATGTAGGTGTTGTTGCCACATGTTGTATGTGTAAGCTTAGACTTAGAAACCCAACGCCACCACCTCATGGTGGTGGCTACCACCGTGTTCTGCCGCCCATTTTCGCCACCAGCCACCGTAGGAGGTGGTTGTGTGTCTGTTTATTATTATTTGTGAAGTAGTATGTGTGATTTTTGGACAGGAACCACCACCATCACCATTAGAAATGGTGGCTACCACCATTGTGCCGCTGCTGTTGTTTTCGGACCTCCGCACGCCACCATAAGGTGGGTGATCGTGTGCATTCCCGAGCAGGAGACGTATTTTGTGGTGTGTGTTTTGTCTAGCCGGAAAACCAAGAAAGCCACCACCACACGAGCCACCGTCGGCCACCACTAGGGTGGCTATGTGTGTGTTTATGTTAGGTAGTGTGTGTGTTTATTTTGGATTAAATCTTTGTAATTTTAATTAGCAAAAAGAATAAGGAAAAACAACTCAAAACCACCACCGTAAGTTGGTGGCCGCCGCCGTGAGCCGCCATTGACCACCACTACCCGAGGTAGTAGTGGGTGGTGCCCCACTAGCAAAACCCTAATTGACCTAATAAAACCCTATTGGGCTTAAAGATTTGTTGTGGGCCTATTGGGACATGTTTGGGTGGGAAACCCTAATTGGGGTTTAGAAAAACCTAATTTTAGATATGTGGGCCTTGGACTTATTGGACCCACTTTTGGGCCATCGGGATTGGGCTATGTGTTAAGCCCAACTACTCCATATCATTTATCTAGTAGATTAAAGGACTTAATGGATTAAGTCCTTAATGGGTTAAGTGAGAAACACTTAACCCTAATTGTCATTTTATGTGAAACTCTAATTTCACTTGGGCCTTAGGTTGGGCCTTTCTATTGGGCTTTGATGATTAGGATGATAATGGACCATCCAAGAACAAGCAATTGGGCTAGAATAATTTAATCGGCCTAGGGTAAGGCCCATGTAAGGGGTTTGGGACCAATTTGGAAAATTAGGCCATAGATGGGCCTTTATGATTATGAGATATTGGGCCATTAGAAATACCAAATGTTGGACTGGACTTTTTGGTTGGGCCTCAGAATGAGACCATGGGAAGGTTTGGGCCCAATTTGGAAAATTGGGCCATATGTTGGGCTTTGAGCCATATTTGGACTTTTGGGCATTTGGTTTGGGCCTTGGGCTTGAATCAAGCTAAGAAACGGATAAGCGGTCTTTTACCCCAAGCATGGACTTGGGTATATATGATGGAACGCAATTATTAATTAGGTGATATTTTGATGTTGACACACTCGGGAATCTGTCATCCAGCAGCTAGGGTTTTGTCAACAGGACTTCAGCAGTGTGAGGTGAGTTTTACTCTAGTAGGAATGGGTGTAAGGCACCAATGTCGGCCCGTTTATGTAGTTGCAGTATGTCGGGGTAAGCCCGATGCAATTTATATGTTTCCGGCCTTCAGTCCGATGTCAGGGCGGTCCCGAGAAGTAGTTATGTATGCTTGATGTCTTTGTGATTCATGCATGTTTATGTTATGTGCTATATGTTCCGGGCTTTGGTCCGATGTCGGGCAAGCCCGATGCAATATATGTGATTATGTTATATGTTTATGTTTATGTTATGTTTAGTTTATACCGGACTTCGGTCCCGATGCCGGGCGGGGCCCGATGCAGTGGGCGGGGCCCGGTGCAGTGGGCTTGGACCAAGTTATGTCGAACTTCGGTCCGATGCCGGGCGGGGCCTGATGCAGTCGGCAAGGCCCGATATTTATTATATGTGTTATTGTATGGTATGTGGTAGTTTGGGGGAGCGCACTAAGCTTCATGCTTACAATTTTCAGTTTTGGTTTCACCTCTTAAGTTTTCAAAAGCGGAGCTCGGGAAGATTGCAGTGCACACACCATTTGTTCAGCCTGGGATGTTTATACTCTGATATGTTTAATAGATGTTATGTTATTTTTGAGATGCACGACTTATAACTTTTATATGTCAAGAGATAATTATGGTTAAGTTACTGATTTAAAATAAAATTTTCAGACTGTAGTTTTAGGATGTTTCATCAGAGGATAGTTTCGAGCGGGCAAGATCATTTTATTGTGTTTGAGGACAAAGTATTGAGGCTCATTTTTTAAGATGGGTTCTAATATCAGTACAGGTGGTGGGTCCCTGGAGAGATGTGACCCTTTCGTTCCTTTTGAACTACGATCTGGATCGATTGGTATATCTGACATGGGTGATTAGTAGCCAATTATTGGTTAACGACTATTTTCTATCAGTCGCAACAAGAAAATCCGAGTCGGCAGTGTGTTATCAGGATCTGTTAGTCGATGGGCGAGTAACAGGTTGATATCTTGCATGGGCGGTCTAGCAGAGAGACAAACCACTAGATTTTCCAGATTCTGGAGAGTCAGAACTGGTACCGCAGAGGCATAGGGGTCCATCCTACTTCGGGATTGGGACTTCCTGATTAGGTTCGGGGGTCTTGGAAGGGAGATTCTTGTATGATATGAGATTTTTGGTGGTGCTTCTCGGGGTATTGGGTTTGATCTATGTGTTGTCAAGGAGCAATTTTGAGGGCGAAACCTAATTCAAGTGGGGGAGAATTGTAACACCCCGCATCCTGGATGAGAAATTTAAGAGTTTTAATGCTGTTTGGAGAACGTACTCGACGATTTGGTTGGTCCCGACTCGTCGTGTAGGAGTCGAGTTGGCTGCGTAGAATATGAAGCATACTAGTCGAGTCAAAGGGTCGACACGACGAGTTGAGTCTGTGTAGTGAAACCCTAATTTCTCGGGGTTGTGTTCTATTTAAAGGACCTTAAGCCCTCATTTCTGCCTCACCAGCCTCCTTATTCCCCTGCGTGAAACCCTGATCGTCCATATTGATCTAATAGAGAAAGAGAGCTAATCCTTGAGCCTGCTAGTGTACTTTTGGAAGAAAATAGAAGAGTATCAAGGCTCGGAAACAAGAAGGGACTGTTGGATCTGGTTTCATTTCATCTATGGATTCTGTTGAAGGTAAAAAAAATCCCCACCTTGCTCTTTATTGTGATTAGATTTCGTTTTATGGAGTTTTAGGGCTTTTTCCATCTTCCCTTGAGACTTTCAGTGTATTGAGCTTACCAAGAGTTGAGACTTCAGATTTGGACCTTGTGAGGTGCCTAGAGTCCAAAGGTCCCAGCTTTATCTAGCTAGAGAAGAGCTTTTATGCTTAAGAACCTAAATGGAACTTGTTTTGGCATTTCAAGCCCTAAGTGTCATGTATGGACGTAAAACTTGCAGCCTTACGTGGTATATCAGCCTTGGGAGGATAAATCCATAGTCTAGGGTTGTAAGTCTGTCTTAAAACATCTGAATGGGAAAAGGGTATGAAGAGACTCGACGAGTCGTTGAGCTGACTCGACGAGTTGGTTAGGGTTTACCCGATGGTTTTGACGCGTGACAGGCTCTCCGAGTTGATGAGACCACTCGACGAGCTGAGAGGGTTCACTCGTCTTTGGATTCTGACTGGACTCGATGAGTTGATGAGACAACTCGACAAGTAGGTGGGATTCGTTGGGCTTCTAGACGCTACATGGACTCGACGAGTTGGCAAGAAACTCGGCGAGTAGAACCGGGTTTTCGCGATTTACTGAGTTCTGAGGGACTCGATGAGTTCATGAATTGTACTAGGCAATTTTAGTCAACATGGACTGTTGACTCGAGTGTTGACTTTAGGGTTTGGTCAAGACAGGGATTTTGGGGACCATGGAGGGGTAAATTGGTCTTTTACCCATCCCAAGCATTAAAGATAGAAAATATCAATTTCTTATTTAGAGTTGTTATTGGAGTGTTAATTAGAGATAATTATCATATGTGTTAGGCGGAGGTAGGGGTGTAAGTGAGCCGAGCTACTCGCGAGCTACTCGGGATCGACTCGTTAAAAGATCAACTCGAGATCGAATTAAACGAGCCCGAGCCGAGCTCGAGCCCAAATATGAGGCTCGTTTATTAAACGAGCTCGAGCCGAGCTTCAGCTAGTGGGCTCGTGAGCCTAAATGAGCCTAAACGAGCCTATATATATATACATATATATATATATATGTGTGTGTGTGTGTGTGAGAGAGAGAGAGAGTGTGTATATATAGGCTCGTTTAAGCTCGTTTAGGCTCGCGAGCTCACTAAATTGTTCACAAGCCGAGCTCGAGCTTCATTTTAAGGCTCGAATCGAGCTCGAGCTTCTTCAAATTAAACGAGCCGAGCTCGAGCTTGGTTAGGCTCGGGCTCGGCTCGGCTCGTTTACACCCCTAGGCGGAGGCTAGATTTGTGATTTGTGTATGAGGTTTATTTGCTTGCTTACGAGGTGAGTCTTCTCACTATACTTACCTAGAGTGGTAACCTTTGTGTGACCGGAGGGTCTTATGTGCTTATATTGAGTATTGTGATATCTTGCATTATGTCTTTGTGATTTATGTTGTGTATTATTCTGGGCTTACTAAGTTAGGACCGGAGGGTCCACTCGAGTTGTGGGACTGGAGGATCCTATTGAGAAACATTGACCGGAGGGTCTTATTCGAGCATAACCATGAGAGTCTAATTAGATATGTGTGGTATTTTGGGGAACTCACTAAGCTTCGTGCTTACCGTGTTATGTGTTATGTGTTTCAGGTACTTCTCAGGATCACGGGAAGACGCCGGTTTGAATGTACACATGAGATGGAGTTTGTTTTGAGGATCCTGGATCGTGTTTAAACAATTTATGAACATGTATTTTTGATAAATTGTCATTTTGGAGAGTTATGAATCATGTTTATGAGAATTATATGATTTATAAAATGAAAATTTTGTTTGAAAATCTACAGTGTTGCAAGTTGGTAACAAAGCCTTGGTTTGAGGGATTCAGATGTACTCTCGGGTATGTCTGGACTCAAACTGAGGATTTGAGAAAAAATTTCTAAAATAAATGAATTTTCTAAAACAAGTAAGAGTTTAAAGAGAAAACAAGACGGAGCGGTGTGTACAATCAGCCAAAGCCCGAGCGGTGATTTCCCAAAATACCGTTATTTGTTTGCATTATGAGATATTTATGAGATATTAGAGTTGCATGGTAGAGGATATGATAGGTATTTCTGAAATTAGGGCTAAAGTAGCCTGATTCATGATTCCTTTGCCTAGGGAAATCTATTGATTGATATTACCTGCTATTTCCTCTGTATGTGCTGAGTAAGAGTACCTAGCAAGAATCTTTTAGAGGGAGCTTTAAGTAGAGGAGTAACCTAGGAGAGATACCTAGATGTGCATGTGAGGAATCTACTGAGAGAGTAGTTGGATACCCACAAGAGGTAGGGTAGCTTGAGTTCGGTAATACCTTTAGAGTTGCGGATAGAGCGAGTGAAGTTGTATGCTAGAGTGGTTTTATGTGTTGGCGGAGGTGATTCGATGCCCGAATGTGGCTTGCTTTGTGCTTTGTGGAACTCTTGATGATGGGAGACAGCTACTAAGTGAATATGATGATATTCAGGAGGTAGATGGCTGGCATCATGAGGAGTTCTTCAGCAGCTGATGGCAAAAAAGTGTGAGAACCTAGGAAGAGCCTAGGGAGTGACCTTAGTCACATGAGTACACTGATGAAGGAGAGTATTTGTTGGAGAGCGAACATGTGTAACATGATTGGTGATTGAGAAGGTTGAGCAGCTACTTAGGAAATCTAGGACGATCCGTGTGGAAAGTTTGGGTAGATGTGGCAGGTAGTATGGGCCCGTACTACTGAAAGCAGAGGACCCATACTCGAAACGGGGAAAATTCCAAAGGTTCTGACTAGAAGATTGAGGAGAGATAACATGGTTCGGGTACCATGATTCGTAACAGAGTGTGTTTCTATCTTTACCAGTTATCGGCAATGGGTGTTCGGACTTAGAATGGATATGGTAAATTGTGGGGCTAGAGGGCCAAGTCGGTTGAACCTCGATAGAGTGTATCTTGCGAGGAAAATTGAGTTTAGATACCGAAGAGTTTGACTGGTGAACGGCCAGTTGGTGTCGTAATATTTGAGGAAGAGTGGAGATGATATAATATTACGGTCTGGGTTGAGCGATTGACCGATGGTTAAGATGTCACTTCTGTGACGAGAATTACACTACTTTCGCTTCTCGTGTGGAGCCAAAGAGATAAAGAGCTTCCGGTATCATAGTTTGAGGTAAACCCCGTGGGGTAGTATATAGTTGCGATATTTTCACCAGAGTAATTATGGTATGTTTGCTGCGAGGTATTTCTTATAGCGCGAGAGAGTCATCAGTGGGGACTGTGATGGATGAGGACAAGGAGATGTCTTAGTCGAGTAGGACATACTTCTTAGCAGAAGTTCCAGGGAATCAAGAGGAGTATATAGGGGCGGCGGCCCTCGTTGCCTACGTTGTGTACCGACTGTGAGAGTGAGGTCTCTTGTTTCTATAATGATCTACGCGATGAGATGTTGGTTGAGGGATCCAAGATGAAGTGTGTGATAGTGCATTATTTCCAAATTGAGGGTCGTGACTAATTCAGGATAGCTAGGATATCCGGTAGTGTGTCGGTATGAGATTTCGGGTTGACTAGAGGCAATCATGTTGGGAGGATTCTGAGGATTTCATCTGAGATTCGGGACAATTAGAATTGATTGGTCTCTATCGAGAAGAACATCGAGTGTTACGTTGTACGTTCCAAGAGTCAGGTGTGATGTACCTGGTGAGACAATCTGTAGAGTAGACTGTTGGTATGCCAATTGGTGATGGTTCGAACCCTGAGTGAGGGAGAACTGGGTATTCTAATGAGAGGATCAGCGATCGATTCAAGTGTAGTTAGAGAACTGGTAACGGAGATCTGCGGTACAGACACATTATACTTGGGTTATTGGGGATGAGGCAAGATGCAGAGCGAGATGATGCACGTTGTAGTGGTTGAGTCCGAGGCGGTTGGCTCGTTTGGGTCCAGTTTCGACTATCAGGAAGTCAAAACATGCAAATTGAAACACAAGAATAATACTAATCCTATATGGCCCCAACCACTTTTAAGAGTAAATAAAACACCTTTTATTTAAACACCATATTTATTACTCATTATTCATAGGATAATGTTTCGAATAATCAACTTTATACTTGAATCAAAACAATAGTCATGCCATGCTCCAAGCATGCACACTATGTTTTCCTAAACAATAGCTATGCTATACTCCATGTATGCACACTATGTTTGTCTATGATCCTTACTTTGTGGAATAGATCAATTGAAGATAATTCCAATGGTTCTCATTTAACAATCCCAAATCCTTATCGTAAATGTAAGAATTCCAAATTCCTACCATTTACCGAAATCTGTTAGATTCTAAACTTAAATGCATTGATCATCTTGTAATGACTATGCATAAAGTAACAAAGACTTGTCAACTGACATTTACAAAGTATTCCAATGGAGAGCAATTCCATGGAAATGAAGTCTCAAATTCAAAGTAAATTCCTTTGAACATCCTTCTTGCATTAAGTTTTCTAATCTTACATAGATTTAATGAATAACTTCCACCTATGGAAGCATTTCCACATTCCTATTTTGACTATAACTTATGAACAAGAGTTTCCGCCTTTTAGAATATGTCAATATGGTCCTTCCAAAACTTTACACCATACTTCCAACTGTCCATGAGAAACCAATCTTTGGTAAACCTCAGATTGTCCTCGACAATTGCTTAATCATTTTATTCATATCCAATTCTAGACCTTTCCCCTCTTAATGCCATAGGCAATTGGAAAATTTAGAAAGGATAAATATTATAGTACATGTAATCGATCCTATACCTAAAGCATATGGGACACGATTCATGATGTATCACATAAAGACATGATCCTAGACCAGTCTTTTGCTACAATATTTTTTATAAATTGCCATATTTTCATAATTCGACTATGAAGAGGGATGTTGTAATCATAATTGAATTTTGAGAACACAATATATATAGAATTTCCTTATGTTGAACCATTCCAACATAAAATTCATATATATATATATATATATATATATATCCTTGACTAAAGATGATTAAAATCTCAATCTAAGCTTTTTAGAATTGAAATGAAGTATAATTTCCTCTTCCTTAATTATAGCAAAACAACTTTTCCCAATTGAAACTTTTGTTTTCTATAATTAACAGTTAACATAATAATCATGCTCCCACTAACATGATAATTATTAACATAACACTTATACTCCCACTAGCTTTTACATGTATCCAAAAATCAGCTGGAGTTCTAGAAATAAATACTTTATTGACTTTCTTACCAAAGTTTAGATTTCTGATATGAGATGCTTTGATAAGACTTTATCAAAATCATACACCTTTCCTTAGATAGCTCACATGTGTGTCTAAACAATTTCTAGAACTGTGAAAATGGATGTCGTGATCATAGTCTCAATTTTTTAGACCTTTGCTATTTCTCACAAGTCCATGTTAGTGTGCCGGTTAACCACACATGCTCCACTAACGACTTTAAGAATGCAAATATCACAATTGCTATCTACTTAAAATCTTTTTACTGAAAGCGTTTCCTCGCCATCATTTTCATGAATTGGAGAGAAACCTTATGACACTTAGATTTTATGGTGTATGTGTTCCTATCTATGTGAGTTTGTCATAACCATAATCACAAGACAAGTTTAGTGACAAATCCAAGCTCATATGGACTGGACCTGTTCAATCTAAATTTCTCGCCACCTGGCAGCACAAGGGCCTACCATTGCTTCCAGGTTGTTATGCAACCAAATGATAACTCATAGAGCTCACAAGCACAATCAACTTTAACTAGAATGGGCACAGAGACAAGAATATGTGAACACGATAGGTTACAAACCTTAAGTCGTGTGCTAGTAATAAACAACAGGTTTTATTCTTGATTAGTTCTTGAAACTCTTTTACGATCTTTAAGACTCCCAATGACCTCTTGACATATAAGTTTCTCTTTGTCAAATACCATTACTTGACAACAAATATTCAAGAGCTAGTGCGAAATCTTATCAAGACAAACACTTCACACAATTGGCCTTAGTTGGTCTTTGTTTTATCCAAAACATCACAACTTACCAATTTCAAATGTACAAGAGTAAGAAAATATTTTACTCTACATTTGACAAGTGTTATAAACTTTCTTAAGATTATGTCACTCAAGTTACAATCTTGGAGTATGACTTAAGGACTTGTTTTGGAACGAAGTATGACTCATCTTCTTGATTTAACCATTTCAACAATTCACGATTCCTCTTCTTAGCCAAAAAAATGCACCAAGATGTCCTTAGAGGATCAATTGTGACATGGTTTTTCCTAATCATTAAGATGATCATAAAACATGATACTGAAGTACTCTCCCCTCTTTTTATATTGGAGAAACTTTTATCTTTCTGCTTAATTTGATTCTACTCATTCGTCTTGTCATACACTAAAACTTTTCCAATGTTTCAGAATTATACTTAAACTTGCAAGCACAACCATATTTACTAAACTTTAGTAAATCATGACAAATAGCCTTATCGTTCTTTGTGGTGGACCTGACCAACGCACACCCAAGTGTACCCAATCCCCTAGTCCTTCACTTGACTCACATATACATGTAAACAAGGAATTAGTCTTACTTTTCCAAAGATGAAAAAGTCTCATTCATCATACAATACAAGTTGCATGATTCCAAGTTTCTATCCAACTGAAACTTGGGTGATGAGAATGTTTCTTTATTTTGTAAATTATGAGACTACCACAAACGAAAGAATCAAATCCATTTTCCAATGTTGCTATCAATGGAATCATATAAACAACAATTTTTTAGAAATGCCATTGTGAGGAAATTTAAAATCAAATCAAAAAATTTCTTTTATTTAAAACTTGCGGAAAAAACTTAACCTTACAATGCAAATGCATATGAAAAACTTGTTGCTTTCTATTCCTAAGCAATATATCATAACTCTTAAGTAGCAGCTCACAATTCTGATCTTCAGATCATGCGATTGAAATCCATCTCTTCACGAACAAAATTAGCTTACTCTTCCTTTAAGCTTCCTTTCTTCGATTCTACAAAACATCAAAATGTGACCTAGTCACATCATGTAATAAAAATCTCCAAATAGGAACTTAATAGATTCAGATAATGGACTTTACCCGAAGTAGAGTCAAACTTGTTGATTTTACCATCCTTGTCATCTTTCAGGCAAATAGGACAGCTTCGCAACCAATGCTCCTTCTCTTGGCAATAGAAACATATGGACTCTTTGGTAATGGTACATGGAACTATTTCAGACTTAACGTTTCTCTTTACCATTTGGTCAACTGTGTTGACTATGGCCGATCCCTTTCCATTGGGAAGAGAAAGCTTTTCTGGACTT
The DNA here is from genome assembly GCF_051521515.1 of Lactuca serriola. NCBI lineage: Eukaryota > Viridiplantae > Streptophyta > Magnoliopsida > Asterales > Asteraceae > Lactuca > Lactuca serriola. The sequence continues at coordinate 23,909,629 of NC_136408.1, forward strand.
CCAATGTTATCATTTTCAATGTCTAAGTATGTTTGGGAAGTAGATCTTCCAATCAAATTTGCTTTACTAGTGTTTCAAATCATTATTGATTCAACAACAACAAGCAAATAGGTAAGATCATTAAGGGTCATGTCATAGTCTGTTACATAGTATCCCTTAAAGAAGTCACTATGTGACTTAGGAAGTGACTAAAGAACCCAGTCAACAACCAACTTCCTTCAGACTTTGACAACCAACTCTCCCAGCCTGTCAATATTTGACTTCATTTCCAAGATGTGAGTGCACATAGACTTGCCAATAGGGCTTGATTGACCTTGAATTATTCAAGTCTTTAAACATGTGGGTTAGGGGGATTATTGGAGGAGATGGAGAAAGCTTGTTCCAAGAGATTTGGGAAGATCACAGTTGTCTGAACTAGACATCTAAAATGGGAGAAATTCAAGTTAGTTGATTTAAGTCCTTAATATAACACCCAATCTGAAACATTAAGGCTAGAACCCAATACAATATTTTATAACTTGGAAGAGGGATGTCGTAATCCAAGCTATAAAATATTTGAAGTTAGGCGAATGACGATTCACCAATTTCCACAATGAAAACCTAATAGGGTATTGCGTTTTAATTGGATTGAAACTCCTAGATCTTTTGAGATTCATTAAACTTTTCAATGGCATGTTTAAATCTCGGTTGTGCCCTCTCAAGTTTGTGACTGGGATGCCGAGGATCACAAACAAGGTGTGAATAACCATGCAAATTAACTTGGTACCCTTAACTTTATCACCTAATCGACGTTCCGGTGACCCACACGCGCTCCACCAATCTATGATAAACATTAAGTTACCCTTTGCCACTCTTACTAGTCCATATTAGTGTGCCGGTTACCCACACACGCTCCACTAACGACTTGGTAAGGTACAAAGTGTAATTTCATGGGTTAGCACCAAATTCACATTTTCCTAAAGTAAATAAGATTGGGGATTTAATAAAGTTTAGTTACTTTATATTCATCATTATACTTTTAATAAAAGGAGAATTAATGTCTTGTCCTACCCGTTCAGCTAACGACCCTCCACCAGTCAAGGAAGCGGTGAGTGAGAGTGGACACCCATTAAACTGTCTTTTTATAGGCAGTAACCTTATACCCCCTTATAGACTGGCTTCGTGAATGAGGCATACTAACGGTAAGACTGACTTTGTTCTTATATATATATATATATATATATATATATATATATATATATATATATATATATATATATATATATATAACTATTAACTATTAATATTATAATAGTATAAGGGTTGAATTTTAACCTTTAAAATTCTAAGTGTTTAACTTGGAATTAAAGTGTTCATGGGGGAAACTTTACAAATTTCAAAACTTGAGGGCAAGTTTTGAACAATTCAAAAAACTTTTGGTATCCATAACATGTGAGTTTAATATGGATTTTAATGGCAAGACTCTTGAAAATCCATAACTTGAGGACAAGTTATGGATGTCATAAAACAATTTATGGGAAAAAAACTCTTCAAATTCATAACTCATGACTTTTAAAGACTCATTAACAAGAAAGACTTTTGGTTTTCCATAACTTAAGGAAAAGTTATGGAATCCATTAAAGGCCATTTAGATCATCTAATAAACAAACAAACATGTCAAGAAAAACTATGATCTAGATAAAACTCACATGAACAAGACAATTCAAATCAAACAATTTTCATGTAATTAGCCTAACCATTAAACTAATACAAAACATGAATCTTATGACAATTATCTTTTGAATTGGATTAGAATGATCATTACCACATTAAAAACAGGTTTATAAGTTCAAAAACAGCCCAGGGTAATGATTATAGTCCAATTCCAGACTTAAAAGTCGAAAATCTACTCTCAGGGCCTCCTACTCGTCGAGTGTATGAACCTGCTCGATGAGTAGGATGAATTTGTTCATGGAATTGGCGAGTCCCCCAGTGGATTTGGCGAGTCCACATTCCAGACAGCCAGAAAATAGATTTTTTCAGCAATTGCATCAAGTATAATTGAAAACCAAGCCTAGACTCTGATACCACTGATGGGTTTTGTATACTACAACATCCTGTGGTGCACATACAACCCTAAATACCTTGGATCTATGTTTTCACAAATTATACATGCAAATGGTTTCCAAGGCATTAAACCTATAACTAGCATGCATTTGACATAAACCATATAAGATACTAGTTAGGGTAACATACCTTTTATGTAGCTTGAAGTCGTGATGTATTTGGCCTTAAGAGCTTAACCCCAATAGTGTGGAAGACTCAAATGAAGTCACAACACATCATGGACAAAGGATGAAACTTGAGAGATATTCATACACACCAAAACCATCTATATCCTCCAAGAATACATTAGTTGTGTTTTTGGATATGAAGTAAAATATTTATATGTGGAATTCCAAAGGTCATGGGTTAACCCAAACCCATACCCATGGGTTTATGATCCATGGTTCATGTGGCCCAACTCTTTATGTATCCACACATAAACTTGATCCAACATGAATCATAAGCCCAATGCATATAAATATAACTAATTACCATAATTAGTCCCCATAGATTCAATTAGTCTCTTTTGATCACAAAATTAATTCCAAATTAATTGTTGATCAATACTAATTAAAACATATGATTTCATATTAATATATTATAACTTATAATATATTAATAAATCATATATAACCTTCTCTCAAGAATCCATCCTAATAATTGTCCTGATGATATGCAACCCAAATGGACCATGCTACTCTCGGGTCAAGCACATACCAATATTAGTTATGGGATTAGACATCTAATCCAACAGTATGCATTTCGTTTTGTTGAGTGTACAAGGGATAGCCTTGGAGATTCAACCGTCGGGTCAGGAGCAGACCCGACACTCCGTGTTGGACGGAGCATTTAAGAGTGATTCGGGGTTTTATGAGTATAGATGTCAGAGGATAGTTCCGAGCGGGAAAGATCATTTTATTGTGTCTGAGGACAGAGTATTGAGGTTCATTTTTTTAGATGACTTCTGATATCAGTACAAGTGGTGGGTCCCTGGAGAGATGTGAACCTTCCATTCCTTTTGAACTACGTTCTGGATCGATTGGTATATCTGACATGAGTGATCGGTAGCCAATTATTAGTCACCAACTTCTTTCTATCAATTGCAACAAGAAAAGCAGAGTCGACAGTGTGTTATTGGGATCTGTTATTCGATGAGCGAGTAACAGGGTGATATCTTGCATGGGCGGTCTAACAGAGAGACAGACCATTAGATTTTACAAATTCTAGAGAGTCAGAACTGGTACTGCAGAGGCAGAGGGGTCCGTCCTACTTCGGGATTGGGAGTTCCTGATTAGGTTAGGGGGTATTGGAAGGGAGATTCTTGTATGATATGAGATTTTTGGTGCTGCTTCTCGGGGTATTGGGTTTGATCTATGTGTTATCGAGGAGCAATTTCGAGGGCGAAATCTAACTCAAGTGGGGGAGAATTGTAACACCCCGCATCCTTGATGAGAAATTTAAGAGTTTTAATGCACTTTGGAGAACATACTCGACGATTTGGTTGGTCCCGACTCGTTGTGTAAGAGTCGAGTTGGCTGTGTAGAATATGAAGCCTACTAGTCGAGTCAAAGGGTCGACGCGATGAGTTGAGTCTGTGTAGTGAAACCCTAATATCTCGGGGTTGTGTCCTATTTAAAGGACCTTAAGTCCCCATTTCCGCCTCACCAGCCTCCTTACTCCCCTATGTGAAACCCTAATCGTGCATATTGATCTAAGAGAGAAAGAGAGCTAATCATTGAGCCTGCTAGTGTACTTTTGGAAGAGAAGAGAAGAGTATCAACGCTTGGAAACGAGAAGGGACTGTTGGATTTGGTGTCATTTCATTTATGGCTTCTGTTGAAGGTAAAAAGTTCTCGCCTTGCTCCTTATTGTGATTAGATTTCGTTTTTATGGAGTTTTAGGGCTTTTTCCATCTTCCCTTGAGACTTTGAGTGTGTTGATCTAACTAAGAGGTTGAGACTTCATATCTGGACCTTGTAAGGTCCCTAAAGTCCAAAGGTCCCAGTTTTATCCAGCTAGAGAATATCTTTTATGCTTAAGACCCTAAATGGAACTTGTTTTGGCATTTCAAGCCCTAAGTGTCATGCATGGATGTAAAACTTGCAACTTTACGTGGTATCTCAGCCTTGGGAGGCTAAATCCATAGTTGGGGTTGTAAATCTGCCTTAAAACATCTGAATGAGAAAAGGGTCTAAAGAGACTCGAGGAGTCATTGAGCTGACTCGACAAGTTGGTTAGGGTTTACCCAATGGTTTGGACGCTTGACAACCTCGACAAGTTGATGAGACCACTCGACGAGTTGAGAAGGTTTTACCCGTCTTTGGATTCATAATGGACTCAACGAGTTGCTGAGACAACTCGATGAGTAGGTGGGGCTCCTGGCCTTCTGGAAGCTGCAAGGACTCAACGAGTTGGCAAGCAACTCGGCGAGTAGAACTGGGTTTTCGCGATTTACTGAGTTCTGAGGGACTCGACAAGTTCGTGAGTTGTACTAGGTGAGTTTAGCCAACATGGACTGTTGATTGAAGTGTTAACTTCTGTTAACTTTAGGGTTTGGTCAAGACTGGGATTATGGGGACCATGGAGGGATAAATTGGTCTTTTACCCATCCCTAGAGTTAAAGATAGAAAATAGCATTGATTTATTTAGAGTTGTGATTGGAGTGTTAATTAGATATAATTATCATATGTGTTAGCTAGAGGCTAGATCGGTGATTCGTGTATGAGGTTTATTTTCTTGCTTATGAGGTGAGTCTTCTCACTATACTTACCTAGAGTGGTAATCTTTGTATGATCGGAGGGTCTTATGTGCTTATATTGAGTATTGTGATATCCTGCATTATGTCTTTGTGATTTATGTTGTGTATTATTCTGAGCTTACTGAGTTAGGACCGGAGGGTCCACCCGAGTTGTGGGACCGGAGGGTCCCACTGAGACACATTGACCGGATGGTCTTATTTGAGCATAGCCATGAGAGGCTAATGAGATATGTGTGGTATTTTGTGGAACTCACTAAACATCGTGATTACCATGTTATGTGTTATGTGTTTCGGGTACTTCTAAGGATCACGGGAAGGCGCCGATTTGATTGTACACACAAGACGAAGTTTGTTTTGAGGATCCTGGATTGTGTTTAAACAATTTATGAACATGTGTTTTTGATAAATTGTCATTTTGGAGAGTTGTGAATGATGTTTATGAGAATTATGTGATTTATAAAATGAAATTTTTGTTTGAAAATTTACGATGTTACAAGTTGGTATCAGAGCCTTAGTTTGAGGGATTCGGATGTACTCTTGGGTAAGCCTAGACTCAAACTGAGGATTTGAGAAAACTTAAAAGAAATGATTTTTCTAAAACGAGTAAGAGTTTAAAGAGAAAACAAGACGGAGCATGTGAGGAATCTACTGAGAGAATAGTTGGAGTAATCTAGGAGAGATACCTAGATGTGCATGTGAGGAATCTATTGAGAGAGTACTTGGAGTAAAAGAAATCAATTTTCTAAAACAAGTAAGAGTACCTAGCAAGAATATTTTTGAGGGAGATTTGAGTAGAGGAGTAATCTAGGAGAGATACCTAGATGCACATGTGAGGAATCTACTGACAGAGTAGTTGGAGACCCACTAGAGGTAGGGTTGCCTAAGTTCGGTAATACCTTTAGAGTTGCGGATAGAGCGAATGGAGCTGTATGCTAGAGTGGTTTTATGTGTTGGTGGAGGTGATTCAATTCCCGAATGTTGCTTGCTTTGTGCTTTGTGGAAATCTTAATGATGGGAGACAGCTACTAAGTGAATATGACGATTTTCAGGAGGTAGATGGTTGGCATCATGATAAGTTCTTGAGCAGCTGATGGCAGAAAAGTTTGAGAAACTACGAAGAGCCTAGGGAGTGACCTTAGTCAGATGAGTACACTGGTGAAGGAGAGTATTCGCTGGAGAGCGAACATGTGTAACGAGATTGGTGATCGAGAAGGTTGAGCATCTACTTAGGATATTTGGGACGATCCGTGTGGAAAGTATGGGTAGATGTGACAGGTAATATGTGTTGGATTAGATGTCTAAGCCCATAACTATTATTGATATGTACTTGACTCGAGAGTAGCATGGTCCATTTGGGTTGCATATCATCAGGACAATTTGTTTGGATGGACTTTTGAGAGAAGAGGTTATATATGATTTATTAATATATTATAAGTTATAATATATTAATATGAAATCCTATGAGTTAATTAGTATTGATCAAGAATTAATTTGGAATTAATTTAGTGATCGAAAGAGACTAATTATGTTAATTAGTTACATTTATATGTATTGGGATTATGATCCATGTTGGACCAAGTTTATGTATGAATACATAAAGAGTTGGGCCACATGAACCATGGATCATAAAACCCATGGGTATGGGTTTGGGTTTTACCCATGACTCTTAGAATCAACACATATAAACACATATATGATGACCTAAAAACCGCCAACCCTAGTGTGGATACATGTTCTTGGAGTTTATGAAGGTTTTAGAGTGCATGGAGATTCTCTCTCAAGTCCTACCTTTGTCCTTGATGTGTTGTGATTCCACTTGAGGCTTCCACACTATTGTGGCTAAGCTCTTAAGGTCAAATTGATGGGTTTTAGCCATATGAACATTCCTATGTGCACATACAAACCCTAATGCTTGGATCTAGGTTTCTCTAATTGAACATGCATTGAATCCAAGACTTTTGAACAATAGATCTAGGTAATAACATAAAAAAAATAGATCTAGAAGATTACCTTAAGTTGCTTGCTTGAATCTTCTTGTCCTTGGAGCTTAGAGTCACAATTGTCACTCCTCTAATGGCTTACAAACACCAACTTAGCAAGAGGATGATTAGAGAGAGTGGGGAGGGAGCTAGAAATCGGCCAGGGTTCTTCCAAAGGCAAGAGTGCCGATTTCCTTGAACCCTTGGGTCTATTTATACTTGTAAGGCTCCTAGGGTTTCACCCTTAAACCCTAATTGGATAACTTAGGCCCTAAGCAATCCAATACCCTAATGATAAGCCTTGTACGAATTCTAGATCTATCCTAAGCCCTCAAAACCGTCCCCCCCTTATCCATAAGGGATTATAGCCCAAAGTACAACTATCATACAATTGACAGTTTATGCCCTTCTATTTAATTAATCTCTTTAAGTCACCAAATTAATTCCTAATTAATTTATGACTTATATTAATCAAATAATAATATTATTATTCCTTATATTATTCTCATAATATATTAATAATATTTCTTCTCTCATTATAAATCATCCTGTCAAGTTGCTATGGTGAAGGCAACCCAAAAGGACCATGCACAACCGGATCAAATACTTGCCTAATATAGTTTCAGCCTTAGACACTATTCCAACAGTCTCCCACTTGGATAAGTCTAGTAACTATATATACAAGTATAATCCGATTAGTAATCGTATCTCTCAAAGACGCTGTCAAACTCTGATCTTATCAATCTTGTCCTTTAGATAAGGGATCGTACAGTCCTTTGTTTAGATATCATGCTGACAATTCTATGGAACCAATTTGTCTCGCAATTGGTTTCTCGATCTCAGATTTATTTGACATAGAACTTAATTGAATACATCAATTCAGTTCTGACCGGGCCTGGCACATAAGTCAAATCAAATCATCGAGCGGCCGAGATATCGCTTTTACCCTCTTAGGATAAAAGTAACAGATAAACTTCGACTTATATGCATTTACTTATTTACCAATCAATTATACACAACAATTCGTTTTATAACATCAATTTACTGATGCGGTTTCGCATTACCAATGTACAACCAATTAACAAATAAAAAACCATATATCTAGGTTTTAAGAACATATGATATTATCGTCTTGCGATCACCCTTTTATCACATTCCATAAGGTGATTCCAGCAAGCGCGGGTTTGTTCCAATGCTCAAAGCTAGTTCATAAGCACTCATGAACGTTGCAGCAAACTTTTGCAATGTCTAACACCATTTAGACAATCTACACACCAATTCATGACAATCTTCATTCATACCTACTTCCAACATATGAACGATTGTGGACAATTTGAATAATTCGATTATTCTTAATAAACTCAATTATTCTGGAAGTCAAAACATGCAAAGTGAAACAATAGTTAAACAATTAACATAAGACAGTAACATTACTCATAAATAATACTCTTTTATTTAATCATCAAATGTTAATTACATTTATCTATTACACGTTTCTAATACTATCTAATCTATACTAATATCATCCTTCAGCCCAATACTCCTAGCATGCTGCAAGTGATTAACCCTGCTCAGTCCCTTCGTAAGCGGATCTGCTGGGTTATCTTCTGATGATATCCTCTTAACCACGAGTTGTCCTTCTTCTACTCGATGTGTAATAAAGTGATATTTTTTGTCGATATGTCTAAATCTACCATGATCCATCGGTTCCTTGGTCAATGCAACCGCTCCTTCATTATCACAGAAAATCTCCATGGGCTCCTTTATGGCATGTACAACTCCAAGATCACCGATGAAGTTCTTCAACCATATTGCCTCCTTCGACGCTTCGCTCGCTGCAATGTACTCTGATTCGCACGTTGAATCAGCTATGGTTTCCTGCTTGGAACTTTTCCAAGTTACTGCTCCTCCATTCAGGGTAAAGACCCATCCCGACTGCGAACGGTAGTTGTCCCTGTCGGTCTGAAAGCTGGCGTCACTATACCCTCGCACCTTCAAGTCATCACTCCCTCCGAGGACTAAAAACCATTCTTTGGTCCTCCGAAGGTACTTAAGGATATTCTTGACCGCAATCCAATGGGCTCTGCCAGGTTTCCCTTGATATCTACTAACCATGCTCAAAGCAAAGGCTACATCAGGGCGAGTACAAGTCATAGCATACATGATTGAGCCAATTGCGGAAGCGTATGGTACTCAGCTCATTTCTGCTATTTCGGCTTCGGTACTCGGTCTTTGAGTCTTACTCAACTTGGCATTACTTTGTATCAGTAATTCTCCCTTCTTCGAGTTTTCCATACTAAAACGTTTTAGTACTTTATCTAAGTAAGTGTTCTGACTAAGTCGTATTAGTCTCTTACTTCGTTCTCTCACTATCCTTATTCCCAGAATATAGGAAGCCTCTCCGAGGTCCTTCATAGTGAAGCACTTCCCGAGCCAGGACTTGACCTCCTGCAGTGTCAGGACGTCGTTTCCTATGAGTAGTATGTCATCGACATACAGAACGAGGAAGCTTACTATACTCCCACTGGCTTTGACATATACACACGATTCATCTTCACTTTGTACAAATCCAAACTCTTTGACTTTCTCATCGAAGCTAAGATTCCATCTGCAAGACGCTTGCTTAAGTCCATAAATGGACTTCTCAAGCTTACACACTCTATTTGGATGCTTTGGATCAACAAAACCTTCTGGCTGAGCCATGTAAACATCCTCAGCCAATTTCCCATTAATGAAAGCGGTTTTGACATCCATTTGCCAAATCTCATAATCATGAAATGCGGCAATTTCCAGCATCACTCTAATAGATTTTATCTTTGCAACTGGTGAGAAGGTCTCGTCATAGTCAACTCCGGGAGTTTGAGTAAAGCCCTTCGCAACCAATCGCACCTTATATGTATGTACGTTTCCATCCACGCCGGTCTTCTTCTTGAATATCCATTTGCACCCAACGGTCTTACGTCCGGGCACATTATCAACCAAATTCCAAACTTGGTTGTCATACATGGACTGGATCTCGCTGTCCATTGCCTCTTTCCATTTCGCAGACTCCGGGCCTGCCATGGCTTCCTTATAGCTATTAGGTTCATCTAGATTTATTAGTGTACTATCACTAATATACGTATCCCCTTCGGTAGTAATATGAAAACCATAAAACGGGGGTTGAAATCTAACTCTTTCGGAACGTCTAAGAGGTAAGGACTCGTCAATCGGTTCAACCGGAGTTTCCTCCTCGGGTTGAGTGCCAGCGGTAGAGGTTCCTTCATCTATCGACTCTTGAATCTCTTCAAGCTCGATTTGCCTCCCACTGTCTCCTTGGCTTATGAGCTCTCGCTCTCGGAAAAATCCTCTCCTTGCAACAAAGACAACATTATCCTTCAGTCTATAGAAGAGATATCCAAAGGATTTCTGCGGGTAGCCGATGAAAATACATCGCTCACTATGAGGTTCGAGCTTGTCGTGAGTATCTCGTCTTATGAAAGCCTCGCAACCCCAAAACTTGATATGTGCTAACAAGGGAGCCTTCCTTGTCCACATTTTGTGAGGTGTTTTGGCAACCTTCTTAGTAGGGACTCGGTTAAGGATATGGGCGGCAGTCTCTAAGGCATACCCCCAGAATGAGATAGGTAGTGAAGCACGACTCATCATAGAGCGGACCATGTCTAACAAGGTTCGATTACGCCTTTCTGCCACACCATTCAACTGCGGTGTCCTAGGTGGTGTCAATTGTGAAACTATTCCACACTCCTTGAGATAGTCGTGGAATTCAAGCCTTAGGTACTCTCCTCCTCGATCGGATCGAAGCATCTTGATTTTCCTGCCCGATTGATTCTCCACTTCATTCTTGAACTCTTTGAACTTTTCAAACGTTTCTGACTTTTGTTTGATTAAGTAGATATACCCATATCTACTATAGTCATCGGTAAAAGTCACATAGAAGCGGTTCCCATCCTTTGTGGTTGATCTAAACGGTCCACATACATCGGTATGTATGAGGTCCAATAGACCCTCACCCCTTTCACATGTACTAGTGAAGGGTGACTTGGTCATCTTTCCAAGCAAACAAGACTCGCATGTGTCATCTTCCCTAAGGTCGAATGACTCCAACACTCCATCCTTTTGGAGTTGGGCTATGCGCTTCTTGTTGACATGTCCAAGACGACAATGCCACAAGGATGCTCTATCCATACTAATGGAAGAATCCATGCATAAAACATCATTTCCTAGGTTATCTACAATCATAACAGTTTCATAAATTCCATTAAATGAAAATCTAAATCCTTGTCTAAACAAACCATGAAATGAAATGATGTTTCTTGCCATTTCTGGCGAATATCAAAAATTGTTCAAATCTAAACATAAACCATTCCTTAGCACTAGAGAATACACTCCAATCTTGGTCACAGGCGATGATCTTATGTTCCCCATGATTAGATTTATTCTTCCATGCTCCACATCCCTATTTCTTCTTAGTCCCTACAATTTAGAACAAATGTGGTAACCACACCTGGTATCGAGGACCCAAGAAATAGCATGAGACAAATCATTAGATTTAATTGTGTATATACCTACGAAAGACGGCTTGATCTTTCCTTCCCTGATGGCTTGTAGGTAGTCTGGGCAACTTCTCTTCCAATGCCCTATTTTGTGGCAGTGGTGGCACTCTGCCTCCTTTGGGTTAGGGTTAGGCTTAGCGGGATCAACTTTTGTCCCACTAGAAGAGGAACCATCTCGGGACTTTCCCTTACGGTGGCTCTTAGACGGAGCCTTCCTCTTCTTGCCTCTTCCTTGCCCAATGTCCAAAACAGGAGCAACGGGTGGATTGGGAGTGGGTGCAATAGACTTGTCCTTGAGGTTGCTCTCAGCAACCCTAAGGATACTTTGGAGCTTACTTAGGGTGACCTCTTCCTTGTTCATGTGGTAGGTCATCCTAAATTGGTTGTAACACGGAGGCAAGGAGTGAAGCACCATGTCGATCGCCAAGTCTTCCCCAAAGTCAACATTCAACTTGCGAAGACGATCGACATACCTTTGCATCTTTTGCAGGTGCACGGTTAGAGATTCTCCATGACCCATTTTGGCGGAGATCATGTTAGTGAAGATCTCGTAACGTTCCTGCCTCACGTTTTGGTGGTATCTCTCCAACAAGTCTTGGTGCATTTTGTACGGATACATGTCCTCATAGGACTTTTGGAATTCGGCGTTCATTGTGGCTATCATGATGCAATGAACCTTCGTTGCATCACGTTCATGAGTCTCAAAAGCAGTCATTTCAGCCGGAGTAGCAATTTTCTGGGTTGATCTTCTCGAGCTTCTCATCGAGGACATACTCCTTGTCCTCGTAGCGAGCAATTGTGCGAATGTATCTTATCCATTCGCTAAAGTTTGTCCCATCAAAAGTCACCTTTTGGCAAAGGCTCATCAATGTAAACGAGCTAGCAGCAGCGTTGTTCGCGTTCGACATCTACAAATAGAAAGGACAAAGATTGATTAGAATATGAATCCCTAATAATCACCCAATAAGAAAAATTAGGGCTAGGATCCAACAACAATATTTACATATTAGAAAAGGGATGCCATAATCTAACATGCAAACAATTTGAAGGTAAGTGAATGACGATTCACTAATTCTCCACCATGAAAACCTAACTTTAAGTTCTAAATGTATTGAGAATTCCTAGGTTTCGATGAGATTCATTGAACTTTTCAATGGCATGTTTAAATCTCAATATGCCCCTCTCGTTTGTGACTGGGATACCGAGGATCACAAAGTGGGTGTGAATTACCATGCAAATTCACACGGTGCCTTCATTGTAACAATCACCTATTCGATGTGCCGGTAAACCACACACGCTCCATCGAACTATGATAAACAATGAATCACCATTTGCCACCTTTGCTTAGAACCAATTCGTGTGCTGGTAAACCACACACGCTCCACTAACTTCTTAGCAAGGGTACAAAGTGTAATTTCATGGGATTGCATCAATTCACTTTTCCTAAAGTAACTACGATTGGGAATTTTTGAAAAACATGTAGTTACTTTGTATTTCATATTATACTTTTAATGAGGAGATGAGGTTTCCCTATCCTACCCGTTCGGCTAATGACCCTCCACCGATCAAGCAAGCGGTGGGTGTGAGTGTACATCCATTAAGCGCCATTTTATAGACCGCAACCTTATACCCACCTTATAGACCGGCTTCGTGAATGAGGCCTACTAACGGTAAGACTAGCATTTTAATTATACACACACACACACACACACACATATATATATATATATATTAATCTTGTAATATTATATTAGTATAGGGTTGAATTTTAAACTTGTAAAATTCTAGGGTTTGAAATTTAAATTGTCTAAATTAAACTTTTAATCACAAAACATAAATTTCAAAACTTAAGGGCAAGTTTTAAACTTTTCAAAACATAGGGGATCAAATAACAAATAATCTAAATTAACATTTAATCACATAATTATCTATATTTGATTTATTTAATTATTTCTTGCAAAACAATTTACCAATTTAATTAAAATAATTAATCAACTATCACATAAGGAAATTAATATTCAATTAATTGATAAATATCTTCAATTAGGTCAAGAATATACTCAAATATATCTTAAAATCGGATTTATATTGACATATTAAGATTAAGGTAAGTATCCAAAAGATAAACAACAAGAAATCCCAAAATTAGCTCTTTCTGACGCTCGAACTCGCCGAGTTGAGCCTACTCGCCGAGTCCACTATGGGACTCGCCGAGTTCATCAGGCAGAATGACAAAATTCGAATATTGCAAGCAACAATCAAGCAACCAATGCATCAATTTAATAGAAACCAATCTAGGCTCTAATACCACTGATGGGTTTTAGCCATATGAACATTCCTATGTGCACATACAAACCCTAATGCTTGGATCTAGGTTTCTTTAATTGAACAAGCATTGAATCCAAGACTTTTGAACAATAGATCTAGGTTATAACATAAAAAAAAACTGATCTAGAAGATTACGTTAAGTTGCTTGCTTGAATCTTCTTGTCCTTGGAGCTTAGAGTCACAATTGTCATTCCTCTAATGGCTTACAAACACCAACTTAGCAAGAGGATGATTAGAGAGAGTGGGGAGGGAGCTAGAAATCTTCCAGGGTTCTTCCAAAGGCAAGGGTGCCGATTTCCTTGACCCCTTGGGTCTATTTATACTTGTAAGGCTCCTAGGGTTTCACCCTTAAACCCTAATTGGATAACTTAGGCCCTAAGCAATCCAATACCCTAATGATAAGCCTTGGACGAATTCTAGATCTATCCTAAGCCCTCAAAACTGTCCCCCCTTATCCATAAGGGATTATAGCCCAAAGTACAACTATCATACAATTGACAGTTTATGCCCTTTTATTTAATTAATCTCTTTAAGTCACCAAATCAATTCCTAATTAATTTATGACTTTTATTAACCAAATAATAATATTATTATTCCTTATATTATTCTCATAATATATTAATAATATTTCTTCTCTCATTATAAATCATCCTGTCAAGTTGCTACGGTGAAGGCAACCCAAAAGGACCATGCACAACCGGATCAAATACTTGCCTAATATAGTTGCAGCCTTAGACACTATTCCAACACAAATGCATCAAGACTTCCAGCCATATGAAAAGGTATGTTACACTAACTAATATCTTGTGTAGTTTACATCTTTGTATGCTAGTTATAGCCTTAATACCTTGGAAACACCTTTGCATGTATAATTAGTGAAAACATAGATCCAAGGTATGTAGGGTTGCATGAACACCTTAGGAGTGTTAGAATGCTCAAAACCCAATAGTGGTATCAGAGCCTATGCTTGTTTTCAATTATACTTGATGCAAATTGCTGTAAAATGCTGAAAAAAATCGATTTTCTGATGTTCTGGATAGTGGACTCGCCGAGTCCATGCACAAATTCATCCAAATCGTCGAGTCGGTTGATGCACTCGACGAGTTGGACCCCCAGACAACATATCTTCGAGTTATAAGGCTAGAATTGGTCTAGAATCATTACCTCAAACTGTCTTGGACTTATAAAACTTGTTTTTGATGTGGTAATGATCATTATAATCCAATTCAACAGATAATTGTCAAAAGTTTCATGTTTTGTATTAGGTTAATGATTAGGCTAATTACATGAAAATTGTTTGATTTGAATTGTCTTGTTCATATGAGTTTAATCAAGATTATGAATATTGCTAGACATGTTTGTGATAGTTGTTTTCAATCCAAATTAATCTAAAAGTTATTCATAATATGTGTTTTTGTAACTTGTCCTCAAGTTATATGAAAAGTCTCATTAAAAAAGTTATTAAAACCATAGGTTACAAAATGAAGAGTCTTTTGTCATAAATAGTTTTATGAACTCCATAACTTGTCCTCAAGTTATGGATGTTCAAGAGTCTCTCCATTAAAGTTTTTTAAAACTTTAATTAAACTCATAAGTTATGAAAATCTAAGAGTTTTGAAAAGTTTCAAAACTTGCCCTCAAGTTTTTGAATTTGCAAAGTTACCTCCCCATGTATACTTTAATTCCAAATCAAACCCAAGAATTTTAATAGTTTAAAATTCAACCCGTATACTATTATAATATTAAAAGTTAATGATTATATATATATATATATATATATATATATATATATATATATATATATATATATATTACCGTTAGTAGGCCTCATTCATGAAGCCAACCTCTAAGGGGGGTATAAGGTTACTGCCTATAAAATGGCAGTTTAATGGGTGTCCACTCTCACCCACCTCTTCCTTGACTGGTGGGGGATCTTTAACCGAACAGGTAGGAAAGGACTATAATTCTCCCTTCATTAAAAGTAAAATGATAAATACTAAGTAACTAAACACTTATAAATTCCCAATCTTAGTTACTTAGGAAAATGTGAAATTTGGTGCTAACCCATGAAATTACACTTTGCACCCTTGTTAAGTCGTCAGTGGAGCGTGTGTGGTTAACCGGCACACTAACATGGGACTAACAATGTGTGGAAAAGGGTGACTTAAGTTTTATCATAGATCGGTGGAGCGTGTGTGGTTAACCGACACATCGATTGGGTGATAAAATTAAGGGTACCAAATCAATTTGCATGGTTATTCACACTTTGTTTGTGATCCTCGACATCCCAATCACAAACTTGAGAGGGCACAATCGAGATTTAAACATGCCATTGAAAGTTCAATGAATCTCAAAAGATCTATGAGTTTCAAATCCAATTAAAACTTAATAATTTATTTTGTTTTTCATGGTGGAAATTGGTAAATCGTCATTTACCTACCTTCAAATATTTTGTAGCTTGGATTACAGCATCCCTCTTCCAAGTTATAAAATAGTTTGTTGGTTCCTAGCCTTAATATTTCATATTGGGTGTTATGTTAAGGACTTAAATCAACTGAAACTTGAATTTCTCCCTCATAGATGTCTAAGTTCAAACAACTATGGTCTTCCTCATCCTTTTGGATAGAGCTTTCCTAAAGAAGATGATATCCCAAATGGTAATCAATGTTAAAGATCAATCCCTTTGTTGTGCATTAATGGGACTAGACATCATACTTCTCTTCCTCCACCTCCTCCAATAATTCTCCCTGACCCACAAGTTCAAGGTCACTCAATCCCTATTTGGCAAGCAAAATCTATATGTGCTCACACCTTGGAGATTAAATCACATATTGACAAGTCGGGAGATGTGGGTGTCAAAGTCTTGAGAAAGTTGGTTGTTCAATCACTTTTTAAGTCACATAGTGAGTTTAATTTGGGACTACTATGAAATAGACTATGACATGACCCTTAATGATCTTACCTATTTGCTTGTTGCTGCTAAATCAGCAATGATTTGGAGCACTGATAAAGCAAATCTGATTGGAAGATCTACTACCCAAACCTATTTGGACATTGAAAATGGTGACATTAGAAGTCCAGAAAAACTTTCTCTTCCCAATGAAAAGGGATCGGCCATGGTCAAGTCGTTTGACCCAATGGTAAAGAGAAAGGCTAAGTCTGGACAATCAAGTGTACCATTTCTAAAGAGTCCATATGTTTCTTTTGCCAAGAGAAGAGACATTGATTGCGAAGCTGCCCAATTTACTTGAAAGATCATAAGGATGGTAAAGTCAAAAAGTTTGACTCTACTTCAGGTAAAGCCCAATATCTAACTCTATTAAGTTCCTATTTGGATATTCCTAATATGTGATGTAATGTAATTGCATTTTGATGTTTTGGAGAATCAAAGGAAGCTTAAAAGAAGAGTATGCCGATTCTGATCGTAAGGTATGGATTTCAATCGCATGGTTCGGTGATCGGAATTTTGAGCTGCTAGTTAAGAGTTATAATAGATTGCTTAGTAAGAGTTAACAACATGTTTTTCATATATATTTGCATTATAAGGGTAAGTTTTTCAGCAAGTTTTAAAATAAAAGAAAAGTTTGATTTTATTTATTTTAAGTATCCTTACAATGGCATTTGTGAAAAATCGTCGTTTATATGTTTCCATCTGATAGCAATATTGGAAAATGGATTTGATTCTTTCATTTATGGTAGTGTCATAATTTACCAAATGTGGAATGATTCTCATCACCCAAGTTTCAGTTGGATAGAAACTTGGAATCATGCAACTTGTATTGTATGATGAATGAGAATTTTCATCTTTTGTAAATTAAGACTAATTCCTTGTTCACAGGAACATGTGAGTCAAGTGAGGGACTAAAGGATTGGGTACACTTGGTTGTGCGCTGGTCAGGTCCACCACAAAGATCGATAAGATTATACATTATGATTTCTAAAGTTTAGTAAATATGGTTATACTTACAAGTTTAAGTGTAATTCTGAAACATTGGAAAAGTTTCAATGTATGGCAGGACGGATAAGAAGAATCATATACGGCAAAAAGATAAAAGTTTCTCCAATCTGAAGAGATGGGAGAGTACTTGAGTATCTTGTTTTATGATTTTCTTAGTGATTATGGAACCATATCACAATCGATCCTCTAAGAAAACCTTAGCATGTTTGTTTGGTTAAGGAGAGGAATTATGAAGTGTGGAAATGTTCAAATCAAAAGATAAATCATACTGTGTTCCAAAACAAGTCTTAGAGTCATACTCTAAGATTGTAACTTAAGTGACATAATTTTAAGAAAGGTTTATAACACTTATCAAATGTAGAGTAACATGTTTCTTACTCTTGTACATTTGAGATTGGTAAGTTGTGATGTTTTGAATAAGACAAAAACCAACTAAGACCAATTGGAAGAAGTGTTTATCTTAATAAGAATCGACACTGACTCTTGAATAATTTGTTTTGTCAAGGAATGGTTCTTGAAAAGAGAGTATTATATGTCAAGAGGAAAGTGGGAGTCTAAAAGATCCTGAAAGAGTTTTAAGATCTAATCAAGAATAAAAACATGTAGTTTATCACTAGCACACGACGTGAGGTTTATAACCTATCATATTGACATATTCTTATTTTTGTGCCCATTCCAGTTAAATTTAGCTTTTCATATGAGTTCTGAAAGTTCTCAATTAGTTGCATAACAACTTGGAAGCAATGGCAGGCCCTTGTGCTGCCAGGTCGCAAGAAGTTAAGACTGCACAAGTTCAATCCATATGAGTTTGGATTGGTCACTAACCTTGTCTTCTAATTATGGTTTTGACAAATTCACATCGATAGGAACACATACACCATAAAATCTAAGTGTCATAAGGTTTCACTCCGATTCATTAAAATGAAGGTAAGGAAACTCTTTCACTAAGTAGATTTTAAGTAGATAGCAATTATGATGTTTGCATTCTCAAAGTCGTTAGTGGAGCGCGTGTGGTTAACAGGCACACTAACATAGACTTGTGAGAAATGGAAAAGGTCTAAATAATTGAGACTATGATTAAGACATCCCTTTTCATAGTTCTAAATTTTTTTAGACACACATGTGTGTTATCTAAGGAAAGATGTACGATTTTGATAAAGTTTTATCAAAACATCTCGTATAAGAAATCTGAACTTTGGTAAGAAAGTCAATAAAGTATTGATTTCAAGAAGTCCAGCTGATTTCTGGATACATGTCAGAGCAAGTGGGAGCATAAGTGTTATGCTAATAATCATCATGTTAGTGGGAGCATGATTATTATGTTAAGTGTTGCAAGTTAGAAATGTTAATTATAGGAAACAAAAGTTTCAATTTGGGTTTGAAAAGTTGTTTTGCTATAATTAAGGGAGCGGATTTTATACTTCATTCCAATTCTACAAGCTTAGATTGAGATTTTAATCAACTTTAGTCAAGGATATATATGAATGTTATGTTGGAATGGTTCAACATAAGGAAATTCTATATATATGGCGTTCTCGAAATTCGATTATGATTACGGCATCCCTCTTCATAGTTTAAATTGTGAGAACATGGAAAATAAAAATTTTATAGCATGAATCGTGTCCTATATGCTTTGGGTATAGGATCGGTTACATACATTCTAAATTTTCCAAATGCTTAGGGCATTAAGAGGGAAAAAAGAATAGAACCGGATATGACTAAAATGATTAAACAATTGTCGAGGACAATCTGAGGTTTACCAAAGATTGGTTGCTCGTGGAAAATTGGAAGTATAATGTCAACTTTGGAAAGGATTATATTGACATATTTTGAAAAGAGGTAACACTTGTTCAGAAGTGATAGTCAAAATGGTAATATGGAATTGTTTTCATAAGTGGAAGTTGTTTTCTGAATTTGTGTAAGATTAGAAAACTTAATGCAAAGAAGGATGTTCAAAGGAATGTAATTTGAATATGAGACTTCATTTCCATGGAATTGATCTCCATTAGAATACTTTGTAATGTTTGTTGCCAAGTCTTTGTGACTTTTATGCATAGTCATTACAAGAGAATCATTGCATAAAAGTTTAGAATCTAATATATTACAGTAAATGGCAAGAGTATGGTATTCTTACATTTACAAAAGGGATTGGGATTGTGAAATGAGCATCATTGTAGTCGTGTTCAATTGATCTATTTCACAAAAGAAAGGACCATAGGTAAACATAGTGTGCATGGTTGGAGCACGGCATGACTATTGTTTTAATTCAAGTATTAAGTTGATAATTTGAAACATTACATGGATAATGAGTAATCAATATCGTGCTTAGATAAAAGGTGTTTTTTATTTACTCTCAATGTGTTGGGGCCATATAGGATTAGTATTATTCTTGTGTTTTACTTTGCATGTTTTGACTTCCCGAATAACTAGGTTATTCAAACCATTTACAGTCGATCATACATTGGAAGTAGGTATTGAGGCAAGACTGTCATGAACGGGTCTGTAGTCTATCTAGGTGGCTAGACTTAGTTGCAGTGTTCATGAGTGCTCCTGGAATAATATTCGAGTATTGGATTAAACCCACGCTCATTTGAATCACTTCATGGATTTTATCACGAGTGAATCATGAGACGATAATATCTTATATTCTTCAAACCTAGAGATATGAGTTGTTGACTATGAGTTTGTTATACATTGTTTGTACGAAAACACATCACTAACTTGATGTTATAAAACGTGCCTTTGTGTTTGATTCAACAAGTAGTTAGTACAAGCATACGAGTCGAAGTTTATCCATTCCTTTTACCTCATAAGGATAAAAGCGATATATGTGGGCCTCTCGATGATTTAGTGATGACAACCCTAAGTGCTTGGCCAAGCCTGGACTGATTTGATTTGTTAAATTAGTCAGTTGTCATAAATCGAAAATTAGGAAACAACAAATGGACAGAGAGAATGATTATAATCCATGTCTCAGTCCATATAATATATAGATTGGACGAATATATGATCACTTATCTAATGGACTAGTCATTTGATTTGTTTAGAGTTTGACAGTGGCTTTAAGAGCTATGATTGCTAGTCGGGTTATGAAGTCGTACTTGCAATAATAGTTTTAGACTTATCCAAGTGGGAGACTATTGGATTAGATGTCTAAGATCATAACTATTATTGGTATGTACTTGACCCAAGAGTAGCATGGTTCATTTGGGTTGCATATCATCAGGACAATTTGTTAGGATGGACTTTTGAGAGAAGAGGTTATATCTGATTTATTAATATATTATAAGTTATAATATATTAATATGAAATCATATGAGTTAATTAGTATCGATCAAGAATTAATTTGGAATTAATTTGGTGATAAAAAAAGACTAATTAAATCTATGGGGACTAATTATGTTAATTAGTTACATT
Organism: Lactuca serriola; assembly: GCF_051521515.1. Classification (NCBI taxonomy): domain Eukaryota; kingdom Viridiplantae; phylum Streptophyta; class Magnoliopsida; order Asterales; family Asteraceae; genus Lactuca; species Lactuca serriola. The sequence continues at coordinate 23,930,710 of NC_136408.1, forward strand.
TATATGTATTGGGCTTATGATCCATGTTGGACCAAGTTTATGTATGAATACATAAAGAGTTAGGCCACATGAACCATGGATCATAAAACCCATGGGTATGGGTTTGGGTTTTACCCATGACTCTTAGAATTCAACACATATAAATACATATATGATGACCTAAAAACCGCCAACCCTAGTGTGGGTGCATGTTCTTGGAGTTCATTAAGGTTTTAGAGTGCATGGAGATTCTCTCTCAAGTCCTAACTTTGTCCTTGATGTGTTGTGATTCCACTTGAGGCTTCTACACTATTTGGGGCTAAGCTCTTAAGTCCAAATGCATCAAGACTTCCAGCCATATGAAAAGGTATGTTACACTAACTAGTATCTTGTGTAGTTTACATCTTTGTATGCTAGTTATAGGCTTAATACCTTGGAAACACCTTTGCATGTATAATTAGTGAAAACATAGATCCAAGGTATTTAGGGTTGCATGAACACCTTAGGAGTGTTAGAATACTCAAAACCCAATAGTATGGGCCCGTACTACTGAAAGCAGAGGACCCATACTTAAAACATGGAAAATTCCAGAGGTTCTAACTAACAGATTGAGGAGAGATAACATGGTTCGGGTACCATGATTTGTAACAGAGTGTGTTTCCATCTTTACCAGTTATCCGACGATGGGTGTTCGGACTGAGAATGGATATGGTAAACTATAGGGCTAGAGGGCCATGTCGGTTGGACCTCGATAGAATGTATCTTGCGAGGAAAATTGAGTTTAGATCCCGTAGAGTTTGACTGGGGAGCGGCTAGTTGGAGTCGCAGGATTTGAGGAAGTGTGGAGATGATACGATATTACAGTCTGGGTTGAGCGATCGGTCGATGGTTAAGATGTCACTTCTGTAACGAGAATTACACTACTTCCGCTTCTTGTTTGGAGCGAAAGAGATAAGAAGCTTCCGGTATCATAGTTTGAGGTAAACCCCGTAGGGTAGCTTATAGTTGCGATATTTACACCATAGTAATTGTGGTATGTTTGTTGCGAGGTATTTCTTATACCTTGAGAGAGTCATCAATGGGGACTAAGATGGATGAGGACAAGGAGATGTCTTAGTCGAGTAGGGCATACTTCTTAGTAGTAGTTCCAGTGAATCAAGAGGAGTATATCGTGGCGACGAACCTCGTTGCCTATGTTGTGTACTGACTGTGAGAGTGAGGTATCTTGTTTCTATGATGATGCACACGACGGGATGTTGGTTGAAGGATCCGAGACGAAGTGTGTGATAGTGCATTATTTCCAGATTGAGAGTCGTGACTAACTCGGGACAGTTGGGATATCCGACATTTTGTCGGTATGAGATTTCAAGATGACTAGAGCCAGTCACGTTGGGAGGATTCCAAGGATTTCATCTGAGATTCAGGATAATTTAAATTGTTTGGTCTCTATCGGGAAGATCATCGAGGTGTTACGTTGTACGTTCCAAGAGTTAGGTGTGTTGTACCTAGTGAAACATATGTGGAGTAGACTGTTGGTATGCCAATTGGTGATGGTTCGAACCCCGAGTAGGGGAGAACTGGGTATTCTAATGAGAGGATCAGCGATCGTTTCAAGTGTAGTTAGAGAACTGGTAATGGAGATATGCACTACGAACACATGAGACTTGGGTTATTGAGGATGAGGCGAGGTGTAGAGCGAGATGATGCACGTTGTAGTTGTTGAGTCTGAGGCGGTTGGATCGTTGAGGTCCACTTTCGACTATTGAGAATTTATAGTTCGATATATGGGTTGTTATATGTACTCCGGGAAGGGCAATAGTTGATTTGGAAACCCACTTCAGAGTCGGTATGAGTATTCTCGCATGGGTTTTGAGCGGTAGAGGATGGGGTTTCAGATTGTCGTCAAAGTGTTCTTAGTCATTGATGATTCCTCTGTGTCTCAAATTGTGAGCTGGAGTATTTTGAGGTTATGAGTTGTGCGAGTGGAATATCAGTGTTTGAGGCAAGACATTGTGAGATTCTGAGAGGGTGTATTGCAGCATCCGAGTATGATGCTGTGAGCAGAAGATCAGTGGTCGAGGCAAGATATTATGAGATTCTGAGAGGGTGAACCGCGGTATCCGAGTATGATGCCGTGAAGGGAAGATCAATGGTTGAAGCAAGACACCGTGAGGTTCTGTGATGGTGTACCGAGGTATCCGAGTATGATGCCCTAAAATTTTGAATTATTTTGAGACTTGAGTTGTGAGATGGCAAGTGGAGTACCAAGTGACTATTGCTCCAGTGGGAGCCCTTCAGCTAGTTGTCATCAAACGAGATTATCCAAAAATGAGAATTGTAGCGAGAGAAAGTGTTTTGTTGCGACGATTGTCGTCAAGAGTAGTGATGCTTAATCTAGGTGGGTATGTGTACCTATCTATGATTGGACCGCAGAGCATGAGTTAGGGAACTTAATGGGATGATGACTCGATGATGATATTGTGGAGTGATAGGAGAGTGAGTGGATCCGAGTGGGATTAATCACTTGGGACTGTCAAGGTAAAACCTTGGGGTGATCCCACGGCGAGTGAGAGTATTGTGAAACTGCGGGGAGTCGTTGCTTTCACGAGTCAGTAAGAGAGTGTCATAGGCGCACGGGGAGCCGTAGCATTCACGAGTCAGAAAAAGAGGGTATCGTATAACTACGGGGAGCCATAGCCATGTCAGAGAGAGTATTATATGAATGTGGGAGTCGTATCATACATGAGTCAGAGAGGGGGTATCGTAAGACAGCGGGGAGCCGTAACATTCGTGAGTCAGCAAGAGAGGGAGAGAGAGAGAGTAGTAAGACTGTGGGGAGCTGTAGCACCTGTTAGTCAGTGAGAGAGAGTTGTATAACTGTGGGGAGTGGTAGCCTTTACTAGTCAGGGTGTGACACAGAGGGGCTCTCAAATCTGGGTAGCTTTGCTAAATGAGTCTGTGGGAACCTGGTGGCCGAACCAGGGGCGAGACTGGGGTCTCAACAAGGGTCGGAAACCATGGTGTTTTGAGTTAGAGAGGGGTTGTCACAAATTGGGAGGATCGAGGTGTAACGCTTGCATAGGTTCGTGGGACATGGGTCACGAGATGAGTACTAGGTTGGGACGAGTGGTTCCAATTTTGTGTTGGACTAGACTCTTGTGAGCGAGTTTGTCTTTATCTGTGTGGAGGACGAGTAGGTTGGGATTTCAGAGTTTTCAGAAGGATTTCATTCTAAGTGGGATGTGCTTCCTAAATGATGTTTTAGACTTAGGTGAATCAATTTGTTGGTTTGAGGAGGACGACGATGCGCATGAAGTAGTAAGTTGTAGACGACCGAGGTCGTATGTGGGGTGAGATTTCAAATCGGTTGTGGTATTCGCTTGAGGTAAAGTGAACATGATGATTTGGTGCATCATGTTGAGTTGAGATAGCTCTGGTTAAAAGGAAGTATGCGTGTCGTTTTGTTGATTGTACAAAGGGTAGCCTTGGAGACTCAAGCGTCGGGGCGGGAGCAGACCCGACACTCCGTGTTGGACGAAGCATTTGAGAGTGAGTCGGGGGCTTTATGAGTATAGATGTCAGAGGATAGTTCTGTGCGGGCAAGATCATTTTATTGTGTCTGAGGACAGAGTATTGAGGTTCATTTTTTAGATGAGTTCTGATATCAGTACAGGTGGTGGGTCCTTGGAGATATGTGACCCTTTTCGTTCCTTTTGAACTACGATTTGGATCATTTGGTATATCTAACATGAGTTATCGGTAGCTAATTATTGGCTAACGACTTGTTTCTATCAGTTGCAACAACAAAATCAGACTTGGTTGTGTGTTATCGGGATCTGTTATTCGATGAGCGAGTAACAGGAAGATATCTTGCATGGGCGCTCTAGCAGAGAAACGGACCACTAGAGTTTCCAGATTCTGGAGAGTCAGAACTGGTACCACGGCGGTAGAGGGGTCCGTCGTGCTTCGGGATTGGGAGTTCCTGATTAGGTTCTGGGGTCTTGGAAGGGAGGTTGTTATATGATATGAGATTTTTGTTGGTGCCTCTCGGGATATTGGGTTTGATCTATGTGTTGTTAAGGAGCGATTTCGAGGGCAAAACTAATTCAAGTGGGGGAGAATTGTAACACCCCGCATCCTGGATGAGAAATTTAATAGTTTTAACGCACTATGGAGAACCTACTCGACAAGTTGGTTGGTCCCGACTCGTCGTGTAGGAGCCGAGTTGGCCGCATAGAATATGAAGCCTACTCGTCGAGTCGAAGGGTGGACTTGACAAGTTGAGTCTGTGTAGTGAAACCCTAATTTCTCGGGGTTGTGTCCTATTTAAAGGACCTTAAGCCCTCATTTCCGCCTCACCAGCCTCCTTACTCCCCTGTGTGAAACCCTAATCGTCCATATTGATCTAAGAGAGAAATAGAGCTAATCCTTGAGCCTACTAGTGTACTTTTGGAAGAGAAGAGAAGAGTATCAAGGCTTGGAAATGAGAAGGGACTGTTGGATCTGGTGTTATTTCATCTATGGCTTATGTTGAAGGTAAAAAGTCCCCACATTGCTCCTTATTGTGATTAGATCTTGTTTTTATGGAGTTTTAGGGCTTTTCCATCTTCCCTTGGTACTTTGAGTGTGTTAAGCTTACCAAGAGGATGAGACTTCAGATCTGGACCTTGTGAGGTCCCTAGAGTCCAAAGTGTTGGATTAGTGTCTAAGCCTGTAACTATATTTGATATGTACTTGACCCGGTTGTGCATGGTCCTTTTGGGTTGCCAAGATGATTTATGGAGAGAGAGAGAGAGGGTTATTATGGTTTGTTAATATATTATATGAATAATATATTAAAACATAAATCATATAGTTTAATTAATATTGGTTACGAATTAGTTAAGAATTAATTTTGTGGCTAAAAGAGATTAATTAAATAAGGGGGACTGAAACTGCCAATTATAAGATAATTGAGTTTGGGCTGTGAATACTCATGGGCATAAGGGGGAAGAAATTTGGAGTGGAATCCCACTCTAATGTCGTCCAAGGAGGCCTTATTCCAGAAGGTTCATAAGCTGCTTAGGGCCTAAGTCATCCAATTAGGGTTTTGACTGAAACCCTAGCTGCTCATCTATTTAAGGGACCCCAGGGCTTTAATTTTCGGCTACCAGAAAAAACCGTAGAGTTCCTTAGAGCCGAAATTGTGCCTCTTCCTTTTCTTTTCTAGATCATCTTCTTGCTTGTGGTGTTTGTAAGCCATTAGAGGTGTTACACGTGTGACACTAAGCTTTTGAAGATCAAAGATTCTTGCACCTATTGAAAGGTATCATCAAAACTTGTTTTGTTATAGATCTCGTTTTCATATCATCAAAACTTGGTTTGGACAAATTTGCATGTACAATAGTGAAACCTAGATCCAAAGCTTTAGGGTTTTGCATGTGCACATAGGATGTTCTTTTGCTTAAAACCCATCAGTGGTATCAGAGCGTTGCTTGGTTTCTATTGTATTTGATGCATGGTACATTTGTTCATTGCTGAAAAACAAAATTTTTGCTATCTGCTTGACAGACTCGTCGAGCCCAATGAGGTACTCGATGAGTAGGATGAACTCGGCGAGTCCTGGAAGGGGCTCGGCGAGTCGGGCTGTTAGATAGAGGGATTTTCGGGATTTTGCTAGTTTTGACTTAGGATAATTGCCATAACGCTTTCTAATTGATAAAATACGAATTTCATTGATTCATTATGATTATCCTTGTCAAAATAAAATATTTTTGTCATTTAATTAGATAATTATTACCTTATTTGATAAATATTAATTATTTGAATTATTTGATAATTATCTTGCATGAAAATGGATTAGGTCAAAATTAGATAATCACCAAAATTAATTATTAATTGTTTATTTGAATTTTGATCTAGATAGTTTTGAAATGTTTCAAAACTTGTCCTCAAGTTTTGGAATTTAAATTTTGGATTAAAAGTATAATTTTGAAATAGTTAAATTCCAAACCCTATAATTTACAAGCTTAAAATTCACCCTATACTATTATAATATTATAAGAATAATTATTATATATGTATAAGATAAATGATAGTCTTACCGTTAGTAGGCTTCATTCACTAAGCAGATCTATAGGGGGGGTATAAAGTTATTGTCTATAAAATGGCCATTGAGGGCACCATGTATATTTGCATAGTTATTCACACCCTGTTTGTGATCCTCGGTATCCCATTCACAAACTTGAGGGGAATATTGAGATTTAAACATGCCATCGAAAAGTTCAATGAATCTCAAAAGATCTAGGAGTTTTCAATACATTTAAAACTTAAATTGCTTTTGTTTTTCATGGTGGATATTATTGAATCGTCATTCACTTACCTTCAAATTATTTGTTGTTTAGATTACGACATCCCTCTTCTTAATTGCGAATAATGTTGTTGGATCCTAGACCTAATTTCTCATTTGGGTGTTTAATTGGGGATTGTTATCTAATAAACTTTGTCTTATTCCTTTTCAGATGTCAAACTCAAACAACAACGCTTTAGGCTCAAACACCTCTGGCTCATTCTCACTCATGAATTTGTGTGGGAGGGTGATCTTTGACGGAAACAATTTCAACGATTGGATCCGCAACATAAGGATGGTCACCCACTACGAGGACAAGGAGTATGTCCTCGACAAGGAGCTGAAAGAGGTGGACGTGAACACTGCTACTCCCGAGGAAATCACTGCCTTTGAGGCCCAAGAGTGTGATACCACGAAAGTCCATTGCATCATGCTAGCGACCATGACTGCCGAACTCCAAAAGTCCTAAAAGGACTTCTATCCCTACGAAATGCATCAGGATTTGCTTGAAAGGTACCACCAAAGTGAAAGGCAGGAGAGGTACGAGATCATCACTTCGATGATCACGACCAAGATGAGAGACGGAGAGTCTGTCACTACTCATATGCAGAAGATGCAAAGATATGCTGACCACCTGTTGAAGTTAAATGTTAACTTCGATGAAGAGTTGGCGATTGACATCATTCTTTATTCATTGCCACCCTGCTTCAACCAGTTTCGCATGACCTACCACATGAAGAAAGAGGAGGTCACGTTGAGCAAACTTCAAGGGCTGTTGAGGACTGCTGAGAGCAACCTCAAAGATAAATTCGTTGCACAAACTCCTACTCCTACTGCTACCCCAGTCTTGGCTATTGGGCAGGGGAAAGGTAAGAAGAGGAAGGCTCCTTTAAAGAGCCACCATAAGGGAAAGTCCCATGATGACACCTCTTCTAGTGGAACCAAGGCTGGTCCCGCTGCACCCACCACCAACCCAAAGGACGCAGAGTGCTACTACTGCCATGATAAAAGGCACTGGAAATGAAGCTGCCTGAAGTATCTGCAAGATATCAAGGGTGGAAAGATCAATCCGACCAACGCAGGTATTTACACTATTCAATCTAATGATTCACCACATGATATTTCTTGGGTACTTGATACATGATGTGGTTTTCACATCTGTTCTTATTTGCAGGGCCTATGAAGAAATAGGGATGTGGAGCATGGGAAGATAAACTTGATCATGGGGAACATAAGAGCCTTGTCTGTCACCAAGATTGGAGTTTACTCTTTAGTGCTTAGTAGTGGATTATGACAAGATTTGAATAATTGTTGCTATTCGCCAGAAATGGTAAGAAACCTCATTTCTTTTCATGGTTTGTATAGACAAGGATTTAGATATTCATTTGATAATGAATAGGGTTCTATTAATGCTTATCTTAATGGTGTTTTCTATTTTGAAGCATTGCCTTGTAATGGAATATATGAAACTGTGATGGTAGTAGACAATTTAGGAAATGATGTGTTGTGTATTGATTCTTCCAATAGTTTGGATAAAGCATGCTTGTGGCATTGTCGTATTGGACATCTCAACAAGAAACGCATAGCCCAACTCTAAAAGGATGGGTTATTGGAGTCATTCAACCTTAGGGACGATGACGTGTGCGAGTCTTGTTTACTTGGAAAGATGACCAAGTCACCCTTCACTAGAACTTGTGTAAGGGGTGAGGGTTTGTTGGATCTCATACACACTGATGTGTGTGGGCCTTTTAGATCCACCACAAGGGATGCGATCCGCTTCTATGTGAATTTCACCGATAATTATAATAGATATGGGTATATCTACTTAATCAAGCACAAGTCAGAAACCTTTGAAAAGTTCAAAGAGTTTAAACAAGAAGTGGAGAATCAGCTGGGCAGGAAAATCAAGATGCTTCGATCTGATCGAGGGGGAGAGTACCTTAGTCTTGAATTCCACGACTACCTCAAGGAATGCGGAATCGTTTCGCAATTGATGCCACCTAGGACACCGCAGTTGAATGGTGTAGCTGAGAGGCGTAATTGAACCTTGCTAGACATGTTTCGTTCCATGATGAGTTGTGCTTCACTACCTATCTCGTTCTGGGGGTATGTCTTAGAGACTACTGACCATATCCTTAACTTAGTACCTACAAAGAAGGTTGCCAAAACACCTCACGAAATGTGGACGAGGAAAGCTCCCTCATTGACACATATCAAGGTTTGGGGTTGCGAGGCTTTCGTAAGACGAGAGACTCACGACAAGCTCGAACCTCATAGTGAGCGGTGTATTTTCATCGGCTACCCACAAAAGTCCTTTGGATATTTCTTCTATAGATCGAGTGACAATGGTGTCTTCGTTGCGAGGAGATGGTTTTTTCAAGAGTAAGAACTCATAATCCAAGGGGACAACCAGAGGGTTTTGTCGATGCGAAGCATCCTAATAGAGTGTGTAAGCTTGATAAGTCCATTCATGATTTGAAACAAGCGTCTCGCAGATGAAATCTTTGTTTCGCAAGAAAGTCAAAGAGTTTGGCTTCCTGCGAAGCGTGGATGAATCATGTGTATATGTCAAAGCCAGTGGGAGTATAGTTAGCTTCCTCGTATTGTATGTCGATGACATACTACTCACAGGAAACGACATCCCGACCCTGCAGGAAGTTAAGTCATGGCTTGTGAAGTGTTTCGCTATGAAGGACCTCGGAGAGGCTGCCTATGTTCTGGGGATAAGGATAGTGAGAAACAGGAGTAAAAGACTAATAGGACTTAGTCAGAATACTTACTTGGACAAGGTACTAAATCATTTTAGTATGGAGAATTCCAAGAAAGGGGAGTTACAGTAAAAGACTAATAGGAGTTAGTCAGAATACTTACTTGGACAAGGTACTAAAGCGTTTTAGTAAGGAGAATTCCAAGAAAGGGGAGTTACCAATCCAAAGTAATGCCAAGTTGAGTAAGAATCAAAGTTCGAGTACCGAAGTCGAGATAGCAAAGATGATCCGAGTACCCTACGCTTCCGCAGTTGGCTCGATCATGTATGCTATGACTTGTACTCGCCCTGATGTGGCCTTCACTTTTAGCATGGTCAGCAAATATCAAGGGAACCCTGGCAGAGCACATTGGACCGCAGTCAAGAATATTCTTAAGTACCTTTACAGGACCAAAGAATGGTTTCTAGTTCTCAGTGGGAGTGATGACTTAAGGGTGTGAGGCTATAGTGACGCCAGTTTTCAGACCGACCGAGACAACTATCGTTCTCAGTCGGGCTAGGTCTTTACCCTGAATGGAGGAGCAGTGACTTGGAAAAGTTCTAGCCAGGAGACTTGTGACCACCCAAAATTTCCATTTTGTACAAACAATATCACTTCAATAGAAGTTATAACAGTCATAGTAAATTTTCAGAGTTTTCCGTATAAGTTTGTGTAATTCAGGGTTAACACTTCAGGAGATATCAGGAGAGTGGATGCACTAGGATTTTGTGTGACTTTGTTATTCCAAAACTCTATTATATTAGAGATCATTTCGGGAATAAAATATTTTCTGCCAAAAATCTCAGGACTATAAATAGAATTCTGAAACAATTTCATTCATTATTTACATTTACAACTAGAGAAAAGCCATTTTCTCTCTCACAGATCTTCGGGTTTTCATCCCAAATCGTGAGTACCTCTCCCTAGTTGTGTTATATAGCTTATAATGTCTTAATAACATAGATTACATAGCAAAACAACTAGATTTAGGAGTTTACTCCCCAAGGTGTTCTTGGGCGGTAAACTCCCGAAATGATGCCTAGCCTTTCCCCTGTGATGTGTAACGAACTTAGGCTTGTATATAGGTGTAATTAAGACCAGAAAACATCAAAGAAACACCAAAGTTTAGGTGTTCACGGCCCAAGAAGATCTTGGACCGTGAACTCCAAAAACATGGACCAAAGAGTGCTTTTAACACTCCTAAAGCTTTGGACAATTACCTAGGTTTACTCCTACATAAATCAAGGAGTTTAAAACACCAAAAACCCCTCTCAAAGAGAGATTACGGCCCTAATATGGTGCTTGGGCCGTGAACATCAAACTAGGGCACCAAAGTGTGCCTAAGGCCTTCATTAGCCTTAGATAAATGTCTAGAACCTATCCTACATGATCTAGGGACTTGAAAGCATAAAAACACCCATTCCATGTGAGTTTACGGCAGTAAACTCCAAATGAATTGGCCTTGGGGCCGTAAACTCCTCAAAGGAGGTTATTAGTGCCCTAAACCCTTCCAAGAATTAAACTACCAAGTTGGAATACTTCTAGGGATCATTTAGAACTTGAAAACACAAAATGACACCAAGCTTAGGAGTTCACGGCTGTAAACACAAGGGTTTACGACCGTAAACTCCTTGTGTGATGTTTATGGAAGAGTAAACTCATGTATAGGGTCCTTTGGAACCCTAAACCCAATTGCCTTGTCCCACAACAACTTAGATGCAATCCTTAGGGCTTATAACACTTATATAAAGTGTTTATCATGTTCTAGGATGTCTTAAAATTTACAATTATTAATTTAAGACTAATTGGGTGCATATATGTGTGATTATATGTTCATTAGGATCATAGTGTGTGTACAAGTCCTCACTTAACACCTAACAATCTGTAAAGCCGTGTTTCTAGGCTAGGCATTAATATTGACATAATGGTCTAGGTTAACCTTTGTAACTCATTTAGAAGAAATGAAAAGGAATTATGAGAATATTATGTGAATTGTGTGTTTTCTGCTTAATTATTAGAGCTTAATTAATTAAGAATAAAAATAAGCCTCAAAAATTAAAGTGTGAGATAAGCCCAATATCTTTACATAAAGTTTTAGTGGTCGAAACAAGGATTTCAGGGATATAAAGAATACCAAAATCCGAGTTATAACGAAGAAGTTATGACCTGTCGAAGTTTCGCGACAAAACCAGCACGGTGCTCAATGTTGTAAAAAGTGAGTTTTTGATAAACTACTTTTTAGCCTTAGTGATCTAAACGAAAGTCGTATTATTCGTTAAACCGAGAAGTTCGATAAAAAGAACGCCCAAATCTGACTTCGTATGAGGAAGTTATGATTTTTCGAAGTTTCAGCTTAGCAATAGACAGCTAAAAAACTCGAATTTTAGATCGAGCGATTTTTAGCCAACACAACCTAAACGAGAATTGAAGGTCTCGTCATTAGGAGCACAACGGTAAAAAGTCTAACGAAAACGGACGTCGGATGAAGAAGTTATGAATTTTTAACGGATTTCCTGTCCCAGTCTGTTAAAAATAATAATATAAAATTTAAAGTCAAAATTATCCAACGATGTCTAAACGGAACTTGTGGAGCGTAATTTTAGCTACGTGTGCATATAAAGAACGTCAAAAACGGAGCTCGTATGCGAAAGTTATGGATTTTAGAAGTTTTGGCGCGAAAAACGAGAAAAATCCCCAAAACCGAGGAATTTCGCACACGTGGACTTCGGCCACGTCACCCTCGCTTTGCATCCGACGCATGTCCAGAAATTGCTGAGTCACCGAAGCCACCTGGCGAGACGTGTCATGATCTTCTCGAGTCCGAGGTTCGGTCCAGTAGAAATGCGACGCGTGCCTCTTCCCTCGTGTGTCCGAACCCTCGCAGGTGCCACGAACCCCCTCATCGGATCCGGACTTCGGTCCAATCACAAGCTGTCAGTGAGGCCTTCACACGCGCAGACCATGTGCGAGCCACCTCACTGCGAGCCTTCGGGTCTTCGCCACCTGGAAGCTTCTCAGCCGTCAGATCAGAAGCTCGCTCCTATAAATAGGAGGGTGCAAACTCTCCCGGCTAGAATTTAGAAATTGGCAATTTTGGCCCCTTTTTCACTATTTTGGCTATTTTCACATCCCCCAAATCCCCGGTACTTATTCCAAAGCCCGGAATACGCCACGAAGCGCCCGAGAAGCCCGAAAAATTTATCTTTGCGGTTTCGAAGCCCGACTTTTGCAAAGCCCGGTTTCTCAATAAAACTCTCGGTTTTATTAGAAACGATCGTTTTAGGAAACGAATTGCTGCCCGATTATCATCAAATCATGTGAGTGTATAGTCACTTTCATTCTACACATAGATATGAAGTATTTACCTTATAATACGTGCTATGTGTAGATATATTAATTGTTTATTTGAGGTAACTGTTGAGTTGATGTTTTATACAAGTTTTAAACTGTATAAATATTTTTATCTACAAATATGTTGGGTAGAACATGGGTAGAGAGTGATGTGTGATAAAATAAAATTGAGGAGAGACCTTGATGAGTTTTGAGATCCAGTCATCTAGCGGAGTTTGGATGACGACCACGAACTTTCTAGACAGTCCAGTGGGAAACATTAGCAGGTCCGTAACCTGTAGGTGTTAATGAACTGAGAGTGTTCATTCGTTGTACTCCATCCCCCTCATGGTTTCCTTTAGGACATGTATGGCTGGGGAAACCCCTTAGCAGTAGTGTCCATCCCGATGATATTCTTTAGGCTAGGTCCCTTGTGATAAGTGTTTAGGGACATAAAGTAAGGATAACGGGAACGGGTAATCAGGGTTATTGTTGATTGATGAACTTAGTAAGTTTATTATTATTGTGGATTGAAAACCCTATATGCTCACCAGGCTCCCAAGCCTGACCCACTCAGCTTTTTATGTTACAGGTAGTGGACCCCGAGGATAGTCGGAGGACAATGAGGGATTTTTGGATTATAGGCCAATAGTTGTAAATAACTGTCGAAAGGCTTATAATGTCTTGTTTATGCTTTTGATCTGTATCGGAACATGACATCCTGAGGTTTTGATATGAAATGAAACTATACATTTCTTAAAGAAAGTTTTGATAAACTTTTATCATGTTTTGTTTTGGGAACAAATTCCGCAACATCTTTTAAAAAGATTTCTCTGATTTTATTATAAAAAGCATAAATTAAATCGGTCTTTTCTGGCCGAGAAATTAGGGGATGTCACAGTTGGTATCAGAGCATTATTTTAAGCGAACTAAGAAATTGTAGAATTTCTATACTTAAACTTAGAATGCTTAGTGATGATTGTGAGATGAGTGTCTACCATATTTTAGACACGAGCACTAGTTTATTTTAAGAAAGATGCCTAAAATGCCCTTATGTGCTAAATGTTATATGTTTGCCATATATGCCATTATTGTTCGAATCTATGATCTGTTGCCGACCGGATCTGGAAACCTTATGTGTGTTGGATTCTAACCGTACGATTACGATATTAGAACTAACATGTAAACGTTTCGGAGGGATAAGGGAATTTAAATACCTATCAAGGGTAAAGACCTAAATTCGCCTTATTTGGTATATAGATTGTAATGTTAAGAACTCGTAGTGGAGTTGCAAATGCAAACGGAAACATGGATCAAGAGCCTCAACCTCAAGTAGTTAAGCAAGTACCTGTTGTAAGAGCTGCACCTGAGCCAATGACGATGGCTGGGGTACAAGCAATGATGCAAATGATGTTAGATCGTCAGATGGAGGAGACAAGGCGATTACTACAACAGCATAGAGAAGAGACTACGATGCCTGTTGAACAGCCCGTATTGAATGAAGGGCAATCAGTAGGAGGGAACTACAGTGGGACTCTTGGTCAAGCCAACCCACCGATAGTTAGACAAAACAACCAGGATGGAGGAGTTGATGGACGCGGATGCAAATACAAAGATTTCATGGCATCTAAATCGCCGTGTCTATCTGGAAGTCCGACACCGGTGGAAGTCATGAATTGGATCTCTGAAATGGAGACGATGTTTGAAAGTTGTGAGTGCAGTAACAAACAAAAGACCGCACTTGCAATTACTCTATTAAGGTCTAGTGTGTTGAACTGGTGGAAGTTACTAGCTAATTCGACGCCCAAGGGAGAAGCTAGTAAGATGTCTTGGGAAGACTTTGTACTACAACTAAAACTACAATATTGATCTGAGCAGGATCTTCTGGAAATTAATAATGAGTTCTAGAATTTAAAGAAGGGAAAGATGAGCGTTACTGAATACGCTGCTAGTTTTACTGAAAAGATGAAGCTTGTTCCTTACCTAGTTCCAACTGAACTCTCTAAGATCAACAAGTTTGCCCTCGGATTACCAGCAGACTTTGGTCCGATGGTTAAGCAAGCAACCACTTTGAAAGCCGCCATCTGGGCTGCTAAGAACGTTGAGGTTCAGATCAGAGAGAAGGGTCTGGAGAGGGCGAAAGTTGGTGAAAAGAGAAAATTTGAAGGAACTTCAGGTTCCAGCAAGATAAGCAAATTTTCTAAGTTTAAGAAGTTTGGAGGAGGAGGAGGAGGTGAAGTGAAGTGGTGTGAGAAGTGCAAGAAAAAGCACTTAGGGAAATGTAGTGAGGAGGTGACTTGCTTCAAATGTGGAAAGACTGGGCATTATGCCAACGTGTGTCCATCCGACAAGAGGGTATGTTTTGAGTGCCATGAAGAAGGGCATGTTTTTAAATACTGTCCGAAGAGGAAGGATGCTGCAAAGCCCAATCTACCACCAAAGCCGAAGGCCAGATGACACTTGAGGCTGCAGAAGAAGAAGATCAAGTTATAAAGTAGTAATGTGAATAGTAACAAGTGGTTAGGCCTATTAGAGGCATAGTATAGGGTAAACTTGAACCTTTGTGTAATTGTTTCAAGGAAATAATATAAACCCTGGTTTTGTCATATGATGAATTGAATGACTATGTGAAATTCTTGTATGGTGATTTGGAGAACTGCGAGACAATACATGGGACGAGTATGAGTAGGTGCGAATGGTAGTAGAGGCCTATACTACCGGAAGCACAGGACTCGTACTTGGATCAGGGAAAGTCACAAGGTTACCAAGGAGCTATTATTTGATTCCGTCTTATTCTAGTCTGTCGTTACCATCGTTTCGATAATGACTAAGAAGATGATTCTTATTCCGACCTTAGAGCTCATATTGAATCGAGTCCGACTAAGATGAGTATGTTACGTGGTTCAGAGAACCAAGTTCGATGTAGCATTTGACTTAAGCCAGAAGATTGAAGTAAAAGATGATTAAAGCGATCAATAGAAGTATCGCACTCATTGTTAAAGAAGTTGAGATTTAGGAATAATACATGTTGAACTGTGATTGTATCACATTAGAACATGAAGGAAGGTGTAGTTTGTTCCAAAAAAAATTGTCCCAAGGAGATATGAGTCTAAGTAGTGCAGTATACAATGAGAGATCATTAGAACATGACCCATCGGTATGTTACAATAAACAAAGGTACTTATTCCAAGAAAAAGAAGGAGTCCTCAATAAGGATTTATTCTGTAACTCGAAGGTTACGATTGAAAGTCCTATGGAGATCTGAAGCTTTTTAGGATTAGCTAGATATTATCACTGAATTATCCAAGGCTTTTCTTAGATCGCGAATCCATTGACAGCTTTGACCCACAAAGGAGCTGTCTATACTTGGAATGAGAAGCATAGGAAGCTTTAAGAAGTTAAAGAAGACATTGTGTGAAACACCGACTCTCTCGTCACCTGACGGAGTTGATGACTTCACAGTTTAAAGTGATGCCTCTGGATTTGGGTTAGGTTATGTTCTGACCCAAAGGGATAAAGTGATAGTGTATGCATCAAGGAAATTGAAGGAGCATGAAAAGAACTACCCCACTCACGATTTGGAGTTGGCAGCGGTAGTATTTGCCTTAAAGATATGGAGGCATTATCTTTATGTTACTAAATGCAAACTTTTCACTGATCATAAGAGTCTCCAATATCTCTTTAATCAGAAGGAATTGAACATGAGGCAACGACGCTGGCTAGAGTTACTCAAGGACTACGACTGTGAGATACTTTACCACCCTGGTAAAGCAAATGTTGTTGTTGATACTCTCAATCGGAAGGTAAAACTTGAAAAGAAAAGGCCAAGAGCGTTGAGAATTGAAGTTGTCTCGACAATTGTGGAAAGTATAAAGAAAGCTCAAGAGGAAGCTTTGGAGAAAAATGACCGAAAGGAAGAACGTTTGGGCAAAACGTTAGTGTTAGGTATAAACAACCAAGGGTTGAAGGTATTCCAAGATAGGATTTGGGTACCTAAGACAGGTGGAGTAAGAGATCTTCTGATGGAAGAAGCTCACAAAACCATGTACTCGATTCATCCCGGCAGTACAAAAATGTATAGGGATCCAAAACCCTATTACTAGTGGCCCACGATGAAGCTCGATGTTGCTAAGTATGTGGCCGAGTGTGTAACTTGTGCTAGGGTTAAGACACAACATTAGAAACTGTATGGGAGTTTAGAACCTTTACCCGTACCCATGGGTAAATGGGAAGATATCACCATGGATTTTGTGACTAAACTGCCCAGAACAAGGAACGGTCACGACATGATTTAGGTAGTCATTGATCGCTTCACTAAGAGTGCGCATTTCATAGTAGCCAAAGAGAAATGGGCTATGGATAAACTTGCAAATTCTTACGTGAAGGAAATTGTGATGCTTCACGGTGTTCCGCTAACGATTGTATCTGATCGTGACAGCCGTTTTACCTCAAGGTTTTAGAGGAGTCTACAAGAGGAATTGGGTACCAAGCTGTGTTTGAGTACAGCTTACCATCCGCAAACTGATGGTCGGAGCGAACGAACGATTCAAACATGGGAGGATATGCTGAGAGCATGTACCCTAGAATTTCAAGGTAACTGGGATGAACACTTATCTTTAGCATAATTAACTTATAATAATAGTTTCCACTCAAGCATTAAGATGGCACCTTATCACGCTTTGTGTGGGGAAAAGTGTCGAACGTCATCATGTTGGCTGGAAGCTGGGGAAAAGCAGTTTATGGGACCTAAAATAGTCCATCAGACTGCCGAAAAGTTGTAAGTGACTAGGGAAAAAGATGTTAGCTGCTCAAAAGAGCTATGCTGACGAGAAAAGACAACTGATATCATTCGAAGTTGGAGATTCGGTTTCACTTAAAGTCTCGTCGTGGAAGGGACTTATAAGATTTGGTAGAAGGGGAAAGTTGAGTCCAAAGTTTATTGGACCATTTAAAGTTCTTCAGAGGATCGGGAATCAAGCTTACAAGCTAGAATTACCAGAAGAACTAGAGAGTATTCATATAACCTTTCATGTGTGTTATTTGAGAAAGTTCACGGGAGGTGTGCCCGACATAATTCCCATTTCTGAATTAAGGTTGGATGAAAACAAGAGATTAATTAGAGAACCTGACGCAATCGTTAACCGTAAGACGAAGAAGTTGTAACATAAGACAGTCGATTTAGTGCTTATACGTTGGAAACATATAAATGGGCCAAATCCCACCTACGAGACGGAGAGTGACATGGTGAGTCGCTACCCGTAGTTGTTTGTCGTTGTGTGATTCCGGGGACGGAATCATCCTAAGGGGGAGAGAGTTGTAAAGCCCGTGTTTCTAGGCTAGGAATTAATATTGACATAATGGTCTAGGTTGACCTTTGTAACTCATTTAGAAGAAATGAAAAGGAATTATGTGAATATTATGTGAATTATGTGTTTTCTGCTTAATTATTAGAGTTTAATTAATTAAGAATAAAAATAAGCCTCAAAAATTAAAGTGTGAGATAAGCCCAATATCTTTACATAAAGTTTTAGTGGTCGAAACAAGGATTTCAGGGATATAAAGAATACCAAAATCCGAGTTATAACGAAGAAGTTATGACCTGTCGAAGTTTCGCGACAAAACCAGCACGGTGCTCAATGTTGTAAAAAGTGAGTTTTTGATAAACTACTTTTTAGCCTTAGTGATCTAAACGAAAGGCGTATTATTCGTTAAACCGAGAAGTTCGATAAAAAGAACGCCCAAATCTGACTTCGTATGAGGAAGTTATGATTTTTCGAAGTTTCAGCTTAGCAATAGACAGCTAAAAAACTCGAATTTTAGATCGAGCGATTTTTAGCCAACACAACCTAAACGAGAATTGAAGGTCTCGTCATTAGGAGCACAACGGTAAAAAGTCTAACGAAAACGGACGTCGGATGAAGAAGTTATGAATTTTTAACGGATTTCCTGTCCCAGTCTGTTAAAAATAATAATATAAAATTTAAAGTCAAAATTATCCAACGATGTCTAAACGGAACTTGTGGAGCGTAATTTTAGCTACGTGTGCATATAAAGAACGTCAAAAACGGAGCTCGTATGCGAAAGTTATGGATTTTAGAAGTTTTGGCGCGAAAAACGAGAAAAATCCCCAAAACCGAGGAATTTCGCACACGTGGACTTCGGCCACGTCACCCTCGCTTTGCATCCGACGCATGTCCAGAAATTGCTGAGTCACCAAAGCCACCTGGCGAGACGTGTCATGATCTTCTCGAGTCCGAGGTTCGGTCCAGTAGAAATGCGACGCGTGCCTCTTCCCTCGTGTGTCCGAACCCTCGCAGGTGCCACGAACCCCCTCATCGGATCCGGACTTCGGTCCAATCACAAGCTGTCAGTGAGGCCTTCACACGCGCAGACCATGTGCGAGCCACCTCACTGCGAGCCTTCGGGTCTTCGCCACCTGGAAGCTTCTCAGCCGTCCGATCAGAAGCTCGCTCCTATAAATAGGAGGGTGCGAACTCTCCCGGCTAGAATTTAGAAATTGGCAATTTTGGCCCCTTTTTCACTATTTTGGCTATTTTCACATCCCCCAAATCCCCGGTACTTATTCCAAAGCCCGGAATACGCCACGAAGCGCCCGAGAAGCCCGAAAAATTTATCTTTGCGGTTTCGAAGCCCGACTTTTGCAAAGCCCGGTTTCTCAATAAAACTCTCGGTTTTATTAGAAACGATCGTTTTAGGAAACGAATTGCTGCCCGATTATCATCAAATCATGTGAGTGTATAGTCACTTTCATTTTACACATAGATATGAAGTATTTACCTTATAATACGTGCTATGTGTAGATATATTAATTGTTTATTTGAGGTAACTGTTGAGTTGATGTTTTATACAAGTTTTAAACTGTATAAATATTTTTATCTACAAATATGTTGGGTAGAACATGGGTAGAGAGTGATGTGTGATAAAATAAAATTGAGGAGAGACCTTGATGAGTTTTGAGATCCAGTCATCTAGCGGAGTTTGGATGACGACCACGAACTTTCTAGACAGTCCAGTGGGAAACATTAGCAGGTCCGTAACCTGTAGGTGTTAATGAACTGAGAGTGTTCATTCGTTGTACTCCATCCCCCTCATGGTTTCCTTTAGGACATGTATGGCTGGGGAAACCCCTTAGCAGTAGTGTCCATCCCGATGATATTCTTTAGGCTAGGTCCCTTGTGATAAGTGTTTAGGGACATAAAGTAAGGATAACGGGAACGGGTAATCAGGGTTATTGTTGATTGATGAACTTAGTAAGTTTATTATTATTGTGGATTGAAAACCCTATATGCTCACCAGGCTCCCAAGCCTGACCCACTCAGCTTTTTATGTTACAGGTAGTGGACCCCGAGCATAGTCGGAGGACAATGAGGGATTTTTGGATTATAGGCCAATAGTTGTAAATAACTGTCGAAAGGCTTATAATGTCTTGTTTATGCTTTTGATTTGTATCGGAACATGACATCCTGAGGTTTTGATATGAAATGAAACTATACATTTCTTAAAGAAAGTTTTGATAAACTTTTATCATGTTTTGTTTTGGGAACAAATTCCGCAACATCTTTTAAAAAGATTTCTCTGATTTTATTATAAAAAGCATAAATTAAATCGGTCTTTTTTGGCCGAGAAATTAGGGGATGTCACAGTTGGTATCAGAGCATTATTTTAAGCGAACTAAGAAATTGTAGAATTTCTATACTTAAACTTAGAATGCTTAGTGATGATTGTGAGATGAGTGTCTACCATATTTTAGACACGAGCACTAGTTTATTTTAAGAAAGATGCCTAAAATGCCCTTATGTGCTAAATGTTATATGTTTGCCATATATGCCATTATTGTTCGAATCTATGATCTGTTGCCGACCGGATCTGGAAACCTTATGTGTGTTGGATTCTAACCGTACGATTACGATATTAGAACTAACATGTAAACGTTTCGGAGGGATAAGGGAATTTAAATACCTATCAAGGGTAAAGACCTAAATTCGCCTTATTTGGTATATAGATTGTAATGTTAAGAACTCGTAGTGGAGTTGCAAATGCAAACGGAAACATGGATCAAGAGCCTCAACCTCAAGTAGTTAAGCAAGTACCTGTTGTAAGAGCTGCACCTGAGCCAATGACGATGGCTGGGGTACAAGCAATGATGCAAATGATGTTAGATCGTCAGATGGAGGAGACAAGGCGATTACTACAACAGCATAGAGAAGAGACTACGATGCCTGTTGAACAGCCCGTATTGAATGAAGGGCAATCAGTAGGAGGGAACTACAGTGGGACTCTTGGTCAAGCCAACCCACCGATAGTTAGACAAAACAACCAGGATGGAGGAGTTGATGGACGCGGATGCAAATACAAAGATTTCATGGCATCTAAATCGCCGTGTCTATCTGGAAGTCCGACACCGGTGGAAGTCATGAATTGGATCTCTGAAATGGAGACGATGTTTGAAAGTTGTGAGTGCAGTAACAAACAAAAGACCGCACTTGCAATTCCTCTATTAAGGTCTAGTGTGTTGAACTGGTGGAAGTTACTAGCTAATTCGACGCCCAAGGGAGAAGCTAGTAAGATGTCTTGGGAAGACTTTATACTACAACTAAAACTACAATACTGATCTGAGCAGGATCTTCTGGAAATTAATAATGAGTTCTAGAATTTAAAGAAGGGAAAGATGAGCGTTACTGAATACGCTGCTAGTTTTACTGAAAAGATGAAGCTTGTTCCTTACCTAGTTCCAACTGAACTCTCTAAGATCAACAAGTTTGCCCTCGGATTACCAGCAGACTTTGGTCCGATGGTTAAGCAAGCAACCACTTTGAAAGCCGCCATCTGGGCTGCTAAGAACGTTGAGGTTCAGATCAGAGAGAAGGGTCTGGAGAGGGCGAAAGTTGGTGAAAAGAGAAAATTTGAAGGAACTTCAGGTTCCAGCAAGATAAGCAAATTTTCTAAGTTTAAGAAGTTTGGAGGAGGAGGAGGAGGTGAAGTGAAGTGGTGTGAGAAGTGCAAGAAAAAGCACTTAGGGAAATGTAGTGAGGAGGTGACTTGCTTCAAATGTGGAAAGACTGGGCATTATGCCAACGTGTGTCCATCCGACAAGAGGGTATGTTTTGAGTGCCATGAAGAAGGGCATGTTTTTAAATACTGTCCGAAGAGGAAGGATGCTGCAAAGCCCAATCTACCACCAAAGCCGAAGGCCAGATGACACTTGAGGCTGCAGAAGAAGAAGATCAAGTTATAAAGTAGTAATGTGAATAGTAACAAGTGGTTAGGCCTATTAGAGGCATAGTATAGGGTAAACTTGAACCTTTGTGTAATTGTTTCAAGGAAATAATATAAACCCTGGTTTTGTCATATGATGAATTGAATGACTATGTGAAATTCTTGTATGGTGATTTGGAGAACTGCGAGACAATACATGGGACGAGTATGAGTAGGTGCGAATGGTAGTAGAGGCCTATACTACCGGAAGCACAGGACTCGTACTTGGATCAGGGAAAGTCACAAGGTTACCAAGGAGCTATTATTTGATTCCGTCTTATTCTAGTCTGTCGTTACCATCGTTTCGATAATGACTAAGAAGATGATTCTTATTCCGACCTTAGAGCTCATATTGAATCGAGTCCGACTAAGATGAGTATGTTACGTGGTTCAGAGAACCAAGTTCGATGTAGCATTTGACTTAAGCCAGAAGATTGAAGTAAAAGATGATTAAAGCGATCAATAGAAGTATCGCACTCATTGTTAAAGAAGTTGAGATTTAGGAATAATACATGTTGAACTGTGATTGTATCACATTAGAACATGAAGGAAGGTGTAGTTTGTTCCAAAAAAAATTGTCCCAAGGAGATATGAGTCTAAGTAGTGCAGTATACAATGAGAGATCATTAGAACATGACCCATCGGTATGTTACAATAAACAAAGGTACTTATTCCAAGAAAAAGAAGGAGTCCTCAATAAGGATTTATTCTGTAACTCGAAGGTTACGATTGAAAGTCCTATGGAGATCTGAAGCTTTTTAGGATTAGCTAGATATTATCACTGAATTATCCAAGGCTTTTCTTAGATCGCGAATCCATTGACAGCTTTGACCCACAAAGGAGCTGTCTATACTTGGAATGAGAAGCATAGGAAGCTTTAAGAAGTTAAAGAAGACATTGTGTGAAACACCGACTCTCTCGTCACCTGACGGAGTTGATGACTTCACAGTTTAAAGTGATGCCTCTGGATTTGGGTTAGGTTATGTTCTGACCCAAAGGGATAAAGTGATAGTGTATGCATCAAGGAAATTGAAGGAGCATGAAAAGAACTACCCCACTCACGATTTGGAGTTGGCAGCGGTAGTATTTGCCTTAAAGATATGGAGGCATTATCTTTATGTTACTAAATGCAAACTTTTCACTGATCATAAGAGTCTCCAATATCTCTTTAATCAGAAGGAATTGAACATGAGGCAACGACGCTGGCTAGAGTTACTCAAGGACTACGACTGTGAGATACTTTACCACCCTGGTAAAGCAAATGTTGTTGTTGATACTCTCAATCGGAAGGTAAAACTTGAAAAGAAAAGGCCAAGAGCGTTGAGAATTGAAGTTGTCTCGACAATTGTGGAAAGTATAAAGAAAGCTCAAGAGGAAGCTTTAGAGAAAAATGACCGAAAGGAAGAACGTTTGGGCAAAACGTTAGTGTTAGGTATAAACAACCAAGGGTTGAAGGTATTCCAAGATAGGATTTGGGTACCTAAGACAGGTGGAGTAAGAGATCTTCTGATGGAAGAAGCTCACAAAACCATGTACTCGATTCATCCCGGCAGTACAAAAATGTATAGGGATCCAAAACCCTATTACTAGTGGCCCACGATGAAGCTCGATGTTGCTAAGTATGTGGCCGAGTGTGTAACTTGTGCTAGGGTTAAGGCACAACATTAGAAACTGTATGGGAGTTTAGAACCTTTACCCGTACCCATGGGTAAATGGGAAGATATCACCATGGATTTTGTGACTAAACTGCCCAGAACAAGGAACGGTCACGACATGATTTAGGTAGTCATTGATCGCTTCACTAAGAGTGCGCATTTCATAGTAGCCAAAGAGAAATGGGCTATGGATAAACTTGCAAATTCTTACGTGAAGGAAATTGTGATGCTTCACGGTGTTCCGCTAACGATTGTATCTGATCGTGACAGCCGTTTTACCTCAAGGTTTTAGAGGAGTCTACAAGAGGAATTGGGTACCAAGCTGTGTTTGAGTACAGCTTACCATCCGCAAACTGATGGTCGGAGTGAACGAACGATTCAAACATGGGAGGATATGCTGAGAGCATGTACCCTAGAATTTCAAGGTAACTGGGATGAACACTTATCTTTAGCATAATTAACTTATAATAATAGTTTCCACTCAAGCATTAAGATGGCACCTTATCACGCTTTGTGTGGGGAAAAGTGTCGAACGTCATCATGTTGGCTGGAAGCTGGGGAAAAGCAGTTTATGGGACCTAAAATAGTCCATCAGACTGCCGAAAAGTTGTAAGTGACTAGGGAAAAAGATGTTAGCTGCTCAAAAGAGCTATGCTGACGAGAAAAGACAACTGATATCATTCGAAGTTGGAGATTCGGTTTCACTTAAAGTCTCGTCGTGGAAGGGACTTATAAGATTTGGTAGAAGGGGAAAGTTGAGTCCAAAGTTTATTGGACCATTTAAAGTTCTTCAGAGGATCGGGAATCAAGCTTACAAGCTAGAATTACCAGAAGAACTAGAGAGTATTCATATAACCTTTCATGTGTGTTATTTGAGAAAGTTCACGGGAGGTGTGCCCGACATAATTCCCATTTCTGAATTAAGGTTGGATGAAAACAAGAGATTAATTAGAGAACCTGACGCAATCGTTAACCGTAAGACGAAGAAGTTGTAACATAAGACAGTCGATTTAGTGCTTATACGTTGGAAACATATAAATGGGCCAAATCCCACCTACGAGACGGAGAGTGACATGGTGAGTCGCTACCCGTAGTTGTTTGTCGTTGTGTGATTCCGGGGACGGAATCATCCTAAGGGGGAGAGAGTTGTAAAGCCCGTGTTTCTAGGCTAGGAATTAATATTGACATAATGGTCTAGGTTGACCTTTGTAACTCATTTAGAAGAAATGAAAAGGAATTATGTGAATATTATGTGAATTATGTGTTTTCTGCTTAATTATTAGAGTTTAATTAATTAAGAATAAAAATAAGCCTCAAAAATTAAAGTGTGAGATAAGCCCAATATCTTTACATAAAGTTTTAGTGGTCGAAACAAGGATTTCAGGGATATAAAGAATACCAAAATCCGAGTTATAACGAAGAAGTTATGACCTGTCGAAGTTTCGCGACAAAACCAGCACGGTGCTCAATGTTGTAAAAAGTGAGTTTTTGATAAACTACTTTTTAGCCTTAGTGATCTAAACGAAAGTCGTATTATTCGTTAAACCGAGAAGTTCGATAAAAAGAACGCCCAAATCTGACTTCGTATGAGGAAGTTATGATTTTTCGAAGTTTCAGCTTAGCAATAGACAGCTAAAAAACTCGAATTTTAGATCGAGCGATTTTTAGCCAACACAACCTAAACGAGAATTGAAGGTCTCGTCATTAGGAGCACAACGGTAAAAAGTCTAACGAAAACGGACGTCGGATGAAGAAGTTATGAATTTTTAACGGATTTCCTGTCCCAGTCTGTTAAAAATAATAATATAAAATTTAAAGTAAAAATTATCCAACGATGTCTAAACGGAACTTGTGGAGCGTAATTTTAGCTACGTGTGCATATAAAGAACGTCAAAAACGGAGCTCGTATGCGAAAGTTATGGATTTTAGAAGTTTTGGCGCGAAAAACGAGAAAAATCCCCAAAACCGAGGAATTTCGCACACGTGGACTTCGGCCACGTCACCCTCGCTTTGCATCCGACGCATGTCCAGAAATTGCTGAGTCACCAAAGCCACCTGGCGAGACGTGTCATGATCTTCTCGAGTCCGAGGTTCGGTCCAGTAGAAATGCGACGCGTGCCTCTTCCCTCGTGTGTCCGAACCCTCGCAGGTGCCACGAACCCCCTCATCGGATCCGGACTTCGGTCCAATCACAAGCTGTCAGTGAGGCCTTCACACGCGCAGACCATGTGCGAGCCACCTCACTGCGAGCCTTCGGGTCTTCGCCACCTGGAAGCTTCTCAGCCGTCCGATCAGAAGCTCGCTCCTATAAATAGGAGGGTGCGAACTCTCCCGGCTAGAATTTAGAAATTGGCAATTTTGGCCCCTTTTTCACTATTTTGGCTATTTTCACATCCCCCAAATCCCCGGTACTTATTCCAAAGCCCGGAATACGCCACGAAGCGCCCGAGAAGCCCGAAAAATTTATCTTTGCGGTTTCGAAGCCCGACTTTTGCAAAGCCCGGTTTCTCAATAAAACTCTCGGTTTTATTAGAAACGATCGTTTTAGGAAACGAATTGCTGCCCGATTATCATCAAATCATGTGAGTGTATAGTCACTTTCATTTTACACATAGATATGAAGTATTTACCTTATAATACGTGCTATGTGTAGATATATTAATTGTTTATTTGAGGTAACTGTTGAGTTGATGTTTTATACAAGTTTTAAACTGTATAAATATTTTTATCTACAAATATGTTGGGTAGAACATGGGTAGAGAGTGATGTGTGATAAAATAAAATTGAGGAGAGACCTTGATGAGTTTTGAGATCCAGTCATCTAGCGGAGTTTGGATGACGACCACGAACTTTCTAGACAGTCCAGTGGGAAACATTAGCAGGTCCGTAACCTGTAGGTGTTAATGAACTGAGAGTGTTCATTCGTTGTACTCCATCCCCCTCATGGTTTCCTTTAGGACATGTATGGCTGGGGAAACCCCTTAGCAGTAGTGTCCATCCCGATGATATTCTTTAGGCTAGGTCCCTTGTGATAAGTGTTTAGGGACATAAAGTAAGGATAACGGGAACGGGTAATCAGGGTTATTGTTGATTGATGAACTTAGTAAGTTTATTATTATTGTGGATTGAAAACCCTATATGCTCACCAGGCTCCCAAGCCTGACCCACTCAGCTTTTTATGTTACAGGTAGTGGACCCCGAGCATAGTCGGAGGACAATGAGGGATTTTTGGATTATAGGCCAATAGTTGTAAATAACTGTCGAAAGGCTTATAATGTCTTGTTTATGCTTTTGATCTGTATCGGAACATGACATCCTGAGGTTTTGATATGAAATGAAACTATACATTTCTTAAAGAAAGTTTTGATAAACTTTTATCATGTTTTGTTTTGGGAACAAATTCCGCAACATCTTTTAAAAAGATTTCTCTGATTTTATTATAAAAAGCATAAATTAAATCGGTCTTTTCTGGCCGAGAAATTAGGGGATGTCACAGTTGGTATCAGAGCATTATTTTAAGCGAACTAAGAAATTGTAGAATTTCTATACTTAAACTTAGAATGCTTAGTGATGATTGTGAGATGAGTGTCTACCATATTTTAGACACGAGCACTAGTTTATTTTAAGAAAGATGCCTAAAATGCCCTTATGTGCTAAATGTTATATGTTTGCCATATATGCCATTATTGTTCGAATCTATGATCTGTTGCCGACCGGATCTGGAAACCTTATGTGTGTTGGATTCTAACCGTACGATTACGATATTAGAACTAACATGTAAACGTTTCGGAGGGATAAGGGAATTTAAATACCTATCAAGGGTAAAGACCTAAATTCGCCTTATTTGGTATATAGATTGTAATGTTAAGAACTCGTAGTGGAGTTGCAAATGCAAACGGAAACATGGATCAAGAGCCTCAACCTCAAGTAGTTAAGCAAGTACCTGTTGTAAGAGCTGCACCTGAGCCAATGACGATGGCTGGGGTACAAGCAATGATGCAAATGATGTTAGATCGTCAGATGGAGGAGACAAGGCGATTACTACAACAGCATAGAGAAGAGACTACGATGCCTGTTGAACAGCCCGTATTGAATGAAGGGCAATCAGTAGGAGGGAACTACAGTGGGACTCTTGGTCAAGCCAACCCACCGATAGTTAGACAAAACAACCAGGATGGAGGAGTTGATGGACGCGGATGCAAATACAAAGATTTCATGGCATCTAAATCGCCGTGTCTATCTGGAAGTCCGACACCGGTGGAAGTCATGAATTGGATCTCTGAAATGGAGACGATGTTTGAAAGTTGTGAGTGCAGTAACAAACAAAAGACCGCACTTGCAATTCCTCTATTAAGGTCTAGTGTGTTGAACTGGTGGAAGTTACTAGCTAATTCGACGCCCAAGGGAGAAGCTAGTAAGATGTCTTGGGAAGACTTTATACTACAACTAAAACTACAATACTGATCTGAGCAGGATCTTCTGGAAATTAATAATGAGTTCTAGAATTTAAAGAAGGGAAAGATGAGCGTTACTGAATACGCTGCTAGTTTTACTGAAAAGATGAAGCTTGTTCCTTACCTAGTTCCAACTGAACTCTCTAAGATCAACAAGTTTGCCCTCGGATTACCAGCAGACTTTGGTCCGATGGTTAAGCAAGCAACCACTTTGAAAGCCGCCATCTGGGCTGCTAAGAACGTTGAGGTTCAGATCAGAGAGAAGGGTCTGGAGAGGGCGAAAGTTGGTGAAAAGAGAAAATTTGAAGGAACTTCAGGTTCCAGCAAGATAAGCAAATTTTCTAAGTTTAAGAAGTTTGGAGGAGGAGGAGGAGGTGAAGTGAAGTGGTGTGAGAAGTGCAAGAAAAAGCACTTAGGGAAATGTAGTGAGGAGGTGACTTGCTTCAAATGTGGAAAGACTGGGCATTATGCCAACGTGTGTCCATCCGACAAGAGGGTATGTTTTGAGTGCCATGAAGAAGGGCATGTTTTTAAATACTGTCCGAAGAGGAAGGATGCTGCAAAGCCCAATCTACCACCAAAGCCGAAGGCCAGATGACACTTGAGGCTGCAGAAGAAGAAGATCAAGTTATAAAGTAGTAATGTGAATAGTAACAAGTGGTTAGGCCTATTAGAGGCATAGTATAGGGTAAACTTGAACCTTTGTGTAATTGTTTCAAGGAAATAATATAAACCCTGGTTTTGTCATATGATGAATTGAATGACTATGTGAAATTCTTGTATGGTGATTTGGAGAACTGCGAGACAATACATGGGACGAGTATGAGTAGGTGCGAATGGTAGTAGAGGCCTATACTACCGGAAGCACAGGACTCGTACTTGGATCAGGGAAAGTCACAAGGTTACCAAGGAGCTATTATTTGATTCCGTCTTATTCTAGTCTGTCGTTACCATCGTTTCGATAATGACTAAGAAGATGATTCTTATTCCGACCTTAGAGCTCATATTGAATCGAGTCCGACTAAGATGAGTATGTTACGTGGTTCAGAGAACCAAGTTCGATGTAGCATTTGACTTAAGCCAGAAGATTGAAGTAAAAGATGATTAAAGCGATCAATAGAAGTATCGCACTCATTGTTAAAGAAGTTGAGATTTAGGAATAATACATGTTGAACTGTGATTGTATCACATTAGAACATGAAGGAAGGTGTAGTTTGTTCCAAAAAAAATTGTCCCAAGGAGATATGAGTCTAAGTAGTGCAGTATACAATGAGAGATCATTAGAACATGACCCATCGGTATGTTACAATAAACAAAGGTACTTATTCCAAGAAAAAGAAGGAGTCCTCAATAAGGATTTATTCTGTAACTCGAAGGTTACGATTGAAAGTCCTATGGAGATCTGAAGCTTTTTAGGATTAGCTAGATATTATCACTGAATTATCCAAGGCTTTTCTTAGATCGCGAATCCATTGACAGCTTTGACCCACAAAGGAGCTGTCTATACTTGGAATGAGAAGCATAGGAAGCTTTAAGAAGTTAAAGAAGACATTGTGTGAAACACCGACTCTCTCGTCACCTGACGGAGTTGATGACTTCACAGTTTAAAGTGATGCCTCTGGATTTGGGTTAGGTTATGTTCTGACCCAAAGGGATAAAGTGATAGTGTATGCATCAAGGAAATTGAAGGAGCATGAAAAGAACTACCCCACTCACGATTTGGAGTTGGCAGCGGTAGTATTTGCCTTAAAGATATGGAGGCATTATCTTTATGTTACTAAATGCAAACTTTTCACTGATCATAAGAGTCTCCAATATCTCTTTAATCAGAAGGAATTGAACATGAGGCAACGACGCTGGCTAGAGTTACTCAAGGACTACGACTGTGAGATACTTTACCACCCTGGTAAAGCAAATGTTGTTGTTGATACTCTCAATCGGAAGGTAAAACTTGAAAAGAAAAGGCCAAGAGCGTTGAGAATTGAAGTTGTCTCGACAATTGTGGAAAGTATAAAGAAAGCTCAAGAGGAAGCTTTGGAGAAAAATGACCGAAAGGAAGAACGTTTGGGCAAAACGTTAGTGTTAGGTATAAACAACCAAGGGTTGAAGGTATTCCAAGATAGGATTTGGGTACCTAAGACAGGTGGAGTAAGAGATCTTCTGATGGAAGAAGCTCACAAAACCATGTACTCGATTCATCCCGGCAGTACAAAAATGTATAGGGATCCAAAACCCTATTACTAGTGGCCCACGATGAAGCTCGATGTTGCTAAGTATGTGGCCGAGTGTGTAACTTGTGCTAGGGTTAAGGCATAACATTAGAAACTGTATGGGAGTTTAGAACCTTTACCCGTACCCATGGGTAAATGGGAAGATATCACCATGGATTTTGTGACTAAACTGCCTAGAACAAGGAACGGTCACGACATGATTTAGGTAGTCATTGATCGCTTCACTAAGAGTGCGCATTTCATAGTAGCCAAAGAGAAATGGGCTATGGATAAACTTGCAAATTCTTACGTGAAGGAAATTGTGATGCTTCACGGTGTTCCGCTAACGATTGTATCTGATCGTGACAGCCGTTTTACCTCAAGGTTTTAGAGGAGTCTACAAGAGGAATTGGGTACCAAGCTGTGTTTGAGTACAGCTTACCATCCGCAAACTGATGGTCGGAGCGAACGAACGATTCAAACATGGGAGGATATGCTGAGAGCATGTACCCTAGAATTTCAAGGTAACTGGGATGAACACTTATCTTTAGCATAATTAACTTATAATAATAGTTTCCACTCAAGCATTAAGATGGCACCTTATCACGCTTTGTGTGGGGAAAAGTGTCGAACGTCATCATGTTGGCTGGAAGCTGGGGAAAAGCAGTTTATGGGACCTAAAATAGTCCATCAGACTGCCGAAAAGTTGTAAGTGACTAGGGAAAAAGATGTTAGCTGCTCAAAAGAGCTATGCTGACGAGAAAAGACAACTGATATCATTCGAAGTTGGAGATTCGGTTTCACTTAAAGTCTCGTCGTGGAAGGGACTTATAAGATTTGGTAGAAGGGGAAAGTTGAGTCCAAAGTTTATTGGACCATTTAAAGTTCTTCAGAGGATCAGGAATCAAGCTTACAAGCTAGAATTACCAGAAGAACTAGAGAGTATTCATATAACCTTTCATGTGTGTTATTTGAGAAAGTTCACGGGAGGTGTGCCCGACATAATTCCCATTTCTGAATTAAGGTTGGATGAAAACAAGAGATTAATTAGAGAACCTGACGCAATCGTTAACCGTAAGACGAAGAAGTTGTAACATAAGACAGTCGATTTAGTGCTTATACGTTGGAAACATATAAATGGGCCAAATCCCACCTACGAGACGGAGAGTGACATGGTGAGTCGCTACCCGTAGTTGTTTGTCGTTGTGTGATTCCGGGGACGGAATCATCCTAAGGGGGAGAGAGTTGTAAAGCCCGTGTTTCTAGGCTAGGAATTAATATTGACATAATGGTCTAGGTTGACCTTTGTAACTCATTTAGAAGAAATGAAAAGGAATTATGTGAATATTATGTGAATTATGTGTTTTCTGCTTAATTATTAGAGTTTAATTAATTAAGAATAAAAATAAGCCTCAAAAATTAAAGTGTGAGATAAGCCCAATATCTTTACATAAAGTTTTAGTGGTCGAAACAAGGATTTCAGGGATATAAAGAATACCAAAATCCGAGTTATAACGAAGAAGTTATGACCTGTCGAAGTTTCGCGACAAAACCAGCACGGTGCTCAATGTTGTAAAAAGTGAGTTTTTGATAAACTACTTTTTAGCCTTAGTGATCTAAGCGAAAGTCGTATTATTCGTTAAACCGAGAAGTTCGATAAAAAGAACGCCCAAATCTGACTTCGTATGAGGAAGTTATGATTTTTCGAAGTTTCAGCTTAGCAATAGACAGCTAAAAAACTCGAATTTTAGATCGAGCGATTTTTAGCCAACACAACCTAAACGAGAATTGAAGGTCTCGTCATTAGGAGCACAACGGTAAAAAGTCTAACGAAAACGGACGTCGGATGAAGAAGTTATGAATTTTTAACGGATTTCCTGTCCCAGTCTGTTAAAAATAATAATATAAAATTTAAAGTCAAAATTATCCAACGATGTCTAAACGGAACTTGTGGAGCGTAATTTTAGCTACGTGTGCATATAAAGAACGTCAAAAACGGAGCTCGTATGCGAAAGTTATGGATTTTAGAAGTTTTGGCGCGAAAAACGAGAAAAATCCCCAAAACCGAGGAATTTCGCACACGTGGACTTCGGCCACGTCACCCTCGCTTTGCATCCGACGCATGTCCAGAGATTGCTGAGTCACCAAAGCCACCTGGCGAGACGTGTCATGATCTTCTCGAGTCCGAGGTTCGGTCCAGTAGAAATGCGACGCGTGCCTCTTCCCTCGTGCGTCCGAACCCTCGCAGGTGCCACGAACCCCCTCATCGGATCCGGACTTCGGTCCAATCACAAGCTGCCAGCGAGGCCTTCGCACGCGCAGACCATGTGCGAGCCACCTCCCTGCGAGCCTTCGGATCTTTGCCACCTGGAAGCTTCTCAGCCGTCCGATCAGAAGCTCGCTCCTATAAATAGGAGGGTGCGAACCCTCCCGGCTAGAATTTAGAAATTGGCAATTTTGGCCCCTTTTTCACTATTTTGGCTATTTTCACATCCCCCGAAGCCCCGGTACTTATTCCAAAGCCTGGAATACGCCACAAAGCGCCGGATAAGCCCGTAAAATTTATCTTTTCGGTTTCAAAGCCCGACTTTTGCAAAGCCCGATTTCTCAATAAAACTTCCGGTTTTATTAGAAACGATCGGTTTAGGAAACGAATTATTGCCCGATTATCATCAAATCATGTGAGTGTATAGTCACTTTCATTTTACACATAGATATGAAGTATTTACCTTATAATACGTGCTATGTGTAGATATATTAATTGTTTATTTGACGTAACTGTTGAGTTGATGTTTTATACAAGTTTTAAACTGTATAAGTATTTTTATCTATAAATATGTTGGGTAGAACATGGGTAGATAGTGATGTGTGATAAAATAAAATTGAGGAGAGACCTCGATGAGTTTTGAGATCCAGTCATCTAGCGGATTTTGGATGACGACCACGGAATTTCTAGACAGTCCAGTGGGAAACATTAGCAGGTCTGCAACCTGTAGGTGTTAATGAACTGAGAGTGTTCATTCGTTATACTCCATCCCCCTCATGGTTGCCTTTAGGACATGTATGGTTGGGGACACCCCTTAGCAGTAGTGTCCATCCCGATGATATTCTTTAGGCTAGGTCCCTTGTGATAAGTGTTTAGGGACATAAAGTAAGGATAACAGGAACGGGTAATCAGGGTTATTGTTGATTGATGAACATAGTAAGTTTATTATTATTGTGGGTTGAAAACCCTATATGCTCACCAGGCTCCCAAGCCTGACCCACTCAGCTTTTTATGTTACAGGTAGTGGACCCCGAGCATAGTCGGAGGACAATGAGGGATTTTTAGATTATAGGCCAGTAGTTGTAAATAACTGTTGAAAGGCTTATAATGTCTTGTTTATGCTTTTGATCTGTATCGGAACATGACATCCCGAGGTTTTGATATGAAATGAAACCATACATTTCTTAAAGAAAGTTTTGATAAACTTTTATCATGTTTTGTTTTGGGAACAAATTCCGCAACATCTCTTAAAAAGATTTCTCTGATTTTATTATAAAAAACATAAATTAAATCGGTCTTTTCTAGTCAAGAAATTAGGGGATGTCACACAATCCGACAACGTTCAGTTCATCCAAACCACCATCTACAGGTGAGTTCATACCCCTAAATAAATGTTTTAAATGTTTTTAAATGCTTTAATGGGGGGGGGGGGGGGGGAATACAAGTAGAAAACAACATGTTATTAAATCACTCATATGTATTTTATAACTGTGTTTTCATCCAGCAGATTTCACATACTACAAAATGTGATGCATGAAATGGTTTTATATCTTAAAAATACTTTGTTATCAAATGTATTACTTTTGAAATGTTTATTTAAAATGACATCAAGTCACTTTTATTATTGTTTCAAAACTCTCAGATGTCTTACAAAAACCATTTTTACCTTCTTGAGCAAAACTACACTTATACGCATATGTTCTTATATGTGTATTGATGTTATAGTTTTCATTCCTTCATTCAGTTTCCCACACTCTTGTGTAACAAGGGTGTATAAACCTGCTTGAACAACCAATTACATTCCAGCTAATTATCATAGGGATAATTAGAAGATACAAAACATTAGTCCTATTACAAGGAATTACATCAGAGTCAGTTCATTCATGAGTCTATGCTATACATTACATGTTACATGAATACACTTACATGAGTATGCTTACATGGATACACTTACATAAATACCTTACATGAATACATTACATGAGTAACTTTACGTAGATACATTTACCTGTATACACTTACATGAATACTTGTATCTCGAATTACGAGGATGATTGATTAGTACCTTCTGTGTAAATTGTCCTGCCTATCCCAGTTCAACGGGATATCTAGACGGGACTAACCATTCTGAATCCCAGCTGATTAGCATCAGTGGTCGATGAAAATCTACGGATGCCTATGGTTATTGCTTATATTAGCATACAGTTACAGGACTAAGCATTCCTCGATCCTACTGTTCGCTACAGAGGTTGATGAACATCTACGAATGTCTACGGTTAATACTTATATTAGGAACATCGATTACAGTACTAACCCTTCCTACCCCCTGCTGCTGCTACAGAGGACAATTGGACAATCTTTGGATGTTCATTAGGTTATACATTTCGCTTACCGCGATGTCATGTTAGTCCTAGTACCAAAGGATAACACTTACATTAGTACATTTTCCTATTTACTTTATTTTGTGATACATTCACATAAACGAGGAGTTAGACTAAGTACTTTTAGTACTAGTTAATAGAAAGGAAAAACTATCATTTTACTTACAAAACATTCAGGTCTTGGTAAAAGACTACATTTCATACTAGTAGGAAATACGGGATTTTCTAGAGTTTTTCATACTTATATCAACTGTTTCATTTAAAGATTTACATGGCATTGATAACAGCTTTTCAAAACAAGACAATGACACTTAAATACTTATAAATTCACCAGATTTAAGTTGATACTCGCTTTCAAAGTAACTTGTATTCTCAAGTCACTAGTAGACAGGTACGATGGCCAGGTTTTGAGAAGACGGAGCACAGACAAGTCTCGTCTTTTATTTTGATTATTTATTTTTGGTGTCTTATTACAATGAAAGAACACACATGTATTAAAAATTTACTTATAATGCAATGGATGATGTTGTTGCTTGTTTACTATGTTACACTGTTGTGATATTGTACATGACGTCCTCCACCCCGGAACATTTCCGCCATTCTTGGTTTTGGGGTGTGACAGATTGGTATCAGCGCATTGTTTATAGTGAATATAGTATATCAACCCAGAAAAGATATACTAACTATAAATACATAGGGATTAAAACACTCTGTCTAAGAGTTATGCTTTTAAATAATAAAATATTTAAGTAAGTATACGTGCCTGCATTCATACTAAAATCAGTGTCACAATGACAAGAACAAAAGTATTACGATTGTTGAATATCACAAGTAAGCCTGGGGATATATAGTCATTCTTGGGAATGGCATAGCCTGATCAACTATGTTGGTCCAAGGAGTGATTAGCATATGCCCAAGAATGGTTGTGATGTGGCAACAAGTCTAAAAACTTACCAACACAACCATAAAGAAATACCATAGGGGTATTTGGTCTTACTGTAATTATCTTAGTTAGTTCGTCTAATTAGCTATTTCTTATATCCCTTTTCTCGTATAGATTTTAATGGCTGGATTTCTTCATGGCGATCCGTACTTCCCAACCCAAGGCAATGCTGGATGGCTAGAGGAAGAACCAGAAGATGATCACCTAATCCCTTTGGATGATCACCATGCTGAGGGTTTTTCCGATAGTTCTGACTCGGAGCCTGAAGTCAACAACCTACCCCCAGCTGCTCAAGACCCAAACCTGAACCCCCGTCCCGCATTTCAAGGACCCACACCTCTGTGGGCCACTAACTTGAATAGATGGAGTCAGGAACAGGGTCAACCCATTCCCTACAACGGAGATAGAAGTTTCTACAACCTCACTGAAGGAGGATCTGCTGACAGGGTCCTACCCATCATGGTTCGTAGGATTTCTAGGAACACGATATTGGGTCAATCAACTATCAATCGAGTCTTGGAGATTGATGCCAACTCTGGCATCAACACCGCCCGTATTCGCCAACTAGAGTCTGCTCATGAAAGGACTCTGGTCCACAATGCAGCTCTGCGAAGAGAACTTGCTGAAACTCAAGCTGAAGTTAGGGAACTTCGAGCTCAGCAAGTGAGAGCTGATAGGCGTATGAGGGACATGGAACGTCTACTGTCGGGATCAAGAACTCATGCTAGCAGTTCTCGTCGCCGATAGAATCTCAACGACTTATCTTTTGGATATAACCTAGTTTATGTAAAAACTTTGGTATAATTTCCTATCTTTGTAAATTTAGACCTGTTAGGTCTTGATCTATTCATAGTTCTGTCAAAATTTTCCTATCTTGGTTGATGTAAGGCCTACTTCTAGGCTATTTTTCCCGAACTTGTTACATCTGTAATCCCCATATTATTGACAGATATCTAATCATATGGAAACTATTATCCAAATATCACCATCTTCATTTATTTCTGCTATTCATTATGTTGTTGGACTATGGGGAATTAGTCCATGAGACACATTTATCATTCAATTATACTTATCAATGTCGTCATCTTTTAAACGTATAGTTAAAGATGCCGCCACGCAGAAATCCCAGACGTAACCCAATCAACGAAACACCGATACCACCACCTCCACCACCACCCCAACCTCTTCAACCACCTACTCCTTTTGATGCCAATATGTTCCAGCCAGCTTTCACAGCAGCAGTTGCAGCTGCTGTGTCAGCAATCAACGCTCCTGTCCCTAGTGGATCGGGAACAGGTGCACCTCCCTCGAACCACGGCGAAAGCCATGGACACCCTCGGGAATGCACCTACAAGGACTTCACGAACGCCAAACCCCGTAGCTTCAATGGAACTGGGGGTGTTATGGTGTTGAGACAATGGATTGAAAAGATGGAATCTGTCTTTGAAATTTGTGCTTGCCAGGAGGGCAACAAGGTCAAGCTTGCAGCTTGTACCTTCTTTGACAAAGCACTAACATGGTGGAACGGCCATGTTAAGTATCTGACTTTGGTGGTGGCGTATTCCATCAGCTGGGAAAAATTGAAGGACATGCTGATGAAAGAGTATTGTCCTCGAGGTGAAGTACAAAAACTCGAGCAGGAACTCTGGGATCTACAAATGGTTGGATCCGACATCACAACCTACACAAATAGGTTCTGTGATCTGGCAAACCTATGCCCTGATATGGTTGCTCTCGAGAGCAAGAAGACAGAGAGATATATCTGGGGGTTGTCGCCCTAGATCCAGGCAAGTGTGTTAGCTTCCATGCCTATTACTTTCGATAGCGCCAAGGAACTGGCACAATCTCTTATAGATCACAGGAAACCTCAAAACCCAACAATCCCTGCACCTGTACCACAAAAGTTCAACCCCGGAAACAACAAGAAGGGGTCGAACAAGAGGAAAAGAGGGGCTTCGCAAGAATCCTCCAAGAGACAACAACTAGTGGCAATTAATGCCGCCACGGTAACTCCCGTTGTCCCTACGAACCCCTTACCAGCAAAAACTTATGTTGGAACTCTCCCAAAGTGCAACAAATGCAACTTCCACCACAACGGACATTGCAGGGAAATGCAGTGCTCTAACTACAACAGGAAAGGGCATACAACCTGTTTCTGCAAGACTCCAACAGCGCAGGCCGCCCAAGTCCCAAACGCCGGTATGGGCCAAGCTTGCTATGGTTGTGGTGAAGTGGGCCACTACAAGAGGAACTGCCCTAAAGCAGGGATGGCTGGAGGAGTAGGGAGAGTTATGGCACTAGGCCACGAGGAAGCGGTAGCTGATCCTACGATAGTTACTGGTACGTTTCTCCTCGATAACTCTTATGCTTGCATACTTTTCGACAGTGGAGCAGAGAAAAGCTTCGTAAGTCATAAATTTGCACACCTGCTTAAACAAAAACTATGCGCATTAGATAATACATTCACGGTAGAAATGGCTAAAAAGAAAACGGAGAGTACTAACTGCATATACGTAGGTTGTACTTTAACTTTAGATGACCATACTTTCAAGATAGACCTCATGTCAGTCCCAATTAAATGTTTCGACGTTATCATTGGCATTGATTGGTTAAGTCTTCTTCGTGCCGACATCATGTGCTTTGAAAAATCAGTTCGTCTTAACCTTCCTAACAACGAAACTTTAGTTATCTATGGTGACAAACCTAGTACGAGCCTTCGCATCATTTCGTGCATTCAAGCCCAGAAGTGCTTGCGAAAGGAATATCATGCATTCCTCGCACACGTCGTCGATACAAGTCGAGAAATGAAAGACATTCAGAACATCCCAGAAGTACGCGACTTTCTCGACATCTTCCCAGAAGAACTTTCGGGTTTACCACCACAACGCCAAGTCGAGTTCAGAATCGACTTAGTGCCAGGAGCTACCCCCGTAGCCAAATCTCCTTATTGTCTGGCACCGGCCGAGATGCAGGAACTTTCCAGTCAACTTAACGAACTGCTCAAGAAGGGATTCATTAGGCCAAGCTTCTCACAATGGGGAGCACCGGTCTTGTTCGTCAAGAAGAAATATGGATCGTTTCGCATGTACATCGACTATAGAGAACTCAACAAACTTACCATTAAAAATCGTTATCCTTTGCCCCGCATTGACGATTTATTTGATCAACTTCAAGGAGCCAACTACTTCTCGAAGATAGATCTGCGATCCGGATATCACCAACTACAAGTGTTAGAGGAGGATGTTCCCAAGATAGCCTTCCGAACTCGTTATGGACACTACGAGTTTGTGGTGATGTCGTTTGGATTAACTAATGCGCCCGCAGTATTCATGGACCTGATGAATAGGGCGTGTCGTCCTTATCTACTCTCGAAGTAAGGAGGAACATAGTCAACATCTCTATAGGGTCTTAGAAACGTTGCGAGCGGAGAAGCTCTATGCGAAGTTCTCCAAGTGCGAATTTTGGATCCGACGAGTCGAATTCTTGGGTCATGTTGTTAGTGAAGAAGGAATACACGTGGACCTTTCCAAAATCAAGGCCATTGAGAACTGGTCAGCACCGAAGACACCTACAGAAATTCATCAATTTCTAGGTCTCGCTGGCTACTATCGCAGGTTCATTCAGAACTTCTCCCGCATAGCGAAACCTCTTACAACCCTGACCCAGAAAGGCGTGGCCTTTGACTGGGAAGAGAAACAGGAAAGAGCGTTCCAAACGCTCAAACGAGCCTTGTGCACCGCACCAATACTATCCCTCCCTGAATGGATAGAAGACTTCATTGTCTACTGCGATGCATCCAATCAAGGACTCGGATGTGTTCTGATGCAGCGAGGTAAAGTCATAGCCTATGCCTCGAGACAGCTGAAGACACATCAGGTTAACTACACCACCCATGATCTTGAGCTAGGAGCAGTCGTATTTGCTCTGAAGATCAGGAGACACTACCTGTATGGTACAAAAGCACGATCTTTACAGACCACAAGAGTCTACAACACATCTTCGACCAGAAAGAGCTCAATATGAGACAACGACACTGGGTCGATCTACTCAGTGATTACGAGTGCAAAATTCGTTATCATCCGGGTAAAGCCAGTGTAGTAGCCGACGCCCTGAGTTGGAAAGAATATACTGGTCGCAGAGTCAAATCTTTGACTCTAACTATCCATTCACACTTGTCCACGCAAATTAAGGAAGCTTAGCTCGACGCTTTGAAACCTGAATATGTGGCAGGTGAATCCCTGAGAGGAATGGATAAGAACTTGGAAGTCAAGGGTGGTGGAGCCTTATACATCATGGATCGGATCTGGACACCGAAACACGGTGGCTTCAGAGACTTGGTCATGACCGAAGCTCACAACACTCGTTATTCCATCCACCCGGGTTCAGATACGATGTATATGGATCTTAAAAAGTTATACTGGTGGCCTAACATGAAAGCAGATATTGCAACCTTCGTAAGTAAGTGCCTTACTTGCGCGAAGGTGAAGGTCGAATACTAGAAACCCTCCGGTCTTCTACAACAACCGTAGATACCAGAATGGAACTGGGAGCGGATCACTATGGACCATAACCAAGTTGCCCAAGATGACGGGTGGACTTGATTCCATATGGGTCATCATCGATAGACTGACCAAGTCTGCACACTTCTTGCCAATCAAAAAAACAGACAAGATGGAGAAACTTACACGAACATACATTAGGGAGATTGTAAGACTGCACGGTGTTCCTATATCCATTATCTCAGATAGAGATAATAGATTCAGTTCGAGGTTCTGGCAGTCATTACAAAGTTCTCTAGGAACTAGGCTGGACATGAGTACAGCCTACCATCCACAAACCGACAGGCAAAGTGAGAGAACTATCCAGACCTTAGAAGATATGTTGCGTGTCTATGTGATTGACTTTGGAAAAGCTTGGGATACCCATTTACCCCTCGTTGAATTTTCCTACAACAACAGTTATCACACGAGCATAAAGGCAGCTCCATTCGAGGCCCTCTATGGCCGAAAGTGCAGATCCCCTTTGTGTTGGGCTAAGGTGGGTGATACCCAGTTAGCTAAAGGACGAGTTCCCGAGAGCACTCTCACGGGTCCGGAGATCATTCGGGAAACGACAGAGAAGATCGTTCAAATTCGTGAATGATTAAAAGCCTCTAGAGACCGACGGAAAAGTTACGCTGACAAGCGAAGAAAACCGTTGGAATTCCAGGTGGGCGACCGATTTTTACTGAAGGTCTCACCCTGGAAGGGCTTGATACACTTTGGAAAGCGTGGGAAGCTCAATCCAAGATACATAGGGCCTTTCGAGGTTCTCGCGAGAATCGGCCCTGTAGCTTACAAACTCAACCTACCGCAGGAACTCGGTAACGTACATCCTACCTTCCACGTCTCGAACTTGAAAAAGTGTCTGTCCGACGAGACACTTGCTATTCCACTTGACGAGATCGAGATCAACGAGAGCCTCAACTTCGTGGAGGAACCAATAGAGATCATGGACCGAGAGGTCAAGCAAACAAAGCAGAGCCGTATCCCAATAGTGAAGGTTCGTTGGAACGCAAAGCATAGACCTGAATTCACTTGGGAACGAGAGGATCAGATGAAACTGAAATACCCTCATCTTTTCGCTTAGTTATTTGTAACTTCTTATTTGCTTAAATTCTAATTTCGGGACGAAATTCCTTCTAACGGGGGGATGATGTGACAACCCGAAATTTCCATTCTGTACAAACAATATCACTTCAATAAAAGTTATAACAGTCACAGTAAATTTTCAGACTTTTCCGTATAAGTTTGAGTAATTCAGGGTTTACACTTCAGGAGATATCAGGAGAGTGGATGCACTAGGGTTTTGTGCGACTTTGTTATTCCAACACTCTATTATATTAGAGATCATTTCGGGAATAAAATATTTTCTGCCAAAAATCTCAGGACTATAAATAGAATTCTGAAACAATTTCATTCATTATTTACATTTACAACTAGAGAAAAGCCATTTTCTCTCTCACGGATCTTCGGGTTTTCATCCCAAATCGTGAGTACCTCTCCCTAGTTGTGTTATATAGCTTATAATGTGTGAATAACATAGATTACATAGCAAAACAACTAGATTTAGGAGTTTACTCCCCAAGGTGTTCTTGGGTGGTAAACTCCCGAAATAATGCCTAGCCTTTCCCCTGTGATGTGTAACGAATTTAGGCTTGTATATAGGTGTAATTAAGACCAGAAAACATCAAAGAAACATCAAAGTTTAGGTGTTCACGGCCCAAGAAGATCTTGGACCGTGAACTCCAAAAACATGGACCAAAGAGTGCTTTTAACACTCCTAAAGCTTTGTACAATTACCTAGGTTTACTCCTACATAAATCAAGGACTTTAAAACACCAAAAACCCCTCTCAAAGAGAGATTACGGCCCTAATATGGTGCTTGGGCCGTGAACATCAAACTAAGGCACCAAAGTGTGCCTAAGGCCTTCATTAGCCTTAGATAAATGTCTAGAACCTATCCTACATGAGCTAGGGACTTGAAAGCATAAAAACACCCATTCCATGTGAGTTTACGGCAGTAAACTCCAAAGGAATTGGCCTTGGGGCCGTAAACTCCTCAAAGGAGGTTATTAGTGCCCTAAACCCTTCCAAGAATTAAACCACCAAGTTGGAATACTTCTAGGGATCATTTAGAACTTCAAAACACAAAATGACACCAAGCTTAGGAGTTCACAGCCGTAAAAACAACGGTTTACGACCGTAAACTCCTTGTGTGATGTTTATGGAAGAGTAAACTCATGTATAGGGTCTTTTGGAACCCTAAACCCAATTGCCTTGTCCCACAACAACTTAGATGCAATCCTTAGGGCTTATAACACCTATATAAAGTGTTTATCATGTTCTAGGATGTCTTAACATTTACAATTAGTAATTTAAGACTAATTGGGTGCATATATGTGTGATTATATGTTCATTAGGATCATAGTGTGTGTACAAGTCCTCACTTGACACCTAACAATCCGACACCGTTCAGTTCATCCAAACCACCATCTAAAGGTGAGTTC
The DNA here is from genome assembly GCF_051521515.1 of Lactuca serriola. Taxonomy (NCBI): domain Eukaryota; kingdom Viridiplantae; phylum Streptophyta; class Magnoliopsida; order Asterales; family Asteraceae; genus Lactuca; species Lactuca serriola. Next base: position 23,973,327 of record NC_136408.1, read on the forward strand.
ATACCCCTAAATAAATGTTTTAAATGTTTTTAAATGATTTAATGGGGGGGGGGGATACAAGTAGAAAACAACATGTTATTAAATCACTCATATGTATTTTATAACTGTGTTTTCATCCAGCAGATTTCACATACTACAAAATGTGATGCATGAAATGGTTTCATATCTTAAAAATACTTTGTTATCAAATGTATTACTTTTGAAATGATTATTTAAAATGACATCAAGTCACTTTTATTATTGTTTCAAAACTCTCAGATGTCTTAAAAAACTATTTTTACCTTCTTGAGCAAAACTACACTTATACGCATATGTTCTTATATATGTATTGATGTTATAGTTTTCATTCCTTCATTCAGTTTCCTACACTCTTGTGTAACAAGGGTGTATAAACCTGCTTGAACAACCAATTACATTCCAGCTAATTATCATAGGGATAATTAGAAGATACAAAACATTAGTCCTATTACAAGGAATTACATCAGAGTCAGTTCATTCATGAGTCTATGCTATACATTACATGTTACATGAATACACTTACATGAGTACGCTTACATGGATACACTTACATGAATACCTTACATGAATACATTACATGAGTAACTTTACGTAGATACATTTACCTGTATACACTTACATGAATACTTGTATCTCGAATTACGAGGATGATTTATTAGTACCTTCTGTGTAAATTGTCTTGCCTATCCCAGTTCAACGGGATATCTAGGCGGGACTAACCATTCCGAATCCTAGCTGATTAGCACCAGTGGTCGATGAACATCTACGGATGCCTACGGTTATTACTTATATTAGCATACAGTTATGGGACTAACCATTCCTCGAGCCTACTGTTCGTTACAGAGGTTGATGAACATCTACGGATGTCTACGGTTAATACTTATATTAGGAACATCGATTATGGGACTAAGCCTTCCTACCCCATGCTGCTGCTACAGAGGACAATTGGAGAATCTTCGGATGTTCATTAGGTTATACATTTCGCTTACCGCGATGTCATGTTAGTCCTAGTACCAAAGGATAACACTTACATTAGTACATTTTCCTATTTACTTTATTTTGTGATACATTCACATAAACGAGGAGTTAGACTAAGTACTTTTAGTACTAGTCAATAGAAAGGAAAAACTATCATTTTACTTACAAAACATTCAGGCCTTGGTAAAAGACTACATTTCATACTAGTAGGAAATAAGGGATTTTCTAGAGTTTTTCATACTTATATCAACTGTTTCATTTAAAGATTTACATGGCATTCATAACAGCTTTTCAAAACAAGACAATGACACTTAAATACTTATAAATTCACCAGCTTTAAGCTGATACTCGCTTTCAAAATAACTTGTATTCTCAGGTCACCAGTAGACAGGTACGATGGCCAGGTTTTGAGAAGACGAAGCACAGACAAGTCTCGTCTTTTATTTTGATTGTTTATTTTTGGTGTCTTATTACAATGAAAGAACACACATGTATTAAAACTTTACTTATAATGCAATGGATGATGTTGTTGCTTGTTTACTATGTTACACTGTTGTGATACTATACATGACGTCCTCCACCCCGGAACGTTTCTGCCGTTCTTGGTTTTGGGGTGTGACAAGACTGTAGCTAATTCAACGTGCGAATCAGAGTACATAGCGGCGAGCAAAGCGTCAAATGAGGCGATATGGTTGAAGAACTTCATTGGAGACCTTGGAGTTGTGCCAGCCATAAAGGAGCCCATGGAAATTTTCTGTGATAATGAAGGAGCGGTTGCCTTGACCAAGGAACCGAGGGATCATGGTAGATCTTGACATATCGACAAGAAATATCATTTTATTCGACATCGGGTGGAAGAGGGACTCCTTGTAGTGAAGAGGGTATCGTCAGAGGATAACCCAACAGATCCCCTTACGAAGGGACTGAGTAGGGTTAAGCACTTGCAGCACGCTAGGAGCATTGGACAGAAGGACAGTATTAGTTTAGATTATATAGCTTTGAAACATGTAATAGATAAATTTTTATTAACCTTGATTATTAAATAAAGGAGTAATATTTATGAGTAAAGTCATTGTCTTGTGTTAATTATTTACCTATTGTTTCACTTTGCATGTTTTGACTTCCTGAATAATAAGATTATTCGAACAGTCCACCGTCGCTTATATTTTGGAAGTAGGTATGAAAGAAGACTGTCATGAATTGGTGTGTAGATTGTCTAAAAGTGTATTAGACATAGCAAAAGTTTGTTGCAACGTTCATGAGTGCTTATGAATAAGATTTGAGCATTGGATTAGACCCACCCTTGCTGACATTACTTTATGGAATTTATCACGAGTGATCGCAATTTGATAATATCATATGGTCTTAAAAACTAGATATATGGTTTATTGTTTGCAAGTTGGTTATGCATTGATAATGCGTAAACTCATCAGTAACTTGATGTTATAAAATGCATTGTTGTGCATAATTTGATGAGTGAATGGTAAATGCATATAAGTCAAAGTTTATCTGTTCCTTTTATCCTAAGAGGATAAAAGCGATATCTGGGCCCCTCGATGATTTGATTTGACTTATGTGTCGGACCCGACCAGGACTGAATAGATGTGTTCAATTAATTTCTATGTCAGAAAAATCAGAGATCGAGAAACAAACTGTAGGACAATAAGTATGATTATGTTCCATGTAATTGTCCGCACGATATCTAGAACGGAGGACTGTACGATCCCTTATCTAAAGGACAGGTTGCTGATAAGATCAGAGTTCGACAGCGTCTTTGAGAGCTACGATTGCTAATCGGATCCTAAAGTCGTACTTGCATTTATAGTTACTAGACTTATCCAAGTGGGAGACTGTTGGATTAGTGTCTAAGCCCGTAACTATATTTGGTATGTACTTGACCCAGTTGTGCATGGTCCTTTTGGGTTGCCTTCACCAAAGAAACGGGACAGGATGATTTATGGAGAGAGAGAGAGAGAGGTTATTATGGTTGTTAATATATTATATGAATAATATATTAAAAGAGAAATCATATAGTTTAATTAATATTGGTCAAGAATTAGTTAAGAATTAATTTTGTGGCTAAAAGAGATTAATTAAATAAGGGGGACTGAAACTGTCAATTATTAGATAATTCAGTTTGGGCTGTGAATACTCATGGGCATAAGGGGGACGAAATTTGGAGTGGAAGCCCACTCTAATTTCGTCCAATGAGGCCTTATTCCAGAAGGTTCATAAGCTGCTTAGGGCCTAAGTCATCCAATTAGGGTTTTGACTGAAACCATAGCAGCTCAGCTATTTAAGGGACCCTAGGGCTTTAACTTTTGGCTACCAGAAAAAAACCCTAGAGTTCCTTAGAGACGAAATTGTGCCTCTTCCTTCTCTTTTCTAGATCATCTTCTTGCTTGTGGTGTTTGTAAGCCATTAGAGGTGTTACACTTATGACACTAAGCTTTTGAAGATCAAAGATTCTTGCAACTATTGAAAGGTATCATCTAAACTTGTTTTGTTATAGATCTCGTTTTCATAGTATGTTAGATTAGGGTTTAGGACAAATTTGCATGTACAATAGAGAAACCTAGATCCAAAGCTTTAGGGTTTTGCATGTGCACATAAGATGTTTTATAAGGAATATGTTTATTTTTGGCACTTTATTCGACAATTTTTCTTCACGGCAGGTTACTAAAAGGTTACTAAATACTATATATATATATATATATATATATATATATATATATATATATATATATATATATATGAGTTGGATCAAATGAGAACACTTAAAAGGTTGAGAACATGAGAACGGATCTGGACCATCTAAATATTCAGATATGAGGCTATTATCAAACGGATCATTTATGTAAATTCTAAAACTATAGGTACTAAAGTGTAACTTGTAAAAGGTCATAAGGCTATAATGGTAATTGCAACTTTAACCCGTTCCTATTATTTCTCAATCTCTTTCATGTTTCCGTTCAAATTACTTGCCCTCCTTTTCATCTCTCTCTCTCTCTCTCTCTCTCTCTCTATCTATCTATCTATCTCCCTACGGTTGAATCAATAAAACGCCTCCATCATCTGTATTCCATGATTTCTTCATATTCGCATCATCACTTGTCGCAGCCCACAGCCCTAATCGGACCATCACAAGTTACAAAGTCAAGCATTTATGGTTTAGTCGGTTTTTCTAGGCGAACATCGTTTCTGGTCCAACCGCCGATTTGGGATTGTGTGCTTTGCATCGTGCATTCAGAGGAAGGGAATAGAGACGAGCGAGAGAAAGGGAGTGACGAGAAGGAAGCCTTCAATCCACCTTAGGCTACGATGAACTCAACAGTACCGATTCACTATTGATGTCGTTGTAATCGATTGACAAGGAAGGAAAAAAAGGATCATGAAGGGGGGTCCGTGTTTGGCGATGCAAAAAAGGGGGGGGGGGGATTTTGACAGGATTTCCTATGAAATTGAACCTATAAGTCAACAATTGGTAAGTTTTGATTCTTCTTTCTATTGTGTACCTAGGTCAAATTCTAGCAAATTGGATTACAATATTGATATTAAATTGCTTTCCAATGATATTAAATTGGGACTCAAATTCATCATTGCTGAAGACAGATGAAATCCTTCCTTCTTTTTTGTTGTTTTGTGTTGAAAGAATTTCTTCTCTGAATTGTCATAGTATCCCTAGATGTGTACCTGGAAGCTCTTCAGATTGCACTTGGACATCCATCTTAAACGACACAGGAAGATGAAATTGTTATGCATTCGATCAGGATAAGCATTAGGCGACTTCTGCGTATTTTGAACTTCAAAAGAAATTTGCTTTTACACTTGGTTTATTTTTCCAGAACAAGCATTTGGTCATGCCTATTCATTTATGATATTGAGTCATTATGTTACTTTGACTAGAAATAAAAGGGTTCACGTGTTCTGGAAAATATTATACATATTTTGTTACTTTGATTGTGGTGATTTCTTCCCTCTCCTTTCCTTTTTCCAGAGCTACTGCCCAAGTATTTGCTTGTTTCTTTTCATTGCATTTTTTTCTATACATCTCATGTTGATTAACTGATAGGATTATGTGTGCCTCATCTTTTGAGTTGTTTTTATTTGGTTATTACTTTTTTAATCTAGTTCATGTCTTTTCTATAATGAATCATTTTTATACCCGAATGAGTTTACTGCAGGTATGATTTTCTTTGAACGACATAATTTCTTATTGTTTTTCGTCTCTAGTCAAACCAATTATTTGGTTGTGAACTAGAAAGAGAAATAGTTATTTTATCTACCAATGTTTGTAATTTTGGAAGTAAGTTGTTGGTGTGTCCAACTCTCTTAGTTGATTCTCTAAATTTGGAGCTAACTTTGGTCTTATATTTGGAATATATCTTATTTAATGTGTTTGATGTATTCAGTTATGATTAATGGTATACATTCATGTAAGAATATAATTACAATTATAACATTCATATGTACTTCATAATTTGTTCATGCATATTCATTTATGACATGAAGTCATTTGAGTTTTTCTATATCTTTTGATTTAGATAAATGTTATTTGTATTAATTTATCTTTTTATTTAATGATGTGTAGAAAAAAATAAGATGCTTCTACAATTCAATTTTGGAGTGCTAATATACAACCAAACACTACAAAATGTAAAAGATCTGGGCTTATTCATTTATAATTATAGAATAATAGTATTTGTATTCTAACTTTTGTTTATGTTTTATTCATTTGTGATTATTAGAAAATAGATAAATATTACAATATATTTTTTTGTTATTATTTATGAATAAATGTACAATCTATGTATATATTTAATGTGTTTCATTCATTCATTATTATAGTTGTATGACAATTTTTAATCTATAAATTGTGTTTTATTAATTTATGAATATAACTTAATTTATTTATTTATTCAATATAATTTCCAGATTCATATATGATTTACAAATATGTTTTAGAGTAAACTACACGAATGGTCCCTATGGTTTAGGGTAATTTGCGCGTTTCGTCCATAACTTATTTTTTTAACTCGGAACGTCCCTACTGTTTGTTTTTGTTACGCGCTTGGTCCCTGTCTTACCTAAAAAAATTATTTTGCCCTTAATTTTTTAATTTATTTAAATAAACACATCCACAACCTCACTTCTCTCACCTTACCTTACCTACCTCACCATTTTCCCTATCTAAATAATGTTTTTTTAGGTAAGACAGGGACCAAACACATAACAAAAACAAAACAATAAGGACCAAACACGTAACAAAAACAAACAGTAGGGACTTTCCGAGTTAAAAAAATAAGTTAGGGACTAAACGCGCAAATTACCCCAAACCATAGGGACCATTCGTGTAATTTACTCTATGTTTTATTAATGTAGGACTACAAATAGGGGTGTAAGTGAGCCGAGCTACTCGTGAGCTACTCGGGATTGACTCGTTAAAAGCTCGACTCGAGATCGAATTAAACGAGCCGAGCTCGAGCCTAGATATGAGGCTCGTTTACTAAACGAGCTCGAGCCGAACTTCAATTAATGGGGCTCGCGAGCCTAAACGAGCTTAAACGAGCCTCTCTCTCTCTCTCTCTCTATATATATATATATATATATATATATATATATATATATATATATATATACATAGAGGCTCGTTTAGGCTCGATTAGGCTCACGAGCCCACTAAATTGTTCATGAGCCAAGCTCGAGCTTCATTTTAAGGCTCGAATCGAGCTCGAGCTTCCTCAAATTAAACGAGCCGAGCTCGAGCTTGGTCAGGCTCGGGCTCGGCTCGGCTCGTTTACACCCCTAACTACAAATATTTGGGTAAAATGATTAATTCGTCAATCTTTTGATGTGGTTGGTAAAAATAAACATAAAAAAAACGTTTTTTTAATTATGTTAAAAATGTTTTTTTTATCATTTTATTGATTTTGTTAATTAAAAATAGATTATAAGCATTCCTAATAATTAGGTTTAAAAAAAAACTATTAATCAGATTAAATCTCATGATTTTAGTAATTAATTAATTGCCCATAAATTATTCATATTTAATTATACTGTAAAATTCCTTTCATGCCTTTATAAAATGATTGGTTTACAACTGTTCTTGCGTTCTCAACCTTTTTGGTGTTTTTATTTGATCATTTCCATATATATATATATATATATATATATATATATATATATATATATATATATATATATATATATATATATATATATTAAAAAACAACAATAAACCCAATCCCCTCCCTCAACATACCATCATGTTCGAACAAATATGCCAACATCACAACAACTCCAAGACATCTCACTTAGCTTTCCAATCAGCATATTCTGGTTCATCCCCATCACAAAGTGTTAAAAGCGGTTTCCAAATTTTACATGATGGATTTGTTATATATTATGATTTTGCTATATAAAAAAAAGGGATAATGACTTAAAAAACCATTGAAGTTTCAAATCTGTTCGAAAAAAACTATTCAAGTATTACATGTTCAAAAAACACCATCAAATTAAGACTTATGTTCAAAAAACACCAACGAAGTACATGTTCTGTTCAAAAAACACCATCTCTATGGTTTGGGGTAACTTACATATTTAGTCTCTAACTTATTTTTTTCTTAACTCGGACGAACCCTTTAGTTTAGATTTGCTTCAACTTTGGACCCTGATCGAGTTAAAAGACTAATATACCCTTACTACTTTCATTGAACATTATTTTTATTATTTATTAATTATTTATACAATTTATGTTATTATTTATTATAAATATATCAATTGTATAAATAATTATAAGTAATAAAAATAAATGTTAAATGAAACTAATAAGGTTATATTAGTCTTTTAACTCGATCATGGTCCGAAGGAAAAATAAATATAAACACAAGGGACCGTCCGAGTTAAGAAAAAAAAGTTAGGGGCTAAACATGTAAGTTACCCCAAACCATAAAGATGGTGTTTTTTGAACATAATATGTATTTCGTTGGTGTTTTTTGAACATATGTCATAGTTTGATGGTGTTTTTTTGAGCATGTAATACTTGAATTGTGTTTTTTGAACAAATTTGAAACTTTAATGGTCTTCTAAGTCATTATCCCATTAAAAAAATAGTAATTAAAAAATCTTACATTAACGGAGTTAATAAAGGGTAAAGAAAAAAAAAGGTAAATTAATCAAATCATTTTATGGACTAAAATGGACTATTGGTTGATGGGCTTAGATAATGATCTTGGGTAACCAAACTAGGCTTTGCTTATGGCTTATTAATATTTGATTGATGATCAAAGATATGGGCTTGACTCATTATTGGACTCGTCTTGTCTAATCTTATTTTTAATTCATTAAATAGGAATTTATTGTTTAATGACCAATTAATTTATGTAGTGATTTTTAATTAATCGTCCAGCTATGTATTGCAGTTACAATTTCAGTTGTTTGACAGTTAATAAATGTCGATTGGATGCCTATTTATATTTTGTACAGGCCCTTTTGTTAGATTTTGGCAAGCCAATATGCATCATCATATATTTTCTTTTATTCTTTTCAAAATATGGATCCATCGGAAACCGTCAAAATCAAGATTGACTTTTGAATAGATTTTTATATCTTCAAGGTATAACAACAATAAGATTATCACAATGAGGAGTTGGTGTCATGTCTATTTGTCATTCAATGGATACAATTTCACCATTGTGAAATGTCACCTTGGCATTCAATGAATTTGGAGTTCAATAACCATTGAACTCTTCAATGGGAAAAAGAAAAGTCTTTAAATCTTTAAATAAATATTTTATTAATATGTTCCATTGAACTTGTAAAGTTTAATGCATTGTGGAATAATAAAGAATAGAGTTGTATGGAATAGTGAATGATGATGTGGTATTCCATTGAACTCTATAAAGTAGAGTTCAATGATCTCTTTACGATCTATAAAGATTTTATAGTATGTTTTCAGTTTTTTCGGTTTTTCTTGTTTTCATAGATTGTTTACTAAACACCTAACATTGATTGTTTACTCCACACCTATCCTAAATTATATTTTATATGTGTTAGGGATTCTTTGGTTTTCTGTCTTCATTATACTTCCGTTCTAATATGAACTTTCATCAAGAATTATTTGAAGTAGAAATATATCAAGGACCCAAAGGATATATGTGAATTATAAACCTCCAAAGAAAGTGATGGAAATTTGTTATTCTTATTTCACTTCATATATATCATTCTTACAAACGGCAAAAATAGAAAACAAAACATATAGCAACATAAAGCAACATATATACAACTAAGCATAGAGCTCCGATGGAAGGCGTGGTGTCAAAAGCACCTCCAACGGCATCTTTTTAGGAAGAGTCATTCCAGGGCTCTCAGTCATATCCACTGGAAGACCTTCGGGAAGATCCAAATGAAATGAATGAAGAAGACGAGCCAAAGTCAAATGAAGCACTTGAAGCCCAAACGTAGCCCCGGGGCAAGAACGTCGACCCGACCCGAATGGCATGAGCACAAATTGTTGTCCTCTGAGGTCAACATGTTCATACTCAACACCCATAAACCTGTCGGGATTAAATTCAGATGGATCAGTCCAAATCGTATTATCCCTTTGAATCTTCCATACATTTACTATCAACCGAGTCCCAGCTTTCACATTATACCCAGAAACCATACAATCTTCCATCGCCTCCCTTGGTCCTAGCAGCGGACTCGCCGGATAAAGACGCAAAGTTTCTTTGATTACAGCTTGAAGAAATACGAGGTTTTTTATGTCGGATTCCTCGACTTGTCTGTCTTTACCTACTTCATCGTCTAACTCCTGTTGTAGTTTCTTTAGAGCATCAGGATGATTTAGCAACAATGAGATAGCCCACGCTAGCGTCCCAGCTGTCGTGTCGCTACCTCCTAGAATCAATGCCTGTAATATATATATTATGCAAGCATGCATAAATGACTCGAGTGTTATACTAATTAATAAACTTGTGAAATTAACTTGTAACTTATCATCATATAAAGTTATATAATTACTTACCAAGCATGTAGACTTGATGCTTGTATCTGAATCATGCTCAAAACCTGAGAGTTGACCTTCGTCTTCAAGTGACAACATCACGTCGATAAAATCTTTTACGTCGTCTTTATTTCTCTCTGCATCTGATTTCCTTCTTTGCCGATGTTCATCGAGCCACCCTCCAAGAACCAAATCCAGATCCTTTGCGGTTTTTTTCATCTCTTTCTCGTATCCATGTAAATCCAACCACCAAAAAAAGGGAATCGTGTCTGATAAAACGAAAATGCCAATCAACCGGAAGAAATTATTGATGGCTTTCTTGCACCTGTCTGCCTCCTGGCCACCACCTCCAACGCCGAAGTACCGCTTTCCAGCCACCATCATCACAACTATATTTAACATCATGTGTTCCAACCATTTATTCAGTTCGACAGCCACAGGCAGACGACCATTTTCAGCCCATCTCGCGTACAGCTCTTTGATTCCATAGTTGATCTCCGACGAACGGACATCTTTGAGCATCTCGAGGCGGCGGTTGGACAAGAGCTCAAGGGTGGCGATCTTTCGCATTTCGCGCCAAAAGGGAGTGTATGGGGCGAAGCCAAACACCGCATAATTATAGCCCATGTGCTTCACTGCGGCGGTTTTGGGCCGGGAAATTAGTGCTTTGTCGTTAATGGTGAAACATTCTTTAGCTACTTCCCAGCTGCTGACCACAAAAGCACGACGGGTTCCGAGCCGGATATTGAACGCTGGACCATATTTGTCTGCCATGGCTCCTAGTGTACGGTAGAGAAGCTGGTCACCGCCAAGTAGGTGGAGGTGTCCGATGATTGGCCATGCACCACCGAGTTCAGGAGCTTCCCCAACTATCGATTTGGACTTGATTCGACGGACAACTACAACGTAGAAGAGGAATACTAGAAAAATGAGTAACAAAATTAGTTCGACTGAATAATTCATTGTGCATGTATTTTTGTCGCATGCGGTGGAGAATATGTGGCATGGAAGAATACATGCATACATACAATATATATACAAGTGTGATTCCATATTATAATAAACAAATATTTAATACATACCTAATACAAACCGTAATTTGACTTTATTATCACAATTAAAATGTATAAATGTGACAGTATGATTTATTTCAACGGTTTTGAATTTATCAAAAGTAATGTATTGTTTTTTAGTTTATCCCAATGGAAGTTATTGATCTGATAAGTTAGGTGGAAGAGTTTATTCTTAAAATGTATAAATACACAAATAAATTCGTGTCTTGTATAAAATTCTGTGGAAAAACGTCATGTACGTCCAATCCATTTTAGTTGTCAATATTTTCATTTAAGACCCTACAACTTAGAATAATAATATATATTGCCCCTTTAACTTTGAATCTTGTCATCTTATATATATATATATATATATATATATATATATATATATATATATATATATATATATATATATATATATATATATATATATATATATATATATATATATATATATATATATATATATGACAAAATTGCAAAAAAGGTCCCTATGGTATGTATTTTTTTGGGGTTTTAGTCCAAATCCCGACTTTTTTGGATCAGTGGTCCTTTTGAGCTAATTTCGTTGCGGATTTAGTCCCTTGGTAAATTGAAATGACTATAATGCCCTTAGGATTTTTTTAATGTTTTTTTCTATTTAATTTAAATGAAAAAGAAAATAATTAATTAATTTGGGCCTCTCTCTCTCTCTCTTACCAACCACACCTTTCAGTGAAGCTACCACCAAACACCATCATCAGTTTCTATTATTCATCTTCTTCCTGTAACACCTTGTTCTGAATCGAGTCCTAGCCTGAGGCTGTGGGCCGAATATCGGTCCTCATAAGGATTAGGGCCTTTGAAAAGGTAGGATCTATGCCCATTTGGGTGCGGGTGATGTATTAGAAGTGATTTGGGTGTTCGGTTCGTTTTTGGAACTAAAGGGTATTTCGGTAAAGTGGGAGTTCGGGCTTTTGGTGGAAAATGGATTTTTGTTCGGAAGGTCTTAAGAAAGGTTTGATTTTTTAGAAGTGTAGAGCTTCTCGTCACCTTTCCGTGGATATAAGGATCATCGGAATCGGACTTGTAACGAAGAAGTTATGGCCTTCGGAAGTTTCGTGGCTTTCAGGCTTAGCCGATTACGCGGGGCGTACTAGGGAAAAAGGGATTACGCTCGATGTACCTAGGATTACGCTGGGCGTAATGACAGGAGTGGTCGCGAAGGTTCTCTGGAGTACGCTGGGTGTACCAGAATTACGCTGGGTGTAATTTCGTCAGATCAGAACCCTATTTTAGGGTCTTGGACCCTATTTAAACTCCTTATATCATAACCAAACCCTAATATCTTCATCCTCGACCCCTCTAAACAATAGAAATCATCACATAGCAACCATGGTGGCATTTTGGAGCTTATGGATTCCATTTTGGGGATATTTGGCCCACTTTCAAGAGGATGGAACTTGTTGCAAGGAAGGGAATCAGAAGGAGCTTGTGGATCTAGCTTTTAGGACTTATTTTCAGCTTGATGAAGGTATAAAGCTTTGAACTTGATCATTCATCTCTTACATCTACCATTTTTGGGTTTTGGTTTCTTTTTGATCCCAAGGTTGAAGCTTTATGGTTCCAAATCCGTTTTTAGGCTTGGGGTTGCCACCCTTCATGCTATTTGAATCCCTAAGATAGAAAGTTGTCATCTTGATGGTCTTAGTGGGTTCATGCTTGAGTTAGGGTCACTTTTATGGAAGTAGAATGCCATTTTTGGAGTTTAGGTTTGTTTGGGGCATGCAAAGTCACCAAGTCAGTGACTTTATGGGTTTAGACGTTAAGTATAGCTCAGATCTGTGATTTGGACTTATTGGATCAAGTGTTAAGCACTTAATGGATGTCGTGAATGAGTTGTTTGTACGTTGGGCGTACTATGTAGTACGCGACACGTACAGTCCAATTGGGGTCGGGATTATTGACTTTGGGCCCTAATGGTTTTGGGCCTGGATTTGCTGATAGTTGGGCCTGAATGCATCTTTGGGCTAATAATGGAATAGTTGGGCCTATTGGGCCTTGTGGCCTAATTCTTGGAGTAGGTTGTTGTGGGCCTTCGTGGGACAATTAGGGTCGGGATTATTGACTAAGGAGAATATTAGGCTTTATTATAAGGTCCATTAGAAAGGTCTGGGCCCAATTTGGAAAATTGGGCCATTGATGGATTTATGGACATTATAGTGTTGGGCTTTTGGTTTGGGTTTGGGCCTTAGTTTTGAATCATACAGGGCCAAGGGTAGAATGGTCATTTCACCCAATGCATGGATTAAGGATTATGATATGGACCCAATTGCTAATTGGGTATATTGATTGGTAGTGACATGTAACATCCCAAAAATTCAAAAGTATTGTTCAAGGGCTAAAGTGTAAATTAAGGCGGGGACTCGACGAGTAGGTAGTCCGACTCGCCGAGTCGGAGCGGGATTTGGTCGCGGGTTAAGTGACCAACTCGCCGAGTCAGTAGCTGGGACTCAACGAGTTGATGCTGAAAGGAGAAAACCCTAATCCCGGGGGTTGTGCCCTATATAAAGAACATATCATCCCTTCTTCAGCCTCCTTACCACCCTTGAGAGCCTGAAAACCCTAGAAATCGAGTGGAACTCCATTGATAGTGAAATTGGAGCTTTGGGGAAGGAAATCTTGAAAAGGGAACTTAAAGACTAAGGGTTTACAGCAAGGAAGTGGTATAGATTCGAGGACTACTTCAGTGGGAGCTTGCATTGGAGGTAATAGATCTGTTCTTGAGTTTTTGTGCATCTAGATCTATCAATTGTGGGGGTTTTGGGGCATAAATGAGGTCCATCTCGATTTTGGTGTAAGATCTGAGGTTGCTACCTCAGATTTAGGCTTGTAATGACCCAAGGAGCCATAAAGTCTATGTTCAAGAGATGTGGGTGAAGTTATTTTGTCTCAAACCTTAGCCCAAGAGTGTATTATGCTTAGATCTCTTTGGATTCACGTAAAGTTTGCCACTTTACGTGATGGTCGGGTTGTAGGGGAGTGGATCTATGGTTTGGGGCCCTGCATGGCTTGGAAAGCCAATGTATGGATTAAGAACTAGAGGTACTCGGCGAGTCACATGGGTGAACTTGGTAAGTTGGATGAAGATAGACATGAACTCGATGATTTGGAAGAACAACTCGGCGATGTATGTTGAATGTTGCCTTGGACTCGACGAGTCTGTCCTTGGACTCGGCGAGTCTGGTCGTGGAGTCCTAATCTTTTTGGTTGAGTTGTGAATCAGTGAGTCGAGGGACGACTCGGTGAGTTGAGGGAGAAAGGACTCAGAGTTTGTTGGACTCGGCGAGCCTTGGGGCGACTCGGCGAGTTGAGTCGTGGACTGGGAGTTCTGAGTATAGGGACTCGACAAGTCAGCGGGTTGACTCGGCGAGTAGAGTCAGTTTGGAAGGTTGACTTTGACTGAGGACTTTGAGTTTGACCAAAAGTTGACCAGTTGACCTCTGGGGGTATTTTGGTAAATATTGGTACTTATTGAGCTCAGTCTTTTGGTATTAATCAGTGGTGGAGTTCGTGTCGGAGGTTGGAGCAGCGTGATCTTATCTTTTTAGTCATCAGTGGTGAGGTGAGTTATCCTCACTATATCAACAGGGTCTACGGCACCAAGGCCGACCCTTTATCGGATTGTAATCCGGGTATCGTTGTTATGTTATTGCTTTGCTACGTTTGCATCCTGGTAATTAGGATGTTATATGTTAGAGACCTGGTTAAGGTCGGTATCCTGGTATATAGGATGATGCTATGCTAGTGACCGGTTAGGTCGGTATCCTGGTTAGGATGATGTTATGTTTGTGATCGGCTAGATCGGTTGATTGGATGTGAATTGTTATATGATTGTATGTTTATGTGCACATGGTTGTTGGACTGGGGTTGAGTTGAGGCGGGTCCTGCTTTGTGCTGTAGGCCAACATACCCAGGGCGAATCGGTTATCCCGAAGGCCCAGCGAGCAGTCCGGATAGGCTGTAGGCCCCAAGAGGGCGGACCAGACGTGCCGAGGCTCGGGGAGTGGACCAGGCCGACTGAAGGCCCGGTGTGGGCGGACCAGTCATACTGTAGACTCAGAGAGTGGACCAGGTGGATTGAAGGCCCGGTGCAGGTGGACCAATCACACTGTAGAATCGATGTATATGGTTAGACTCGGAGGGTGGACCAGGTGGACTAAAGGCCCGGTACGACGGACCAGTCACACAGTAGACCCGAAGTGCATGGCTGTTCTATGTTCTGTTATGATATGACATGTTATGTGTATGGTATATGTGGTTGCTATTTTGGGGGTATCTCACTAAGCATTCGGGCTTACAGTTGTGGTTTAATGTTTCAGGTACTTCAGGAGACCGTGGCAAGGCAAATGTGTGATCGTACCGCTCCTCATGTTTATGTTTTATGACATGGTTCTGGGAAGACTCTGATAATAATTGTATTGAAAACCTTTTTGTAATAACTTAACGAAACTGAGTTGTTTTGAAAAGTTTAAAATTAGTTGGAATTTTTAGAACGTTACATGACAGCTCGGGAAGCTGGCGAGACAGCAACTAATGATTTCATGCGGGAAGCTTCTGCAGTGCAAGGTGAGTCTCCTCACCATACCAATGGGTCTAAGGCACCAAGGACGGCCCATTATGTGTTACGATATATGTGTTAGCCATTCTGTGAATTTATATGCTTTGTGATTGTGCTTGCATGAAAGACCTCGGGGGGTTCCGGGGCACTTAGGTGTATGACCTTGGAGGGTTTCCTTGGCATCCTAGGTCAAAGACCTCGGTGGGTTCCCGCGACACTTAGGTATAAGGCCTTGGAGGGTTTCCTTGGCATCCTAGGTCAAAAACCTCAGGGGGTTCCCGAGGCATTGGGCTAAGACCATGTGGGGGTTCCCATGGCACCCGGAGTAAGACCCTGGAGGGTTTCCAGGGCTTCCCTCTGTGTTGGCTTGCATGGTTTATGCGTTCTCTATAGCTGATTAGCTAGTATGATATGTTATACATAACTATGTGTGGGTATGCTCTGGGGAACTCACTAAGCTTCATGCTTACAGTTTTGTTTATTGTTTTAGAAATCATAGATTTGGAAAAGAAGGGCTCGGATTGATCGTGGCGCATACACCCATGATTTCCGCAATGATAGATTTTGGGATGAACTCTGATAAATGTTTTTAATTAACGATGTTTTGGAATGATTGAAATAAATGATATAAATTTTTGGCTATAATAAAAATTAAATTTTTACCTTTGATTTTTGGGTTGCTACAAGTTGGTATCAGAGCCTGAGTTTGAGGGATTCGGACATACTTTCGGGTGTGTCTGAACTCAAACTAAGGATCTGTCAAATTTTCAAAAGGAAAATATTTTAACTAAAGAATTTATAAGACAAGAAAGGGTGTGGTGCATGCAATCAGCCGAGCTCAAGTAAGTTTCCCAGGATACTCACAGTTGTTATCTGCTATGATTTGATTTATGAATCTGAGAATCACATGCTAGTTAGGGCTAGGGGAGATGCCTGTATATGTTGTATGAGCTGGTCAACCTGCATGCTAGTGCTAAGAAGTCAGCGATAGATTGGCCTGATATGTGATGCTTGTAGCTTTGGAGATACCGGATGCCATGCTAAAATGAGAATTATTATTTATATTGGTAACTGCTAAGTGTATGTTTTAAAAATTATATACGGTTATGAATCGTTTCCTGTTCTGTGTATAATGTGCATGCATAAGGCAGCCGACAGCGAGGGTGGAAGTGGACAACATGGGTTGTGGTATGTGGGCCGAATGTTCTATGATAGCTTGTGGGTCGGAGATTACCCTAGGGTGAGCCTAGGATGCGATTCGTGATAGGAGTCACCCGATTGAGAGTTATATGTATAGCTAGAATTGTCTAATTGGAATATGTTGGTTAGTTTTCCCGTTGTCCGAATGCTGCTTGCTTTGTGCTTTGTGGGACTTTTAGCAATGTGAACTAGCTACTAAGTGAATATGCTAGGTCACATGTGTACAGGCTGGATAATCTCAGAGTGATGGATTTGGCCCTATTGCACAACTCTTGTTTGAGTCCAACCATTCTAGGGATGAGTCTTTTACTTGAATGATTATTTGATCTCTGCTGCAAGTGCCTATATTCATGAGGTAGCTAGTTGACATTACTGAGAATCTTTCAGCAGCTGAGGACTGGGTGGGCTGGGAACCTAGGAGAGCCTAGGAGGTGCTTCGGTGGATATTGTGTTGCTGTTTAGCAAACATTTAGTAAATCTTTGGAGTAGGCGACTTAGAGGATTCGGGATGATGCTGGAGGAAAGTATGGGTAGGTGTGGAAGGAAGTATTGGGCCCGTACTACTGAAAGCATAGGATCCATACTCGAATCGGGGAAAGTCTCGGAGAATATAAGAAGCCTGGGAAGGAGAATTCTTGGTTACGATTGGACCGTGGGGATATCTGCTGAGCTAAATGCGGATGCGCACGCAAGGGGAAGGACCAGGGTTTGGTCCCAGCTCCGGTGGTGAGCCAGTTAGTAGAAGGACTGCTAGGATTTGGAGTTCGCCTTGTATCTCTTGTATCAGGAGGCAAGGATTGATCGTGCGATCTATTGCACTTTTGGGATTAGAGACTATGTTTTGGGGGTAGTTAGTAGCCTGATTTGGAATAGAGATTGCCAGCTATTGCAGTGTAGCCGTGAAGATTGAGCTAGTAAGTGGGTCAGGGTGCGAGACCCTGAACATTGTGGATCCCAGAGCCCGAGGGTGGAAAATCGGTTGGGAGTACCTTGAGAGGATAGGTTCAGGTTATATGCAGTTAGTGGGAGTCTCGGGAAGAGACCCAAGAGTTCATATTAGCCTTTGAGAGGCCAGTAGGTTCGGGATTCAGTGTAATGATTGCAGAAACTGCACAAGGGAGTTTCGTTCCAAGGATTTGGAATTTCATTGGGATTGGAAAGAAATGTTGCATCATGTTCCTAGAGTGGTAGAGGTAACTCAGGAGGAGGTGGTCAGGATTCCTCCAGATATTTGCGGATATGCTATATTCAGCCATTTCCGGTGGGTATCGGAAATTTATACTGCTTAGGGTGCGTGATAAGTTGGATCTCGGGTTGGTTTTCTGCTATCTTCTGGGCTAGCAAGGGTTATCAGATGCCTTTTAGCATGTTGAGGAATCTTTGAGAGATCTTCAAACGGATGTATCTTGCGGAGTGGATTTTGCGTGTACTGTGATTGCTCTGAGTCGTTGTCGGAATCTGTTCAGTGATCTGGGTTGCTATGGGTGTAGCAGGTTTGGCCACATCTTCAGGGATTGCCCATAGGGAGCAAGCCCGTTATAATTTTGTTTGTGTTCAAGTGGACGACAAGGAGGTCGACTACCTGACGACCAGGGAGGAGTAGTGAGGGCACCGACTTCAGTTATCTCAGGGTCAGTCCAAGGGCTAGTACGAGGGTGTTGTGACTAGTCTTCAGTAGCCTAAATAAGTGTGTTTGGAAGAACAATCGGGATTACCGAGGGAAGAGAGAATTGTTGCTGAAGTTTTGGTTAGAACATATGTTCTTTTGTCAGCGAGAACTGAGTATGTCATTATTTTAAGCATCTGAATCCATTGATATGGTTGGGATTTAGAGATGCTAGCAGATTTTCGGAAGTTGTGTTGTTTTGGGAAGGGTTATTCATGGTGTTCTAGCTTTTTTAGGCACCGCCCCTCAGCGGATTGATGATTGGAAAGAGACAGAATTTGGGAATCCTTCACTTTTCATGTGCCAAGCGGACCTAGTCGAATCTAAGTGGGGGAGAATCATTCAGATATCCAGGATAAAAGCGAGGGTGAGACGAGGATGCGTCTCACATTCTCCTTTTAGGGAGGAAAGGCATCCTTAGGGGCCGACTGAGTATCGGATGTCGTGGGATAGGAGTTTGGGAAACTCCCTGACATTTGGATCGCGTCGTTCTGGCATCATATTGCAAGCTTAGGGGGAGGGAACCAGGTAGTCTTCCAGTCAGTATTTGAGTTTAGTTTGGGAGGATAGACTGCATGGGTGCTCAACATTGAGATGTGTTTGGACAGTCAGGGTGAAATTGTTGTAAGACTACGGGGTAGCTGTAGCATTCACGAATTCTTTCGGGAGATTGAGGCTAGGGTAGACCAGTTCGCAAGGTTGTGGGAAAGCCACACCTTAGGTAGAATCAGGATCGGATGGATTACTCGATCGATTATCCGTGGGCAAGCCCGGTTGGTTATGGGAATTCGAAATGGAAATGGTAGAGACCGTTGAGTCAAGGGTTTGGATCTCGAGTTGCAGGATCTTGTGGACAAGTGGTACGTGACGCAGTATGGCTACGACTGGGTAGTCCTGATTTTTGATCTCTTGGGAACTTGGTGGTTGGACCGGGTGTGAGACAGGTAGTCTCGGGGATCGGATAAGGGTAATTACTTATCGGTCAGGAAAGGGACGTCGTGAGTTATGGTGTATTATGGATCTCGAGGTAGTAGCGGGGTATCGACTCATTTCGGAAAGGATTCTAAATCGGGGTTCGTGCATGTTCAGTACTGGATTTTGTTTCAGTGAGATGAGATTTGGGAGCATAAGGATGCCAAGGGCATCAAATGCAGGATACTAGGATAACGAATGGGTTTGGTTCAATGGTAGCTCAAGCCATCATGATGTGACTCGAGTCGATTCTATCAGTAATGGGACCATGACATGTTGAACCAGGAAAAGACAGGTCAAGGGAGGCCGGGTATGATGTAAGACCACAATTGTTCTTGTGGCATTCATTTTTGCATCGGATTCAGTGGCGACGGGTTGTCATCCTGTCGTGATCGAATGGATCAAAGGATGGAAAAGAGTTGAGAGAAGAGGTATCGCCAGGGCAATGATTGTCAGACAAGGTGTCCTTTGGAGGTCATGTGGGATTGCGGAGCGTGTGTCTCTGGCTCAGCAATCGGGAAGGTGTCCAGTGTTTCGGATAGTTGGCAGGCAAGTTGGGATCAGGAAGGTCCCGACCGTTCTTCAGGAAAGTAGCCATGTGGTAGCAACTGCAGTAGGAGCGAATTCAGTGAATGGGGTTTATGTGTGGAATTGTTGGGTATTCAGTAGTCGCAGTGATCGGTGATTTCGTTCTTTAAGGAGCCTTAAGATATTACAGGTGGAAAGTATTCTATTTAGGCTGGTTTTCTTATAGAATCAGTTCGATGATGATTCGGTGTGGGCAGTATGTCAGAGAGACAGACCATCTCAAAACTTCAGATATCAGGTGGAGCAGATGTGATCAAGTTGCAAAGAATTTGTTCATCTTCAGGTTCTAGGACCCTTCAAGGGTTGGTTTCAGTTGCCTTGTGAAGGTTGTGGTAATCTCAGGTTTGTCCTGGTGTGGCTCAGGTTGCCTGGTACGTCGGGGATGGTAATGCATGATTTCGAGGACGAAATCTAATTTAAGTGGGGGAGAATTGTAACACCCTGTTCTGAATTGATTCCTAGCCTGAGGTTGTGGGCCGAATATCGGTCATCATAAGGATTAGGGCCTTTGAAAAGGTAGGATCTATGCCCATTTGGGTGTGGGTGATGTATTAGAAGTGATCTGGGTGTTCGGTTAGTGTTTTGGAACCTAGGGGTATTTCGATAAAGTAGCAGTTCGGGATTTGGTGGAAAATGGATTTTTGTTCGGAAGGTCTTAAGAAAGGTTTGATTTTTTATAAGTTTAGAGCTTCTCGTCACCTTTCCTTGGATATAAGGATCATCGGAATCAGACTTGTAACGAAGAAGTTATGGCCTTCGGAAGTTTCGTGGTTTTCAGGCTTAGCCGAGTATGCGGGGCGTACACAAAGAGTACGCGGGGCGTACTAGGGAAAAAGGGATTACGCTGGGCATACCTAGGATTACACTAGGCGTAATGACCAAGAGTGGTCACAAAGGCTCTCTGGAGTACGTTGGGTGTACCAAAATTACGCTGGGCGTAATTCTGTCAGATCAGAACCCTATTTTAGGGTCTTGGATGCTATTTAAACTCCTTATATCATAACCAAACCCTAATATCTTCAGTATCCACCCCTCTAAACACTAGAAATCGTCACATAGCAACCATGGTGGCATTTTGGAGCTTATGGAGTCTGTTTTTGGGATATTTGGCCCACTTTCAAGAAGATGGAACTTGTTGCAAGGAAGGGAATCAGAAGGAGATTATGGATCTGGCTTTTAGGACTTAATTTCAGCTTGATGAAGGTATAAAGCTTTGAACTTGATCATTCATCTCTTAGATCTACCATTTTTGGGTTTTGGTTTCTTTTTGATCCCAAGGTTGAAGCTGTATGGTTCCAAATCCGTTTTTAGGCTTGGGATTGCCACCCTTGATGCTATTTGATGATGGGTTTTGAGCATTCTAACACTTCCTAAGTGTACATGCAACCCTAATAACCTTGGATCTATGTTTGTCTAAAATTCATGCAAAGTTGATTTCCAAGGTTCTTGATCCTATCTAGCATACATAGGGAACATTTTTAACTTAAATGTAAGATAGAATAACATACCTTGTTGTTGCTTTTGATTCCTTGAAACCTTGTGAGCCAAGCACTCCAAGTGTGATGCCTCAAATGCTTCACACAACACCAAATGCTATGGAGTAAACTTGGAGAGAATCTTAACACTCAAAAATCGACTCTAGCCCTCAAGAATGCATGTGTGTCCGATTTTGGGAGAACATGAGCTTTATATAGTGTGTTGCATTAGAGTTACACCATGTAAACCCTAATGGAACATGACTCTTCATTTCCATGATCCATGGGTTAACTCCATGGAGCATCCATGGAGCATCCTATGGGTGAAACCCAATTTGATTATCCATGGAGCCTCTTAGCCCACTATATAAGTTATGGATGATTTACATAATCAACTCATATATTTAATTAGTTATCTTTTGATCACTTAATTAATTCTAAATTAATTCTTGATCAAACTAATTAAATAATATTATTAATATATTAGAACTTATAATATATTAATAACCATAAGTGTTATTTCTCTCATTTAGTTTATCTAAATGCATGGTGCCATGCAACCCAAATGGACCATGCCGGGTCGGGTCAAGTACATACCAGAAATAGTTATGGACTTAGACACCTTATCCAACAGTCTCCCACTTGGAAAAGTCTAATAACTATATCTGCAAGTATGACTTCATGAACCGATCGGCAATCGTAGCTCTTTCAAGGTCTCTCGGAACTGAGAAGATGATGATACACCATTTCAGATAAGTGATCATATAATCCTCTATTCTAGATATCAACTGGACAAATACATGGAACAATGTCTTACTTATTGTCCAGCAGTTTGTTTCCCGATTTCCGATTTGTTTGACAAAGAACTTAATTGAACACATCAACTTAGTTCTGACCGGGCCTGGTACATAGGTCAAAACAAAATCATCGAGGGGCCCATATATCAGCTTCTAGTCCAAGAAGGAACAAATAAACTTCGACTCATATGTTTGCTCTACTACTTATTGAATTATACACAAAAGCACATTTTATAACATCGAGTTACCAATGCGTTTTCGTACAATCAATGCATAACCAACTCATAGGCAACAAATCATATATCTAGGTTTGAAGACTTATATGATATTACCATCTCATGATCACTCGAGATAAATTCCATGAAGTGATACCAGTGAGCGTGGGTTGATTCCAATACTCAGAACTTATGAGTACTCATGAAGTGTTGTCCCAAAACTTGACACCTACAACCAACTTCATGACAATCTTAATTCATATCTAGTTCCAACATATGACCGACTGTGGAAAATTTAAATAATATGTAAAACACAACATAATATTCTGGAAGTCAAAACATGCAAAAGAAATTATAGTAAACGATTGACAAAAGATAGCAACACTTTACTCATAAAAAACACAACTTTTATTTATCATCAAATGTCAATTACACTTTACAAATTTCCAAATTATCTAACTACTAAAGCTTATATCATCCTTTAGCCCTATGCTCCGAGCATGCTGAAGATGTTTAACCCGACTCAGTCTCTTCGTGAGGGGATCTGCTGGGTTCTCATATGATGATACCCTCTTTGCCACGAGGATTCCTTCTTCTATGCCATGTCTGAGAAAGTGATATTTTATGTCGATGTGTTTGGATCTCCCGTGATCCCTTGGTTCCTTGGCTAAGGCAACAACACTTTCACTATCACAGAAAATTTCCATAGGCTTTTTTATAGCTGGTACAACTCCAAGGTCTCCAATGAAGTTCTTTTTTAGCACCTGGTTCCCAGTACGTATTCCTTATAATTAATAATTCTTATTTCTTGCATTTTTGCCTTGGACTCGGCGATTTGAAGGACCAACTCGCCGAGTAGAAGCGGGATGAGACGCGGGGTCCAAGCTTTGGACTCGGTGAGTAGACCATGGTTGGGCAAAAACCCTAATCCGAGTGTTTGCACCCTATTTAAATGCTCTAACTTGGCCTCCTTTGTCCCTAACACTTCCATAAGAGTTGTAGAGCGAAACCCTAGCCCCCATATTGTTCTTGATAGTGTTTTTGGCTTTGTGAAGAAGGTTTGGAGCTTAGAAGAAGAAGGAAGAGGTTGAAGTGTGCAAGGAGGGGAGGTAGATCTGGAATCTACACGGAGAGAAGCTTCCATTCAGGTAGAAAAGTTCTTACCTTGATCACTAGTTCATTAGATCCCCCTTTTGTCCCAAATTAGTGGTTTTCAAGCCTTAAAACCTCAAACTCCATGTATTTGTGCTCTATGTTCTGAAAGGACTTCAGATCTAGACCTTATGGACGTATTAGAAGTATAAAGTTTCTGTGGTTGAAGTGATTGAGGTCCCCATTGAGTTTATGACCTCATTAAGAGCTTGGTTTTGCCTTTTGGAGCTTATAGGGCCATGCATGCATGTAAAGTTTGCAACTTTACGTGATAAGAATGCCCTAGGAACATAGATCTATGGTTTGGAAGCGTTGCATGTCTCAGATTTGGTCTGTATGGGAAATGGATCGTAGGGACTCGGCGAGTTCTATGAAGGTGTCCTTAGACTCGGCGAGTTGGATGAACAACTCGGCGAGTCCTATGAATATTGCCTAAAACTCGATGAGTTGTTCTTCAAACTCAGCGAGTCATATGAACTGTTATTGAGTAAGAGGGGTTTAAGTGTTGAAGGTCCAACCCTTCGTATCTACACGCGGAAGTAGCAATTTAACGTGTAGTAATAGTCCCAGAAACCCAAATCCTCATAAAGGATGCTCTGACGAGGATTTGGAAGCGAGTGGGAGGTCTGCTCGTGGGGACTCGGCGAGTTGTTCTTGGACTCGGCGAGTCGGATCACGAGTCGGTTCTATAATCCCAAGTAGTGAGTTAAGGGTGACTCAGTGAGTGGGAAGAGGGACTTGGCGTGTAGGACCAAGTTATTAGGAGAAGGACTCGGCGAGTCTGTGCCACAACTCGGCGAGTCCAGTCAACTGGAAGTTGACTTTGACCAAGGAGTTGACCTTGGACCAGGGGTGGGTCAGTCATTTGATCTAAGGGTATTTATGAGTGGCTAATCTATGTTTATGGATTTGTAGCCGGAGGATTACCGGTACAGCAGTCAGACGTCCAACAGTTAGAGTTTTGGTAGCTACTTTTCTAGGTGAGTTTCCTTCCAGTAGGAACGGGTCTAAGGCACCAAGGCCTGCCCATATAGATGATATGATAGTATCGGAGTGTGGTCAGAGCCCGTATCTCTTAGTTGAGTCTGATGATGATATATGCTAGTGTGGTAGAATTGTTTATACTCGTTGTCTGTGTGATACTTGTATTTTATGGTTTAGTAGTGGAGTGTGGGCGAGGACCGTATCTCCTAAATAGCGGAGTGTGGGCGAGGCCCGTATCTCCTAGATAGCGGAGTGTGGGCGAGGCCCGTATCTCCCAATTAGCGGAGTGTGGACGAGGCCCGTATCTCCATGAGTGTGGGCGAGGCCCGTATCTCCTAGCTGTTCATTATATGATTGTATGGTATGTGTTATTATGGGGGAACTCACTAAGCTTCGTGCTTACAGTTTAGAGTTTTGGTTTCAGGTACTTCTTTAGTGAAGGGGAAGGAGCTGGCACGGTAGCGGCACATCATACACACCCCTTGTTTTCCGCACTATGAGATTGTTCTGGGATTTGTACTCTGACACTATGGTTGATTCCATGTTTTGGTTTTAAGACACGTAATATGTTTTAAGAAACGATATGATCGAATGTTTTTTATTTTCAAATGTTTGCAAAATCTTTAATTAAAAATGAAATTTTTGGTTGTGAAAATTGTGTCGTTACATCTTTAGCCATATAGCCTCCTTTGCTTCCTCGCTCGCTGCTATATACTCTGATTCACAAGTAGAATCGGCTATTGTCTCCTGCTTGCAACTCTTCCATAGCTCCTCCGTTTAGGGTAAAGATCCATCCTGACTGGGAGCGGAATTTATCCCT
Organism: Lactuca serriola; assembly: GCF_051521515.1. Taxonomy (NCBI): domain Eukaryota; kingdom Viridiplantae; phylum Streptophyta; class Magnoliopsida; order Asterales; family Asteraceae; genus Lactuca; species Lactuca serriola. The sequence continues at coordinate 23,998,851 of NC_136408.1, forward strand.
ATTAGTCTGGAAGCCAACATCACTATACCCTACAACTCTCAATTCGTCACTCCCACCGAGGGTAAGGACCCAGTCCTTAGTCCTCCGTAGGTACTTGAGGATATTCTTTACCGCAGTCTAGTGTGCCTTGCCAGGGTTCCCCTGATTCCTGCTAACCATGCTCAAGGCAAAGGCTACATCAGGTCTAGTACAATTCATAGCATACATGATAGATCCTACAGCCGAAGCATAAGGTATTCAAATCATTTCTGCCATCTCAGCCTCAGTACTCGGGCTTTGAGTCTTACTCAATATGGCGTTACATTGAATAGGTAACTCTCCTTTCTTGGAGTCCTGCATGCTGAATCTCTTCGGCACCTTATCCAAGTAGGTACTTTGACTAAGTCCAATTAGTCTTTTACTCCGGTTTCTCAAGATCCATATCCCTAGAATATAGGCAGCTTCTCCTAGGTCCTTCATAGAGAAACACTTCCCAAGCCAGGACTTAACTTCCTGCAGAGTTGGGATGCCATTTCCTATGAGTAGTATATCATCCACATATAGTACCAAAAAGCTAACTATACTCCCACTAGCCTTGACATATACACAAGATTCATCTTCACTCCTAGAAAAGCCAAACTCTTTGACGTTCTCATCAAAGCGAAGATTCCATCTGCGAGGTGCTTGCTTTAATCAATAAATGGATTTCTCAAGCTTACACACTCTATTTAGGGTATTATGTACTGAAAAAACCCTCTGGATGACTCATGTATACATCTTCAGCCAACTTTCCATTAAGGAAAGCGGTTTTGATATCCATTTGCCATATTTCATAATCATGAAATGCAGCGATGGCTAACAAAATCCTAATAGACTTAATCTTGGCCACTAGAGAAAAGGTCTCATCATAATCAACTCCTGGAGTTCGTGAGAAACCCTTTGCAACCAGTCGTACCTTATAAGTGTGTACACTACCATCCATGTCAGTCTTCTTCTTGAAGATCCATTTTCACCCTACAGTCTTACGACCTGGTACATTCTCAACCAAGTTCCAAACTTGATTGTCATACATGGACTGTATCTCGCTGTCCATTGCCTCTTTCCACTTGGCTGATTCAGGGCCTGCCATGGCTTCCGCGTAACTGTTAGGTTCATCCAGACCTATCAATGTATCATCACTGATAAGTGTATCACCTTCCGTAGTAATATGAAATCCATAGTAATGCTCAGGTGCATTCCTAACTCTCGTAGAATGCCTCAGTGGTACAGACTTGTCAATTGGCTCAACAGGAATTTCCTCCTCAAGTTGAGTGCTAGGGTTTGAAGTTCCTTCACCACTTGACTCTTGAATTTCTTCAAGGTCAACTTGCCTCCCACTGTTTCCTTGGCTTATGAACTTTGTCTCTCGAAAGACAGCCCTCCTAGCTACAAAGACCACATTTTCACTAGGTCTGTAGAAGAGGTAACCAAAGGATTTCTGTGGGTAGCCGATGAAAATACACCTCTCACTTCGAGGTTCGAGCTTATCATGAGTCTCGCGTCTCACGAAAGCCTCGCAACCCCAAATCTTGATGTGGTCTAGTTTGGGTACTTTACCAATCCACATCTCATGAGGAGTTTTGGTAACTTTCTTTGTAGGGAGTAGATTAAGGATATGGGCGGCAGTCTCTAAGGCATACCCCCAAAATGAGATTGGTAGCGAAGCTCGACTCATCATGGAACGAACCATATCCAACAAGGTTCGATTACGCCTCTTAGCCACACCATTCAACTGCGGTATCCTGGGAGATGTCAATTTTGAGACAATCCCACATTCCCTAAGATAGTCGAGGAACTCTGAATTAAGATACTCAGCACCTCGATCGGATTGAAGCATCTTAATGTTCCCGCCCAATTGATTCTCGACTTCCTGTTTAAACTCTTTAAACCTTTCAAAATTCTCTGACTTATGCTTGATTAAGTAGACATATCCATATCTACTGTAATCATCAGTGAAAGTCAAATAATAACGATTAACATCCATTGTGGCATGTTTGAACGGTCCACACACATCCGTGTGTACAAGATCCAACAAACCTTCACCCCTTTCACAAGAACCTGTGAAGGGTGACTTTGTCATTTTTCCAAGTAAGCATGATTTGCAACTATCATCTGACTTTAGGTCAAAAGACTCCATCCCTTTGGAGTTGGCCTATGCGTTTCTTGCTTATATTTCCAAGACGACAATGCCATAATGATGCTTTATCCAAGTTATTATCATTAACATAATCAATACACAGTACATTATTTCCTAAGTTATCAACCACAGATACAATTTTATGCACACCATCACAAGGTAATGCTTTAAATTAAAGAACATTATTAAGAAAGCATTAATCAGCCTCTTTTGGGTCAGCAGAAAGAGTAACGAAACCTTTCTTGGTTCCATGGGAAGAGGAGCCTTCAAGGGTCTAACCCTTGGTACCCTTCGAGGGACTTTTCCTCTTCTTACCCTTCCCTTTCCCGATTGCCAAGACAGGGGCGGAGTTGGTAGGAGTAGGAGTAATACCCGACTTACCCTTAAGACCACTTTCCACGGTCTTTAGGAGTCCTTGAAGTTTCCTGAGTGTGACCTCTTCCTTACTCATGTGATATGTCATGCGGAATTGATCATAGCACGAGGGTAAAGAGTGCAAAATGATATCTATTGCATGCTCCTCGGGGAAGTTCACATTAAGCTTCAGCAGACGGTCCACAAATCTTTGCATTTTCTGCATGTGGCCCGTGATTGGTTCACCATACCTCTCTTATCGTGCACTTTGATGATATTTTTCCGTCAAATCTTGGTGCATTTCAAAAGAGTAGAAGTCCTCATAGGACTTTTGGAGTTCTGCTGTCATGGTGGCCAACATGATGCATGCCACTTTGGTAGCATCCCTTTCATGTGCCCGGAAGTCAGCGATCTCCTGGGGAGTTGCAGTGGTCTCATCAATCTCCTTAAGCTCCTTATCGAGGAAATATTCTTTTTCCTCGTAGCGGGTAATCATCCTGATGTTTCTGATCCATTCATTGAAGTTGGATCCATCAAAAGTGACTTATCCACACAAGTTCATAAGGGTAAAGGAGCCATTAGGATTAGAGCCAGAAGCAGCATTGTTTGAAGACATTTGAGTGAGAAGACAGAAAAGATTAGTTTAGATATAGATATATTCCTTAATAAAACACCCAAATGTAATATTAAGGCTAGGACCCAATCACAATATATTATACTTAGAAGAGGTATGCCGTAATCTAAGTAATAACATATTTGAAAGGTAGATGAATGACGATTCACCAATTTCCACCAAAAACGAAATATTAAAATATTAAGTTTTTAATTTGGTTCTTAGAAATTCCTAGATTCTTTTGAGATTCAATGAACTTTTCAAAGGCATGTTTCAATCTCGAGTGTGCCCTCCAAGTTTTGTGACCGGGATACCGAGGATCACAAAACGAGGTGTGAAGTAACCATGTAAATCACTTGGTACCCTTAATGTTTATCACTCAATCGATGTGCCGGTTAACCACACGCTCCACCGATACTATGATAAACCTTAAGTCACCCTTTACCTACCTTGTTAAGTCCAAGTTAGTGTGCCGGTTAACCACACACGCTCCACCAACGACTTAAACAAAGTGTAAAGTGTAATTTCATGGATTAGCACCTTAGTCACATCTTCCTAAAGTAACTAAGATTGAGAATTTAATAAAACATTTAGTTACTTTATAATATTCATTATACTTTTAATGAAAGTTTATAAGTCCTTGTCCTATCCGTTCGACTAACGACCCTCCACCGATCAACGAAGTGGTGGGTGAGAGTGGACACCCATTAAGTTGCCATTTTATAGGCAACAACCTTATACCCCCCTTATAGACCGGCTTCGTGAATGAGGCGTACTAGCGGTAAGACGACTTGATCTTATACATACATATATATATATATATATATATATATATATATATATATATATATATATATATATATTATTAACTTATAATATTATAAAGTATAAGGGTTGAATTTTAACTTTTAAAATTCTAAGGGTTGGAACTAAAGTTTTAATCACTACTTTACTTGTTCCAAAACTTGAGGGCAAGCTTTGAAAACTTTGAAAACTTTTCATTTCTCATAACTTATGATTGATTTCAGTATTAAAAATGAAGACTCTTCAATTTTATAACTCTTGTGTTCTTTTAATGGATTTTATTAAAGTGTGACCTTTGGTTTTCCATAGCTTGAGCATAAGTTATGGACTCCATTAAAACACATTATGATCATGAATTAAACTACCAAGTAGGTTACAAACAATTCCTATGATCATCTAATCTTCATAAGTTCAAGAACATGAATATGAACATTTCAAGAATCATAAATTACTCTTAAAACTTGTAATTTTTTATCATTGCCATTGTAAATGGATTAGCATAAACATTACACCATCTAAAATAGGTTTTCAAGCACCAAAACAGTTTAGGGTAATGTTTCTAGTCCATTTCCAGCAACAAAAGTCGAAAATCTGTTGTCAAGGCCTCCTACTCGTCGAGTGCATGAACCTACTCGACGAGTAGGATGAATTTTCACTTGGACTCGTCGAGTCCCCCCATGGACTCGGCGAGTTCACTGATCAGACAGCAAGCTGTTTTGATTTTTAACACAATTTTGCACAATTAACAAACAAACAAGCCTAGGCTCTGATACCACTGATGAGTTTTGAGCATTCTAACACTTCCTAAGTGTACATGCAACCCTAATAACCTTGGATCTATGTTTGTCTAAAATTCATGCATAGTTGATTTCCAAGGTTCTTGATCCTTTCTAGCATACATGGGGAACATTTTTAACTTAAATGTAAGATAGAATAACATACCTTGTTTTTGATTTTGATTCCTTGAAACCTTGTGAGCCTAGCATCCCAAGTGCGATGCCTTAAATGCTTCACACAACACCAAATGCTATGGAGTAAACTTAGAGAGAATCTTAACACTCAAAAATTGGCTCTAGCCCTCAAGAATGCATGTGTGTCCGATTTTGGGAGAACATGAGCTTTATATAGTGTGTTGCATTAGGGTTACACCATGTAAACCCTAATGTTACATGAATCTTCATTTCCATGATCCATGGGTTAACTCCACGGAGCATCCTATGGGTGAAACCCAATTTGATAATCCATGGAGCCTCTTAGACCACTATATAAGTTATGGATGATTTACATAATCAACCCATATATTAATTAGTTATCTTTTGATCACTTAATTAATTCTAAATTAATTCTTGATCAAACTAATTAAATAATATTATTAATATATTAAAACTTATAATATATTAATAACCATAAGTGTTATTTCTCTCATTTAGTTTATCCAAATGCATGGTGCCATGCAACCCAAATGGACCATGTCGGGTCGGGTCAAGTACATACCAGAAATAGTTATGGACTTAGACACCTTATCCAACATTTGAGTCCCTAAGGCAGAAAGTTGCCATCTTCATGGTCTTAGTGGGTTCATGCTTGAGTTAGGGTCACTTTTATGGAAGTAGAATGCCATTTTTGGAGTTTGGGTTTGTTTGGGGCATGCAAAGTCACCAAGTCAGTGACTTTATGGGTTTAGACGTTAAGTATAGCTCAGATTTGTGATTTGGACTTATTGGATCAAGTGTTAAGCACTTAATGGATGTTGTGCATGAGTTGTTTGTACGTTGGGCGTACTATGTAGTACGCGACGCGTACAGTCCATTTGCTCAGTATGCTAAGCGTACAGAAGAGGTACGTTGGGCGTACGCTCTCAGGAGGACTTGGGCCTTTGTGGACTTCATACCTTTAGGCCCTAATGGTTTTGGGCCTAGATTTGCTGATAGTTGGGCCTGAATGCATCTTTGGTCCAATAATGGAATAGTTGGGCCTATTGGGCCACAAGGCCCAATATAGAAATGAACTTCGCATTATGGGCCTCGGGTTGGGACAATTCTTGAACTAGGTTGTTGTGGGCCTTCGTGGGTGTGACATACCCATTTTCACGGCCAAAAAAGACCGATGTTGTTTATGCTTTATAAAAATCAGAGTACCTTTTTTTAATAAAAATGTTGCGGAATTTGTTCCCAGTAAAACATGATAAATACATTATCAAAGCATTTATGAAGAAATGTATTTTTATTCATTTTAAAACATTTGGGATGTCATCGTCAATACAGAAACATAAGCATAAACAGAACTTACATTCATTATCACTAGTGATTTATATCTCCTTAATCTCTCAGTGTAATGTAACTTCATATCGACACCTGTGATATAAATAAACTGAGTGGGTCAGGTTGGGAAACCTGATGAGTGCATTGGGTTTTCAATCCACAATAATATAATTATTATGTTTAAAAAATCAAGCAATCAACCAATTACCCATCCCCATTATCTTATTTATTCTTAAGGATCTACCCTAAGAATCACCTATCTCTCGTTCATTCATTCCTAAGGATCATCCTAAGGAATTCGCATGAAGTCCATCATTGCCATGGTTTACACAACAGGCACTAAGTATGCATAGTCACCATGGTTTAGGCATCAAGTCTGCATGATCACCAAGGTTTAGGCATCAAGTCTGCATGATCACCAGGGTTTAGAGTACACCGGGTGAACACATTGTTCACAACACTTACAGGTTGCGAGCCTGCTAGTGTTCCACTGGACTGTCTAGAATAGTCCGTGTGTAACAACTCAAATTTTCAAACAAATTTTTCATTTTAAAAATGTATTTATTTCCATTCAAAACAAGGCATAAATAGTTTAAGTATTCTGTCAAATACAAATAATCAAAATCCCAAGATCATAAAAGTAGTCTTCAGTGTGTATCGATCACGCCGGCGCCTTCCCACGGTCCTTGCTAGTACCTGGAATTCATGTACAACAACTATAAGCATAAATGCTTAGTGAGTTCCCCAATATACAACTTACGCACATACACCTTTCCAGGCCCGACCTTCCGGTCCATGTGTCTCAGGGGACTTCCGTCCCTGCTGGGTAAACCTTCCGGTCCTACCCACGCCGACCTTCCGGTCCATCACACAACATATCGCCTTCCGGCCCATAACATATTGCCTTCCGGCCCATAATATAATCGCCTTCCGGCCCATAACATACATAGCACATATAACAAATAACTTACCACATATAGCATACATATCACATATCATATCCGACCTTCCGGTCACACAGTCAAACCCTTCCGGGTACAGTATAGTGAGAAGATTCACCTCGTAAAAGCTGAAAGCTAGCAAATCCTGAAATCACTCGTGCACAATCCAACGAGCTACAATCTCCCTATAACATCACATATCTCATTAATACTTATATCTTCTAAGTGTGACTATCCCTAAGAAGTCAGACTTAGGTCAACTCTGGTCAACGGTCAACGGTCAACTTGACCGGACTCGGCGAGTACCATGGCGACTCGGCGAGTCTAGACGTCCTCCAACTTTCTGAGATTCATTATCTACTCGTCGAGTATCCTCCTCGACCCGACGAGTTACCCCTGGAAGAATCGCGGGGCCACCCCGACTCCACTCGCCGAGTCTGAAGAACAACTCGGCGAGTCCCAGTAAATCTTCAAGCTACTCGCCGAGTCTGAAGAACAACTCGGCGAGTCCATGCCATGCAGACGAGTAACTGCTTTCTAAATTACGTATGATCCCGAGATATACAATCATGGGACTTTCTGGACTTCTAAACATCTTATTACTGGGGTATAAACGTTCGGGTAATAACATAATAACCCATCTAATCACTAAATGGGTTTCATAAACCCTAATTTCGCATACACATCAAATAACAGAATTGGAATCCGAAATATTACCTGGAATATGCCCTTTCTGAGTCTCCAAACCGCAGAACTCGAATCCCTTGCTGTTCCTTTAGCCAAAACCCTTCTCCTCTTTGCCCAACAATCTCTTCAAGCCCTAATATCCTCCAATCTTGCTCTAGATGCCCACAGCCGTTTAGGGTTCCTCTCAATCGACTAAAGACGGACAATGACGGCATATAAGAGCATTATATACGATCCAAAACCGAACGGTTAGGGTTTCTGCTGAACAGCGTCGACTCGCCGAGTCCATATCTGGACTCGTCGAGTCCAGTCGCGAACCCGCGACCAAGTCTGCGATCCTACTCGGCGAGTCTAGGCTCCAACTCGCCGAGTCCCCTCTTAACTCACCCCAAAAACATAATTAAACAATACCTGAGATTTCGGGCTGTTACAACTCTCCCCCACTTGGATTAGACTTCGCCCTCGAAGTCTCACTCTGCAAATAGTTCCGGATGCTGCTCCCGCATCTCGCGCTCCGGTTCCCAAGTCATTTCCGATCCCTTACGGTGTTGCCATTGAACCAACACCAGAGGTACCTCCTTGTTCCTCAGAACTTTGATCTTCCGATCTCTGATAGTCACTGGTCTCTCCGCATAATTCAGGCTCGCATCCACCTGAATATCCTCCAATGGAACCACTGCCGACTCATCGGCTATGCACTTCCTCAACTGCGACACATGAAAAGTGTCGTGGATCTGACCCAACTCCGCTGGCAACTCCAACCGATAGGCTACCCGGCCTATCCTTGCAATCACACGAAATGGCCCAATATACCGGGGCCCCAATTTGCCCCTTTTCCTGAATCGAATCACTCCTTTCCAAGGAGAGACCTTCAGGAGAACGAAGTCGCCGACCTGAAATTCAAGCTCGGATCGGCGCCTGTCTGCATAACTCTTCTGCCGACTTTGGGCGGTCAATAACCTCTGTCTAACTTGCTGAATCTGCTCTGTCATCTGAAGCACGATCTCCGTGCTGCCCATTACTCTCTGTCCCACCTCTCCCCAGCAAATGGGGGTCCGACACCTCCTACCATACAACAGCTCAAAAGGTGGCATACCAATGCTCGAATGATGGCTGTTGTTGTAGGAAAACTCTGCTAAGGGTAAATATGCATCCCAGCTACCCCCGAAGTCTAACACACACGCTCGAAGCATGTCTTCCAGCGTCTGAATCGTCCGCTCGCTCTGACCGTCTGTCTGGGGATGGTATGCGGTACTAAAATGCAATTTAGTACCCAGCTCCTCGTGGAATTTCTTCCAGAATCTGGAAGTGAAGCGCACATCACGGTCTGACACAATCGAGATCGGCACCCCATGCCGAGATACCACTTCTCTCACATATATCTCTGCCAACTTCTCCGCTGAAGAACTCTCGCTGATGGCAAGGAAGTGTGCACTCTTCGTCAACCTATCCACAATCACCCAAATTGCATCAACTCCCCTGGCAGTCCTCGACAATTTGGTGATAAAATCCATAGTGATCTGTTCCCACTTCCACTCGGGGATCTCCAATGGCTGTAACTTGCCATGCGGTCTCTGGTGCTCGGCCTTAACCCTACGGCAGGTCAAGCACCTCTCAACGAACCATGCCACGTCCCTCTTCATACAGGGCCACCAATACTCCTTCCTCAAATCCAAATACATCTTCGTAGCACCGGGATGGATCGAGAATTTCGACCTATGAGCCTCTTCCATCAAAGTGATACGCGTACCGCCCACGAACGGTACCCAGATCCGACCCTGAAACGTCATAAGCCCTCGACTATCCTTAACAAACTCTGAAATTAACCCCACAACCCGCTCTTTCTTCTGCATTTCTGGTCGCACAGCCTCTGCCTGTGCCCCACGAATAGCGTCCAATACTGGAGTCATCACAGTCAGTCTCAAGCATACATCTCGCAACGGAGCGCTCTCCGCCCTGCGGCTCAACGCATCGGCTACCACATTAGCCTTGCCTGGGTGGTACAGGATCTGACAATCGTAATCCTTGACCACATCCAACCACCTCCTCTGACGCATATTTAGGTTGGGCTGATCCATCAAATACTTCAAGCTCTTATGATCCGTATAGATCGTACATTGAACCCCATACAGGTAGTGACGCCAAATCTTGAGAGCGAACACTACTGCTCCCAACTCTAAATCATGCGTGGGGTATCTCGCCTCATGAGGTTTCAGCTGTCTCGACGCATACGCTATCACATGACCCCTCTGCATCAACACTGCACCCAGTCTCGAAATCGATGCGTCGCAATATACCACAAAATCTTCCATCCCTTCTGGAAGAGCTAATACCGGGGCTTCGCACAACCTCTGGCGGAGTGTCTCGAAGGAGGTCTGCTTCTCTGGCCCCCATGAGAATGCAACACCCTTCCGGGTCAATCTGGTGAGTGGCACTGCGATCTTGGAGAAATCCTTGATGAATCTCCGGTAATACCCTGCCAACCCAAGGAAGCTCCTGATCTCAGAAGGTGACTTCGGCACCTCCCAACTCATCACCGCCTCAACCTTGGCCGGATCGACCAATATCCCTTTCTGATTGACAACATGTCCTAGAAATTGGACCTCTCGCAGCCAGAAGTCACATTTGGAGAACTTTGCATAAAGCTTCTCCGACCTCAACACCTCAAGGACCTCCCTCAAATGCTCCTCATGCTGCTCTCTAGATCTAGAATACACCAGAATGTCGTCGATGAATACAATCACTGACCGATCCAACATCGGTCTGCATACCCTGTTCATGAGATCCATGAACACCGCCGGGGCATTGGTGAGTCCGAAAGGCATCACCACAAACTCATAATGCCCATATCGCGTCCTAAACGCTGTCTTCTGGACATCCTCCTCCCGCACTCCCACTTGATGGTACCCCGACCTCAGATCGATCTTGGAAAACCAAGACGCTCCCTGCAACTGATCGAATAAATCATCGATCCTCGGTAACGGGTAACGGTTCTTGACCGTCAACTTGTTCAACTCCCGGTAATCAATACACATCCGGTGTGAACCATCCTTCTTCTTGACGAACAGAATAGGTGCTCCCCACGGCGAGCTGCTCGGCCGAATGAATCCCTTCCCCAACAGTTCCTGGAGTTGCGAGGACAACTCTTGCATCTCTGGAGGTGCAAGACGATAAGGCACCTTAGCAATAGGCGCGGCCCCCGGAACCAGATCGATACCAAACTCTGCTTGCCTCACAGGAGGTACTCCCGGCAGCTCCTCGGGGAAAACATCTGGGAATTCACGCACCACAGGGACCTCCTCAACTGATTTCGGTCTCTCGGGAACCTCCCGCGTATCCATCACATACGCCACAAAACCCTTACAGCCCTGCTGTAGACACTGCCTCGCCCTAGCGGCCGAACAAAAAGCTGATCCCGAACGGGTACCCTCGCCGTACACCGAAAGGACTCCCCCACTATGGTCTCGTATGGTCACCAGCTGACGCTCACAGTCGATGACAGCGCCGAATCGGCTCAACCAGTCCATGCCTACGATGACACAAACATCACCCATCGCAATAGGGATTAGGTCAATCAGGAATTCCACCCCGAAAATCTCTAGTACACATCCCCGAAAAACCTCCGTGGCACAAATCACTTTCTCGTCAGCTATAGAAACTCTCAAAGGTCGACTCAACGACTCACGACTGACGCTGATATGCTGACTAAAGACTAAGGACACAAAGGACCTACTCGCACCCGAGTCAAATAACACTAAGGCAGGCATAGAGTTCACAAGAAAAGTACCTACGCATATAATAACATAAGCATAACATCTCGACATTAAAATAATTACATGAATTACAACATACCTGCCACTACATCGGGCGCAGCGCGGACCTCCTCCACAGTCAGCTGAAAGGCTCTCCCCCGAGCCCTCGGGGCCTCGGCCTTCACCGGTCGAGTCGCAGTAGTTCCGGCAGCAGGTGCAGATCCCTGAAGAAGCTGAGGGCACTCGGCCTTCCTATGGCCAGTCTGGTTGCAATGAAAGCAAACCGTAAATCCCTTGGGACACTCCCTAGCAATGTGCCCCTCCTTGCCACACTTGTAGCAAGCACCAGATCGACACGCCCCCTCATGACCCTTGCCGCACTTTCCGCAAGTGCGACTCTTCGAACCTCCCGTCCTCGCATCGGCGGACTTGGTCCGCTTGGCTGCCGGCTGGAACTGAGCCGGTCGCCGGTCCACCCGCTGAGACTCGGCCTCCTCCCTGGCCTGGGTCTCCAACTCGATCTCGCGCTTCCTGGCATTCGCCTGAAGCTCAGCAAAAGTATGGTAGGTGGAGTTCGACACAAACTCCCGGATATCCCTCCTCAACACTCCCAAGTACCGGCTCATCCGAGCCTGATCAGTGGACACCAGCTCGGGGCAGAACATTGCCCTCTCATGAAACTTCCGCGTAATCACTGCAATAGAATCAGTACCCTGCTTGAGGGTTAAGAACTCCTGCACCAATCGTTCCCTCTCCACCGGGGGAACGTACTCATCCCTGAACATGGCAGTAAATCCCTCCCATGTCACCGCCGTAGTCTCTGCCAAAGTGAAGTTCGCCGTCACGAACTTCCACCAGTCCTTCGCTCCCAGGCGGAGCTGGTTCAATGCGAACCGTACTCTCAGGTGCTCCGGGCATGAACACGTGTAGAAGCACCCCTCTATGTCCGCGATCCACCTCATCGCAGCAATCGGATCCTGCGTCCCATCGAACTCTGGTGGCTTCGTGTTGCTGAACTCTCGGAACAGCAACGAGTCACCTCCCTGTGGCCTAGCAGCGGCCACAGCTGCGGTAGCTGCAGCGGTTGCAGCCTCGGTCAACGCGGCGTACCGCTCATCGAATGTCTCCATCAGGGTGGTCTTAATAGACCCAAACATCTCCAGGATCTCAGCCCGGATCGCTGCCGCCACCTCCTCGTGAATCATCTGACGAATATCCTCGTCACTCACACCGCTCGTACTCGCTCCGTGGCGCGGTCTAACCATGATGTCTCTGAAATACAACATAAAACTATCAGAGACTCCACCGAGTATAATTGTACTCGATACGTAACCCTACTCAGTCCCCGATATCCAGGGATTCTTACTTGGGTCTCCCACTGACCCGGTGTCCTCGGTAGTACGGGCCCAATACTACCGACCACACCGCATCAGTGTTCATCCCAAGTCCTCCTCCCCAAACTCCGGATAGTGAGTACTCTACTGCTGATATGCACTATCTACCCGCATGCTAGCAACACATCTCATATAGGCAAATTTCCCTAGACTAAGGCATCACAAATCAGGCCACTCTAGTCCTATCATCGATACCTAGTCTTCTAGCATGCATAACAATTCATATCATATAATATTGTAAGGTATTTTGGGGATCTTTACCGTTCGGGCGCTGACTGATCGTACACACTGCTTCTTTCTTGCTCACCACAAAACCATTTACAAAAGTTTATGCCTTTATTTAAAAAAAAAGTTTCCCCTCAAATCCTCGGTTTGAGTTCAGCTACTCCCGAAGGTGCACCCGAATCCCTCAAACCAAGGCTCTGATACCAATTGTAACAACTCAAATTTTCAAACAAATTTTTCATTTTAAAAATGTATTTATTTCCATTCAAAACAAGGCATAAATAGTTTAAGTATTCTGTCAAATACAAATAATCAAAATCCCAAGATCATAAAAGTAGTCTTCAGTGTGTATCGATCACGCCGGCGCCTTCCCACGGTCCTCGCTAGTACCTGAAATTCATGTACAACAACTGTAAGCATAAATGCTTAGTGAGTTCCCCAATATACAACTTACGCACATACGCCTTTCCAGGCCCGACCTTCCGGTCCATGTGTCTCAGGGGACTTCCGTCCCTGCTGGGTAAACCTTCCGGTCCTACCCACGCCGACCTTCCGGTCCATCACACAACATATCGCCTTCCGGCCCATAACATATTGCCTTCCGGCCCATAATATAATCGCCTTCCGGCCCATAACATACATAGCACATATAACAAATAACTTACCACATATAGCATACATATCACATATCATATCCGACCTTCCGGTCACACAGTCAAACCCTTCCGGGTACAGTATAGTGAGAAGATTCACCTCGTAAAAGCTGAAAGCTAGCAAATCCTGAAATCACTCGTGCACAATCCGACGAGCTACAACCTCCCTATAACATCACATATCTCATTAATACTTATATCTTCTAAGTGTGACTATCCCTAAGAAGTCAGACTTAGGTCAACTCTGGTCAACGGTCAACGGTCAACTTGACCGGACTCGGCGAGTACCATGGCGACTCGGCGAGTCTAGACGTCCTCCAACTTTCTGAGATTCATTATCTACTCGTCGAGTATCCTCCTCGACCCGACGAGTTACCCCTGGAAGAATCGCGGGGCCACCCCGACTCCACTCGCCGAGTCTGAAGAACAACTCGGCGAGTCCCAGTAAATCTTCAAGCTACTCGCCGAGTCTGAAGAACAACTCGGCGAGTCCATGCCATGCAGACGAGTAACTGCTTTCTAAATTACGTATGATCCCGAGATATACAATCATGGGACTTTCTGGACTTCTAAACATCTTATTACTGGGGTATAAACGTTCGGGTAATAACATAATAACCCATCTAATCACTAAATGGGTTTCATAAACCCTAATTTCACATACACATCAAATAACAGAATTGGAATCCGAAATATTACCTGGAATATGCCCTTTCTGAGTCTCCAAACCGCAGAACTCGAATCCCTTGCTGTTCCTTTAGCCAAAACCCTTCTCCTCTTTGCCCAACAATCTCTTCAAGCCCTAATATCCTCCAATCTTGCTCTAGATGCCCACAGCCGTTTAGGGTTCCTCTCAATCGACTAAAGACGGACAATGACGGCATATAAGAGCATTATATACGATCCAAAACCGAACGGTTAGGGTTTCTGCTGAACAGCGTCGACTCGCCGAGTCCATATCTGGACTCGTCGAGTCCAGTCGCGAACCCGCGACCAAGTCTGCGATCCTACTCGGCGAGTCTAGGCTCCAACTCGCCGAGTCCCCTCTTAACTCACCCCAAAAACATAATTAAACAATACCTGAGATTTCGGGCTGTTACAACTCTCCCCCACTTGGATTAGACTTCGCCCTCGAAGTCTCACTCTGCAAATAGCTCAAATATTTATTATAAGTTCATAATAACAATACTAATTTTAAATATGAACTATATTTAAAATAGGGTAAGCATAACTTACTTACAATGAGATTTTAGATAGGAGTCGGGCTCTGTAGGGGCAGAACTTCGTCGCTGAGTCTTTCTAAGAAAGATTCGTGCAACGCTTCAGTGCTCATCTTACTATACTAAAACTACAAAAAGAGAAGTCGAATCACGAGGGACCAAAATGCTCGGGAGGATAAGAAGAGAAAGACTCTTGAATCAAGAGAATGGTGCAAGAAATATGAGAGCTAGAGGCTCTTATTTATACTAATTGAATTTTCAAAAACTACCCTCCATAATTACTTAATGACTATATAGTTATATGAACAACTAAACACCCCTTTATATTACTATTTTAAAGAGATTTAACGATATTTGTACTAAACTAATATCGAAAGAACTCAACATTAGTCTTATAATGACCGCATCGTTGATACCTTTCTAATGATATATACATATGTATATATATATATATATATATATATATATATATATATATATATATGTGTGTGTGTGTGTGTGTGTGTACGTATATATGATTTATACTTTATTTTAATACGTAAATATGCTATTATAATTTGTAACTCGTTCATACGAACTCTGCTTTTGACGTTATTTATATCCACGCGTAGGTGGAGACGTACTCTACAACTTTTGTTTAGACTCCGTCGGCTAATTTTGACTTTATTTTTAAAGTTATATTTTTAACAGGCCGGGACATGATTGGTCCGTTAAAATCTCATAACTTCTTCATCCGATTTCCATTTTCGTCTGTATTTTTATCGTTACGCTACTAACAACGAGATCTTTGATTCACGTATAGGTTGTGTCGGCTAAAAACCGCTTGATCTAATACTCGAACTTCGGGCTGTAAACCGCTAAGCCGAAACTTCGAAAAATCATAACTTCCTCATACGAAGTCAGATTTGGGTGTTCTTTTTATGGAGGTTCTCAGGTTAACATATTCTACAACTTTTATTTAGATTACTAATGCTAAAAGTCTCTCTATCATAAATTCACTATTTACGTCTTCCCGGTGTTGTGTCGGTTCCGTCACGAAACTTCGACGGTTCATAACTTCTTCGTTATAACTCGGATTTCGGCGCTCTTTATATGTACGGAACCCTTGAGACATATTCTACAACTTGGTTAAGATTATTTATTCTAAATAATCTTTTGTTGAAAAGTCGTTTTCGACCCCTATTATCTCTAAATTGACTAGCCCGGATCTACGGGCGTTACAGTGGGCTAATTGGGTCGCGATTATTGACTAAGGAGAATATTCGGATTTATTATAAGGTCCATTAGAAAGGTCTGGGCCCAATTTGGAAAATTGGGACATTGATGGATTTATGGACATTATAGTGTTGGGCTTTTGGTTTGGGTTTGGGCCTTAGTTTTGAATCATACAGGGCCAGGGGTAGAATGGTCACTTCACCCAATGCATGGATTAATGATTATTCTATGGACCCAATTGATAATTGGGTATATTGATTGGTAGTGACAGCTTGGGAAGCTGGCGAGGCAGCAACTAATGATTTCATGCGGGAAGCTTCTGCAGTGCGAGGTGAGTCTCCTCACCATACCAATGGGTCTAAGGCACCAAGGCCGGCCCATTATGTGTTACGATATATGTGTTAGCCATTCTGTGAATTTATATGCTTTGTGATTGTGCCTGCATGAAAGACCTCGGGGGGTTCCCGGGGCACTTAGGTGTAACACCTTGGAGGGTTTCCTTGGCATTCTAAGGCAAAGACCTCAGGGGGTTCCCGAGGCACTTAGGTATAAGACCTTGGAGGGTTTCCTTGGAATCCTAGGTCGAAGACCTTGGGGGGTTCCCGAGGCATTGGGCTAAGACCATGTGGGGGTTCCCATGGAACCCGGAGTAAGACCCTGGAGGGTTTCCAGGGCTTCCTTCTATGTTGGCTTGAATGGTTTATGCGTTCTGTATAGCTGATTAGCTAGTATGATATGTTATACATAATTGTGTGTGGGTATGCTCTGGGGAACTCACTAAGCTTCATGCTTACAGTTTTGTTTATTGTTTTAGAAATCATCGATTTTGAAAAGAAGGGCTCGGATTGATCGCAACGCACACACCCATGATTTCCGCAATGATAGATTTTGGGATGAACTCTGATAAATGTTTTTTAATTAACGATGTTTTGGAATGATTGAAATAAATGATATAAATGTTTGGCTATAGTAAAAATTAAATTTTTACCTTTGATTTTTGGGTTGTTACACTTCCCCTTTCACCAAATATCATATCCAGATATGATGAACACCCAAAAACAAAAATCATATCCAGATTTGATGAACCTAAAGCAAAAATCGTATCAATTTTGATTTTGTTCTTGAAGAGAAGAAAGAGAGTTCGATTTCACACACCCACACACAACTACGATTTCATCTGAAGAGAGAGAAAAGAGCTCAAGAACATAACAGCATATCTGCAATCACAAGTTCATATTTGCTTAAGTTTTTATATTCAAGTTCCTATTTGATTTCGGGGTTTATTCTTGAGAGTTAAAAGTAAGAAAACCCAACCCCACATATCTGCAACTATCGATTTGTGTGTGTGTGTGTGTGTGCGAGTTCGTTTATGCACAAAAAAACCATGATTCACCTGAAGGACAAGAAGAAAATATGGTGATACAGGTGTGAGTTCTGTGAAGACAAAGATGGAATCAATGTGGGTTTTTTTTTTTTTTACTTTTATATATGTTGAGAGATGAGAAGGAGGGGATGAATGGTGATTTTTGTGTGTTTCTTATTTGTTACAATGTCAGATACACAAGTATGTGTGAACATTCATGTGACCAACCTAGGATTTAAACAGATACGAGATGAACAAATTTAAGAAGGATTTTTCATATCCATAAACGGGGAGGGAGAGTCTTCAGATCTGGCGATGGATGTGAAGTGGTAGAAAAAAATTTAGGTGGAGATGGAAGTGGCAGACGGTGGTGGTGGTGGCGTAAGATGTTCTTGAGTTCATGAAGATGTTCTTAAGTTTATGAATATGTTCTTGATGTGATGAAGATGTTCTTAGGTGACTATGAGAGAGAGAGAGAGAGAAATGGGTCATCCATTATTTTTTAAATGTTAAAATAAATATATAAATATTAAATTAAAAAAAAAATGAAAGAAAAATGAAAAATAAATACCCCAAGGGTATTATAGTCATTTCAAATTTCGAGGGAGTATTTTCACATACAAACTAGTCCAAAAGGAACACGAAGCCAAAAGAGTCGTGGTTTGGACTAAAACCTAAAAAAAATGCATACCACAAGGATCATTTTTGCGGTTTTGCCTATATATATAATGGGTGTTGTTATCGAATTTCGGATTGATTCATAATTGTCGTCAAATAACAAAATCATTAAAACCGGCCTAGGATAAAGGTGATTTTTTGGCCTTTGGCTGAAAAAGAATCATCTTGATGAGGTGTAGTGAAGGTTATCTTAGAATTTAAGGATAAAACCCCCTCACGGGAAATCGGTCGACATTGTGGACATATTTTTTCCATGGATAAGTTTTAGAATGATTATTTTCTTCTTGTGTTTAAAATCATACAAATATTAAACATAATTGGTTTCTAATAATGACCAAACCATATAGTTAAATGGATATCTAGTTAAGTGGTTGACCGTTTAAGTTATCAATTTATAATAATTAATAATTAAATAATGAGTTATCAAAATCTTTTTAGTAACTAATCCATCAGTTTAAATATAAAATGTTTATTTATAGATATAAATTATAAAAAATATATATATTAACTAAATAGTTTATTCGGTTTTATCAGTTTAACCAAATAAAATATCTTTATTTGGTTAACTAAACTGAATGAACCAAATATTCGAGTAACCCGAACCAAATCAACCAACTAGGTTTTGTTCAGTTATTTGATCCAAGTTTTTTTTATCACACTCTTATATTTTATAATCATGATACAAAAATTCTAAAATATCTTGTTATTTGTTTAATAACAAAGAAAATGACTATTTTATTAACATCTATAGTATACATATTTGTTGGGTCGTGTTTTGTGTAATGAGTTGCGTCTATTGGGCTCGTTAGCTAGTCCATTTTGTATCTCCGGTATGGGCCTGTCCATCCGTGAGTTTAGTAGGGTTTAGTATATATAGGAGCTTGCATGCATCCTAGAAGGAAACGATAGAATAGAACGATCAGAGTATTATTTCAGCAAGTTTATCGTTATCGTTCTTGTAACCCTAATATCCTCTACAGCGGAAGTTCTTAGTCGAGCTCTGCTGAGGATTGTTTGATCTAATCATTCGACACATATTGATCCATACTTGTGTTATTTACTGTTTTTGCATCCATCGCATTACCTGTTAAGAAGATCTAATCGATCTTTAAGTTTATTAATAACTTATCAATTGGTATCAGAGCATGAGGCTGTGTAATTCATACACATCTTTTCTGTAAAAAAGGTTGCGATTAGGGTTATTCCGCATTAACTAATATTTATTGAGCCGTCATCCCATAATTGACGTAACTCAACATTTATTTGTTTTGCCCTAATCTTATATATATATTTATTACAAGTCTGATCTTTCAAACAGGTTACGATCAAGCATGGACAAGTCACAATCAAATCCCATAAACATCTCAAATAGCATTGGATCAACGGCGAAGATTCCTATCCTTTACACCCATGATTACGAAGTCTGGGCACATCACTTTGAAGATTATGTCATTGGATCTGAAGACAATGGATACCTTATCTGGGAAGCAATCGTGTCTGGACCATTCGCTCATTCAACAACGTCTAGAATCATTAAAACACAGAAAGAGTATAATGATCTGTTGAAGGACGTAAAAGATATTGCTCAAGACGAAAAGGATAAGTTTCAGTGCAATATTAAAGCATTGAGACTAATCAGATTCGCTCTTCAATCGGATACTTTCAGGCTAGTGAGTTCATGGAGCACTGCCAAAGAAATATGGGATAGGCTACGAGAGTTATATTCCACAGATGAAGATCTGGAGCATTCCATTCAGACCCTACTTTTATCTGAGTTTGGAGAATTTAAGCAGAATCCCGAGGAAACTGTTACTCAGACATTCGATCGCTTCAATCATCTTCTCAGTAAGATGATTAAATACGATATTGAAAGGAAGTTGATTGAACAAAAAGTTACGTTTTTGAATGGTCTTAGATCTGAGTGGAGAGCGGTTGTGTCCACTGTTAAAGCTCATGAGCAATTCAAATCTTATTCATTGGCTAAGCTGGTAGGAATTTTGAAATCCCAAGAAAAGATTGTCTTGCAGGAGAAGAATGTGGTTTCAAGCTTGGGTTCCTTGGCCCTTCTTTCAAAAAGCAAAAGTGTGATGGAAGATGAAGACCTTAACTTAGAAGACTATGACCTTACCTCTGAAGACTATGCAATGATGGTGTCAAATCCAAAGAGGTTTATTAAGAAAATGTTTCCTACCAATAAGAACCGAAATTGGCAAGGAAGCTATAGTTTTGAAAAAGTGAGGGAGGAACCGAAGGCAGATAGAAGCAAAGAAAGAGCCGAAAACTAAAGGGGATTCTAGAGTGAACTGCTATTACTGTGGAGGAAAGAACCACTATGCTAAAGATTGTGTCCTAAAGAAAATGACAAAAAAGGATGAAGAAAAAGATGAAGAAGCTGTGTTGATGAAAAAGCTGGAAGAGATCAAGAGAAAGAAAACTGCTGCTAACCCTTCTATGAATGCTTTAATCGTGCAGGGTTCGGAAACGGATGATGAGTTCGGTGATGTGGAGGTCTGGTCAACCGACTCTGAGGATGATGAAGTCAGAAAGCCATCCCCTGGAAAGACTTGTGTTGCGAAAGGTGAAGGAAGCGGTGGAAAGTGTTTGATGGTGTCGGATGTATCTCAAATGAGGGGATACAACACAGACGGTGGGAATGAAGACACGAAGGAGCGAGAGGACTTGTGCTTCACAGAAAAGCCTCTCAGCGTGCAGTTTAATGAGCTTGATGAATTAATCAAGAAGGTACAATCCATTTTTGTTTCATTCAAAGTCCCACAAAATTCATATGAAAAAGAACTAAAAAATGTAAATTCAAGAATCTCTCATCTAGACAGCAGTTTAACTCAAACACGGGTCACCAATTCTAACCTGACTGACCAATTAAGCAGGGTGTCTTCAAAGAGTGAGGAACGGAGGATGTGGATAGAGCTGAAGGAGTCGGAGTTGATCAAATCCAAAGACGAAAACATTTATTTACAAAGAGACAATTTAAAACTTTTGAAACAAAGAAATGTGTTTTGTTTGATTGCTAAGCGTCTTTATTCTAACATCACTCAACTTCATCTTAATTGTGAAATAGGACAGAAAATTCATCGCATGATTTTGCCATTTCTTGAGTTTAAGGAAGATGAAATTGACGCAGAAGCATATAATTGCGAAAGTGTAGTTTCGTCTGAGGATGTAAATCTGACGTATATGTATGGTCTAGACAAAATCGAATCTTTCATAAAGTCCAAGGACCATAAGGACATGCTGAAAAATCTTTTGGATGAAAATGACAAACTGAAACTAAGGACCGAAACCATACAAAAGTTTGACTCATTGAATGCCAACTTGAGCTCAGAAAATAAAATTGATGTTGAAAATGCATCTGAGCTTAATGACGATGATGATATGAGTGAAATTTCTGTAGAGGATGAAATTGACTATTCTGAGTTTGTCAAGAGCGAACCCGAAAACCACAAAAATCTTATTTCAGAAAATTCTGTGGAGTTTGCTCGTTTGTCCCACCAAAAGTCCCCGATTCTTGAAGAAAAAGTTGTTGTATACCAAAAGGTATGGACGACTCCAAATCAGGTATATAAGGTCACAGGAGTAACCGAACATCAGACAGCCGAACTCACAGCCATTGTAAATGAAGATAATGCTGATGGCTGTGATGAGTTCTTCTGGTCTACCCCCATCGACAATGCTGATGAAACCGTTGGTCTGTCGGAACGGACATCCTGGAAAACCAAAGGCAGATATGTGCCAGAGCCTTTGAACAAGCCTGATAACTTCGACGTGCCAAGTACTAGTGGTACAAAAGACGTTCCTGAAGAGAAAGGAGTTCCTGCAGAAAAAGTCACTCCTTCAAGCGAAACATCATCAGTTCAGAGTGAACCGGCAGACAAGAAGCAAAAGCAAAAAGCCAATATCCATCGACAGCCGAAGCAAGTAAAGAATCAGAAGCAGCAAAGGAATCAGAGATACAAGAAAAATCTCTCTGAACGAAAACATTTTTGGCGATCTCAAAACACCCATTTCTCTTATCATGACAGAAATCCAACGTCAGAGAAAAATGTTGTTAGGAAGCAAGAAAGTAATAACAACCAAAAGGAAAGGTTCGGTTCTGAGGATCACAATAACCGAAAGAAAAGGTTCGGTTCAGAGAACACCAGCTACCGAAAACAAAAGTTCGGTTCCGAGAGCAAAAGCAATCAAGGTTCAAGGTTCGGTCCCACTAATAATCAAAAACAAAAGGGACACCTAGAACTTCAAGTCAAGCAAACTTCTCCGTCTAACATCTCTCATTCTAATTCCTCTCAACCTCATTCTAAATCCAATTCTGTTCATACTCAAAATCCAAAATCTTCAACAGATTTGAAAGGAAAATCGAAGGATATCAACAAACTTGTCACAAGTGGTCATGTTCGAGGTCTTCCATTGCTCAAATTCGAACGAGAACATTTATGTGCTGCATGTGAAATGGGGAAGCAGAGTCGTCAAAGTCACCCATCGATTGTAAACACTAAAGTTGTTGAACCATTAGAGTTAATTCACATTGACTTGTGTGGTCCATCATCTATCGAAAGCATCGGCGGTAGCAAGTATATTCTTGTTATTGTTGATGACTTTTCACGTTTTACATGGGTGTTCTTTCTGAAGCACAAATCTGAAGCAACTCTCAAGCTAAAGACGTTTATCAAGCAGGTTGAAGTGCAGCTGAGGAAAGTCGTTCACAACATCAGGAGCGACAATGGGCTGGAGTTCAAAAATAAAGAATTCGAAGACTTCTTGGCAGAAAAAGGAACCAGTCACAACTTCTCAGCTCCCTACACCCGTCAACAGAACGGAATTGTCGAAAGACGAAACCGATCTTTGTGTGAGGCGGCCCGAACCATGCTAAGTTTTGCTTCTTTACCTTTATATTTTTGGGCTGATGCTATTGCTGCAACATGTTTTACGCAGAACAGGTCCTATCTCAATAAACGCTTTAATCTCACTCCTTATGAGATCATCAACAACAGGAAGCCAAATGTCAAATTCTTCCACGTATTCGGCTCACGGTGTTTCATCTTCAATTCTAAAGAACATCGTAACAAGTTTGACGTGAAAGCCGATGAAGGGATATTTCTGGGATACTCTCTCACTTCGAAAGCATATAGGGTTTTGAACAAACGGTCAAGGAAGATTGAAGAAACTTATTATGTGACTTTCGATGACTGCTATGTCAAAAAGCTGAAGGCCAGTGAAGACACAGTAGGAGAAATTTTTTCTCAAACAGGCCAAGTCACAGCCTCGATTGCAAATCTGTTTGAGAAGTTTGTTGAGTTATTCGATGAACCAGAGAAGGCCACTCTCTCAGAAGCTAGTGCAGCAGACAACAAAGTAGATCATCTGAAGCAACTCATCGAAAATGCTGCCAAGCAAATGAATGAAGGAGGATCAAGTTCCAACGACCCTCCACAGCACGATGCTTCAATTGAGGGGGAGGATCCACCTTCTTCACAATCGGGCTCACATGTTGAGGGGGAGAACTGTTCTCCTGCTGCTCCCGAACGCCCAGCTGTACCCGAAAGCCAATCTGTACCCGAAAGTCCTGTGGTACCCGAAAGCTCAACACCACCCGAAACTCCTGTAGCTCCGGAAAGTCAAGATATACCTGAAAGCTCATCTGTCGAGGGGGAGAATGCTGATATGTTTTATGACGATGATAGTCAATCTGAGCTAGAAGAGATGGTAAATGCTGAATTGGATCCATCCTATGATCCAAATTACCCTCCTCTTGTCAAATGGACCAGAGATCATCCTGTTTCATAGGTTGTCGGTAATGTCTCTGAAAAGGTCCTGACCCGATCTCAACTAAAGGCAAAGTAAACTTCCTTATTTTCAAAATTAGAGTTCTGTATGTTTAACTCCGATTGGGTTCAAGCTATGCAAGACGAACTTAATGAATTCGAAAGAAATAAAGTTTGGCGCCTCATTCCAACTCCTCCAGATGCCTCGGTTGTTGGTCTCAAATGGGTCTTTAGAAATAAGCTGGACAAGGAAGGCAATGTGATTAGAAACAAAGCTCGTCTAGTGGTGAAAGGATACTGCCAGGAGGAAGGAATCGATTATGAGGAAACTTTTGCTCCTGTGGCTAGGTTGGAATCTGTTCGAATATTTCTTGCCTATGCTGCACACAAGAACTTTGAGGTCTACCAAATGGACGTAAAGTGTGCATTTCTAAATGGAGAGCTCGAAGAAACGGTGTACGTGGAGCAACCTCCTGGATTCGTCAATGAAAAATATCCCAACCACTGTTATATTCTGGACAAAGTGGTATATGGACTGAAACAAGCACCGAGGGCCTGGTATGAAACGCTAACCAAGTTTTTAAAGATGTCCAAATTCAAACAAGGTTCGGTTGACCCAACCTTCTTTCGTAAGAAGGAAGGTAACCACCTTATGATTGTTCAAATCTATGTCGATGATATCATCTTTGGCTCAACGAATCCTAGCTTAACGGCTGAATTCAAAAAGTTGATGGAGACTAAATTTGAAATGAGCTCAATGGGTCCAATTAACTTTTTCCTTGGTTTAAATATTAGACAGGGACCCGAAGGCATCTTTATTAACCAAGAAGCTTACACAAAGACTCTCCTTGCTAAATTTGGCATGATGGGAGACTCAAAGGTTAAAGTTCCAATGGCGTTCGGCACCAAGCTCACTCCATCCTTGGAGAAGCCAGCAGTCGACATTACGCTATATCGCCAAATGATCGGTTCTTTAATGTACCTTACTGCTAGCAGGCCTGATATAATGTTTTCTGTTTGTTACTGTGCTAGATTTCAGGCAAATCCTCGTGAACCTCACATGCTTGCAGTGAAGAACATACTCCGATATCTCAAGCGAACTACCTCTCTCGGCTTATGGTATCCATCCAACTCAGGTTTCTTCGTTCAAGCCGATTCAGATGCAGACCTTGGAGGTTGTGGACTAGACAGGAAAAGCACCACTGGAGGCTGCCAATTCCTTGACGGGAAGTTGGTTAGTTGGCAATCAAAGAAACAGACCTGTGTGTCTCTGTCTACCGCTGAGGCAGAATACATCGCAGCTGCCTCCTGTACTTCTCAAGTGATTTGGATCCAAAACCAACTCAGGGACTATGGACTCAATATAAAAAGGATCCCACTATATTGCGACTCTGAAAGTGCAATTAGGATCTGTCATAACCCAGTGCAACACTCGAAGACCAAGCACATAGCACTGAGGTATCACTTCATTAAGGATCATGTGGAAGATGGGAACGTCGAAATACACTTTGTTCAAACCACTGATCAACTGGCTGACATCTTCACCAAAGCTCTTCCTGAAGCATCTTTTAACAAAATACTACAAGGGCTAGGTATGATGGAATCAGAGTCAGTACCAAACATTACCTCTTAAATCTCAAAAGCAAGCATCGAAATAAACCGAACGTTCAGGTTCGGGTTCGGGTCTTGTGCTAATGTACCGAATTGAACCGAACGCTCGGGTTCGTTTGCATTATCTGCTTTTCGCTCATCACTCAAAGGTAGTTTCCTTGGTTGTAGATCTTATGTATAAATTTTCCATATTCGTTTCTCTTATTGTCAAAGTTATTCTCTTTTTCAAATCTATTTTCTTTGGCGACCGAAATCAACCGATCGTTCGGGTTCGGTTCCAAAATTTTTCTCACCCGAAATAGACCGAACGCTCGGGTTCGGTTCCAAAGTTTTTCTCAACCGAAATAGACCGAATGCTCGGGTTCGGTTCCCAAATTTTTTTTGTGTGTCTTAATTTTTTTTATTATCAAAAATTACAAAAATATTTTTTTTTCTTTCATAAATTCAAAAACTCCGAAAATATTTTTTTATTTAGCTTGGCTTTCATTTTTTTTATTTTTCTTTCTTCATTTTTTTTGTGTGGGTATATAATTTCATTAGCTAAGTGTCCCTAGAAGCATGCTGCTGTATGTGTCCAAAGCCTCACCTGATTCTGAATAATAGGCCTTACTGACTTGGTATAAACAAACCTTGTCTTCCCAATTAGGCTTTCTTATTTATTCTAATCATGAGCTACCTAACTCTCTTCTCACATGAGATATGAGTTTTCTGCTTGGTCCTAATCTTTATAGCAGAGGTACTTTGATTTCTTTACACCATCTATGTTGCATTTCTCCATCACATTCGCTTCACAAACGTAACCCTTGAGACTCTCAGAAATTACCACCGAGGTTTATGGTTGCACAATTTCTGTGTTCATGATCTTAGCTTCGTGTCACTATGTGCTAAGTGAAACCCAAAATTCAATACCCATTATGCATTGACGGTGAACAATTAATTTGCTCAAGCTTTCACTAATGAATTGACGAAGGTACCACATGAAATCTCTAATTTTCTTTTGAGTGATTCCTATGAAATTGTTAACACCCATAACATTTCTTCCCTTGGTATCCAGTTTTAATTTTTGTTGAGATTTTATAAATTTCCTAGCCAAATTAACATTATCTCCAACCTACTTGTTCAACAGACTACACCGGTCTCACAAGTACTTCGTTTAATTTCTGTCTTATATCAAGATTAGGAATTTTGAATCGAAGAGATCCACCCTCATAAGCCTAATTAAAAGAAGCCTTTCAACACTTCTTAATAAGTGTCTGATCGTTATTCAACGGGAAACCACACAAACACTTTAAAGTCTCTCTTGACTTTGAAGGAAGAGATTCGTGCCCGGGATCATTTGTTTTGTGTCTTTATTGACATCACATATTTTCCCAAAAGTGTTGCTTTATTTCTTTTCTTTTACACCCTAAGCACGAAAATCTTTGATTTTCCTAAATTCAGGTTCTATTAATTACAAGGCATTTTAAATGGATTGGTGATTTATTAAAGGATGTGGTAAACATTGATCCTCATGGGCGAATTTTTTTTAAGATGCTGTTTTATTCTAAAGAGATAAGATGACGGCATGATGACTCAGGCGGGAGTCTAATCGATTTGATTTCAAACGGCGCAAGAGGGACGCGTGCGAATCTGAACCGTTTCATCTCCAAACGGCGCCTGATGGGAAGGCGTGTTATTAGGGGCCTGACATTCTCTCTCATGCGTGATCATCGACTACCCCAACTGTCACGCATCAATCCACTCCGAAAAACCCTTCGTTTTTCAATAGAAGATTTGGGAAGATCTTTCTCTCTCTTTAAACCACAGTATAAAAGGCAACATCCTCCACCGTTACCTCTTTACTGCAATTAAAATTCCCAGAGAACAAACCATCCCTCAACCTTCTCTATTCATCATCTCCTCCACTTTCATCATAGCAATGGCAGATTCTTCCTCAGTTCATGCAACATCCCACATTTTGCCCATCCGCCCACAGAAAAGATTGATCATCGATTTAACTCCTCAATCGTATGACGCATTCATGTTCCCCATCATCGAGTGTCTGAAGTTTTCTCCAATCGCTCCTGCACTTACCAGGGCTGAAACTGTTCCGATGGAATTCTTGTCACAGATCTTTGCCACCGCTCACTACGACAAGGTTGTCGACAGAATATTCTTTGATATCTTTAAACACAAGGCGTCGATTTCAAAGCAGCGATTTTGCTCGTTGTTAGGGTTTGACGCAGATTCTTCCAGGGTCAATCCGGAATCCATCCCCATGGGTCATCTGTTCAACATGTTCTACAACATGGGATACACGGAGGTGCTTACTACGGTGACGAAATTCAAGAAGTCGTGCCTACCTCCACAGTGGAATGGGATGTTCACTGTTGTGTTCAAGGGCTTATCTGAACGAAGCGTCGGGTCTGATGGAGCCAGCCGTTTATTTCTCTCCATCATGTATGGTATCTACAATGGCATCAACATGGACTATGGGTCTGTTCTGTGGCAACAACTCATTCAGAGTCTCTCCTCCACTTCCAGACATTCAGAGATTTTGTATGCTCGATTCTGGACTATTATCACGAAATGGGTGATGGACAAGTACCACGTCCCCATTGTCGCTGGTGCTCCAATGTCTTCAATTGGTACCTTCCATACCACGAAGATCATTGTGTCGGATGCTTCAAAATTTCCGTTCAACGGGTCTATTCCGGAAACGATGTATGGTGATGTTCCGGCTGACAGCAGGATCATTCAGACGTATAAAGAGTTCAGACGTTCTGGTCCAAGGGATCTTACTCCGGGGATGCTGAAATCCATTCATGACGCCGACAAGCCTGCTCCAAGAGGCAAGAAGGCTGATAAGGGAAAACAAGTGGCCAAGGGGGCGAAAGGCCCGTCTCCAAAGAAGAGGAAACCCACCAGAGCTGCTCAGTCTCCACAGCAGAAGAGGAGAAAAACCCAACCGCGACGAAAGTTGATTATCGCTTCTTCCTCAAGCGAGTCTGAGGGTGATAGTTCTGATTCTGAAGGCTATCAACGTGGTAACACTCCACCACGATCTCCAACTCCTGAAGTTCATGTCTCTACTTCTCCAATTTCCTCTCCACCTAAAACCATTCCTATTTGTATTCCCCCCATAACTTCCACTACTAAAATACCACCAACTTCCATCCCAATACTAACACCAATATTCACCGAAGCAACCACAACAACCACTGCAGATGTTAGAACCAACGTATCTGATACGGGGGTTCATACTGACGCACCTAAATCTACCCCAGCACCCGAAACCACCCTAGCACCCGAACAAACAACCCAACCTGAACCTACCCATACTACCGAACCACCAGCTTCACCACCACCATCAGAGGGAGAAGAACCATTCCTTGGCGGGGAGAATATGACTTTTGACTCGGTCTACTATAGCCCGTTTCAAGTACAAAGTGATGACGATGATGACGCTCCTGTCACCAAAAGGCATCTCCAGGAGCTCCATGATAAAATTGACTCACTCATCGCCTCATCTTCCACTTCTCAGTCATCCCTATCTGAAGCTGCAGTTCAGAAAATTGTTGACGCTTTCTCCAAAGATCAGCAAGCTTCACTTGCTTCTGCAACCACCTCCATAGATGCCTCTACCAAAGCTTGTCAGGCAGTGACCGACAAAGTCGATAAACTATTTACTGATGCCTCTTCCCTATTGCAGTCTTTACAGGAGAGTGCCAACGCTGCCAAGACTACGCTGGAACCGATTGTCCACCAGCTAGCAACATCAGTCGCAACTGAGTTGAAGTCATTCGCTTCTCTTCGTCAAAAAGTTTCTGACGACAACTCAGCTTTCCGAACAACCATCGAGGAACGTCTCTCCAAGCTTCAAGAAGATTTGGCTACCGAGAACACTCTCATGGATGCTCTCGCCAGGAAGACTACTGCTCTGAAGGTCAAGAGCATTCAACTCTCCAACTCTCAACAGGAGATTGAATCTCTTCGATCTGAAAGGGAGGTCATCAAATCGTGTGTTTCGGATGTCCACTCTACCATCTCCAACATCTTAGAAGCACATGATCCAATTCTTAACTACACTGTGAGGCGTGACCTTGCAGAGAAGTTCACTCCCGCCCTCGCCCTACTTAGCAAAATCGAAGGGCTCATTGATTTCGTGTCCATTCCGAAACAAAGGGGAGAGAAGGAAACAATGTCTCAACCACCTCCTACTTCCACAGCTACTCACACTACCGAACCTCCTCTAGTAGGCCAAGCCTCTGGTTCCGGTGTGAAAGACAAAGGCAAAAATATTGATGAGGAAGAAGAAGAAGAAGATAAAGAAACAATCGCCGACTTGTTGAAGCGTAAAAGTCGACGCAATGAGGCTGACATCAGTGCTCGTGTCGCAAGAGAGGCTGAAGAAGCAGAACGTAAACAGAAGGATGCCCACGGCCTTCTTGAGAGCAGGAAAACTCTGTTTCCTTCCTGGACTCTTGAGAGGATGATTAAAGAAGCCATTGACACACCGAGTATCTTGTGGCTGGAACCTATGATCTCTTTAGATCGTTCCAATACTGTCGACTCACAGTTCGACATGCCACTGACCCGAAAGGCTTTTATCTTTCATGCCTTTTCCAACGTTACAGAATTCCCTCATCCTCATCCTCAGGTTGATCGGGATCTAATCGATTTCTATCTGAAGGCTGCTCAACCCCAATATCAGACTTGGAGCGCTCAGAAAATTGTCAACGTTCGGGTCTTGAAGCCGTACAGTGAAGGTAACTTCATCAACGTTCGGTTCAAGGTACTTCGGGGATCTGCCAAATCAGAACATAATATTTCCCTTGCAGATCTTCCCAACCTTAATCCCCATGATTGGATTATCTTGCACAACATCCTTCTCACCAACGAAGCTCAATACGGTCCGATCATCGACCATTTCAAGAGGATGCTTGTGTGCTACATCATGGAAGTTGCATTGATGGATCAGGAGATTGCAAGCGTATTTAAGAAGAAACCTACAATATCTCATGTTGGCTCTGCCAGTGATCTCAACCAAATGCAGATGCGGAAGATTGACTTGAGGAGGAATTCGGTCATGTTTACCAGAAACGAAGGACAGAAATGTCTTTTCGCCTTGGCTGACAAACATCTCTATACCACTGCATGTTATGAGCACGTTTTGGGGATCATCCATAGATGCAAGCAGAACACAGCGGATGATATCAAGTACTTTGATGATATGATTCAATGGTACATTCGGTTCAGACAGACTATTCTCGCTCTTATCACACGTCTGGTTGATACTGTAAAGAAGGCTCTCGCTGTTGGCCCGAAGAAGAAGTAGTCTCGCTCCAATTTGACGCAAAGGGGGAGATTGTTGGGTCGTGTTTTGTGTATGAGTTGCTTCTATTGGGCTCGTTAGCTAGTCCATTTTGTATCTCCGGTATGGGCCTGTCCATCCGTGAGTTTAGTAGGGTTTAGTATATATAGGAGCTTGCATGCATCCTAGAAGGAAACGATAGAATAGAACGAT
Source organism: Lactuca serriola (assembly GCF_051521515.1). Taxonomy (NCBI): domain Eukaryota; kingdom Viridiplantae; phylum Streptophyta; class Magnoliopsida; order Asterales; family Asteraceae; genus Lactuca; species Lactuca serriola. The sequence continues at coordinate 24,030,063 of NC_136408.1, forward strand.
CAGAGTATTATTTCAGCAAGTTTATCGTTATCGTTCTTGTAACCCTAATATCCTCTACAACGGAAGTTCTTAGTCGAGCTCTGCTAAGGATTGTTTGATCTAATCATTCGACACATATTGATCCATACTTGTGTTATTTACTACTTTTGCATCTATCGCATTACCTGTTAAGAAGATCTAATTGATCTTTAAGTTTATTAATAACTTATCAATATTAATTCTTAAAGATTTTCATTTTAAAAAAAAAGTAAGAACCATAATTAGTAATTAGCATATACATCATGTGAAACTTAAAGGAAAAAAAAAACATATGGAAAATGATAAGAAAATTAGGACTATACAAAAACATAGTAAAAAAATAAAAAACCTAAACTAGTAACTTGATTATTATTTGAGTTTAATTTTATTTTAAAAAAATAAAATTTGTATTACGTTAATATCATAGAAGTTATCTTTTTGACAAAGTATTAAAGTAATTTAATATATTAATTTAAACTAAAATAATAACATAAAATATAGTATATATTGAAATGGTAAAAGAAACATACTGAAAGTTTAATAAAAGTGAAAGGGTATGAACTATAAATTCATATTAAAACTAGTTTGATTGATGCAACATGTTAGTCTTAATTCGTGTATTTAGAATCTCTTTCTTGTTCTTGCAAATAAAATTATCCATTCTTTTCTTTTGAGTGAAATATCAGATTAGACTTTATCCATGATTTGACACATGTCAAAATATTATTTAATATGGTCAAATTTTTTTAGATAAAACTTATATTATATTATATTATTATTATTTATTTTGGAATATCTAAGACTCTCGAGTATACAGTAGAAACGATTAGGGTGTGTTTAGTTGCGGAAAAATATAACGTTTTTTGGAAAAAATTTTCAAAAAAAGTAAGGATTTTGAAAACGCGTTTAGTTTATCTATTTTTTTAAATTTTTCACGGAAAATGAAAATTTTTTGTTTCCTAAAATTACAAATAAGTTTGAAATTTTTGGAAAACCGATAATCATTGTTTTCCACATTTTTTTAATTCAATTTTTTTTTTCTAAAATACAAATACACACTCACTTCGACCCCACCCACATCTACCTACCCTCACTTTAACACCACCAACCAACCGCACCCCTACCTACCCAAACTCACCCATTCCCAAGCTCACCCCAACCCCATAAACACACACACACACACACACACCGAAAAACACACACTCACACCCCTACAAACCCACACCCCCCCCACACACACATAAACATACACCCCACCCCCACCCCCACAAACATACACACCCACCCGTCCAACACTACTACCACAATCACCAACCTACCATCACAATCACCACCACCACCCTATCACCAACACTAACACCACCGCCGCCTTCATCACCACCACAGCCGTCGCTATGTCACACCCCCAAACTAGGATGACGGAAATGTCTGGGAGTAGATGACTTTCATGTATTATATCACAACAAATTGAATAATAGTGACCAAAGACATACAACCATCATAATTATAGTTAAGAAGATTACATTATCAGTCCTGTATAGATCTATACACAAGTGTCACACTCTCTTACCAAGATTATGGTTATAATCTCAGGACTTTAGTGTGTACTCTGGTATGTACGGTGAAGACTATGTATCACAAAATTATATTAACAGGTTTACGTATAGTGTAATGAAAACCCTTTGTAAGTGGAAATATTACCTTTCCATAGTAATTACATAGTGTAAAATAATTATACCTTTAAATAATTATACGTTTCGTCCAAAATGATAAAGTAGTGTTAATGACACATAAATTATACCAATTATAGTTTGTTATATGTACTTTGTTACGTCCATATATATAATCATATATATAAATACATGTAAGTTAACATGTCTAGATGTTATAAAATATTATATTATATAATCTACATCTAACACAAATATAAGAACATTTAGTACGATAAAGCTAATTTTCTAGTTTTTAGCCATTTTTAACGACATTTACCGGTAACTAGTAAAATATAACTTTGTAAAATTTATTTTTTACCCTTTTGGGATATTTAACTCAAATTAACTTTATATGTTTAAAACAACATATTTTTAGTCAAACCCTACAAAATGGTGCCCTAACCTAGCTATGACAATTTTTGTTAGAAAACTCACTTTTAATAAACTAATAGATTTTTAAGTTTTCTTTTTGTAAACTAAACATTTGATATTTTTGACTAGTTTCAAGATATATGATCCAAATAACATATTTTAGATTGTATCCCACAAAAATGGTATAATAACTAGGTTATAACCATTTTTGATAGAAAAGCCATAGTTTGTTCATAAAAACTCTAATCTTTATAGTTTTGTGGTTATAAATCTTTCTTAAGAAACATATAACATGTTTATACTTGTTCTTCTTAGTTTTTCATTTCAAGCCAACATACCACATATAAATGTTCAAGTAACTAGTAAATACCACATTCCATGCAAATAATACTTTATATACAACGTAGAGATGAAGTGTGCATAAAAACTTGAGTTATTATACAAAATTTACTTGTATTCCCCCCTAAACATGAAAATCTCGAAAATAAGGGGTATGAACTCACCTTGAGTGTAAATGAAGATCATCAAGATTAGAACACTTGAAGATAGTTGAAGAACACTTGAAGATGTGTAACATCCCAAAATTCGAGACAAAAAATTTCAATTTTCATTTATAAAACAGATTACTGAAAAACATCATCATAGTCATATCATATCACAAAAACCCATAAGTCATATAACTCGAAAGATGTCATAATATAATAATGTCAGAGTACAAAATCCTAAGAATCCCATATTGCAGAAAAATCATGTGTGATGCGTTGCAGTCATGCCGGCCCATTTCCCTTCAAATAAGAGATACCTTAAACCAAAACTAAAAACCGTAAGCACAAAGCTTAGTGAGTTCCCCCATCATACGCATACCATACAACAAATATATTGCCAAGCATATCTGGGTGCTGGCCGCCCTTTCGGTTTATTTCAACCAGATATTGTCGAGCATATCTGGGTGCTGGCCTCCCCTTCGGTCTATTTCAACAAGATACTACCAAGCATATATGGGTGCTGGCCTCCCCTTCGGTCTATTTCAACCGGATACTAGGTCTATTTCACCCCTACCACTACCACACAATATCGTACAATTAAGCACATAAAACATGACAGATAGTGGCAAACATGACAATTATCATAAAGACAATCATCTTTACTACAACAATTACTAGTGGGCCGGTATTGGTGCCTTCAACTCACTCCTACGGGAAGGTAAATTACCTCGATAACTGGAAGTAGCTACAAAACTCTGGCTTTGAAATCAACCTAACTCAAACTCCTACACATAAAATATTTCCTTAAATTACCCTCTCATACTCATGACCCCTTAAGGGTCAACTTTGGTCAAAGTCAAAGTCAAGGTCAACATTCTGGTCAAAGTCAACATTCTGGGTTGACTCGACTCGTCGAGTTGGCCCATCAACTCGTCGAGTTCCATTTTAACGACCCAAAATTTTCAAATAAAAGTTTCATTTTTAATTAATCAAACACTTTTGCATAATTCATGAAATCCCAATCATAATTGTTTTCAAATCCACATTCATTACAATTTATTTAAAAGAAAACATCACAGTGTCTCCAAATCATATCATTGGAAGAGAGATAACGTGTACGCCATGCCGACACGCCTTGCCCTTGTCCTTGGGCTCAGATGTACCTGAAACAAGTCAACAACCTGTAAGCGAAATGCTTAGTGAGTTCCCCAGAGCATACCACATACAAACCACATACATATATCCTGTTAGCTAATTAAAGTTATACACATATCACATAAGCCATGCATACATAAAACCTATAAGAATGCCATGGGCTACCCCACATGGTCTTTACCTAGGACTGCCATAGGCTACCCCACATGGCCTTACATCTAATACCATGGCATACCCCACATGGTCTTTATCTAGGACTGTTGTGGGGTATTTACCTAAGAATGCCATAGGCTACCCCACATGGTCTTACATCCAATGTCACGGGCTCCCCCCCCCCCCCCCCCCCGAGGGTTTCCCATGTAAAACACACAATCACATAGCATATCAAATCATAAAATGACTAACACATACATCATAATCACATAATGGGCTGACCTTAGTGCCTTAGACCCATGAGTATGGTGAGGAGACTCACCTCTGTCCGCTGAATACAAAAGCTGCTCTCCTAACAGTCTATAACCTCCTGTATTGAATAATAATATTAATTAATGTCAGGACCTTACTTAATCAAAAGAAACCCAAACTCCAACCCTTCCATGAGGCCCAATTATCCTTCCCTTTCTAATGGGCCCAAATTCTAAGTCCAAAATCATTAATGGGAAAAGAGGCCCATTAAGGCCCAACCAATATATCCACGGTCCATAACAGATGAAATGGCTCATAATTCACAGGATGCAACCATGTCCAATAACCAAATGAGGCCCAATGGCTCAAAGGCCCAAACCAGATTCGGCCCAACTGTGATGCGTACGCTCGGCGTACCATCCTAGTACGCACAGTGTATTGGGGTCTTAGGACTATGCGCAACATACATTGGGTACGCCCACGTACTACCAGATTAAACACTTTCTCCATTAAGTGCTTAATACCCAATTTTTTTACATCCAAAAGCAAGATCTAAGTTTGTTAAGACGTCCTAAGGCATACAGTTGGCAACTTTATGCCTTTGTATGGCTCATATACACCCAATACCTCCATTAAGACCTCTTCAGGATCTTTAACCCATGCATGAGGCCAATACTTCCATCAAGACTCCATTTTTATGCTACTAAAGAACCAAGGTACCTCAGATCTGTCATTACCATCCTTTGGAGTTGCTTAACTCACCAATGGAGGTCCAAAATCAACCAAAAGGGACAAGGTAGAAAACCCTAGCTAGATCTAGAGATTCAAGTGGAAAGATGCAAGCTTTTTACCTCTAGAAGCTTTGTAAGATGACCAAGATGCAGATCCTTGAAGCACCAACTCGTCCCAAGCTTTCTTGACCACTTCTTCTTCTTGGAATGAACACTAAAAGGGACCACAATGCACTCTTAAGGCTCACAAGCACTCACAAAGGCTATTAGGGCTTCCAGGAACATTTGAAGGTGAAGAGAGCTTATGAGGGTGAGGCTCAAGGGGGTTAAAGGCGTTTAAATAGGTCACATGTCCAAAATTTCGGGTTTGCACCCTCGGCACGTACGCCCAGCGTACATCCAACTCCTCCACGACCAACCATAGCTAGTACGCTAGGCGTACACTTAAGTACGCCCATCCTACTTAAAGAGCCAATTATGTAAAATGTTAATTCTTGAGGGTTTTAAGACGTACCTGATTTAGGGCATTACAACTCTCCCCCACTTGAACTAGACTTTGTCCTCAAAGTCCGTAGTTGTAAACAGGTCAGGGTAATGCTCTCGCTTCTCCTCCTCCGGCTCCCATGTCCATTCGGAGCCCTTTCAGTGCAACCATTGCACATTTACCAACTTCACTTCCTTGTTCCGAAGACCCTTTGTCTTCCTGTCTAATATGGCGATCGGCCTCTCAACATAATTCAGGATCCCATCCACCTGAATGTCATCCAAGGAGATAATCGCAGACTCGTCAGCAACACACTTCCGAAGCTGAGACACGTGGAAGGTGTTGTGAATCTGACTAAGCTAGTCCAGTAGCTCTAAACGATATGCCACCTTGCCTACTCGGGTCGTGAATTTGAACGGGCCTATGAACGGAGGCCCCAACTTTCCCCTCTTTCGAAACCTGATAATCCCTTTCCATGGCGACACCCTCAGCAACACGAAATCTCCTACCTGGAACTCAATATATGATCGACGTCGATCAGCATAACTCTTCTGACGGCTCTGCGCAACTCGCAGCCTGTCACGCACCTACTGAATCAGTCCGATAGTCTTGAGCACTACCTTAGTGCTGATGGGTTTTAGTATACTACAACATCCTATGGTGCACATACAACCCTAAATACCCTGGATCTATGTTTTCACTAATTATACATGCAAATGGTTTCCAAGGCATTAAACTTATAACTAGCATGCAATTTGTCATAATCAATACAAGATACTAGTTAGAGTAACATACCTTTTATGTGGTTTGAAGTCTTGATGTATTTGGTGTTGCTTGAAAGACTTTGTCCTTTAAGAACTTAGTGCCACAAGTGTTGCACTTCAAATGGAATCACAACTCACCTAGGACAAAGGTGATTCTTGAGAGAGAATTCCATGCACCAAAAACACCTCCAAGGACTCCAAGAACTTCTACTGCTTCAAGTGGCATTTTTAGGCAATGGAATATATATTTATATGTAGGATTTCAAGGGTCATGGATATAACCCAAATCCATATCCATGGGTTTTATGATCCGTGGTTCATGTGGCCCAACTCTTTATGTATCCATACATAAACTTGGTCCAACATGGATTATAAGCCCAACACATATAAATATAACTAATTACCATAATTAGTCCCCATAGATTTAATTAGTCTCTTTTGATCACTAAATTAATTCCAAATTAATTCTTGAACAATAATAATTGAAACATATGATTTCATATTAATATATTATAACTTATAATATATTAATGAATCATATATAACTTTCTCTCAAGAGTCCATCCTAACAAATTGTCTTGGTGTCATGCAACCCAAATGGACCATGCTACTCTCGGGTCGAGTACATACCAATAATAGTTATGGGCTTAGACATCTAATGCAACAAGTGCTCCCCATGACCCAATGGCCAACCTCGTCCCAACATACTGGAGTCCTGCACCTCCGACCATATAACATCTCGAATGGAGCTCGGTCAATACTGGCATGATAACTATTATTGTACGAGAACTCTACCAATTGGAGGTATGTATCCCAACTCCTTCCAAAATCTAGCACGCATTCTCTAAGCATGTCCTCCATAGTTTGGATCGTCCTCTCACTTTGACCGTCTGTCTGAGGGTGGTATGTCATGCTGAATGTAGCTGAGTGCCTAGATCCTCGTGGAATTTCTTCCAAAATCTGGAAGTGAACCGGACATCCCTGTCGAAGACTACCGACACTGGCACCCCATGTCTAGCCACCACCTCTTGTACATATATATCTGCCAACTTTTCTGTGGATATACTTTCAGAAATCGGAATAAAGTGGGCACTCTTCTTCAGTCTGTCTATGATCACCCATATGACATCCACACCCTTCGTCGTCCTAGGTAACTTCGTTATGAAGTCCACAATGATCTCCTCTCACTTCCACATGGGAATAGGGAGTGGCAGTACCTTGCCATGAGGCCGCTAATGCTCGGCCATGAGTTTCTTGCAGGTTAAACACCGTTCCACGAACCATGCGATCTCCCGCTTCATGCAGGGCCACCAATAACTCAGCCTCAAGTCCCTATACATTTTCGTATCCCTTGGGTGTATAGAGAACTTGGACTTTTGCGCCTCCTCTAGTAGCCTCTGCCTCACTCGCCCTGTCACTGGTACCCATACTCGGCCATACTGTGTCAAAAGACCGTGACTATCCTTAACAAACAAAGGATAATGTCCCCGTATTTTCTCTACCTTCCAGTTTTCTTTCTTCGCCCCCTCGACCTGGGCCTCCCTGATCATATCCAACAAAGGCAAAATCACAGTCACCCTTGGCTGTGATTTCCCCTCGACCCCGCCGCCTTCTGGCTCAAAGCATCAGCCACCACTTTGGCATTTCCTGGATGATATAGGATCTCACAATCATAATTATTCAGCACATCCAGCCATCTCCTCTGATGCATGTTGAGGTTTTGCTGATCCATCAAATACTTTAGGCTCTTATGATCGGTATAAATGGTGAAGTCTACTCCATACAAATAGTTCCTCCAAATCTCGAGGGCAAACACCACCGCCCCCATCTCCAGGTCATGTGTGGGGTAATTCACCTCGTGAGGCTTCAAATGCCTTGAGGCGTAAGCAATCACATGCCCCCTCTGCATCAAAACCGCACCTAACCCTGAAATCGATGTGTCATAGTACACCACTAAATCATCCAACCCTTCAGGTAGTACTAAAATCAGAGCCTCGCATAATCTCCATCTCAGGGTCTCAAAAGCCATCTGCTCATCTGCACCCCACCGAAAAGTGAAATTCTTATTGGTCAAGTGGGTCAATGGTACAACAATCTTGGAGAAATCCTGGATAAATCTCCGGGAATATCCTGCTAAACACAAGAAGCTACGGATCTCTAATACATTCCTCGATACTTCCCACCGCATCACAGCCTCAACCTTGGTTGGATCCACCAAAATACCCTCCTGATTAACGACATGCCTCAAGAACTGTACTTCCCGTAGCTAGAAATCACATTTGGAGAACTTCGCATAAAGTTTCTCCACCCTCAGGGTCTCCAATACCTCCCTCAAATGTTGCTCATGCTGCACCTTGGTCTTAGAATAGACCTGAATATCATCAATAAAAACAATCACCGAATGATCCATCATCGGTCTACACACTCGGTTCATGAGATCCATGAATGTTGTCGGGGCATTGGTGAGCCCAAACGTCATCGCCACAAACTCATAGTGCCCATACCGAGTCCTGAAAGTCGTCTTCGGTATATCGTCATCCTAAATCCTCATCTGATGATACCCAGACCGAAGATCAATCTTGAAAAACCAAGTCGCACCCTGAAGCCGATCAAACAAATCATCGATCCTCGACAATGAATAACGGTTCTTCACTGTTAATTTGTTCAGTTCCCTATAATCGATGCACATCCTATGGGATCCGTCCTTATTTTTCACGAAAAGGATCGGTGCTCCCCACGGGGAACTGCTCAGACGAATGAACCCTCGGTCTAGCAGCTCCTAAAGTTGCGTAGATAGCTCCTGCATCTCTGGTGGTGCCAACCGGTATGGTGCCTTTGCTATCAGAGCGACACCCGACACCAAGTCAATGCGAAAATCCACTTGCCTCTCGGAGGCACTCCTGGTAACTCTTCGGGAAAAACGTCTCGAAAATCTAGTACCACTGGCATGTTGGATTAGGAGTTTAATCCCATAACTATTTTGGTATGTACTTGACCCGATTATGAGCATGGTCCTTTTGGGTTGCCTTCACTCATGCAACGTGATAGGATGACAAGAGGAGAGAGAGTAGAATTTATTATATGAATAATAAATTGGTCATCGAAAATAGTTTTATTAATATATTACAAGTTTAATATATTATTGGAAATCATATTATTTAATTAGTATTGATCATAAATTATTTTGGTGATCAAAAGAGACTGATTAAATAAAGGGGACTGATATTGCAATTAACTGTTAGTTGCTAGTTGGGTTGATGGACTCCATAGAGTGGAGTCGACGAAATTTATGGGGAAGCCCATAAGATTTCGTCCAAGGGCTCTAAGGAAGGAATCCATGGGCTGCTTAGGCCTTAAGCAGGAATTAGGGTTTCCATCAGAAACCCTAGCAGCCCACACAGCTATATAAGGAACCATTTACATAGGATTTTCATCCCCATGAGTTTTATGAGAAACCCTAGCCGAAATCCTTCCCCCTCCAAGTCATCTTGTTGCATTGAGTGTTTGTGATTCCATTAGATGTGCAACATTTAAGGCACTAGGCTTTCAGAAGTCAAGATCAAGAAGGATTGTGATTGTTATTGCTACATAACAAACAAGGTAAACTTTCTAACCCTAATCATATGTGATTTTCATATTTGTATGCTAGTCAATTAGGGTTTATTGCTTTGGTATTCAATGTTGTATGTTTAATTAGAAAAACCTAGATCAAATCAATTAGGGTTGCATGAACACCATAGGAATGATGTTATGCTCATAACCCATCAGTGGTATTAGAGACTAGGTCATTTTTCTAGTGAATAGATTCAAAAGTGAACCACCAAAGATCTTGAAAATCGAATTTTTGGTTTCTGACTGGCAGACTCGACGAGTCCAAGGGTCTGGTGCCGGGAATTTCAATTTTCTAGCCAGATTTTGTTGAGGATAATTGTCAAAACTCGTTTTTCTTGCCAAAATCTGATTTTTTTAATTTTAGAATGGTTATCCTCATCAAAATTGATGGATTTGGTTAAATATGGATAATATAGGATTATTATTAGTCAAATATTTTACCTAGTAAGATTGAAAAAGGTTCAATTTACACCCTTAGGGTTTATAGTTTAAATTTGAACTTAAAAGTTTTAGTTTTTTTTAATTTAAATAGTTAAACCCTAATGTTTTGAAAGGTTTCAAAAATTGTCCTCAAGTTTTAGAATTTAAAATTTAATTAAAAGGTATTAATTTTAAAATATTAAAATCTAAGACCCTAGTATTTTGAAATTTTCAAATTACTCCCTTATGACTTCATTAAATTAATTAAATGTGTAATTAAAAGAAAGTTAATAAATTCATAATGATATGGTTTAATTTTAATTAAATTAAAAGTATAATTTATTAAATTAGACCACCTAGTATTTTAAAAGTGAAAAATACACCTTTATACTATATAAAATTAAAAGTTTAATATTATATATGTATAAGTAAATGTCAGTCTTACCGTTAGTAGGCCTCATTCACGAAGTTGGTCTATAAGGGGTGTTTAAGGAAATTGTCTATAAAATGGCGATTGAATGGGTATCCACTCTTACCCACTGCACTCTTGACTAGTGGAGGGTCGTTAGTCGAACGGGTAGGATAGGACACAACCTTCCATTATAAGTATAATGAAATACGAAGTAACTAAACACTTTTACAAATTGTCAAATCTTAGTTACTTTAGGAAAAATGTGGAGTTGGTGCTATTTCATGAAATTACAATTTGCACCTTGACGAGACATTAACGGAGCGTGTGTGGTTAACCGGCACACTAATTTAGGACCGGCAAGAGTGGCAAAGGGTGACTCGATGTTTGTCATAGATCAATGGAGCGTGTGTGGCTAACCGGCACATTGATTAGGTGATAGTGACATTGAGGGTACCAAGTATATTTGCATGGTTATCCCCACCTTGTTTGTGATCCTCGACATCCTAGTTGAAAACATGATGGGCACAATCGAGATTTAAACATGCCATTGAAAAGTTCAATGAATCTCAAAAGATCTAGGAGTTTCAATTCATTTAAAACTGAAGTTTCTTTTTCGTTTTTCATGGTGGAAATTGGTAAATCATCATTTACCTACCGTCAAATGTTCTGCAACTGGATTACGTCTTCCCTCTTCCAAGTTGTAGAATATTGTGCTAGGTCCTAGCCTTAATATCTCATTTGGGTGTTTTATTAAGGACTCAATCAACTAACTTGAATTTCTCCCGTTTTGTAGATGTCAAAGTCTAACAATTATGGTCTTCCTGAATCCGTTGGAAAAAATTTTCCACGTGAAGATGATGTTCCACGATTGGATTGTGGAAGTGAAAATCATGCTTCACTTCCTCCACCTCCTCCAATAATTCTCACTGACCCACATGTTCAAAGGCTTGAAAATTTCAAGATTACTCAAGCCCTATTGGCAATAAGACACAAAGATGGAAAGTTTGTGTGTGCACACGTCTTAAAGATGAAGTAACACATTCATAGGTTAAGGATGTTGGGTGTCGATGTCTCAAGGAAGTTGGCTGTTGACTGGGTTCTTCAATCACTTCCCGACTTATATAGTGAGTTCGTTAGAGAGTACTATATGGTGGACCTCGACGTGACCCTCATTGATTTGACTTATTTGCTTATTTCTATTGAATCAACGATGATTTGGCGCACTGGTCAAGCAAATTTGTATGGTAAATCAATATCCCAACCTTCTATGGGCAATGGCAACATTGGAAGTCCAGAAAAGTTTTCTTTACGCAAGAGAAAGGCTGAGTCTGTGATAGTCCTGTGTACCATTCCTTAAGAGTCCATATGTTTCTACTACCAAGAGAAGGGGCACTGGTTACGAAGCTGCCCTGACTACCTGGGAGATTAAGAGATGGGAGAGTCAAGATGTATGACTCCGCTTTAGGTAAAATTCACTATCTAACTCTATTAATTTCCTATTTGTAGACTCTTAATACATGATGTGATAAGATTGCATTTTGATGTTTTGTAGGATCGAAGAAAAGAAAGGAAGCTTAAAGGAAGAAGTGAGTTGAGTCTGATCATGAAGAAATGGATTTCGATCGCATGATTCTATGGTCGGATTTTTGAGCTGCTGCTTGGAGTTATGATAGATTGCTTAGGAATATGTAACAGCGTACTTTTCATTTGAATTGCATTGTAAGGACAAGTTTTTTCTACGTTTTATAAATAAATGAAAATTTGAATTTTGTCTTATTTGTTTATCCTTGGAATGTCTTTTTTGAAAATTGATGTTTGTTTCTATTATAAGCAATAATAAGTGGATGTGATTCTTAATTATGTTATTTGTGGTAATGTAAAAAATTTACCAAATAAGGAAGAATTCTCATCACCTAAGTTTCAATTGGACAGAAACTTGGAATCATGCAACTGGTATTGTATGATGAATGGGAACCTTCGTATTTGGGAAATTTAAGACTAATTCCTTGTTCACACAAGAATGTGAGTCGAGTGAAGGACTAGGAGGTCTAGTACACATTGTGTGTATTGGTCAAGTCCACCACAAATAATAATAAAGGCTATTCGTTATGATTTACTAAAAGTTTAATAAACTTAGTTATGCTTACAAGATTAAGTGTGATTTTGAATCATTGGAAAAGTTTCAATGTATGGCAGAACGAATAAGAAGAATCAATAAGGCAGAAAAATAAAAGTTTCTCCAATCTAAGAAGAAGGCGGAGTACTTAAGTATCGTGTTTTATGATCGTCTTTATGATTATAAAACCATATCACAATTGATCCTATAAGAACACCTTAGTGCTCTAGTATGGTGTCACAACTAGCATTTTAGCTAGGAAATTCTATTCTTGTGTATTCATTCAACTATTGTAAAACCTATACTCTAAGTAGATATCACTCAGTGCTCATTTCATTTCACCTTTCATGTTCAACTAAAAGTATGAAAACCCAAGGATTCCCGGTTTAAGTCCATATTGGACTAGGACTTCCTTATTGGGCCTAATGGACCAATAAGCATTCAATTCAATTATATGGGACTTAGAAACCCTAATTGGATCCTAAATGGACCCAATTCACAAATCTATAACATTTTGGAGCATTTGGGCCTAAAATGATTCCTTCTAACCCTAATAGGCCTTATTAAGCCATAACAACTCCAATTAACATTAATGGACTATAGAACCCATTCTTTTATACTATTGGGCCATAAACTACCCTAAAGGCCCAATGGGCCGAAATTTCTATGATTAGGATCCAAAAATCCTAACTAAAGTTTAATGGGCTCAAACTATTCCATTCCTACCTTCTTGGCCCAAAATCTCGGCCCAACACCATTTAACAAAAAAAGGAAATGAAATGAAATGAGGGTTGACTTTGGAGGTGCCACCTCCATATTGTTCACCATGTGACAATTCATGGTCTCCCATATTTCCATGCAAAGTCACCTCATCCTTCTCTCCCCTTTCTTCTTGATATCTCGGTCGAGAGTTAAGCGCGCACACACACACACATTCTTCCAAACACTTTCCAAGCACTCTCCAAACAGTCCCAAAGAATCTCCTCCTTCCTCCAAGATCTTGAAAATTGGCTAGAGATCCAAGGATCTTCATCAAGTCATTCCAATCTTTGGTAAGTTATTGTCAAACACAAGTATCTACTTTCATCTTAACATGAAAAACTCCTTCTTACATAGTTTTATTCCATGATCACACCTTAGAAGCTTCATAAGCTCGAGATCCACTTCAAGGTGTTGCTAGGACCAAAATCATTTCCACTCTTTCTTCAAAAACCGAAACATCAAGCAAAGGTGAGTTCATACCCCCTTTTTTTTCGGTTTTCATATGATTTTTGGAGGAGAATGCAAGTAAAATGTGTAGATCTATGTGTTATATGCATGTCTTGTGTGATTTCTTAGTTTATTTGGTAAAAATATGTTAGATATTAACAAATCTCGAAATTTTAAGTAACAATGGGAAAATATCCATGAACTAAGACACTTTATACATCATATTATCAAGTCAAAAGTGATTATATGTTTAAGATATAAAAGTTTACAACAAAAAACTTGTAAAGGGTCAAAATTTGTCAAGAAAACAAAAGATAAGGGCAAAAAGTGACAATTATGTTTTTATAGGGACCAAACAGGTCCTACTTTTATAAAATAGGATTTTTATGATAAAAATACTTTACAAAGGGCCAAAAATGTAAATTTGAGCTTAATGGGCCAAACATTTGGGCCTCACGTTTTGGGCCCAAAGTTGCGAAAAAATGAAGTTTAGGGATTAAAAATGTTATTTGGCCAAAGTTTGAATCATAAATGTAAATAAATCAAATTTTGGGGTGAAAATAACATTTATTTCTAAATAGGACCAAAAATGTAACTTTTATCAAAATCGGGCCAAAAGTGACAATTTTTACAACAAGAGGTTGAAAATGTGATTTTCTGCAAAACTAGGTCATTAATGTCAAAATATAAAATTTTGGATTAAATCCGTAAATTTCTAAATATTTGGGACAAAGTTACAATTTTTTATAAATTATGGACTAAAGTATTATTTTTACAAAACCTTAGGCCTTAATTGAAAATTTTAGAATTATTGGCCAAAAACGTCGTTTTTACAAGACTTTTTATCATAAATCTGGTAAATCTCGAGCTAAAACAAACAACGAAACAAATACGAATGGATGAAATACGTCGTTAACTATTTTATTGGGTCTAATATTCACATTATATGGCCAATGGGCCTTAAGGGCTCATTCATGTGTATACTGAGCCAAATACTTTTCCATCACATGTTTATTGGGCCTTGCGACCCATTTACATGTTATTTTGGGCTTGAGTTATGGGTTACATGTTTGTGGGTCTTTGTGGTCCATTTACATGCCTATTGGGCCCAAATTACCCTCTTACATGTTATTGGGCCTTTGTGGTCCATTTACATGCTAATTGGGCTTGGAATGGAATTCACAAGCCGGTAGATCGTAACTATACCTTTGCGTAATCATTAAACTTCATATACTTATATATGTACCTTTCAAATATGAAAACATACACATACACGTAAACATTAAACATAGTACAAAGGGTTGAGAATCTAGTGAGACTTGTCGGTTGGCACCTCTGAGTGTACAATCGTAGCCTATAGTTATAATTAGAGTTTCCTGGAGGGAAAGAGGAAGTTTGTGTATAGATCTAGACGGGGTGACCCCCCCCCCCCCACGCCTTAGCTGTTCGCTACAGCTAGACTAGGCGAGTCTAGGGCAACAAAATCTTGAGCAATACCGACATTTGGAAAAATGCCAAGACGAGCAACCTAGTCATTATCATGCATGGTTATAACGGCTCATATAGGGATTCAATACCAAATTTAACATTTCGGATATTAACCCTTCGACATTGTTACAAGTTAGAAAATATCGGATTTTCTAGGGAAATATTCATATACAATTATTACTTACTTACAATACAAGAAATCTAAACTACATACATATATGTTACAACTATGAAGTTCACACATGCATTTATACTTGATTTTCACATCATTTTCAGACATTTTATAGAAAATATAAGATATTATGGGTTTTTACGAAAGATAAAAAGACTTTTATTCAACCATACTTATGAACTCACCAACATTATATATGTTGATCGTTTTCAAAATAACTTATATTCTCAGGTAAACCTTAAGCAGGAAGATTTTCAAGAATGTATGGATACATTTTGTGTAACATCACTCATCGTACTTTTAATACTTTGAAATTATGTAACGTATAACAATGTACTTGATGTAAATAGTGTTGGTTGTTATATGTAATGTTGGTGATGAATGTGTTATGTTTCATGTGTATTCATTGTGATGATAATTCAATTTTTAGTCACACGAGCCCCCGAACGTTTCCGTCGTCTGGTTCGGGGGTGTGACATATGGCTAAGAAGAGTAATTGGAAATTGTTTGTCACACCCCAAATCCGGAACGACGGAAACATTTAGGGGCTGAGGATGTCATGTACAGTATCACAACAAAGCATAATAGTAAACAAGCAACAACATCATCCATTGCATTAATAATATAATTTAATACAAGTGTGTTCTGTGAAGTTTATAAGACACCAAAAATGTAAATCAAACTAAGAGATGAGTCTTGAACGAGCTCCATCTTCTCAAAACCTGGCATCGGTACCTGTCTACTGATGACCTGAAAATACAAGTTATTTTGAAAGAGTTTATCAGCATTAAAGCCGGTGAGTTCATAAGCATTTTAGTGTCATTGTTTGTATGAAAATGTTTCTAAGTGTTTGATGTATAAGTTTGTAGGTGTTTGTAGTAAATGTTTGTATCTCCTAGAAAATCCTATATTTTCTACTAAACGTAGCCTTCTACCAAGGCATCAAATGTTCTGTATGTTTGTTTCTTGTAAGAGTGTGTATTTTCCCAAGTGTGACTATCATTAACCAAAAATATAGTTTTACATTACCGTTTATGTGAGAAGATCACAATGTGAATGCAAAGTGGAAATAATAAAGTACTGTAGTGTTGTATTATAGTAACTATTGCTATACCAACTACCTTAAACCAATTGTTATTTAAGGTGTAGTGTGATATGATTTCACCATACTATCGACTAATAACACGACGATGAAAGACATCGAAAGAAATGATATTTGGCACCCGTAGACTTGCAAGCCCCACTGTAGCTAACAACAAGGTGTAGGATAGTCAATCAAGTATAGATCTATACACAAATTCACGCTCTCCCTCCAAGAGTCTCTAGATACAAAACGAGCCATGGCAGTGATGCCATGCCCTGAAATAATGGTTCACATTTATGTTATAGTATTCTTGTATATGTATTGTATGTACTAGTGTAATGTATGTTCTCTCTGTCTAGTATGTAGTGTGTTCACTTTGTTTCTTATCATAGTATGTTCTCTTGTATAGTGTATAGTATGTATTGTTTCTCATTATAGTATGTTCTCTTAGTTTCTCATAATAGTATGTTCTCTTAGTTTCTCATAATAGTATGTATTGACTCATGTATGAACTGACTCTTTGTATGTTTCATTGTACTAGAAGTAATGAGTGGTGTCTTCCTAAACTATACCTATTATAGTTTACTCGTAGAGTTGTTTGTATAACTGAGTGTATTGAACTGAGATAAAAGATTTTATGTCTATACATATATACATAATATATAACTAAGGATCAAACGACATTGGACAAACAACAGGGTACTCTAAGTCCATAACCAAACAAGGAACAGGAAATAAAGTGTGTTATCAGTCCTAAGTCCTTCCAACCTTACTTATATAACTATACATGCATTAAACATGGTTTTGACAATATATAAGTTTAAAAGAGTTAAAGGAAAAGGTTTGTCATGTAAGAAAAAGTTTTATAAAGAGTTTAACATCTAAAAGAGTTTAATAAACATTCTAAAGTAGTTTGTTTGATAAAATAGCTAAAAGTATAGCAAATCCATTTGTTTGATAGTTATTAATCACATGTGATTGATATAATAACTATAATGTTTCAACTTGTATTCCCCCCATAAAATCATTTAAAATCATTTACAAGATAGATTAAGGGGTATGAACTCACCTGTAGTGAGTGATACAGAAGTATGCTTGGAAAAAGGATGTAGAGTGTCAGGTGAAACCTTGAGCACACAAAGATCCTAATAAACATATAATGACATGTATATATATTTGATTAGTGTATAAACAACTAATTATAAGGGATAACACCCTAATAGGCTAGGAAACTCTTAGATTCATGGGATAGAATCACATATGATTGCATAATGAGGGTATATCAAAGAGGCATGACCAAAGGGAGTTCGCGATCCAAGTGTTCACAATACTTGGAGTTTACGGTTCTTGGGTTCACGGTCTAATGACCTTACGGTCATGGAGTTCACGTTCTAAGGAGATTCAACCGCAAACTCACCAAATATTTCACAAATGATGGTTTTCAAGGACTTCAATCAAAGGCATCGGATTCTAGGGACCATGCTTAGGCTTAGGAACGGTAAAGGCTATAAGAACACCCTTTATAAGGGTTTACGATCTATGAAGATTCATAGAACCGTAAACTCTTTTGTTCATGTAAAGATTGATGATCTTAAGTCCAAAATGAAGGATCCTAACTAGATAGATATAAAGGAGGATGGTACTTACGGTTTTGAAGGCAAGGAAGGTGTTTTCGGTCCAAAACACAACCGTGTCCTTGAGAAACTGATCGGTCTATATTTATAACACAATAAAATGTACTAAATATGTTGAATTAATGTAATGATTGCCCAACAATGGCACTACTTTGATGAGTTGTTGAACTTTATATGCAGGTCATTATATACGACTAAAATTGGGTGGAAACTGCAAGAAAAATGAGCAAAATGAAGTTAACAAGCGTGGGAGACGAATTGCTAAAGCAATGAAGAAAAATGGTGCTAAGAAATTTGACCACTCTTCAATGTTTTGATCATATCTCAAGATATAGAGCTCCGATTGACATGAGTGAAGAAGTTCTAGAAACTAGACAAAATTTCCTACAACTTTTATATTTTTCGTTTTTATTGATTCTACCGTTTTCATCACCAAAAAGGGGAAACAAAGATGAGAGACGTCCTAGAACGCGTCTAATATGCCCCCTAGGACGCCTACCCATTTTAGGCCATTTTCAAGTGAAAATCAAGGACGGCAGAAGACATGTAAAGCGTCCTGAAGGACGCCCTGACGTCCTATATGACGTCTAAGATGCCTACTACGATGCCGACGCGGAAACAGCTCCGAAAATCAGTTTTTCAGCACCTATTTAAAGGAGATTTAACCCTAATCGACTTTGGACCTCTCCCCTATGATTTTTCCCAGTTTTGGAGGGTTCCAAACACGTTCAAACCTTCTCCAAACGCGTTCTTGATCATCAATTTCCAAATCAAAGCCAAGAAATCATAAAATTCATTATCATTCAACGTTTGAAGATCATTCAACCGGTGAATCGTCATCAATTCCATCAAACTCCATATTTGATTACTTCTTCTCCAAGGTTTATTCGTTCCATGATTGATTGATCATTAGACTTTATTAGTTTTATGATTTCAAGTTTTTTTTATGAATTTTAGTATGAATTTTAGTATGAATTCCATTGTTTAATCAACACGTTTTGATTATTACTTTTATTCTAGTCAATTTCAATTATTGTTTCATTCTTAAAGTTATGATTTTTACTTATAGTAATTGGAGTTGGGTTTTCTTATTGTGTGATATTGCAACTAAGATAGTGTATTGTTAATTCACTAATCGTTCTGAATTCAAGTAGTTTAGGAACTAAGATGATCAGTTGAACCCACATACATTATTCCGAATTTGTAGTATTATATATTCAACATTGTAATAGGTAATCGTAAGACACATTATCGCCAAACCACTAGTTGTTCCTAATCCAATTAGACATAGGGAGTAAGACAACTAGTTGGTATAACATATTGCGTGCTCAAAATTATTCGTTGCAAGTTAATCAACCTTAATTATGTCTAGGTAATTAAATTGGAATTTAAGGGAAGAAAAACGTGTAACTCCAACCATCTAAACAACTGAACCGGAAGTATCCTGTTTTTTTTCTCTTTGATGGTAGTTTGTTTTAGTGGTTCTTGCATTACCAAGTTTTTAGCTTTTTCATCAACTTTTAGTTTAAATAATTTCGTGACAATTGCTAGTAGTTTTTCATTAACTATTTTAACACAAAGTTTGACCACAACCTCCTCGTGGATTTGACCCTTACTTACCCTAGCTATCTAGTGTGTGTGAGGTTTTTTTTGACTGAGACAACGAACTCGATCAAAATTTGGCGTCGTTTTCGGGGAGTTTGTGCGCTTAAACAATTGTGTTGAAGTAGTCATTAAATTTTGTCTTTTTTTTTAGTTTGGAATCTTCACTATTTTTTGTTTTTGTGTAGGCATACCGGTGTCTGCAAACAAGGCACAACATATATATTCTTGGTGATACTCGATCGTGAATGGAGAAATATAATTACATCAATCAAGACATGTGGTGGGAGAACGAAAATCTAGGCCAATATCATTACTATAATGATGATCCATATGATGATGATTGTTGGTGGACTGGCGATTCGTCTCAAAACCAACACTATGAATCACCTTGTTTCCCGGAAGACCAAGAATCAAATGAATCTTCATTCAACAAGAAGTTGGATCAAATGATAGAGATATTGAATGAAACCTTCAACAAAGAAGAAGACATCTCCAAAATCAATTTTAGGGATTGAAGATCAACTAAAACAAATAATGGATCAGCTAGAGCAACAACCACTGGGCAAACCTTCGGATACTACCCAAGTAAATGAGGTTAGTTTTCTATGCAATGATAACATTGAGCATAATCCTACACCACCCGAACTTGAGGTTGTGATGGAGGATGATGCACATTTAAATGATAATGATACCCAAAGGATGTTTGAAATCAAAGAATCTGTAACTGAATTGGAAAAGTCTAATGAAGAGTTTCATGAGTTAGAAGCGTCCAAAGTTGGGGAGGGGTTTGTGGAGGCTAATACCACCCCTACCCAACAACTTTTAAAAAAACCAACCCACAACTTCTTTTGATGGATTCTAAAATATTGGCCAAATACAAACAACCAAGTATAATCATTGATCGTCCTTTTTTGAAAACTATATATGCTCATATGAGTTGTCAGGAAGGTGCGATAAATGTGACCTTTGTAAGCCATAAATTAAGACTCCTATTATTTGGACCTACTAATGATGCTCCAATTAGTGGTGACCTCTTTATAATCAATACTATTGATGATTATGTTTATGAGCATACCGCAAATATGCTCTATGGCACCACCCGAAATTTGGAGAAAATTTTATCATGTAACAGGTCAAAAGCATTAGATGATTGCATGAGTCAACACAAGAAAAGAAGATTAGGGAATAAGAAGCATGATTACACACACTCTCAAAAATCAAAAATGAAAGTGTTACATGATATCAAGTATCGATTAAAGAAGTTTACTAGATGGAAAGATGCATGGCTCTTTAAAACAAGGTTTAAGCATCATCGTGGAAGGATTAAACACAAAATAGTTGATTTACACAAGGCCAAAAAAATCTTGCCACATGATCCGGTTCCTCAAAGTAAGGTGATTGACCTCATGGTTGGCTTTCAAGGAAGTCAACTAACATATGATCCTCCATAGACATCGGTTGAGGTAACCTGTCCCGCTAATGACGTTAAACTTGGCAATTTTGGAACTTTGTGGGTGTGTTCACTCCAAACCCTCACGAGACTTCACTCGTCCACTAGGGGTAACCTAGGGGTTTAAAAGGCTTGTTGCACGTGCCAAGTGCAATCGTGGATCCCGAAAAAATTGAGAGCTAGTTAGTGTAGTTTATTTTTATTTGATTTGATTTGTGTGCTTGTAGTTGGTTTCTTTTATTATTTTAGGAATTTATCTTTGAATGCATCAAGGACGATGCAAGACTTAAAGTTGGGGAGGGTTGTACACAAGAAAAAGATGGAGGATTGAAGAAAAAGTGATTTTTTTTAAAAAAAATCATAATTATTCGATGTTTATTCGGGCATAACGAAACATTATGCAAATACCTCCAACTAGTGAAGTTTTTTTTTTTTTGCAAATCAAAACCGCCTCTACCATCAGTACCATCAGGTGTGTCGTCCTCCATATTTTTAATTTCTTTTACATTAACTTTGATGGATTTTGTTTGGATAATCAACTTAGGATGAATGTACTTCTATCTTAAACTTTATGTTTTAATTATCTTATCCTGGAGTTGGTCACCATGAAATCTGTGATGAGTTAGTAGCTTCTCTATGTCTTGAATGTAACTCATCAAGATGGAAAATGATAGGAGTTTCGTACATCGAGTCATAATATCTATTTAATATTGATTTTGTGGGTTGCTCAGTCGGTTTAGGAATACTTATATTTATTTAAAATTTGTTATGTGAAATACCCAAGTGTTAGAAAAATGAAGGTTTTTGGCTCGAGCCTACGATCTTTCAGTTGCGGACCCAACCGAACAATATGTGTAATCACGCTCTGAGTACTTGGTCTTACTTACTCCTACGCCTTTGGGGTTGGGAGGGGACTATTATTGTTTTCACACAACCAAGAAGCATCATAAGACATTGAAGAACTTCCAAGTATATATATTCAAGCTCAAGTCAAATACAAAAATGATCATATCCGATGAAGCCATCAAAGAACTTGAAGAATGCAAAATCAAGATAAATATAAAGAAAAGTTCAAGTTGAAGACATTGTGTGAAGCAATATGTGACCCCTCGATAGCGAGAGTGTATGGGTTGGTCCATTAAGTATTACCGACCGCGCTAACTATGTTAGTGGACCTTGAAAATAGGACTTTGGCAATGAGTTCAACTGATTACTCATGAGGTTGATTATTGGAAAGGGTTCAAAAAGTGGAGGGTTTCAAACAACAAAGTAAAATAAGCATAACATGTGTTTTGATTTTAAAAGTCTGGATAAGAAACTAATAATCCCCAAAATCAATATATAGTACTTATTGAATATGTTTTGATAAGGTGTACGGAATTCGTGATTCCATTGAGTTTTTCTTAGGATGAGAGAGTAAGACGACACTGATTATTTCAGGCCAACCTCGGGACGAGTTTGGAATAAAGTTGGGGAGGTTTGATCGGTCTATATTTATAACACAATAAATTGTACTAAATATGTTGAATTAATGTATGATTGCCCAAGAATGGCACTACTTTGATGAGTTGTTGAACTTTATATGCAAGTCATTATATACGACAAAAATTGGGTGGAAGCTGCAAGAAAAATGAGCGACATGAAGTTAACAAGCGTGGGAGACGAATTGCTAAAGGAATGAAGAAAAAAGGTGCTAAGAAATTTGACCACTCTTCAATGTTTTGATCATATCTCAAGATCTAGAGCTTCGATTGACATGAATGAAGAAGTTCTGGAAACTAGACAAAATTTCCTACAACTTTCATGTTTTTCGTTTTTACTGATTCTGTGACATCCCCAAAATCTCGGCCAGAAAAGACCGATTTCATTTATGCTTTTTAAACATTTTCAGAGTAAATCCTTTTAACTTTAAAAGAGATGCGGAATTTGTTCCCAAAAACAAAACATGATAAAATAGATATTTATCAAAACATTTCATATAGAAATATGATTTCATTTCATAATCAAAAGTCGGGATGTCATGTTCCGATACAGATCATAAAGCATAAACAATAACATTACAAGTCATTCAACAAATATATACATATACAAACTTGTAAACAAAACAACTTGGTGATTCGCCCATCTTAAGCTCTTGCGCCACTTCCTGTAATACAAATAAACTGAGTGGGTAAGGCTTGGGAGCCTGGTGAGCATATAGGGTTTTCAACCCACAATAAATATTTAATTTAACAATCAACAATAAACCCGATTACCCATTCCCGTTATCCTCACTTTACGTCCCTAAAATAACATCTATTATAAGGAACCTAATTTAGGATTTTCATCGGGACGGACATTACTGCAGAGGGGCTTCCTCAACAATAAGTGCCCTAAAGGCAACCATGTGGGGGATAGAGTACACCGGTGAACACGTCGTTAACATCTATTATAAGGAACCTAGTGTTCCACAGGACAGTCTAGAATAGTCTGTGGTCGTCATCCATACTCTGCTGAATGACTAGAATAACACCAATAACACTGAGGCCTCTCATCTGTTTATTACACACCAATTATCTATCCATGTTATACCCAACATATTAGTAGATAAAAATATACATTTTTATACATAGTTTAAAAAAACCTATATAGCATGCTTTAATCAACACATATTCCACATAACAGATGAGGTATACACACATAACACGTATTTCATAGAGAATAAATCAGATCTATGAGATAGAAGAGAGTGAATATACATTCACACATATAACAACAAAATATATACACATAGCACGTATTTTATATAAAATACTTCATAATATTGCGTTGGTTGAAAATGACTACACACTCACTTGATCAGAAGATGATCGGGCAGCACTACGTCTTGCAGAAGTAGTGTCTCTCCGTAGATCTGGAAGATCTTCACAAAAAGCGGGCTCCTCGCGGGCAGAGCTTCGGCTCGGGAATAACACTCTTCGGGATCCTCGGGCCTTCGGATCTTGCTTCGGGGCTCGAGAATATTACCGGGGCTTCGGGGTATAAACGGCACGCAAATCGAGGCAAAAGATGAGAGAAAAGGATGGAAATGGCAAAAGAAAATCGGTTGCCTTCGCAAGCCTTTTATAGGAGGCTGAACCTCGCACGTACGTTGGGCGTACACCTCGGATCGTCAGCGCTTACGTCATCGGAGGTACTTGAGTGCTGGGCTTCGTCACGCTTCGCTGTACGCTGGGCGTACTTCGGATGAGTTTGCTGACTCCTCTTCGGATAATATCGAAAGTTTGATTTAAAATTAAATATTAAATATTTAATAAACTTTGAAAATTCATATCTCTCTCATACGAACTCCGTTTTCGATGTTCTTTATATCCACACGTAGGTGAGAGTACGCTCTACAACTTTCATTTAGACTCCCTCGGCTAATTTTGAATTTATTTTTATTAATTATTTTTAGGAGGCCGGGACAGAAAAACTTCGTTATAAATTCATAACTTCTTCGTCCGACATCCGTTCTTGCCTAACTTTTCATCGCTTCGCTACTAACAACGAGATCTTCGATTCCCGTTTAGATTGTTTCGGCTAAAAACCGCTCGATCTCAAATCGAGTATTCGGGCTGCATGCTGCCAAGTCGAAACTTCAGAAAATCATAACTTCCTCATACGAAGTCAAATTTGGGTGTTCTATATATATTCGGAAACCTCGTTTCAACTACTACAATATTATCCAAAGATATTGAGTTTATTTTACACTTAAATTTTGACGCTCATTTTATTCTTAGTTCATTATATTATAATAATTAAGAAAATAAACACATAATTCACAAATAATACATTTTTATTATTTAAAATTGGGGTTACAAAGGTTAACCTAGACTATTACATTGCTAAAAATTGCAAGCCCAGAAACACGGGTGTTACAGATTCTATCGTTTTCATCACCAAAAAGGGGCAACAAAGATGAGAGACGTCCTAGAACGCGTCTAAGACGCCCCCTAGGACGCCTACCCGTTTTAGGCCATTTTCAAGTGCAAATCAAGGACGGCAGAAGACATGTAAAACGTCATGAAGGACGCCCTGACATCCTATATGACGTCTAAGACGCCTACTAGTACGTCGACACGGAAACAACCCCAAAAATCAGTTTTTCAGCACCTATTTAAAGGAGATTTAACCCTAATCGACTTTGGACCTCTCCCCTGCGATTTTTCCCAGTTTTGGAGGGTTCCAAACACGTCCAAACCTTCTCCAAACACGTTCTTGATCATCAATTTCCAAATCAAACCCAAGAAATCATCCAATTAATTATCATTCAACGTTTGAAGATCATTCAACCGGTGAATCGTCATCAATTCCATCAACCTCAAGATTTGATTACTTCTTCTCCAAGGATTATTCGTTCCATGATTGATGGATCATTATACTTTATTAGTTTTATGATTTCAAGTTTGTTTATGAATTTTAGTATGAATTCCATTGTTTTTACTCAATTTGTGTGCTTTTTGATTCATATGGAAAGCTAAACCACCTAGGTTACTTCCGGGAACGTTGTAGGATGTTAGGATGAACATGTTTTGATTATTACTTTTATTCTAGTCAATTTCAATTACTGTTTCATTCTTAAAGTTATGATTTTTACTTATAGTAATTGGAGTTGGGTTTTCTTATTGTGTGATATTGCAACTAAGATAGTGTATTGTTAATTCACTAATCATTCTAAATTCAAGTAGTTTAGGAACTAATATGATCAGTGGAACCCACATACATTATTCCGAATTTGTAGTATTATATATTCAACTTTGTAATAGGTGATCGTAAGACACATTATCGCCAAACCACTAGTTGTTCCTAATCCAATTAGACGTAGGGAGTAAGACAACTAGTTGGTATAACATATTGTGTGCTCAAAATTATTCGTTGCAAGTTAATCAACCTTAATTATGTCTAGGTAATTAAATTGGAATTTAAGGGAAGAAAAACGTGTAAGTCCAACCATCTAAACAACTGAACCGGAAGTATCCTGTTTTTTCTCTTTGATAGTAGTTTGTTTTAGTGGTTCTTGCATTACCAAGTTTTTAGCTTTTTCATCAACTTTTAGTTTAAATAATTTCGTGACAATTGCTAGTAGTTTTTCATTAGCTATTTTAACACAAATTTTGACCACAACCTCCTCTTGGATTCGACCCTTACTTACCCTAGCTATCTAGTGTGTGTGAGGTTTATTTTTGACCGAGATAACGAACTCGATCAAAAACTTTGATGATCTAGATAAAAGATGAAATCCTTGGATGAATCAAGAGTGAAACATGGATTTAGGAAGGATCTAACACACAAAGAAGGAATCACTTACTTGTTCTTGAAGATTTGGAAGCAAAAGTTTATGATTTTTGAGAGAGAATCGGTTTCAAGACTTGGAAGAGGGAAAAGAATGGTTGAAATGATCATCCCCTATATATATATATATATATATATATATATATATATATATATATATATATATATAGGCATGGGTTTACGATCACCTTGACCGTAAACTTACAGGTCTCGACTGTAAACTCCCTTTTGAGGAGGTTTACGGTTTCTAATCAAGTTAGAATTTGGGCTGCTATTTCCAATCACTTACACCTTTGATATACTAGGGTTAGAGCACTCCAAAATAAGTTCCAACCAGTGATAACTGGCAGCAAGATGAGTCTAAATTGATAGATTTGAACGTTTATACAAGCTAGAAATTTCGGGTTGTCACATTTTTGAATGGTTAAATCAAAAGGTGAATCATACTTCGTTTCAAAATCAAGTCTTCGAGTCATACTCCAAGATTGTGACTTGAGTGACATAGTCTTCAGTAAGTTTATAACACTCATCAAATGTGGAGTAGGAAAAGTTCTCTTATCTCTGCACATTTAAAATTGGTAAGTTGTGATGTCTTGGATAAGACAAAGACCAACTAGGACCAATTGTGTGAGGTGTTTGTCTTGATAAGAATTCGCACTAACTCTGGAGTATTTTTTTGTCAAGGAATGTGTCTTGACAAGAGAATCTTATGTGTCAAGAGGTCAGTGGGAGTCTTAATAGTCTTGAAAAGTTTCAAGAACTAATTAATAATAGTTAATCACTAGCACACTACTTGAGGTTTGTAACCTATCGTGTTGAGATAAGTTTGTTTTTGTGCCATTCTAGTTTTTAAGTCAACTATGCATGTGAGTTCTATGAGTTATCGTTTGACTGCATAAAGGCAAAGCACCTTGATCAATGGAAAGTACATTGATATGTAATGGTGAGCTGCTTAATAACTTGGAAGCAATGGTGGGACCCTTGATGGAAAGAAATTAAGAATGAACAAGTTCTGTCCATAAGAGATTGGATTTGTCACAAACATTATCTTATGGTTATTGTTATGACAAATGCACATGGATAGGAACACATACACCATAAAATCTAAGTATCACAAGGTTTCTCTCCATTTCATGAAAATGATTGTGAACAAACGCTTTCACTAAGAGAGATTTTAAGGAGATAGCAATTGTGATATTTGTGTTCTAAAATACGATTATGATTACGACATCCCTCTTCATAGTTCGAATTGTGAGATTTGAAAATTAGTTTGAACATTCAAGACTTGTTTCTATAAGTTCTAGAATTGTTTAGACACACATGTGAGTTATCTAAGGAAAGGTGTATGAGTTTAAGAAGCTTAGATAAAGGTTTATCAAAGCATCTCGTATCAGAAATTTGAACTTTGGAAGTCAATAAGTATTGTTTTCTAGAAGTTCAGCTGATTTCTATGTACATGTCAAAGCTAGTGGGAGCATAAGTGTTATGCTGGTAAGGATATCATCATCATGTTATTGGGAGCATGATTATTATTTTAAGTTAGCAATATTAATTATAGAAAACAAAGTTTAACTTTGCAAAGTTGCAGGGGTTGAAAGGTTTTTTTGCTATAATTAAGGGAGAGAATATTATACATCATTTCAAAATCTAAAAGCTTGGATCAAGAAAATTTAATCAAATTTAGTCAAAGGACATATATGGATGTTATGTTGAAAAGATTCAACTTAAAATAATTCTATATATGGCAATACTATAGCAAGAAACTGGTAAAGTATCACATTTTTCATTATGAATCATGTCCCATACGCTTCGGGTATAGGATCGATTGCATATGCTGTACTATTCAACCGTTCTAAAATTTGGAAATGCCTAGGGCATTAAGAGGGAAAAAGTACCAGAACCAGATATACTAAAATAATTAAACAACTGTCAAGGGCAATCTAAGGTTCGCCAAGGACTGGTCACTTGTGGACAGTTGGAAATATAGTAATGGATGGACCATATTGACATTATTATCAATAGATAAGATTATATTAATTATGAGTTGTCATGTGGTAAATATGGAAATGTTTCTATATTGGGAGTTGGACGTTAAGAGTTTGTGTCTAGATTAGAAACTTTTATGCAAGAAGAATGTTCAAAGGAATGTACTTTAAATGTGAGACTTCGTATCTATGGAATTGTCTTGTAACAATGTCCATTAGAGCACTTTGTAATTTCATTGGCAAAGTATTGGTGACTTTAGCACTATGACATTACGAAAGGATCGTTGCATAAAATGTTAGAATCTAACATATTCTAATAGTGGCAAGAATGTTGTATTCTTACACTAACGATAAGGATTAGGAGTTGTGAAATGAGTTTCGTTGGAAATGTTTTCAATTGATCTATTTCACAAAGTAAGGACCATAGGTAAACATAGTGTGCATGATTGCAGCATGGGACAACTGTTAAGTTGATTATCCAAAACATTATACAATGAATAATGTGTAATCAATATTGGATTCGATTATTCTTGTGTTCACTTTTCATGTTTTGACTTCCTGAATAATAAGATTATTCAAACCATCCATAGTCGATAAATACTTTGGAAGTAGGTATTGAAGCTAGACTGTCATGAATCCGACTGTAGATTGTCTGGAGTGTTTTAGACAAAGCAAAAATTAGCTGCAGTGTTCATGAGTACTCCTGAAATAAGATTTGAGTATTGGATTAAACCCACGCTCACTTGAATCACTTCATGGATTTCATCATGGGTGATTAGTGAGACGATAATATCTTATATTCTTGAAACAGAGACGTGTGAGTTGTAATTTACAAGTCGGTTGCACATCGATAATATGTAAACACACCAGAAACTTGGTGTTATAAAACATATTG
This sequence comes from Lactuca serriola, assembly GCF_051521515.1. NCBI lineage: Eukaryota > Viridiplantae > Streptophyta > Magnoliopsida > Asterales > Asteraceae > Lactuca > Lactuca serriola. The sequence continues at coordinate 24,059,584 of NC_136408.1, forward strand.
TTGTGTGTGATTTGATGAGTAGGTACAAGCGAGCATTTGAGTCAAATTTTATTTGTTCCTATTACCCAGAGTAGGATAAAATTGATATATGTGGGCCCCTCGATGATTTAGTGATGACACCCTAAGTGCTTGGCCAAGCCGGGACTAAGTTGATGTGTTCAATTGTAGTCTGTTGTCAGTCGTCATAAATTCGAAATCGGGAAACAACACATGAACAGAGAGTATGATTAAAATCCAGTTCATACGATATCTAGACTAGAGTAATATATGATCCCTTATCTAAAGGACGTGTTACTAATAAGATCAGAGCTGACAACGGCTTTTGAAAGCTACGATTGTTGGTCAGGTTTTAAAGTCGTACTTGCAAAATAGTTATTAGACTTATCCAAGTGGGAGACTGATGGATTAGGTGTCTAAGCCCATAAATATTTTGGTATGTACTTGACCCGATTATGAGCATGGTCCTTTTGGGTTGCCTTCACTAATGCAACTTGATAAGATGAAAATAGGAGAGATGGTAGAATTTATTATATGAATAATAAATTGGTACTCGAAAATGGTTTTATTAATATATTACAAGTTTAATATATTATTTGGAAATCATATTATTTAATTAGTATTGATCAGAAATTAATTTGGTGATCAAAAGAGACTCATTAAATAAAGGGGACTGATATTGCAATTAACTGTTAGTTGCTAGTTGGGCTGATGGACTCCATAGAGTGAAGTGGGCAAAATTTATGGGGAAGCCCATAAGATTTCGTCCAAGGGCTCAAAGGAAGGAATCCATGGGCTGCTTAGGCCTTAAGCAGGAATTAGGGTTTCCATCAAAAACCCAAGCAGCCCACACAACTATATAAGGAACCCTTTACATAGGATTTTTGGCCCATGAGTTTTATGAGAAACCCTTGCTGAAATCCTTCCCTCTCCAAGTCATCTTGTTGCATTGAGTGTTTGTGATTCCATTAGAGGTGTAACATTTGAGGCACTAGGCTTTCAGAAGTCAAGATCAAGAAGGATTGTAATTGTTATTAATACATAAAAAACAAGGTAAACTTTCTAACCCTAATCATATGTGATTTTCAGATTTGTCAATTAGGGTTTATTGATTTGGTATTCAATGTTGTATGTTTAATTAGAAAAACCTAGATCAAAGCAATTAGGGTTGCATGAACGGCATAGGAATGATGTTATGCTCATAACCCATCATGGCACACTGCCCACATCCGTCACGGTCTCTACTCTCGTATCCGATACATAAGCCAGAAATCTCATGCAACCCTACTGTAAAAACCTCCTAGCCCTCGCAGCCGAACACAGGGTCGGTCCCTGTGAGGCCCTCTCACCATGAATAACCAGTTCTCCCCCACTTGGGGTTCGAACCCTAACCAACTGGCGCTCGCAATCAATCATGGCCACATTGGCCCCCAACCAGTCCATCCCGAAAATCACTTTCAACCCTCGGAACGATATCGAAACTAGATCAACACAGAACCTCTCGCCAAACACATTCATGACACAACCCTGATATACCCTCGTAACACTAACGATGCGGTCATCAGCAATCTATACCTCAAGCGGGGAATCCAAGGTCCCCGGTGCGTCCCCAAACTTCTTGCTAAGTGTAAGTGACACAAATGATCGGGTAGCACCCGAATCAAACAAGACATTAACAGACATACCATTGACCAAAAAGGTCCCTATACAAGCATAAAATACACATGAGTCATACAAAATAATAAGAGTAGAGGATAGTAAACACGTACCAGCCACAATGTCTGGCGTGGCCTGAGCCTCCTCGATAGTCAGCTGAAATGCGCGGCTCCTCACTGCCGGGGCATCCACCTTAGCAGGGCGGCCATCAGTGATCCTTAGTGTGGTGGGTGCGGGCACCGCCACTGCTCCTCCTTGTCACACCCCCAAACCGAAACAGCGGAAACGTTCGGGAGTGGATGACGTCATATGTAGTATCAAAACAATTGCATCATAGTAATCAAAGTAAACACAACCAATACATTGAATATATATAAAAAGGTATTTACATTTATTTGATTCATATTTATATACATCAAAATCAACAAAATAAAGACGTGACTCTATATGCTCCGTCTTCTCAAAAGCATGTTGAGGTACCTATCAACTGATTTCCTGAGAACACAAACGATTTTGAAAAGAGCATCAACATTAAGCTGGTGAGTTCATAAGCATGTTTTTGTAATGAAAACTTGTCACTGAATCTGTAAAATGTTTGTATGCTTCCCAAGAAAATCCAATATTTTCTAACATATATGTTTGTTACCGTGTTCTATAGTAGTGTATAATGTATTAGTTTGTATGCCTGGTTACCACCAGCTGAATTGTATGTCGTTGTTTTGAATGAAAACCCTTTGTATGAAAACCCTAGCTATCTCCAATAATGTATAGAATTTTCTGTTTGAAAACCATGGTTATCACCAGTATGCATAGTAGTTTCATTACTTAAAATTAAACTATGAGTTGAAATCCCTGGAATCCTCCAGTTGTATTATAAACTAGTTTTATTAATGAAAATAAAACTAAAGAAGAATGAAATCCTGTAAACAATAGGGTTATTTTATACTATTGTGAGTCGTATAACCATGATTGATATGACCTAGAGACCTTTACAACGTTCTTCAAGTGTCGGATATATGACATTTGTCACCCCAGGCATGCTTGCCTAACTGTAGCTAGCAGTTCAGGTGTGGGCTTGTCAGTCCCGAATATATCTATTCACAAATCTCACGCTCTCCCTCCAGGAGACTTTGGTTATATTGTGATAGGTTTTGGTTCAGTACACTAAAGGGTACAATTTTGAAGTAGAGTCTCACAATTCTGTATAATCTAGTTTACATGTAGTTCTGTATTGATCTATTGTATTTGAACCCGTGTGTATACTTTATAGAATAATAATTATATTTAAATAATTATATAATAAAGTATCCTTGTTACCTGAGAATATCATAAACAAAGTCTGTCATAATTTATATGTTTAGCAATGTATAAGCTCTGAATTTGTAATATTGTATATTGAAATCCCAAGCTATACCCATTATAGTTTGCATGAGTATTATGTATTTGGTTCTTGAATTGATATGTAAACTATGCAATTTGGCAGTAATTCGAAAACGTACCTTATGCTCAGCATAATACAAAAGGGATTAAAATATCTAAATATTTTTATGAAATGTGGAAACCGTGTGACTATATCCATTGCATTAGTTTTAAGTGTTTTGAAATCCTTTTGTTTAAATTCACAAATCATTTGTGTTTGGCTTGTATTCTCCCCCTGAAAACATTAAAATAATAAAAGTATAGGGGTATGAACTCACTGTTAGTTGTGTGAAAGTGTCGGAAAACGAAACTGGAAATAAAGATCCTCGGGTTGATGTACGCGGCACTTAACGGGATCTGGGACTTGATTAAATCGGGGAAAGTGGGTTTTTTTAGTCATGTTCACCACTTAGGGAGGGTTTGCGACCGTGAAAGGGGTTTACGGCCGTGAACGGTTTGCGGCCTTTGAAGGTTTGAAGATTTGAAGGGTGTACGGCCGTAAACTGAAGAACAACGAATCTTGATCCGACGCGAAACGCGTTTTAGATGCTCCACAATAACACGCAAAGGTGATTCTTGATGATTTTCAAAAGAAAAGAGGGTATTTTGGTGTTTGCGGTTGAGAGGTTAGAGAGAGAATGGGGGAGTTTTCGGCCATAAAAGTGTAAATGAGGGTAGGAATCACGTATATATAGAGGGGTTCATGGTCGGTGGTGGGCTCCATGTTAGATGCATTTTATATGCATCTTTTAGCACAATTTCCTACGTATTTCATTATAAAAAGTTAACTAATTCCCGATTATTCTTATGTATTTCGTGTTTCATGATTATTTTGAAGAATGCTCGTACTGCTCACGTTTGTTATGACTTTTCAGGGCCATTTGGAGCACAAGGATGATTGCCACTACAAGAAAAAGACCCTTTTACGACGTGCAAAACACGACGCTCTTTGATTTATGTTACACATTAGAGAGCGACATTAAAAAAGTGTCATCTCTTCAAAAAAAATTAAGGATTTAGGTCGCGCATTACTGGGTGCCCTTAAATTAGTGTCTCATGTAAAAATATTAAAAACACAGAAGGCACTTGTGCGTCGTCTGTGAAGGTCGTTTTATATTTTTTTTTTAAGAAACGCGCGTCTCGGAGGGAAAATGAAATCCCCAAATTTTTTAAACCCCCACCTTCTTCTCCCTCGTCTCCACCCCTCATCCACATCCACTACCTCCAATCCTCATTTCCTCTTCTAGCCTCAAACTATGGCGATGCACCTTCCTTCTCGAAGAATGCTTCATTTACCACCATCGTCCAATTATGTGAGCCCAAGGAATTGACGGAGACGAAGAAGATTATGGATCAATTACTTCACATCATGTTTAAGGTTAAGGGTTTGAGATTTCTTCCAAATCGACCCTCACACTAAATGGTTCGATCTCCTCTCTTTCTTCTTATGATATGATAGGTTCGTTCATTAAGTTGCTACCTTTACACCAACGAGGGTGGAGCTAGAGAGAGAGTTTATGGTGTGCAATTAAAGCTACATGTTTTTTTCATGTAGTTAGTCTCTCTCTCTCTCTCTCTATAATTTACATATATATATATATATATATATATATATATATATATATATATATATATATATATATATATATAATGATCCAATCTCACAGTTTCAGGCTTTGATGTACCTCAAACCTGCAACTTGGTCTAAAGGTTGTGGCTAGAATCAGAGTAGGTTTTTTCTCACTACATAAATAAATGCTTGTGTATGAATTACAATTACAATCACAAATCTCTTTTTCAGAGAAGAAGTGTATGAACGGTTCAAAGAAGTTAAATGGATGGAATGGTGTGAAGATGTCTTGACTCAAGAGAAAAAGACACTCAAGCGCCTTCATCGCCTTCAAACCACCAGTGCAGATCAGCTACACTTTATTTGTGTAGGATTGTAAACTATTGAACTATAAAACTCATATATGTCTCTTAGTTACTGACTATGATACATATTGACAATAAAAGAGGTATTGACTATGCTGTTGCTAACAATGAAATCTCTAGAAGAGCTCTAGATTTTCCCTTATGATAAAACAGGCTACCTTTTTTTCTTCCACTATTGTTGATAAGTGATAACTTCTCTTTAACTGTCCATAATTCAATATGCTTCTAGAAACAAATTCATTTTTTTGGATTTTATGTATGATTTTATTCATGATTGATGAATAAAATCAAGGATCCTTTTTTTCTTTAGGATTTAATTGGATAATGGTATATTTGATGGCATGGCATCTCAGGAAACTTCAATCACAGATAAAAGATCTTGAAGCTGAAAGAGCAGAACAAGCTAATGAGGTTGGACCCTAAAAAATGTAAAACCATGACATATTTGCTTGTATGATAGATTTTTTGGAATTGTTTTGCAAATGAAGCAATGTAAAGAGTATATATCTAAACTTGTAATCCATGCAGAAGAATACCATACAAAGTAAATTTTTTTATGCAATTTGTTTGAACAGTACGAGTCGTTGGAATGATGATGTAAGTTACGTTGTGTTAACAGATATGTATGCCCTACATCTTTTTAACCTTCTAAAATACCCATTTTCTCTTGTTAACCCATTTTAATTATGTTTAAGTATGCATCCTTTAATTCAAGGGTACTTTTGTAATGCAGTAGTAGTAGAAGAAAAAGTAATCGCAACAAGTTCTTCAGTTTCTGCCTTTGTGTCAAAACATTGTTTGTTGGAAACTCAAGGACTGTTATGATATCTTGCACTTCACCAAATGCTGGTTATTGTGAACACACTCTCAATAGCTTGCTTCTAACTTTTGTTTGAACTTTTAATGTTATTTTTACTTGCTTCCAACTTTATCTTTAACCTTTAATATATGTTTTATACATAAGCTGGATAATCTGGGAGAGAGGGTTATGTCTTTAGCTTTTGATGTTATATCTCGACTTCTAGAAACTGGCCCAGTGAGTTTTCATTAAGTGCATCAGTCAATTAATATTTGTTTTCATTTTATTCCTTCTTACAAATGAATTATAATCATCTAGAAACAGGGATGGAGACTTGTTTCACCACACTTTTCATCTTTGCTGGAGTCTGCAATTTTTCCAGCAATAGTAATGAATGAAAAGGTTTGATAGTTATTGCTTCAATTTTGTTGATTGTTTTTATTATAACTACTTACTCCCTTGGATTTTACTCTGACCATTTTACCCTTTTACTTTTTTTTAATTATGTTAATCATTCACAGAAAACCCTTATTTCCATGTGATTATGTTTTTTAAGTCCTGAAAGCATTGATATTTTACAAGGACAATCAAAAGTTACCATGCTTTTAATTGTGAACAATGCAGCTCAAGGAATTTTATCCTCTTTTTCTTCACTCTAATCTTTGTTTGTTTGAAACTGTAAATATGATGTCGAATAGTTTTAAATTTTTTATAAAATTCTTGACGAGTGAAAATAAATAAACAATATTTATATAATAAATATGTGAAGAGAAAGAAAGAGAAGAATTGCCAACACTTGTGGATATTAGAGATCATTGTATGAAGCAATTGGATCAAATGAGGACAGATCACATGAGAAGATTATATCCAACCCCCTACAAGGTATTTATTAAAAGAAAAATAAAATATTATCTATTAATAATCTATATCTGTTATCCCATATCTATTTCTATTCTATCTTGTAAAAGAGGTCGTTCAAGAAAAATTATCTTTTACCACATTAATTTGAATTTTTTTATTGATTAACTCACACAAATTAACGTATAAACCTTTTAATTCATTGATACTCTTTTTTATTTATTTCTTATGGCTGAATGAAATTCCTTGGTGGAGTAGGTTAGTGTAAGCACAAAGATGTATGAGTTCATTCATTTCTTATGGCTGAATGAAGCACTTGTTAGGGACATGGATATTACCTTGTTTTTCATGGTCTTATTCTGGTCTGAATTGTTTCTAGGTATGATGAAATGTCATCCAAATTTACTATAGAGTACATTGCTAAAGGTGCTACTCAGAATTCAATCAGAGTTTCCCAGGTAAGTATCTTCAACATTTTTGTGATTATTGTTCATGAAAGTGAAAAAAGACAGATTTACCCTCTTTATGATGGTTTGCAGTGAATTCTTGTTTAGGTACTATATATGAATTATGTTTGTAAAGTATTTAAGAAAATGATTAGAAACAAGGGTGAATTTGTACAGATTAATTAGCTACTTGCAGGTTGATCTTGAATAAGCAAAGGGGCAATGGATTGTATTTTTTGTATCTAATTCGTTTGTAAATTTTTGTTACAACTTCTATTGATTTGTTTTATCTTTCCATGGAACGATTATTTGTATGACATTAAATTTATGCAATGGATTCCATTTTTTGTATATGATATTTTATTTTCTATTATGAAACATTAAATACAAATTTAATTTGAAAATAAGTAAATCTATAAATAATATATTTTTTTAAACATTTAAAATTATGATACGCAAAAATGTGTGTCATCTTCATTTATGACATGGCCTTTCTTGACAGGGGCTTTCTTGATACGCATTGCGTGTCATTAACACGAGCGTCGTAAGGTTACGACACGCGAACGCATGTCGTCTTCCTTTATGACAGGGCCTTCCTTGATACACATTGCGTGTCGTAAACGCACGTCGTAATTGTGTGTCGTAAATGAGCGTCGTCTCTCTTTATGATAGGGCCTTTCTTGACGCGCATTTGCGCATCGTCTGAGCCTTCTACGATGCACAATGAGCGTCGTAAAAGGCTGTTTTTCTAGTAGTGTGCGTAAGTTCGGGAAGTGTTTGTGGATGCTTAGGAGCTTAATTGGAGTCTAGACCAAGGAAGGATGCCGGGAAATGATCAAGAACTGCTTGGAAGGAAGAACGACGATCAAAAGTGCCAAAAAAAGTAACCTGCGATCACACCTTGTCTCCTTGTGATCGCAGGTTTTCCCTTGCGATGGCAGGTTTGGTAGCAAGTTGTTTACGAGGTTTTGTCGAGCCAAAAAATTCATCAGTTGAGGAAAACAAGAAACATGCGATCGTAGGTTGGGCCCTTGCGATCGCAGGTTGGTCAATTTGCGTCGAAATGGCAACGTACTTCATTAAATAATCCCGTGACATGTTTTTGGGTGATACCTGCGATCGCAGGTATGCCCTTTGCGATCGCAGGTTCGGCGTTTTGACATCTAGACGTATAAATATTGCCTGATATTCTTCCAGTAACTCTAATTGGCGATTCAGATGCGATTTTCAGATGTTTTCAAGTGAAGAACGCAGATCTAAAGGAGACGATTCTATTCCAATCCTTAGTTTAGTAAGATTTATCATTTAGATTCTATTTCCACTGCTTGTAATACGTTTTTAGCCATGTCAGGCTAGAAACTCAGATTTTAGTTTCGCAAGACGTAACCTTTTCATATGATTGATCATTAGGCATTATGTTTGACTATGATTACTGTTTAGTTTGATCAATTTTGTGTTAAATTGAATGTTTGATTTTGATTTCGGTTTCTTTTGGCCACTTAAATTGTTTGTGAATTATTCTAGTCATCTAATTTTTTAGATCTGTAATTGTCAAGATTAATTAGTAAAAAGTGACAAGTATTAGATTATTTCTGACTTTAGGTTTAATACGAAATGATCAAAAAAGTTTTAACGCCTCCGAGATTATGAGAGGTATTGAATTTTATTGGGAATTACATTGTGTCTAATGCCACTTTTCTTTATTAGTCAAGAGCATGTTTGGTTAATTTAGTAAAAATTTAGATTTAATTCAGATAACTTGTTTTGATTAAATGAATTTTTGTAATAAAGGTCATTAGAGCTTGTTAATGAACCTTAGTACCAGTTTAAACAAGTGCATAGTCAAATATTGTGTTGAAGGTTAATAATATGATTAGGGCAGTCGCCGGGAAACCAGAATTGCTTTCTTTTAATTGAATTTTCACCACTTTAAATTTAGTTATTCTTTTGTCATTTTCGATTTCTATTAGTTTAATTTTCATAAATAACCCCCCCCCCCTTTATGTTTATTGCATTCATCAAGAATTAGATCACACCTTACATAAACAGGTGTAAACATTAGGACGTGTCCCTGAGGATCCGACCCTGCTTACCTATACTACCTATTAGTGCAATAAAGCAGATTATTTATTAGTTTTAGTTGTCAAAATCGTGTACGACAACGGTATTAACAAATTGACACCATTGTCAGGGACACGGTAAAACACTAATAGTTTTATGCCAATATCTTCACGTATAGGTAATCTGATTTTTGATCCAGAGATTGAGAAGACTGCCAGGAAGCTAAAGAAGGAGGCAATACTTCGAAAGCAACATACAGGAATCTCAACCTCACCCATACCACAAGGCACTCCCTTATGGAACGAACCTGAACACTCATTTCAACCTTTCCCAAAAGCATCACCTACCTCACCCGTTAACAACTCGTTCAAAACATACTCATCATCATATTCAGACAAACCCGAACTCACAGATTCTTCCGAAACATAATTCATCATGAGCGAAAATGGAGATGAAGCTGAAAAAACTCTCCATGAGTAGGAAACACAAGAGGTTACCCAGCAGCCCTTGTGTATCACCTTTCCAGAAGCTCGAAATTTTAAGCTCAAATCCGGTTTAATCCATCTGTTGCCCTCATTTCGAGGCCTTGTGAATGAAGATCCTCATAAATTTCTCATGGAATTCCATGTTGTATGCTCTGGAATGAAACCCCATGGAGTTACTGAAGACCAGATCAAACTCAGGGCGTTCCCCTTCTCGGTTAAAGATTCAGCAAAAGAGTGGTTATATGACCTTCCATCTAGTTCAATAACAAGTTGGAATGAACTCGCTAAGCTCTTCCTAGAAAAATATTTTCCTGAAGCGGAAGTGTCAAACCTACGCAGAGAGAATTTGGGTATAAAGCAAGGCAAAACAGAAGCTCTCCACACTTATTGGGAGCGATTCAAGAAGTTGTTAGTCTGATGCCCACACCATAGCATTAGTGATTATCAGTTATATCAGTGTTTCTGCGAAGGATTGATACCTATGGAGAGGCGACTAATAAATGCATCTAGTGGAGGGTCACTTTCAGACATGACACTAACAGAGATCAGGGCATTAATAGAGAAGCTGGCCAATGAACCAAAAGATTCAGCAATTGAGGAAGAGTGGTACCCAGACCATCCAAGAGGAGTCAAGGAGATGAGCAATGCCCACCTGGAATCCCAGATTTCAGAATTGACTAAAGCTGTCCTTTTGTTGACAAAAGAAAAGGTGTAGAGCCAAAGGTCAAAACTTGTGGGATCTGCTGCAAAACGGGCACCCAACTGATATGTGCCCAATACTTCAAGAAGATAATAAATATGTGCAAGCTATGGGAGGATTTCAGCAAATGCCATTTGATCAATATCGCAACAACAAAGCTTGGGGAGGGCCTCAAAATAACAATTTCCAACCAAGACCTCAACAAAATTTTTAGCAAAGAAACCAATATCAAGCGCTACCCGGGTTTCAGCAATCTTTTCAGCAAAATCAGCACCAGAGCAATTTTCAGCAACCACTTGTTCAGTCACAAGCTAATAGTTCCAGCATGTCTTTGGAAGACATAGTTAAAAGTCTTGCTACCAGTACCCAAGCTTTCCAGAATGAAACGAAGTCCAACATCAAAAATCTGGAGCAGCAGGTATCACAACTCGCGAACACCATGAGTAAACTAGAAGCACAAACCCAAGGAAACTTCCCATATCAGACTGAGAAAAACCCGAAGCACAATGCTTGTGCTGTCACCCTCAGAAGTGGTAAAAACTACAAAGGACCATATCAGCAAGAAGATGAGGAAGAAGAGATCGTGGTTGAGCAAGAATCTGAGGCAACTGAAGAGGTGCGGAAAAAAGATGGACCTGTTGAACCTGAAGTTAAAATTACCCCTCCTCCTTTTCCCTCAAGACTGAAAAACAAGAAAAAAGAAAAGGAAGATAAAGAGATTATGGATTTCTTCAGAAATGTTGAGGTATATATTCCCCTTCTTGATGCAATTAAACAACTACCCCGATATGCTAAATTTTTAAAAGATTTGTGTAATTCAAAAAGAAAATTAAAAGGAAACGAAATAGTTAAAGTAAGCAAGAATGTTTCAGCTGTTTTACAAAAAAGGCTACCCCCAAAGTGTTAGGATCCAAGAGTATTTACTGTTCCTTGCAAGTTGGGGAACCTTTCAGTGCCAAGAGCTATGTTGGACTTAGGAGCTTCTATAAATGTTTTACCATATTCACTTTTTAAAACTATCGGGGTAGGACCTTTAAAAAGAACAGGAGTCATCATTTAGATAGCTGATCGTTCTCTGGTACACCCAAATGGTGTACTGGAAGACATTTTGGTTCAAGTGAATGAACTCATATTCCCAGCTGATTTCTATGTTTTACATATGGGAGATGACGACTCACCAAACTCATGTTCCATTCTTTTAAGGAGACCATTTTTAAAAAACTTCCAGAACCAAAATAGATGTTTATGATGGTACCCTTTCAATGGAATTTGATGGTGAAGTTATCAACTTCAATATTTATGATGCCATGCATTACCCAGATGATGTTTCAACCCTTAATTTCATTGATGTAATTGAACCATTATCTGCAGAATATTTTGAGATTGCTAACCGTGAGTCACTAGCATTAATGCTCCACATAAATTCGTCTATTAATGCAGCGCTCAGGTTATATCAGAAAATTATGTGGTTGATAGAGAAGTTCAAGAGATGGCAGCTCATATGGACCAGCAGAGAAAGTTGAGGTATGGTACCCAAACTCTTAAATTAACAATTTCTAACTCCAAGCTTTTTTCCTTTTGTAGTGCAAGCCCCCATCTTGGAGCTAAAGACACTTCCAGAACACCTAAAATATGCATATCTTGGGGAAAAGAAACATTACCCGTTATCATATCCAACAAGCTGTCAGAAAAAGAAGAGTTAGAGCTGATCAGAATTATGAAGGAGTATAAAAGCGCAATTGGGTGGACTATTGCAGACATTAAAGGACTCAGGCCATCTCTATGCATGCACAAAATTTTGATGGAAGAAGATTATAAGCCATCGCGAGAAGCCCAATGCAGATTAAACCCACCAATGATGGAGGTGGTTAAAAAATAAGTTATGAACTTACTGGATGCTGGGATGATATACCTAATATCTGACAGCAAGTGGGTCAACCCAGTGCAAGTTGTTCCTAAGAAGGCTGGAGTGACAGTGGTAGAGAACAAGGAAGGAGAGTTGGTTCCAACTCGGGTTCAGAACGGATGGCATATTTGAATTGACTATAGAAAACTAAACACACCCACCAAGAAAGATCATTTTCCTCTCCCATTCATAGATCAGATGCTAGAGTGACTTGCTAGAAAGTCCCACTACTGCTGCTTGGATGGATTTTCAGGTTTCCATCAGATTCCAGTTTCTCCAGAAGACCAGGAGAAAACGAATTTCACATGCCCTTTCGGGACATTCTCGTATAGGCGTTTGCCATTCGGACTCTGCAATGAACCTGCTACCTTTCAAAGGTGTATGGTTAGTATATTTTCTGAGTATATCGAAAATTCCATAGAAGTCTTCATGGATGATTTTACCGTCTATGGTGACTCCTTTGATATTTGTTTAAAAAAGCTCACAAAAATTTTACAAAGATGTATAGAAATAGACATGGTCGTAAATTTTGAAAAATGTCACTTTATGGTTGATCAAGGTCTGATTCCTGGACATATTGTTTCAAAAAGAGGTTTGGAAGTCGATAAAGCAAAAAGAGATGTTATAAAGAGCTTACCCTACCCAAATAATGTTTAGGAAGTGCATTCCTTTCTTGGCCATGCAGGGTTTTACAGGAGGTTTATAAAAGATTTTTCAAAGATATCAGTTCCCATGTGCCAATTATTGCAAAAAGACACTGAATTTGACTTCAATGAAGATTGCAAGAAGGATTTTGATGTGCTGAAAAATCTTCTTACTTCTACCCCCATCATTCAGCCCCCTGATTGGAGTTTACCATTCGATATAATGTGTGACGCCAGTAACACTACTGTTGGAGCTGTTTTAGGATAGAGAAAAGACCGGGTCCCCCATGTTATATATTATGCATCAAAGACTTTGGATAGCGCCCAAGCAAATTACTCCACCACTGAAAAAGAGTTGCTTTCAATTGTTTTTGCATTGGAAAAATTCAGACAGTATTTTTTGGGCACAAAAGTCATAATCTTTTCGGACCACATAGTTGTTCGGTACCTTCTTTCCAAAAGGACTCAAAGCCAAGGTTAATTAGATGGATTAGGGACAAAAGTGGGAGAGAAAATTTGGTAGCTAATCATTTGAGCTGACACACCCCACCTGAAGACCCGACACCAATCCGCAAAACATTTCCTGACGAGCATTTATTCACTGTTCAGAACCCTCCTTGATTTGATGATATAGTAAACTACTTGGTTTCCAAAGAACTCCCTTTAGATCTTACTCGAGCCTAGAAAGATAAAATCAAGAAGGAGGCAAAAAGATATGTTTGGGACGAGCCGTATCTATGAAAACATTGTGCTGATCAAGTGATTAGAAGATGTGTACCTCAAGCTGAAGTCAATTCAATCCTGAACTTCTGCCATTTAGAAGCTTGTGGAGGGCATTATGGTCCACAACGAACCGTACGCAAGGTCTTGAACATCGGTCTTTATTGGCCTCATATTTTTCGTGACTCTTTTCTATTTTGCAAAACCTGTGAAAGATGTCAAATGACTGGGTCTTTGACATCTCGTAATTAGATGCCACTCACTCCAATCCTAATATGTGAAATCTTTGACATTTGGCATATAGATTTCATGGGTTCGTTTACGCCTTCTTTTGGGTTTGTGTACATCTTACTTGCTGTGGATTACGTGTCCAAATGGGTTGAGGAAAAAGCTACACGAACCGACGATGCCAAGGTTGTGGTTGATTTTTTCAAGACAAATATATTTGCTAGGTTTGGGACACCAAAAACCATTATTAGTGATCGGGGTATGCATTTCTGCAACCGCACCCTCGAAGCAATCCTCAAGAAATATGGTATCTCATATCGGGTATCCACAGCATATCACTCGCAAACCAATAGGCAGGCTGAAGTTTCAAACATACAGATTAAGGGTATTATAGAGAAAACCATCAATCCGGTCAAGAAAGATTGGAGTATTCAATTGGATGATGCGTTATGGGCTCACCGGACAGCATACAAGACTTCTATCGGTATGTCACCATACCGAATAGTTGTTGGCAAACCTTGTCGATTGTCAGTTGAATTGGAACATCAAGCATATTGGGCTGTCTAAAATTTGAATATGAGCACGGATGAAGCTGGCAAGAAAAGAAGATTGGATATCCAAGAGTAAGAAGAAATCCGGAACGATGCGTACGAGAACGAAGCAATCTATAAGGAGAAGACAAAAGCTTTTCACGACAAAATGATCTCGCGAAAGGTATTCACTACCAGTCAAAAGGTACTCTTATATCACTCTCGTTTCAAACTTATTTCCGGTAAATTGAGGTCTCGTTGGGTGGGACCTTTTTTTGTTACTAACGTGTTTGATCATCATGCTATACAAAATTAAGAGTAAACAAATAGGAAAGATTTTTAAAGTAAATGCACTGTTTTGAAAACCGGACCGGACCGGCCGATTCAACCGGGAACCGATCGTGGTTCCGGTTCTTTGACTCCCAAAAACCGTTTGTATCTTAAACCGGAAAAAAACCACCGTTTTTTTCAACCCGCGGTCCAACCGGGCCGGTTCAACCTCCTATAGAACCATTTTTTTTGTTTACTCAAAAATCATTGGGGAAAAAGCAAACATTATCTCAATTTCTCAATTACGCATCCAGTATCAACAGAAGGGAGAACCATTTACAACCCAAACTCTAAAGCTAATGTCGACTAACACAATCGAGTGAAGAGTACCTCTGATTTTCTGTTTCTCCGATTTTCAATCGACCGAAGGGGTAAGGATTTTTGTCTAATTTCTCCGATTTGTGCTCCACCATCATCGATGATTTCTGATTTCTCCAATTTCTCCACAGAGGTAAGTAATCACTAGTTCCTAACTGTTTCAGTGTTTCTCTTTTATATAGACTAAAAGCAATATTTTTTTATTCTGAAAATAGTCCCGACCCAACACAGGAGCCATATATAGGCGTTTGGTTTTAGTCACTATTTTTGAGCTTTTGTACAGTTAACAACTAACAATTAACATTGATGCCAACCTGAGTACCTGACTTTCTAGCATGTTTCAGTCATTGTTTTTATCAGAAATCATTATTTTAGTAAATCATTTTGATTATTTATCATGTTTACTTGTTTATGATTTCTTAGGATTGTTTAGTATGTTCATTGTTTCTCTGTAAATATGTACTTTTGTTTTATGATTTTTTATGATTGTTTAGGATTGTTTAACATGTTTAATTGTTTAGGATTAATAATAATTTGATATAAATGTAACATTGGTTGTTTGTGTTTCTATTATAGTATAGATTATGAGCACTCCTGGTTCAAGTTCCAATCCATCCGAAGAAGCACAGTCAAATATTGTCCCATCTGGTTCACAAGCTTCTACTCAACCAAATGTCCGGGCAAAAAAGGATCCTGCTTGGAGTTATATTACTCAACTTGGTGGAGGAGGCGAAAAAAGGCTTACTTTTGTACTTTTTGTAAAAACACGTATAACGGTGGAGGTATCAATAGAATGAAACAACACCTTGCTGGAGTGACATGTTCTATTTCAGCATGTCCGAGTTGTACAGGAGATATAAAGTTTGTCATGAAAAGTTCACTGGATGAAAATGCCAAAAAAAACAAAAGAGAAATGTGCTAATGTTCTTAGTGATACTTCGGGGTGAATGTAGATAACATGTATGATGTTGATGATGATGATGATGACGTTCAAGTACTCACCCAACAATCAACTCAAAAAAAAAGTTGGAAAGAGAAAAGCTCGTCATACCTCCCAAACACAAACCGTGCCACCTTTTTTTAAACGAGGTATGCATGATCCTTCTCAACCATCGATTGAGGCAACATTGAAAAGTAAGGAAAGATGGCATGATATGGATTTAGCTCTTGCTATGTGGTTTTATGATTCTTGTATACCTATGAATGTCGTGAATTCTCCCCTTTTCCAAATAGCAATGAGCAAAGTCTCCAGTATGGGTCATGGATACACGGGGCCTTCATATCATGCTATGCGTATCACGTTGTTCAAAGATGCGAAACAGTCTGTACAACTTATAGTTGATTCTTATAGACGTTACTAGGCAAAAAATGGTTGTACAATTATGGGTGATGGATGGCGGGATACAAGACAAAGACCCCCTTATCAATTTTATGGTCCATTGTGCAAAAGGGATATCATTCATCAAATCAGTTGATGCATCGGATATCGAGAGTAATGCCCAAACATTATGCAACTTGTTTGGTGAGATTGTTGAGATTGTTGGTCGTTAGAATGTCGTTCATTTAGTCACTGATAATGCTGCAAACTATAAGGCTACAGGAAGATTGTTATGTGAGAAGTATCCGTCCATTGTATGGTCTCCTTGTGCAGCTCACTGTATGAACTAGATTATGAAGGACATGTCGGAGATGCATGAAGTCGCTGATTTGGTTACACTTGCATCGAGGGTTACAGTTTTTGTTTATAATCACAAATGGCCATTAAATTGGTTAAGAAAAAGACCAGGTTGGACAGAGATTATTTCTCCGGGTTCCATTCATTTTGGTACTGCATTTATTGCATTGAAGAGTTTGTGTGATCACAAACATGATTTGCAAGCTATGGTCACCTCCCCGGATTATAAAAAAGTGATTAGATTAGAAAATGCAAAAGAAGTTAGGCTTATTGTATTGAATGAAAGCTTTTGGAATAACTGTGCTATCATAGTAAAGGTCATGACTCCAATGTTGAGACTTTTAAGGATTTGTGATTCGGACGAGAAGCCGGCTTTAGGTATATATATATATATATATATATATATATATATATATATATATATATATATATATATTCTTTAATGATGTTTACAAATATATTATCATTTTTGCTATTGTAATTGATGTTTTTTTAGGTTATGTATACGAAGGGATGTATAGGGCAAAAAAAGGAATTAAGAAACTTTTTCGCAACAACAGAGAGTTGTACACCCCGTATACTAACATCATTAAAAATCTGTGGGATAAGATGTTGCGTAAGAGTCTTCATGTTGCTGCTTGTTGGTTGAATCCTGTCTTTCAATATGATCAAGAAAATAATTCTAAGAGACCAGAGGTGGTTTGGGGGGGGGGGGGGGTAATGGATATGATTGAGCATTATAGCAGTGTTGGTATTGTGGATGGTCTAACTCTCATGGACCAACTAAAGTTGTTTCGTGAGCATGAAGGTAGTTTTTGTAGAAAACTTGCTTTCGCTTCTCGCAATACTACTCGTCCAAGTATCTTTTTTGCAACTTTTTATTAATAGAGAATTATAATAAAAATATTATAATAATATTTTGTTATTTTCGATTAGATGAGTGGTGGAATTTACATGGTGAAGATGCTCCGGATTTGCAAAAATTTGCAATTCAAATTTTAAGCCAGACTACTTCTTCTTCCGGGTGTGAAAGGAATTGGAGTGTCTTTGAGAGAATCCACACTAAAAGAAGGAATCAATTGGAGCATCAAAGGCTTAATGACCTTGTTTATGTTCATTATAATTTGCGTCTACAAAATAGGTAATGTATACTTTCAAACTTTTTTTCCTTTTCTTTATTTATGTGTAAAAGTATATTAATATTTTTCTCTAGGCTCAAGGATTACAAAAAGTCTTATGATCCGATCGATTATGAAAGTATTGATAAAATCGAGTTTTGGGGGGTTGATGAAATACCGGAAGGTGAACTAAGTTATAATGAATTGGAAAATATGGTTGAAGAAGAACCACCAAACTACAATGAATCAATGATGTTTGAATCCCAAGTTTCTCAAGGTTAGTATTTTATTTTATTCTATCAATATTTTGTTATTCTTCTATTTGAGTTTAAGTTTTGCTAAAATTGAATTTGTATTTGGTATTGAAGATGATGAAGAAGATGATGATGGAGTTGCGTTAGAAGATATTGACATGGATTCATTTAGATGAAAAATAAATTGTGATTGAAGTTTGCATTTTGATACATTTCATGGTATTTTGATGTTTAATTATGTTGTGAACTTTGTTTTTTTGAAGACTAGAATCAAGATGTGGTGAATTAATTTCATGGTATTTTGTATGTTTGGTACTTTTATTTAATGTTGAAAACTAATGTTTGTTGATATTTTTGGTTTAAAGTTTATTTTTGTATTTTTTGGAATATTTTAAAATTTTAAATACAATAATGATGTAATAATGACGTCATCCGATTCATCCGGTTTTTGGACTGGTCCTACCGGTTGAACCGGTTGACCCATCAATCCGGTATGACGGCCGGTTCGATGTCCAGTCCGGTTTTCAAAACATTGGGTAAACGGTCACCGTCTTAAACCATTTTACAAAGGGTTTTAAGTTACAAATGAAGAAGTGGAGGTTGTTGAGGTCCCGACTTACCGCAATTGAGGAAACCAAGTAACAACGTCGAGCCAATGACAGAAAAAACGGGCAGCTTACCGGGAGGCAACCTAGACGTTTGTTTTGATTTCGTTTTTGCAACTTCTTTTAAATTTTTGTGTGTTTTTAGCTATTTAGGTTGTCCCTTTTAAACTGAATCGTGATTTTAAAATAAGACGTAATAGAAGAATCTGAAAAAAGTTGAAAAATACAGTTTTGGTGGAACCTACGACCGCAAGCCCAGTCTTTGCGATCGCAAGTTATACATTATGGGGTCGCAGGTAGTTATCGAGGTTTTTTTTCAAATTGTTTTCACAAAAATAGCAAACCTGCGATCACATGTTTCAGTTTTTTTACCTGTAGCATATTTGAACATTAAATGATCGACTCTTGCACTTTTATCAAAACCTGCAATCGCAGGTTTAGCCCTTGTGATCGCATGTATAACATTTTCGCGTCTAGACGTTAGCTTGCCTCGAAAAAAGGGCCCAACGGTCAGATTTTCAAAACTTGCGATCGCAGGTTTCCCCCTTGCGGTCGCAGGTTGTATTTTTGCTATAAATATCGATCACAACCTCATTTGTAACCACCACACTCTGAAAATTCTCTTTGAAATCTGCTATATTTCGAGTTCTTTCACCAACAAACACCCAAATCACTCATTTTTCTTCCAAATCAAGCAAATAAGGTATCAATCTCTTATATTTTACTCCTACAACATCTATACGATTATGAAATCATGTTTTCACGCTTGAAATTCTCAAAAAGTCTCATTTTTTTCATTTTGAAATTTGAATTTTTGTGAGTTTTTTTTCAGATCTACATTCCGTTAGTCATCCGAAGGCCACGAAAACATTTGCTCACGACGCAATTCAGAACAGATTCATCCGAACGGAATTTCAAAAATCAAAAAAAAATTGGCACGAAAAATATACTGTTGCTCACTGCACAGTCATGTATTTTTGTTCTGAAACAGAATTTCTGTTTTTGTTATATATTTGTGCGGTCGTTTGGGAGTAGTTAGAAATACTTATTTTTGCTTTATCATTATTATTATTTTTACCTGAAAATTGTGCCTACCTTGTCCCAGTTTACCTTGCAAAATGCCCCCAAGACCTTCCCGTTCACGCAGACGGGTTGACACCTCAGACCCGTCATACACTGTCCAGGTGGACAATGTCACTGTGGATTTAGGTTCACAGGCCGCACTCGACTGTTACCGGCGACTTCTCGACCGCGAGATTTTGCCACAGGTCTGGGCCCTAGCCGAACATTAATGCAGGAACTCCATATTTATGATGGTGTTCACGCTCTTTTTGCCAATATTGGCTGGGAGCGCTTATTATCTGCAGATTTTGGCACTTGTCCCCTATTAACCCGAGAGTTTTTAGCCATGCTTAGTGAGATAAATCATGAGGGAAACATAGCTTTTCGCATTTTTAGCCCCCTCACACTCTTCACGTGGACCAGTTATGTGCTATCTTCCATACTCCCATCACTAGTTTATCCCAGCCCACCCCCGCTTTTGACGTACGTGAGTTTTGGTACTCCATTACCGGTTTGGAGTCTTATGATTCAGCCTCATCCGTACAGACTAGCATCGTGCACCCGGTTCTCAAAATTGCATTGAAAATTATATGCAATATCATTTATGAACAGATTGAGACTACGAAAGTCGGCAAAGCCAAGCTTTTTCTTTTGTGGTGCATGATTACCGGGTCATATCGTCCACATTTTGGTGATATTATCATTAGACAGTTCCATAAAGTTATATCTCTTCGCACTGGCGGTGCAATTTGTTGTGGTGGTTTGATTTCTATCATTGCCCTCTCCCTCACGCCGTAATCTCCTCCGGAGTACACCTTCTTTACAGGTGATTTTTTTTGTCTGACCCTGCAGAACCTTCAGGCTATGCACATGCTTCGTACTCCTCCAGGTGGGCGTGTTTGGATGCAGGCTCGCTCCACGTATTTCAAGGTCACTGGACCTGATGTCATCGCTCTCGCTGACCCCATTAGCAAGACTGTGTGGGTGCTTCCTTCGAACATCCCACCACCTCGTCGCCCACGTAGGTCACGGCAGGCACAGCGCCCATAGTCTGATCTACCATCTTCATCCACTTAGAACCCAGACTACACAGACGTCACACCCATATCCTTTAGCCCGCCTGATCCTATGCAGACTGAATTTCAGGATCAATCCCCACCCACCCACCCATCTCACCCTCACCCCAACTCTCCCTTCACTTACCAGCATTATCTTGACCTCCGGCCAGGATATTGCTTCCCTTCAGCAGACGATGACTAGTCTTCGCCTCAACTATCAGCAATATAGCACTTAGGTCACCGGCTATCGTGACGAGCTCTTAGGTCTGTGCGGCGATTTCGATGATTTCTGCAACGAATTCTTTCGTCGCTATGCTCCCCCGTCCGAGTAGTCGCCTTCCACTCCTCCCTAAGCATTGAGGAAAATGCTTAATTTAAAGCTTGGGGAGGGGATTTCCTATCTTTTTGAAAAAAAATTATTAAAAAAAAAATACGAGATGATGACACTCTTTACATACGATAGCTCCATGAAGTTGGATATTGAGAACTGAAAATGAAAAAATCTGAAGCGACTTGATTGTTATTGGAAGTGTAGAATCAGCTGTCATAACCAGGGGACCCAAGACACCGTGATTCGAGACCCCGACCTTAGATAATAATAAAAAAAGTGTACTAAAACATTTTTTGGGCGGTAATAACAGCTCTAGGATGATTTGCTTATTAACGTTTAAAAAGAATATTTATCGGCAACTCTGAACCCACAGAACATGGCCCTATTTGTTGACACGCGTTACCCTCGCGGTAACAGAGAGCTTAAGTATCAGATCCACACAGTCAAAATGAAGAAAGGGTACAACGTTATATCTAGTACCCAAATCAAAGAATTTCAAGCGCTCAATTGAAGAAACTTCAAGAAATTCCGAAAAACAAAAGAGATTGAAGAAATCAAGCTCAAAACGAAGTGTAAATCAAAGTTCAATCAAATTTGAAGTCGTTCCAAAGTTACATCTGGCGAATAAAGAACTGTGTGATATGATACTTGTGGCTCTCAAAAAAGTGAAAGCATAGAGCTCGGGCTCCTACGGTGGTTGGCCCTCGCTGCTTCGGCGAAAGCTGATTTGGTCGTGCGGGTTCTTGAGGATGCGTCGATTCTGATTCTTGGCCATCTAGTCTTAAGGACACGAGATCCAGACTATGTTATTTTGCTCATAAAGCTAATTAAGTGTAGCACCTGGTTCCTGTTACGTAAAAACTTATCTAAGTATTTTGCATTTTGGCCTTAGACTCGGCGATTTGTAGGCCCGACTCGCCGAGTAGAGACGGATTTGGGAGCACGTTTAAGTTGGCGACTCAGCGAGTCCACATTCTGGACTCGGCGAGTCCCCGCTATCTGATGAAACCCTCTTATCCGCCCTATTTAAACCCTCTTATCCGCCCCCAATCTCGCCCCCTTCACCCTCAGAGCTCTCTACTTCGTTCAAGCCTTGATCCTTGTGAGATTGAAGCATTTTGGTGTGTTTTCTAGAAGATTTGGAGAGGGAAGGAGAGTAGATCAAGAGGAGAAGAAGGAGGCCAGGCATCCTTGTGTTATCTCAGCGATTTCCTTGAGGTATAACTCAGTTTCCCTCTGTTTTCATGCTTATTGTCCCTTGTAGCTCCATGAAGGTCTTTCTTGAGCCTTTCCCCAAGCTTGTTTGTGTTTTAGGGTTTGTAATAAGTTGTTTAGCCTCTAGATCTAGGCATGATTGAGCTCCAGGAGCTTGGATCTACTGCCTTTATGGAGCCATATTGCATGAAAGCCCTCGATCTACTCTTTTAGTGCATTTTGAGCCCTAAAACCTTCATTGGTGTTTATTTACACGTAAAGTTGGAAACTTTACGTGTTAACCAGGCCCTAGAAACCTAGATCTATGTATGGCATGAGCTGGATCCAAGCAAAATCGAATATTTAGTGTTTGCATGCGATAGACTCGGCGAGTCGAGTCGCGAGTCCCCAAGTTTCCCCTTTTTGTGTTTGCGGAGTGGAGTAGTGAGTCATGGGGTGTGACTCAGTGAGTCGGAAGCCAGACTCACCCATGAAGAAACTAGGCGATTCAATGCCCTGACTTGGCGAGTCCAAGGCAATCTTCTTGCCTCAAGAACAGACTCGGCGAGTTGTTCATACAACTCGGCGAGTCGCAACATAGCATGTTCTTCGGATGAAGATGAACTCGGCGAGTCGTTCATACAACTCGGCGAGTAGGATGAAGGACTATTGGACCGTGGATTAAAAGGAAAACTCATCGATTCAACACCTAACTCGACGAGTAGAGACGGGGTTATGGTCAGACAACAGGATAGGGACTCGGCGAGTTGGTAGGCCAACTCAGCGAGTCGGGTCAACTGGAAGTTGACTTTGACTTTAACTCTTGGCTCGGTCCCTAAGGACGGTTAGTAGTATTTGACTGGGTGTTTTGTGGGGATTTTTAGCCGGAGGACTTCCGGGACAGCAGCAACAGAAGACAGTCAATTCCCACGCAGATCAGCAGCTACTTTGAGGTGAGTTACCTTCCAGTAGTGGTGGGTCTACGGCCACAATGTCGGCCCACCAGTAGGAGTTGTATGTTAGATGATTGTCTTTGTGATATCATCTAGGTTTGCTACTACCTGATATGTTATATGTTGGCATGATATGAATATGTGATAGTAGTGGAGTTCGGTTGTTAGGACCGAATGGTAGGTCAGACACCCCAGATATGTCTGACAATACTAGATGATATGTTTATATGTTGGCATGATATGTTATATGTGATAGTGGTAGTAGGAGGGGAATAGTCCCCAAGCCCGGTCGTTAGGACCGAAGTGTAGATCGGATGCCCCAGATATGTCTGATAATATGTTATGTTATGATATATGTGATAGTAGCAGTACGGGTGAAATAGTCCCCGAGGATCGGTTGTTAGGACCGATGGGTATTCAACACCCCAGAATGGCTTGACATGGGTAGTCAGCACCCCAGAACGGCTTGACACGGGTAGGTCGGCACCCCAAAATGGTCGTACCGGGTAGGTCAGCCACCCCAGAATTGCCCGACAGTGTGTATGATATGTGATTGTATGGTATGTGGTAAGATGGGGGAACTCACTAAGCTTCGTGCTTACAGTTTTCAGTTTTGGTTTCAGGTACCTCTTCTTCGAAGGGGAAGGAGCCGGCACAGTAGCGGTACATCACACACACGCTTTGTATTCCGCACTATGGGATCCTCCTGGGTTTTTGTACTCTGATAGTATCATGTTTTATGAAATGGTTTCCAGACAAGCAACATCTTTTATGAAATGACATGATCCGTGAATGTTTTATTTCTAATGTTTTGCAAATTGTATGTTTTAAAAATGAAATTTTTGGCTCCGATTTTTGGGATGTTACAAGTTGGTATCAGAGCCTTGGTTTGAGGGATTCAGACATGCCTTCGGGGGTGTCTGAACTCAAATCAAGGGATTTAAAAGATTTTAAGGAAGAAAATGTTTTTTTGAAAAGCTAAGTAAAGAGTTTTAAGAAGGAACGAAGTGTGTGATGTGCGCGACCGGCCGAGCTCAAGTAAGTATTCCCCAAAGTACCCATACCAGCTTATGTTATGTTTATCAGTTTCAGTAGAACACCATGCTAGAATAGGACTAAGGATCTAGGAGTGATGCCTTATGTGCTTCAGTGTATGAAAATTTGCATGCTAGAATTGAGTAGACGGCAGTAGGATAGCCTGTTAGGGTTATGCCTGATAGTATGTGTTTAGCATTGTATGCTAGTACAGCTTTCCTCTATGAGGACGGATTTGCCTGAGATTGTTTCCTTGTGTCTGAATGCTGCTTGCTTTGTGCTTCGTGGGGACTCTGGGTGATGGGAGTTAGACATTAGATGAATACGTCACGTCACATGTGATCAGGGTTGAATAATCTTAGAGTGTTGGATTTGGCCTTACTGCGCGGATTTTGTCTGACTCTAACCATATAGAATCGAGTCTGTTACTAGAAGGATTATCTGAGCCTCACCACATGTGATGGTATTCAGGTAATGACTAATTGGCATTACAAGGAGGCCTTCAGTAGCTGAGGACCGGGTAGGGTGGAGTTAGAGATTTCCCGGGGCAAGCCTAGGATGAGTATAGCAGTGATCAGCGGTAGTGAAAGGGACCTGGTGGAGTCGAGGCAGTCCTTGGAAAGGGTATGGATAGATGTGGAAGGTAGTATGGGCCCGTACTACTGAAAGCAGAGGATTCGTATCCGAACTAAGGAAGGCCAAGATAAGACCAGGGAACTTGTAGTAAGTGTGATCCCTCCAGAGGTGTCAGTATCGCTAACAATTATTATTATTTTTGTATTTCAGAATGGTGGTACTACGCTCGAGGCCAGCAGTTGGCAGTTCAGGAGAGGGATCGTGTTCGGGATCAGGTTCCGAGCCAGTAGATTGGGGGCCACGCGAGTTCATCGCGTCAGATATCACCAGAGGAATCCTTGAGTCGACCCCCATTATCTTCGGGTCGATCAAGGAAGGGATATTGGAGTTGATGGAGGATCGCCTCAGGGCATTCAGGAGCGACGTGGCATCTGGCCAGTCGGGATCTCGCACACTGTCCTTCAAGGACTTCCGGGGCAGTGGTGCGCCGGATTTTCACGGGGCAAAGGACCCCATAGCTGCCAGGCGATGGATTGCAGACATTAAGTCTGCACAGATGATTAGTTTCTGCCCTGAGGGGTCAAATGTGAGGTTTGCAGCAGGGTGTTTATGAGATCGAGCTAGGGATTGGTGGGAGTCCGTGGGTGACTCGTTGGGAGCCTCGGCTGTCGAGGCTATGACTTGGTCGGACTTCGCGACCAGATTCAGGGCAGAGTTTGCGCCGGCTGTCGAGCTTCAGCAGCTGGCCAGGGAGTTCTTGGATATGAGACAGACGACGGAGACTGTGGCAGAGATCACCACCAAGTTCTGGGAGAGGGCGTTGCTGGTGCCCCAGTACGCGGGTGCTGAGGATATGAGGAGGACCCCCTATCATGACATGCTACGGGCTGATATTCGGGAGCATGTCAGTTTTTCAGCTTGCCCAACCCTGGACTCTATGATTGCCAGGGCAAGGGAGAGGGAGATAGATCTGGAGCACATCCGGAAGAGGAAGACAGAGGAGGGTCAGGCAGGAGGTGCTTCGGGGAAGAAGCCCAAGGGACTAGATGGTAGGCCGAAAGGCCAGTCAGGACCGAGCCGCTGCAAGAAATGCGGTAGGCTCATGAGGGGGCATGTAGGTTGGGATCGTCGGGCTGCTATAAGTGCGGCAAGGCGGGGCATTTCAGCAGGGATTGTACCTCCCCTGCACCTGTGATTCAGACATCAGAGTTTCTGTGTTTCCACTGCAACCAGAGGGGCCACAAGAAGGCCAATTGCCCCCCAGTTGATAGCATCAGCGCCGGCTAAGGCTCCAGCTCCAGCTACCCTTCGGATTATAGATGGCCGGCAGGTCAAGGCAGAGGCTCCGGTAGTGAGGAGTCGGGCATTTCAGCTGACTACCGAGGAGGCTCGCGCCGCACCCGATGTAGTGACGGGTATGATTCTTTCCCTCTATCTTATTTTTATGATGTTATGATATTGATATGTGCTATGTGTATATGCGTTAGGATCGTTCCATGTGAACGGCATTCCTGTTCAGGTGTTGTTTGACTCGGGTGCCACCCGATCATTTGTTTCCCTTGCACTTAGCAAGAGGTTTACTGAGTCTTCGGGCATGTTGGATTGCCCTTTAGAGGTAGAGATCGCCGATGATCGATCGGTGCGAGCGTCAGCAATATTCAGGGATCGGTGCGAGCGTCAGCAATACTATTTGGTGGATTTGGTTCCCATCCCTTTGCAGGGGAACAAGGTGATTATAGGCATGGATTGATTGAGCCCCTAATGCGGCGGTGATAGATTGCGCACAACAGTTAGTGCAGATCAGGACCCCAAGTGGGGGAGAGTTGATGATCCATGGCGAGAGGCCACATCATGGACCCACGGTATGTTCAGCAGCGAGAGCTAGGCATTACCTTCAGCAGGGTTGCGCGGGATATGTCGCGTACGTTATGGATATCCGGGATGAGGGTAAGGCGAAGGTGAGTGAGGTTCCAGTGGTGCGAGACTACGCTGATGTGTTCCCGAAGGAGCTTCCTGGAATACCTCCGGAGCGTCAGGTAGAGTTCAGGATCGACCTAGTTCCTGGTGCGGCTCCGATAGCCAAGGCACCCTATCGGTTGGCTCCTCCCGAGATGCAGGAGTTGTCTACGCAGCTGCAGGAGCTGCTAGACAAGGGATTTATTCGACCGAGCAGTTCACCCTAGGGAGCCCCGATCCTATTTGTAAAAAAGAAGGACGGGTCGCATCGAATGTGTATCGATTACCGAGAGCTGAATAAGGTAACGGTGAAGAACCGTTACCCACTCCCGAGGATTGATGATCTCCTTGACCAGTTACAGGGAGCATCTTGGTTCTCCAAGATCGATTTGCGTTCAGGTTATCATCAGATGAGGGTCAGGGAGGATGATGTACAGAAGACCGTGTTTCGGACGCGTTATGGCCATTATGAGTTTATGGTGATGCCGTTTGGGCTCACCAATGCTCCTGTCGCGTTTATGGACCTCATGAATCATGTGTGTAGACCGATGCTGGATCGGTCTGTGATAGTTTTCATTGATGACATCTTGGTTTATTCCAAGACGCAGGAGGAGCATGAGGAGTATCTGAGAGAGGTTTTGGAGACCTTAAGGAGGGAGAGCTTGTACGCCAAGTTCTCCAAATGTGAGTTTTGGTTGCGCGAGGTGCAGTTTCTTGGGCACCTCTTCAACTAGAACGGGATTTCAGTAGACCTGGCCAAGGTAGAGGCCGTGATGAGATGGGAGGTTCCGAAGTCTCCATTCGAGATTCGGACTTTCCTAGGATTAGCAGGCTACTATCGGAGATTCATTCAGGATTTCTCCAAGATAGTCGTACCCCTGACACGGTTGACTAGGAAAGCTGTGGTATTTTGATGGGGGCCTGAGCAGCAGGTGGCGTTCGAGACTTTGAGGCAGAGATTGTGCGAGGCGCCAATTTTAGCCCTGCCGGAGGGTGTAGAGGATTTTGTGGTATACTGTGATGCATCTATCTCGGGCTTAGGCGCAGTATTGATGCAGAGGGGATACGTCATCGCTTAAGCCTCGAGGCAGCTGAAGCCTCACGAGGCAAACTACCTGACGCATGATTTAGAATTGGGGGCGGTGGTCTTCTCCCTCAAGATTTGGCGGCATTACCTCTACAGGGTTCGGTGTACCATTTACATGGACCACAAGAGTTTGAGGTACCTCATGGATCAGCCGAATCTGAACATAAGGCAGCGTCGGTGGTTGGACGTGGTGAAGGATTATGATTGCGAGATCCTTTATCACCCGGGAAAGGCCAACGTGGTGGCGGATGCGCTTAGCCGTAAGGCGGCACCGATCAAGGATGTGTGTATGAGGATGACGGTGGTGACTCCACTGTTAGAGCAGATTCGGGAAGCTCAGCGGGAGGCTATGAAGGAGGAACATCGGAAGAGCGAGCGAATAGTGGGTCAAGTCACCTCCTTTGATTATGATAGCCAAGGATTATTGAAACTACACCGTAGGGTGTGGGTGCTGTATCACGGAGGCGTGCGCCAGATCTTGATGGAGGAGGCGCACAAATCCCGATTCTCTATTCATCCAGGGGCGACGAAGATGTATCGGGATCTTCGTCTAGACTATTGGTGGCCCTGAATGAAGCGGGATATGGTGTGGTATGTCGAGCGGGGTTTGACCTGCAGGAAGGTCAAGGCCGAGCATCAGAGACCGCACGGCAAGATACAGCCGTTGGATATTCCATTATGGAAATGGGAGGATATTACAATGGATTTTATCACAAAGCTTCCCAGGACGGCGCATGGAGTAGATTTGATTTGGGTCATCGTGGATCGGTTGACCAAGAGTGCCCATTTTATTCCAATTCAGGAGAGTATCTAGGTCGAAAAGTTGGCCGATATCTACATCAGGGAGATAGTGGTGCGGTATGGGGTGACAGTGTCAATGATATCAGATTGAGATGTGCGGTTCACTTCCAGGTTTTGGAAGAAGTTTCATGATGAGTTGGGCACTCGTCTGCATTTTAGCACCGCCTTTCACCCGCAGACGGATTGTCAGAGCGAGCGGACCATCCAGACGTTGGAGGATATGTTGCGGGCATGCGTGCTAGACTTCGGTGGTAGTTGGGATACCTATCTTCCCTTGGCTGAGTTCTCGTACAAAAAAAGCTACCACGCGAGTATTGACCGTCCCCCATTCGAGATGTTGTACGGACGGAGGTGCAGGACCCCAATATGTTGGGGTGAAGTTGGCCAGAGGGTCATGGGGAGCACCGAGGTGGTGCTCAAGACGACCGAGAAAATCCAGTAGATTCGAAGCAGGCTTCAAACTACGCAGAGTCGGCAAAAAAGTTACGCCGACAAGCGTCGATCAGACCTGGAGTTCCAGGTCGGGGATATGGTTCTCCTGAAAGTGTCTCCTTGGAAAGGCGTCATTCGATTCAGGAAGCGGGGCAAGTTGGGCCCGAGATTCATTGGTCCGTTCAGGGATGTAGCCTGGGTGGGCAAGGTGGCATATAGGCTGGATCTGCCAGCCGAGCTCAGTCAGATCCACAACACCTTCCATGTCTCCCAGCTACGGAAGTGCCTAGGGGATGATTCAGCGGTGGTACCGCTAGAGGATATACAGGTTGACGACAGCCTGAATTACATTGAGCGCCCAGTCACAATCCTCGACCGGAAGTCGAAGGATCTGAGGAACAAGAGGGTGGAATTAGTAAAGGTGCAATGGTGTAGGTGTTAAGTTGTAAAAGTCGAATAGTGTCTTGTAATGATTCGCATTTTATATGTATTTTACTAAGTCAATGTTAAATGCGAAGTGCAGCATGCGAAGTTTCAATGTATTAGACTTAGTATACTTTTTGTAAGTTCACTATAAATAGGGACGTAGGCTTGAAGTAGAGAAAGAGATTAAAAACACAAAAACTCTCTTCGGCTTATTCTGTAATCAGTCTTAATAAAACGAGATCTGATTATTATTTACTTCGTGTGTTCTTTAACATTCATCATTCAAATCTATTGTTTCACATCTTAATTCTCGATAACAATTCTCAACAATTGGTATCAGAGCAGGATTCAAACTGCTTAGATCTGATTTTCGTATAAGAATCAATTGCTTTTTGAGTTATAAATTTTACTCAAAATTTTCCGCGCAATTTTGGTTTTGAAAATCACTTTTGATCTTCAGATTTGAATTGATTCTGCACTTGAATTGTTAAATCGAGTATTCGATTAGCGATTTGTGATCAATTCACTTGATCGATTTCTGAAATTCATCAAATTCTCAAGTTTTCTGAAATTTTTGTTTATTCATCAATGGCGAACTTCAATATGAACACGATGACTTCTTTCTCCCATTTGCTTGGTTCTTCAACCAAAATTCCGATGTTGATTCCAGAATACTATGATCAGTGGGCTGATAGAATGGAAGATTACTTAAATGGAATTGATGAAGAACTTTGGAATTGTATCGATGGAACAGTTCAAGCTCCTGCAAATGTTCAACAAATTGGTTCATCCACTGGATCTCCTGATGTTGAAGATCAACGAAAACGTCTGAAGGATAACGAAAAGAGATGCATGAGGGAACTAAGAGGTGCTCTTCCTCCTGTGGTTTATAATTACATTCGTAGTTGTAAAACAGCAAAAGACATCTGGAATACTCTAAAAGAGAAGTATCAAGGTAGCGAAAAGACGAAGATCAATTCTGTGAAGCAATGTTGATTGAACTGAAGGAATTCAGACAGAAGGATGCAGAAACTCTCGAAAGTTACTATGATCGTCTGAATGAGCTTGTGTTTCGCTGCAACAGGTACGGTATCACTAGATCTATCATGGAATTCAATTTAACTTTCATAATGGGACTTCGCAAGGAGTGGCGAAGTGTGATCATGATGATTAAGAATCAACAAAGTTTTGATTCAACCAAATTGAATGGTCTCTACAATCAACTGAAAACACATGAATCTGAGGTCTCAGAAATGTATGAAGAATCAAAACTCGTTATTGGTGGTCCTTTGGCTCTAGTTTCAAAGGTATCTGAAAATGATGAAAAAGATGGATCAGATGATGAAGGATTTTTGATGAATTCCGATGATGAAGCTGTGGCATTATATTCAAACAACAGAGTTAAAAAGTTTTTCAAAAAGCCTTTTAATCCAAAAGGGAAGATGAATGATGCGAAGAATGTTACCACAAGAACTGGAGGGGATGAGAGGAAGAAGATGGAGAAAATAGAGGAAAAACCGAAAAATGCGAATGAAGAGAAAAAGTTGAAAGGTGATTCAGGAATCTATTGTCATTATTGTAATGGTGCGAACCACTTTGCAGCTGACTGCATGTTGCGAAAGAGAGAAGAGAAGAAAGAAAAAGTCAAAGATGAGGCATACTATTCTGAGAAGATTGAAGAGTTACGTGCAAAGACCAAAGGAGTGTCATTGGTTGCGAAAGGAGAAACTACTGAAGAAGATAGTGGAACTTATCAGATCTGGTCTTCAGGATCTGATGATGAAGAAATGAGGCATCCCACACATGGAGCAATGTTCGCAAGCTTTGAGGAACGCGAAGAGAAAATTTCAGGGAAATGCTTTGTGTCAAAATCCACTGAAAATCACCCATGACAACCAAGGTACGTACAATTCTTGAATCTTTTAATATTCCTTTATCTGCTTATGATGCTGAAATTGTTTCATTTGATGATACTGTGGCTTATTTTGATTCTGTTATTGTGTCTGCTAGTAATGAAGCTAAGAAATTAAATGTGCAACTTAGTGAGACACGAAGAGAGTTAGAAATAAAGAAGAGCAAAGTTGAAAAATTAGAATTGCAAGTCAAAAATATAGACTATGATAAGAATAATCTTACTAATGATGTTAGGTTATTATTAGCACAGAGAAACATCTATTGTAATTCGGCAAAACGCTTGTATGCAAAATTAACAGGTTTACATCACTCTTCTGATATTAGCAAAGAACAACATAGAAAACTTTTACCTTTTCTTGAGTATGAACGTGAAAAAGTTGATGTTGTTTCTTATGATTGCGAAAGCACAATTGCTCAATTTGACAAAATACATGATGATAGATATGCATATGGTATTGTCAAAATTGATGAATTTCTGAATGTTGATGAATTGGTTAACATTGTCAATGAAAGTTTGACAAAGAGTGAACAAGTGAAAATCATAAAGAAAACTGAAAATTCAAAGCTTGTCTCACAATTGAATTATGCTGATATTGATGAAAATTTTGATAATGTGAGTGAAATCAGTGAGATAGAAGAGGAAGAAGAGGTTGATTGTTCTCAATTGTCAATCATTAATATCACATCTAAGATCAAAGGTAAAGAAATAATAGTTGATTCAATAGTAGAAGATGAAATTAATAAATCTTCAACTTCGCAACATTGTATGTTTTCGCAACATTGTATGTTTGATAATGTGGAAGTTGAAAGTTGGAAATCTGATGACACAGATGTAAATAAAGAAGAAACGAAAGTTTCAACTGAAACACCTCAAAGGGTTGTTGTTGATCAAGTGTTTGAAGATACAAAAGAATTTGATAAAATTTTAAATGATAAAGGCGCACATTATTTGGAAACCAACACTGTGGTATATCCAAATTTTGTATGTACTGATAACAAAATTTTCCCAAATCAAATTTTTGTCACTACTGGAAATGCTGAGAAAGTTCATCCTGATGTTAATAAAATGATTGAAAAAGATAATCAAAAGTCCACAACTGAAGGTTTTTTCGCAAATCAAAGCACAGAAGAAAACAATTTAACCAAAAATCCTTATGTGTTTCAAAAACAAAAATCAAAACAAAAATGGGTGGTTAAAGGTGAAAACTCAAACAAAGTTTTTGAAAAAGATGAAAAATCAAAAGTTGAAGTGAAAATAAATTCTCATGGATTCAAATTGATGGTTGGAAATTTTTCAACAGAAAATAATGTTTCAAAAAGAAAAGCAAGAAAAGGAATATTCTGGCAAGTTGTGTCTAATGAAAAATCAAAAGATGAAAAAGAGCAAATTTCAAAAACATCATCAAGTTTTCATAAACAAATCAACTCTGTTGACAAGGTTCCATATGTTCGCAAATATGACAACAAACGAAAATTTGAGAATTCACAAAAATTTGCAAATAATCAAAAGTTTCACAATGTTGACAAATTCACGAATACTTCATCAAGTTTGAAGAACTCAACTCAAATCAAAAAGAAATTTTCACCAAAACAACCAAATTTTCCAAATCCTTCAATGTCAAAACCAAACAAAGTTTCATATACAAAAGGAAAATCTGATGTTAGAATGTTCAATCATTGGTTTGAAGGAAAAGGACAGAAATATCAAAATGGAAAATTTTCAGAAGAACAAATCAAAAGTGCATTTGAGAAGTATACAAACAATTCTTCAATTGAGAGTACATCATCTAATAATTCGCAAGTTCCAGTTCAAAAATGGAAACCAGTTATCAAAAATGCGAATGTTGTGAAGGATAAGATTACAATTAATGGAAATCCAAAGTTATTGAATGATTATCTTTCAAAATCTAGAACTGATGGTGTTGATATTATTGATTCAGTTACAAACAAAGTGAAAACATGGTTCTTAAATTCCAAAAATTTGTTTCATTCTACTAATGATGGACCCAAAAAGTCTTGGGTTCCTAAATTTTTTCAATAAATGCAAGTGATATGTGACGAGCAATATGACATGAAATGGTACATTGATAGTGGTTGCTCTCGTCACATGACTGGAAGGAAAGAAAATTTGCGAGATTACAGAAGCTTGGAAAATGCTGGAGTTGTCAAATTTGGAAATAATCACAAGTGTCAAGTGAAAGGATATGGGAAAGTCACAAATGGAAACTTCACAGTCAACAGAGTGGCATATGTTGAAGGACTTCAACATAATTTGATAAGTGTATCACAACTTGTTGTGGGTACTGGAAATCAAGTTGTATTTAATGAAGAACGTAGTATTATTTCAAATGTCAAGACGAATGAAATACTCCTCAAATCCAAAAGATATGGTGATATGTTTACACTGGACATCAAACCGATTGTGGGAAAACCAGCTGTGTGTTTACTATCAAAAGCATCAAACGATCTTAGTTGGCTTTGGCATAGAAGATTGTCACATTTGAACTTTCGAAATATAAATAAACTTGTAACTGAAGATTTAGTTCGTGGATTGCCAATACTGAAATTTGATAATGATACTTTGTGTGCAGCTTGCGAACAAGGAAAACAACATCGAAAGGGTCATCCGATTGTGATAGATTCAAAAATAGTAGAGCCATTAGAACTTCTTCACATTGATCTATGTGGACCATCAACTGTTGCAACAATAAACAAAAAGCGGTACATTTTAGTTGTTGTAGATGATTTCTCTAGATTCACGTGGGTGTTTTTTCTCAGGTTGAAATCTGAAGTTGCTCAGACGATGATTGATTTTATCAAAAAGATTGAAGTTAGTCTGAAGAAGAATGTGCGAAAAATTAAAAGTGATAATGGTTCTGAGTTTAAAAATCATACTCTTGACAGTTTTCTCACAAAAAAAGGCATTTCGCATAATTTCTCATCACCATATACACCACAACAAAATGGTGTAGTTGAAAGAAGAAATCGATCTCTATGCGAAGCTGCCAGAACAATGTTGACATATGCGAATCTACCTCAATATCTTTGAGCAGAAGTTGTGTCCACAGCATGTTTTACTCAAAATCGATCATTTATTCATCGAAGATTTAATGTTACTCCATATGAAATAATCAATAATCGGAAACCTAATGTAAAATTCTTTCATGTTTTTGGTTGTAGGTGCTTTATCATGAATCTAAAAGATAATTTGTCCAAGTTTCAAGCTAAAGCTGATGAAGGCATCTTTTTAGGATATTCACAGAATTCAGTTGCATACAGAGTACTAAACAAACGAACAAGAAAAATTGAAGAAACGTTCAATTTAACATTTGATGATTACTATCTTAAACAGATTGATAGTAAATTTGAGAATAAATCAATACTTGTAGATTCACATAATCCAATTGATAATTCTAAAATCAATGATTTTGATTATGACTTGATTTTTGGGATTCCTGACAGGGCCATTGATGCAGAAAGTAATGCTCCTGATAATCAAACATCAGAATCTTCAAAACATACTGATGAATCAACGATAACTTATGAAAGCACATCAGATATTCACAAGGAACAAGAACATCAAGTTAAGGGGGAGCATTTACAAAATCGACAAGAATATCAAGATAAAGATCATGTTGAGGGGGAGCATGATGAAACAGAGACAATTAATCTTGATAATAATGACGAATTTCATGAAGTTAATGATAATTTTTCTATTGCAGGATCTGACAATGAAGATATGTTTGAAGATGCACCATTAGAATTTGATCCAAATTTTCCACCACTCGAGAAATGGACAAGAAATCATCCAAAAGAACAGGTAATTGGAAATCTACAAGAAGGTGTGTTGACTAGAGCTCAATTTCGTGCGAAAAATGAGATACTGAATGCAAACCAAGAACTTTGCATGTTTTATGTTTTTATTTCGAAAATAGAGCCAAAAACTGTCAAGAATGCTATGGAACACTCAGATTGGGTTGTTGCTATGCAATCTGAATTGACAGAATTTGAACGAAACAAGGTTTGGAGATTAGTTTCTAAACCCTCTGATGTTTCAATTGTTGGATTAAAATGGATTTTCAAAAACAAAACCGACAAAGATGGCAACATTATTTGAAATAAAGCAAGATTAGTGGTAAAAGGTTATTCGCAACAAGAAGGCATTGACTATGAAGAAACATTTGCACCTGTTGCAAGACTTGAAGCAGTTCGCATATTTTTAGCCTATGCAGCTCACAAAGACTTTGATGTTTATCAAATGGATGTTAAATGTGCATTCTTAAATGGAAAGCTCGAAGAAACAGTGTATGTTGAACAACCACCAGGGTTTGTAAACAATGAGTATCCTGATCATGTGTATGTCCTTGACAAAGCTGTATATGGATTAAAACAAGCACCAAGGGCCTGGTACGCAACACTTACAAATTTCTTGAAACAATCTAAATTTAAACAAGGATCAGTTAACCCCATATTATTTCGCAAGAAAGTTGGGTGTCATCTAATGCTTGTTCAAATTTATGTTGATGATATTATCTTTGGTTCAACTGATCCAACATTGTCAATTGAATTTGAAAATTTAATGAAAAGTCAGTTTAAAATGAGCATGATGGGAAAAATTAATAATTTTCTTGGTTTAAATATAAGGCAGAACAAAGAAGGAATCTTAATCAATCAAGAAAAATATACGAAGAACTTGCTTGAAAAGTTTGGAATGATCAATAGCACAAAGCTCAGAGTACCTATGGCAGTAGGAACAAGACTAACTCCTTCGTTAGATGCTCCTGCTGTTGATCTAACACTGTATCGTAGCATGATAGGGTCTTTATTGTACTTAACTGCAAGTAGACCTGATATTATGTTTTTAGTTTGTTGTTGTGCTAGATTTCAAGCTAATCCAAGAGAGCCTCATTTGATTGCAGTCAAAAATATTTTTCGATATCTCAAGGGAACTGTTTCTTTAGGACTATGGTATCCTGCGAAAACAGGATTCTTCATTCAAGCTTTTTCAGACTCAGATCTAGGAGGATGTACTTTGGATAGAAAAAGTACAACTGGTGGATGTTAACTTTTGGATGGAAAGTTAGTGAGTTGGCAATCAAAGAAACAAACTTGTGTAGCTATATCAACCGCTGAGGCAGAATACATATCTGCAGCTGCTTGTACTTCGCAAATTATCTGGATTCAGAGTCAACTTCGTGATTATGTAATAAACATGAAAAAGATTCCTTTGTATTGTGATTCGCAAAGTGCAATTCGCATTTGTCACAATCCAGTACAACATTCAAAGACAAAACACATTGCTCTTAGATATCATTTTATTAAAGATCATGTGGAAGATGGGAATATTGAAATTCATTTTGTCAAAACAACTGAACAACTTGCTGATATTTTTACAAAACCTCTTGATGAAAAATCCTTTGTTCGAATTCTAGCAGGTTTGGGGATGATTAATGCGAATTCAATTTTGTCAACACAAGAGTAAAAGCTTTGTTCAACAGCTCAGAGTCGAAATCATTCAGAGGATACTGTTCATTCAGAACGCTTCGCATGACTTCGCAACCACAGTTTTTCGCATCTGATTCCAAAATTCTATGAATTTGATACAGGAATACAATGCGAAGAGGTCATACATTTATGTTTCTATGGGAAGGTATTAATTTTTTTTTAACTAGTTAGGATGTCCCTAGAAGCATGCTGCTGTATGTAGACCTCAAGCCTCGAATGATTCTATGTGTGGAAAATGAAAGCCTTGATGAAATTATCACATGAACATTTCTACCCAACAAGGCTTGTATTCGCATAAATCAACAAGAGCTACCTTACTCTTCTCAAATGCGTTAAGAGTTTTCTGTTTTGTCCACATAATAACAGAGGTACAATTCGATTCTTAAACAATCTTTTTAAACCAAAATGTTCTTCAAATTCAAAAAATTTTTGAAAACGATTTGTCCTTGAGGTCTTTGGTAAAACCAATCAAAACCTAGACAAATCAAAACTCTGTGTTTAAGATCTAACATCATGAGACCGTGATGGAAGTGAAACCCAAAAATCATACAACTTTAAGGAATTGACGGGGAACTTTGTTCCAGATTTTTACGAAACCTTTGTTTCAGTATCAAAAAATTTCGAAACTTCAAATCATATTCAATTCGCATGCGTGGTCTTGATCAAATATTTACAACCAAGAATATTTGTTACCCAACAAGATCCAAAACAAATTTTTTCTTGAATATGATTTCAGTGTAAGTTTCATTCGCAAATTCTTGTCATGATAAATAATTTCACAAGCCAACTTGTCACTGACTACACTGGTCAAACAAGTAATTCCATTTACAATTTCTCACCTTATGTTAAGGCTGATATGTAATGAAATTTTAAACCAACCCAAAATGACTTTTAAAAGAAGCCCTTCGAAACTTCTTTACAAGTATTCGATTGTATTTCACGGGAACCTACACAAGCTGTTGATTATCTCTCTTGATAATTAACGAAGCAACATTTGCCTGGGGTTTTACTGCATTCATGTCAAATTAAATTTTTGACATCACTACATTCCAAAAATTTCTTGATTCTTATCTTATTTCATTAGCACAATGCACACACGAAATCCTTGAGGCTCTAAGTAAAACCAACTCAGGCTGATGATTTCGCAAGACTGGCAAATGACTTTGCTTTAAATCCCAAAAGTAAAAGAGCCTTGCTTCCATGCGAAGGGTTTTATCGGTTCGCATTCTATAACGGTTACTTGACAGGCTGTCTACTAAAAATGGTTGGTATTCTATCCGGTTTTCGAGGAGATGTGACAGTTACTTTTTACAGCAAAGTACTCTTTTACAGTGATGATCCGAGATTCAAGGTGCCACATCGGATTACATTAAATGCATCCCACTTTAATTTCAAATCAAAGCTTGAGTAACCTATAAAAGGGGCATGAAGAACACTGTGTACGGTTACGCAAACAAGAATTCTCACAAACCTTCAAAGCTTTCATCTTGATTCTATACTTCAAATTTCTTTCAAACCCTACAATGGCGGTCACAAACTCAAACACTGATGAGGTCCTTTCTCAATCCCTAATGAAGATTCAGAGCACAAACTATCAGGTTGATCCCAAAGTATCCGCTTACCCAGAAGAATTGAAGATGCTCATTGTGGCTTTGAAACGATCACCGTTGTCAACTGCCATGTTCCGATCTTTCCCAGTTCCGATGATCTGGTTATCCCGTGCTGCATCCACGGCTTCCTACAATCACACGGCGGATGTGATTACTTTCAGCCTTGTTAACAACAAGAGGGTGAAACTGTCCAAGAACTTGTTCGTGGAGTTCTTGGAGATTCCCAACAACCCACCTTTTGTGAAACCGGTCAACTCTCAGATTATCTACATGTTTAATGAGATGGGCCATCAACCGGAGTTGGAGAAGATCAGTGATTTCCGGAAGTCGGGATTACCCTGTATTTGGAATTTTCTATTTGGAATTTTCCTCAGGTGTCTTACAGGAAGATCTGTTGGTCTAGACAGAGGAAGAGTCGAAGTGTATGCCATGGTAATGGGTATATACTATGACATCAATGTTGATTATGCAACTCAACTGTGGAAGGAATTCGTCAAAAGTCTTGAAAACACGAATTCGGAGAAGGGGATATCATGTGCTAGGTACTGGAGTCTGATCTTGGAGAAAATCTACGAAAAAGAAGCAATTCCAGTCGAAGCCGATGTCGAAGTGGCTGGGTTTTCACTTTACCAATTTCCAAAAGTCGTAGAAGATGATGAAGCCATATTCACCAGGGTAGCTCGCATTCCGGATGCGATGCTTCGCAAAGTGTCTCCTACTCACAAAGTGTTGGTGAGGTATTTGCGAAACATTGACACGGCTGATCAGTCGGGTGTCTTACCTGATGTTGCTTCTCCATCAAAGAAGAAGAAGGGGAGCAAGAAACCTGCGAAGGGTTCACCTTCACCAACTGTTCAAAAAGAAGAGCTGAAGAAAGCTGTTTTACCCTCCAAATCTGGAGTGTTAAAACAAATTCGCAAGGCAGAGGTGAGTAGTAATGGCGTTACTATTCGCAACATTCCTGCACCAGTTTCTCCTGGGCAGAAAAGACAAAGGGCGGAAGATGTTGCGAAGAATATGAAACGCACACTGGGAAAGAAGAGGAAGATGGTGATTCACAATGAATCATCAGATGACGAAGTTGTCCCTGAAACTCCACCTATTTCTCTACCTATCCCGAGTTCTACAACCACTCTACCCATCACCACCACTACATCCATATTCGACCATGCCCTTCAGAACCCATTCACCACTCTTTTCCCATCTCAATCACCTGAAAATCCTATACCTTCGCAACAAATGTCGGATCCAGAAGTCGAAGGAGGTGCTTTTGGTGGTATTCTTGATGACATTTCTTTTGATTCTGATGAAGAAGAAATTCCTGATCATATGCTGATGACAGGAAAGCAATTCAAAATTCTTAATCAAAAATTGAAGACCATTATTCAATCACAAGCAGATTCAGGGAGAATGTCTTCGATTTCAGCAATGGAGGTAGATATAATGATAAAAGGGGCTGAGAAACGCATTTTGGAGAAAGTTGATCAGTCTGACAAAAATAACGAACTCCGAGTGCAAGCTCAAGGGAATAATTTCACAACTTCCCTTAAAGATCTTAAAGCTGCAAACAAAGAAAGACATCTTCTCTTTATCCAAGATGTAAAGAAAGTTCGTGAAGACGTCAACTTCAAAATTCAAGAGTTGAAGTCTGACATTGCGAAGGATCTGCAAGCAGTAAATACACGACAGGAAGATCTTCACAAGCAAGTTGTGGAAATCTCGTCTCAACTACACAAACTCAACAACATTCCTGTTGCTGATGATCAAAAGGCTGCTACCATGGAGAATTTTGATATCCTGATCAAATTGGTCACGGAGCTCAAATCTGCAGTTTCGCAGTCTTCTACTTCGCAAATCCTTACTCCAGAATTCTTGTCTCTAAAGATTAACACTTTAGAACAAGCCATTAAGAAGGCTCTAGCTCCGATATCGAACTTTAGTTCTTTACTTCCGACGGGTGCTCCACCTGTTTT
The DNA here is from genome assembly GCF_051521515.1 of Lactuca serriola. Taxonomy (NCBI): domain Eukaryota; kingdom Viridiplantae; phylum Streptophyta; class Magnoliopsida; order Asterales; family Asteraceae; genus Lactuca; species Lactuca serriola. The sequence goes on from NC_136408.1 coordinate 24,100,181, forward strand.
CACAGGGGCGCAAGGGGGAGAGAAGAGTCGAAGTAAAGAAGTTGATGCGAAATCAGTGGGGAAAGTCATTTCGACTCAACTGGTTGCAACTCTTCCAATCCCTACCAAACCGATTTCTTCAACAACAATAACCACAAAAACAATTTCTAAGGGAATTGTTATTGGAGGAAACGAAGGAGGTTCGAGTTCTCAACCTCAGAAGGATGTATCAGGGAAGGGAAAGGGTATCCTTTATGAAAAATCGAAAGAGGAGATAAAAGCTGATGCCGAAGCTGAACTAGAAAGGATGAGACAGGTCCAAAGCATAATGCAACAACGTGCAGGTGATCCTCACTCAATAAACAAAGGCGATCCTGCGAAGCTTTACTCTTACGAAACGATAGAGTCTAAAGTAGTAGCAAGGGAGATGTACGAGTTCGAGAAGAAGCCAAAACGAAGTTACGATATTGCGAACTCAGATCACTGTCAGCTGGACTTCCCTATCAACGAAATGATGTTCATCACAGCACAGTACAAGATCAGTGAGAAATTTGATAATCCAGATGACTACACTCACATGAAAATCAGATTTCATGTTGTTCTTGCGAAGAATCCTGACGAAGTCTGGTCCCTGATGAAGATCAAGAAGGTGCTCACGATAAAGAAAGATGTTCTGTTCGAAGACATGCTTTAGAACTTTCGATATTATGTCATCAGGGCAGACAACAAACAATATGACTTCACTATTGCTGACTTCCCACTGATGAACTGCAATGATCTTATTCAAGTAGCTTTGATTCTGAAGCACATGGAAGAGAACAAACTTAAAGGCTCAGATACTGATGTTTTTAAAGTCGGGTTCGCACATGTGAAGACTTACATCGACAACTACTTCGATTGTCTTGCACTGACTGATGAGGAGTTGGCGAATGTGCTTGGAAGAGAAGTGAAGGTTCCATGGGAAGATACTTTGACACAATCAGCATTGTCGAAGTATGTTGTGGGTGAGATTTGCCTTAAACCATTTGGCATGGTGTTTTCGGGAAGAGACACTAAGGGCAAACCGAAGAAGTTCTTGTTCAAAGCTTCAGAAATCGAAAGATACAATTCTTCGCAATATACGCACTTCATTGTACGTATGAATAATTGCAAGAAAAACAACGAAGGTGACAAGAAGGACTTGAAGAAGGTGATCTCCTGGTATGGAGAAGTGCGAAGAACGATTCACTCTGCAATTCAAATGCTTTTAGGTTGAATTGTATCGACTGTTTACAAAGGGGGAGAATGTAGGTGTTAAGTTGTAAAAGTCGAATAGTGTCTTGTAATGATTCGCATTTTGTATGTATTTTACTAAGTCAATGTTAAATGCGAAGTGCAGCATGCGAAGTTTCAATGTATTAGACTTAGTATACTTTTTGTAAGTTCCCTATAAATAGGGACGTAAGCTTGAAGTACAGAAAGAGATTAAAAACACAAAAACTCTCTTCAGCTTATTCTGTAATCAGTCTTAATAAAACGAGATCTGATTATTATTTACTTGGTGTGTTCTTTAACATTCATCATTCAAATCTATTGTTTCACATCTTAATTCTCGATAACAATTCTCAACAAATGGCAGCACCGAAAGGGCTCAGAATGGACTTGGGAGCCGGTGGAAGAAATGATGGAGCATTACCCTGAGCTGTTTCAGGATCGAGCAGCAGACATCGAGGACGAAGTCTAAAATAAGTGGGGGAGATTTGTATCACTTGGTTCCTGGTACATAAAACTTTATCTAAGTATTTTGCATTTTGGCCTTAGACTCGGTGAGTTGTAGGCCCGACTCGCCAAGTAGAGACGGGTTTGGGAGCACGTTTAAGTTGGCGACTCGGCGAGTCCGCATTCTGGACTCGGCGAGTCCCCACTGTCTGATGAAACCCTAAATTTCAAGGGTTTTCACCCTATTTAAACCCTCTTATCTGCCCCCCAAGCTCGCCCCTTTCACCCTCAGGGCTCTCTACTTCATTCAAGCCTTGTTCCTTGTGAGATTGAAGCATTTTGGTGTGTTTTCTTGGAGATTTGGAGAGGGAAGGAGAGTAGATCAAGAAGAGAAGAAGTATGCCAGGCATCCTTGTGTTATCTCAGTGATTTCCTTGAGGTATAACTCAGTTTCCCTCTATTTTCATGCTTATTGTCCCATGTAGCTCCATGAAGGTCTTTCTTCAGCCTTTCCCCAAGCTTGTTTGTGTTTTAGGTGTAGCACCTAGTTCCTGGTACGTAAAATCTATCTAAGTATTTTCACTTTTAGCCTTGGACTCGGTGAGTTGTAGGCCCGACTCGCCGAGTGGAGACGGGTTTGGGAGCACGTTTAAGTTGGCGACTCGGCAAGTCCACATTCTGGACTCGACGAGTTCCAGCTGTCTGATGAAACCCTAAATTTCAAGGGTTTGCACCCTATTTAAACCCTCATATCCGCCCCCAAGCTCGCCCCCTTCACGCTCAAAGCTCTCTACTTCGTTCAAGCCTTGTTCCTTGTGATATTGAAACATTTTGGTGTGTTTTCTTGAAGATTTGGAGGGGGAAGGAGAGTAGATAAAGAAGAGAAGAAGGAGGCCAGGCATCCTTGTGTTATCTCAGTGATTTCCTTGAGGTATAACTCAGTTTCCCTCTGTTTTCATGCTTATTGTCCCTTGTAGCACCATGAAAGTCCTTCTTGAGCCTTTCCCCAAGCTTGTTTGTGTATTAGGGTTGGTAATAAGTTGTTTAGCCTCTAGATCTAGGCATGATTGAGCTCCAGGAGCTTGGATCTACTCCCTTTATGGAGCCATATTGAATGAAAGCCCTAGATCTACTCTTTTGGTGCATTTTGAGCCCTAAAACCCTCATTGGTGTTTATTTACACGTAAAGTTGGAAACTTTACGTGTTAATCAGGCCCTAGAAACTTAGATCTATGAATGACATGAGCTGGATTCAAGCAAAATTGAGTATATAGTATTTGCATGTGGCAGACTCGGCGAGTCGTTCCTTGGACTCGGCGAGTCGAGTCGCGAGTCCCCGAGTTTTCCCCCTTTTCGTATTGCGGGTTGGAGTAGTGAATCATGGGGTGTGACTCAGTGGGTTGGAAGCCAGACTCACTCATGAAGTAACTCGGCGAGTCAATGCCATGACTCGGCGAGTTCAAGGCAATCTTCTTGCCTCAAGAACAGACTCGGCGAGTTTTTCATACAGCTCGGCGAGTCTCAGCATAGAGTGTTCTTCGGATGAAGATGAACTCGGCGAGTTGTTCATACAACTCGGCGAGTAGGATGAAGGACTATTGGCCTTTAGTTTAGAAGGAGAACTCGTTGAGTCAATGCTTAACTCGACGAGTAGAGACGGGTTTATGTTCGGACAAAGGGATAGGGACTCGGAGAGTTGGCAAGTCAACTCGGCGAGTCGGGCCAACTGGCAGTTGACTTTGACTTTGACTCTTTGGTTGGTTAGGGGTAAATGGTCATTTTACCCTGAGGTCGGTTAGCAGTATTTGACTAAGGGTTTTGTGGGAATTATAGCCGGAGGATTTCCGGAGTGGCAGCAACAGAAGACAGTCAGTTCCCACGCAGATCAGCAGCTACTTTGAGGTGAGTTACCTTCCAGTAGCGGTGGGTCTACGGCCACAATGCCGGCCCACCAGTAGGACTGTATGATAGATGTTTGTCTCTGTAATATTCATCTAGGGTTGCTACTACCTGTGATATGTTATTGTGCTAGTATGATATGATGCTATGTGCTAGTGACAGTAGGGGGAGATAGTCCCCAGTATACCGGTCGATAGGGCCGAAGGCACGGTCATGCCCATCCCATGCTAGATAGATTATGAGATATATGTGTTATGTGGTAGTAGTAGGGGGTGAAATAGTCCCCAGTATCTGGTCGAGAGGACCGAAGGGGAGACCAGCACCCAGATATGCTAGTCAATATCCAGTCGAGAGGATCGAAGGGGAGGCAAGCTCCCAGATATACTGGTCAGTATCCGGTCGATAGGACCGAAGGGGAGGCCAGCTCCCAGATATACTAGACAGTATCCGGTCGAGAGGACCGAAGGGGTAGGTCGGGCACCCAGATATGCCTGACAATATATGTATGTTATGTGATTGTATGGTATGTGGTATGTTGGGGGAACTCACTAAGCTTCGTGCTTACAGTTTTCAGTTTTGGTTTCAGGTACCTCTTCTTCGAAAAGGAAAGAGCTAGCGCGGTAGCGACCCATCACACACATACCCTGTATTCCGCACTATGAGATCTTCCTGGGGATTTGTACTCTGACATTATTATGTTTTATGAAAATGTTTTTCCAGACATGCGATATCTTTATGGAATGTTATGATCGGTGAACGTTTTATTTCGAATGTTTTGCTAAGTATATGTTTTAAAAATGAAATTTTTGGCTTGTATTTTTGGTTTACATTAGGGTTTGTAATAAGTTGTTTAGCCTCTAGATCTAGGCATGATTGAGCTCCAAGAGCTTGGATCTACTGCCTTTATGGAGTCATATTGCATGAAAGCCCTAGATCTACTCTTTTAGTGCATTTTGAGCCCTAAAACCTTCATTGGTGTTTATTTACAAGTAAAGTTGGAAACTTTACGTGTTAACCAAGCCCTAGAAACCCAGATCTATGTATGGCATGAGCTGGATCCAAGCAAAATCGAATATTTAGTGTTAGCATGCGATAGACTCGGCGATTCGTTCTTCGGACTCTGCGAGTCGAGTCGCGAGTCCTCGAGTTTCCCCTTTTTGTGTTTGCAGAGTGGAGTAGTGAGTCATGGGTGTGACTCAGTGAGTCGGAAGCCAGACTCGCCCATGAAGAAACTCAGCGAGTTAATTCCCTGACTCGGTGAGTCCAAGGCAATCTTCTTGCCTCAAGAACGGACTCGGCGAGTTGTTCATACAACTCGGCAAGTCGCAGCATAGCATGTTCTTCGGATGAAGATGAACTCGGCGAGTTGTTCATACAACTCGGCGAGTAGGATGAAGGACTATTGGACCTTGGATTAAAAGGAAAACTCATCGAGTCAATGCCTAACTTGACGAGTAGAGATGGGGTTATGGTCAGACAAAAGGATAGGGACTTGACGAGTTGGCAGGCCAACTCGGCGAGTCGGGTCAACTGGAAGTTGACTTTGACTTTGAATCTTGGCTCGGTCAGGGGTAAATGGTCATTTTACCCTAAGGTCGGTTAGCATTATTTGACTGGGTGTTTTGTGGTGATTTTTAGCCGGAGGACTTCCGGGACAGCAGCAACAGAAGACATTCAATTCCCACGCAAATTAGCAACTACTTTGAGGTGAGTTACCTTCCAGTAGCGGTGGGTCTATGGCCACAATGCTGCCCACCAGTAGGAGTTGTATGTTAGATGATTGTCTTTGTGATATCATCTAGGTTTGCTACTACCTGATATGTTATATGCTGGCATGATATGAATATGTGATAGTAGTGGAGTTCGGTTGTTAGGACCGAAGGGTAGGTCAGACACCCCAGATATGTCTGACAATACGTGATGATATGTTTATATGCTGGCATGATATGTTCTATGTGATAGTGGTAGTAGGAGGGGAATAGTCCCCAAGCCCGGTCGTTAGGACCGAAGGGTAGATCGGACGCCCCATATATGTCTGATAATATGTTATGTTATGATATATGTGATACTAGCAGTAGGGGTGAAATAGTCCCCGAGGATCGTTGTTAGGACCGATGGGTAGTCAGCACCCCAGAATGGCTTGACATGGGTAGTCAGCACCCCAGAACGGCTTGACACGGGTAGGTCGGCACCCCAGAATGGCCGTACCGGGTAGGTCGGGCACCTTAGAATTGCCCGACAGTGTGTATGATATGTGATTGTATGGTATGTGGTAAGATGGGGGAACTCACTAAGCTTCGTGCTTATATTTTTCAGTTTTGGTTTCAGGTACCTCTTCTTCGAAGGGGAAGGAGCCGGCACAGTAGCGGTACATCACACACACGCTTTGTATTCCGCACTATGGGATCCTCCTGGGTTTTTGTACTCTGATAGTATCATGTTTTATGAAATGGTTTCCAGACAAGCAACATCTTTTATGAAATGACATGATCCGTGAATGTTTTATTTCTAATGTTTTGCAAATTGTATGTTTTAAAAATGAAATTTTTGGCTCCTATTTTAGGGATGTTACATTAAGGTACAAAGTTTAAATAAAACTAGAGTTGGATTATTGTGTTACACCGTTTTGTAGTCTTCCTTACTCTGGGAGTATGTGATACATTAAAGATAGCAGGATGGTTGTTTTGGTGTTAGTGATTGGAGCCCATTATCAATGTAAATTCTGATCGTAAAAGAAAAAAAATATAAAATATAAAAAAAAGCATGTTTTATTTTAGTTGTTTGTTTCTCATTTGCATACTATTTTAGTTCACTGTTCATTTTCTTTATCTTTACATGCATGTTTTATGTTTAGCTTTAGTAGTTCATATTATTTAGGTTTTCGTTTTTTTTAGTTTTGGTTAATGTGTGTCTAGGTTGTCTAGTTATTGCCTTTAGCCCTAATTCCGTTTCTAAAGTTATCGTTTCCTTACTTGGGGTAAGTAAGGTCTAAGCTTGGGGAGGTTTGTTAGATGCATTTTATATGCATCTTTTAGCACAATTTCCTACATATTTCATTATAAAAAGTTAACTAATTCCCAATTATTCTTATTTATTTCGTCTTTCATGATTATTTTGAAGAATGTCCGTACTGCTCACGTTTGTTATGACTTTTCAGGGCCATTTGGAGCATATGGATGATTGCGCAAGTTCGGGATGCGTTTGTGGATGCTTAGGAGCTTAATTGGAGTCTAGACCAAGGAAGGATGTCGGGAAATGATCAAGAACTGCTTGGAAGGAGGAACGACGATCAAAAGATCCAAAAAAAGTAACCTGCGATCACACCTTGTCTCCTTACGATCACAGGTTTTCCCTTGCGAGCGCAAGTTGTTTACAAGGTTTTGTCGAGCCAAAAAAATCATCAGTTGAGGAAAAAAAGAAACATACGATCATAGGTTGGGCCCTTGTGATCACAGGTTGGTCAATTTGCGTCGAAATGGAAACGTACTTTGTTAAATAATCTCGTGACACGTTTTTGGGTGATACATGCGATCGCAGGTATGCCCTTTGCGATCGCAGGTTCAGCGTTTTGACAGCTAGACGTATAAATATTGCTTGACATTCATCCAGTAACCCTAATTGGTGATTTAGATGCGGTTTTCAGAGGTTTTCAAGTGAAGAACGCAGATCTAAAGGAGACGATTCGATTCCAATCTGTAGTTTAGTAAGATTTATCATTTAGATTCTATTTCCCCTGCTTGTAATCCGTTTTTAGCCATGTTAGGCTAGAAACTCATATTTCAGTTTCGCACGACGTAACCTTCTCATATGATTTATCATTAGGCATTATGTTTGACTATGATTACTCTTTAGTTTGATCGGTTGTGTGTTAAATTGAATGTTTGATTTTGATTTCAGTTTCTGTTGGCCACTTAAATTGTTTGTGAATCACTCTAGTCATCTAATTGTTTAGATCTGTCATTGTCTAGATTAATTAGTAAAAAGTGACAAGTATTAGATTGATTCTGAGTTTAGGGTTAACTCTAATATGAAATGATCAAACAAGTTTTAACGCCTCCAAGCTTATGAGAGGTATTAAACTTTACTGGGAATTACACTGTGTCTAATGCAACTTTTCTTTATTAGTCAAGAGCTTGTTTGGTTAATTTAGTAAAAACTTAGATTTAATTCAAAGAAATTATTTTGATTAAATGAATTTTTGTAATAACGGTCATTAGAGCTTCTTAATCAACCTCAGTACCAGTTTAAACAAGTGCAAAGTCAAATATTGTGTTGAAGGTTAATGATATGATTATGGGAGTCGCCGCGAAACTGGAATTGCTTTCTTTTAATTGAATTTTCACCGCTTTAAATTTAGTTATTCTTTTTTCATTTTCAATTTCTATTAGTTTAATTTTCAGAAATAACCCCCCCCCCCTTATGTTTATTGCATTCATCAAGAATTAGATCACACCTTACGCAAAGAGGTGTAAACATTAGGACGTGTCCCTGAGGATTCAACCATGCTTACTTGTACTACCTGTTAGTGCAATAAAGCAGTTTATTTACTATTTTTATTTATTTAAATCGTGTACGACAACGTTATTAACAAATTGACGCCGTTGTCGGGGACACGGTAAAACACTAATAGTTTTATGCCAAGATCTTCACGTACAGGTAATCTGATTTTGTAACGCCCGTAGATCCGGGCTAGTCAATTTAGAGATAATAAGGGGTCAAAAACGACTTTTCGACAAAAGATTATTTAGAAAAAATAATCTTAACCAAGTTGTAGTATATGTTACAAGGTTTCCGTACATATAAAGAACGCCGAAATCCGAGTTATAACGAAGAAGTAATGGTCCATCGAAGTTTTACGGCAAAACCGGCACGACACCGGGAGACGTAAATAGTGAATTTACGATAGAGGACTTTTTAGCCTTAGTGATCTAAACAAAAGTTGTAGTATACGTTAAACCAAGAACATAAAAAAAAAAGAACATCCAAATCTGACTTCGTATGGGGAAGTTATGATTTTTCTAAGATTCGGCTTAGCAGTGCACGACCCGAAACTCGAATTTTAGTTCGAGCGGTTTTTGGCTTACGCGACCTAAATGAGAGCTGAATATCTCATTAATAGGAACTCCTCCTACTGTTAAATTTAAGATCAGTCGAGAACTAGCCGACGGAGTCTAAATGAAAGTTGTAGATCTTGTTTTAACCTACGTGTGGATATAAAGAACGTCGAAAATAGAGTTCGTATGCAAAAGTTATGAATTTTTGAAAATCGGCTGATTTCTACCCTGTGTGCGATGCCACGTGTCAGCACCAGGCTTTGCCTTGGTGCCCAAGTAGGCTCACGACGTGAGCATCAAGAAAATCACGACGTGAGTGAACCTCCAGCCTCCTATAAATAGATACGCCCCCCTCCATTCATTCTCACACCTCCCTTCACTTCCCTCTCTATAAAACTTCTCTCTAGCCCCGAAACACCCCGCCCCCCCCCCCCCCGAAACCCCCCGAAAAGCCTAGGGAACCTCCCTAGCACGAGGCGGAAGCCCCGGAGTGCCCGACGGCTCCAAGAAGAAGAGCCTTTCGGCTTGGGAACGCTGCTCCAGCGAAGCCCGGTTTTGCGAAAAACCCGTTGTAAGTGAGTTATGCCTACCCTATCTTTAGTATAGCTTATGTTTTAATATAATAACGTTATTAGGAACTTATAATGAGTATTTGGGCTATTATTATGAGTTATATTGAGTGTTATTTAACGCTTATATAATAATAATAATAGTCATACTATTAATTTGTCGTGGTTATCGTTAGACTAAACCCTAGTGGTATTGATACTAGGTTTTATCGAAGGAAATTGTTTTGAGAGTATCGAAGCGTTGTCCGAGTGCTGAGTCACCACCTTTCAGGTGAGTGCATGGTCCCTTTCATCTTACACATAGATATGAAGTATTTTACATAAATTACGTGCTATGTGTGCATATTATCTGAATACTTGTTGTCTATGTTGGATGAATGATTTCATACATGTTTTAAATTATTTAAACTGTATACATATTTTATATCTACAAAATGTGTTGGGTAAAACATGGGTAGATGAAATAGTTTCTGTGTGACAAAAATAAAATGAGAAAGAGGTGATATAGACCATGAGGTGAGGGTGAGAGGTGAACCATGAGAGAAGCCTTTTACCCAAGTGATGGCCCCGTAAACCAGCAGAGTATGGATAACAACCACAAACTATTCTAGACAGTCCAGTGGACACTAGCAGGATCGCAACCTGTAGGTGTTTTGAACTGTGTATTCACCAGGTGTACTCTAAAAACCCATCGACATGTATTGTGAGTGGATTCTCGGAAACGATACCGTCGATAAACGAGATAAAACCCATTGACCTGTATTGCGAGAGGAGTCTCGGAAACGATATTGTCAATAAACGAGATAAACCTTGGGAACTATGGATTTAGTGCCCGTTGAGTAAACCTTGGCAACGATGGATTTCGTGCCTATTCCTTAGGATAACCCTTAGGAATAAATAAATGAGGAATAACTGAATTCTTAGAGTAGAATAAAGAAGATAATGGGGATGGGTAGTCGGGTTGATTGTTTAAATGTTTAAACATAATAATTATATTATTGTGGGTTGAAAACCCTATGTACTCACCAGGTTTCCCAACTTGACCCACTTAGTTTATTTATATCACATGTGTTGATATGAAGTCACATTACACTGAGAGATTTAAAAGAGATGTAGATCACTAGTGTAAATAAATGTAAGTTCTGTTTATGCTTATGTTTCTGTATTGACGATGACAACCCAAACGTTTTAAAATGAATAAAATACGTTTCTTCGAAAATGTTTTGATAACGTATTTATCGTATTTTTTTGGGAACAAATTCCGCAACATTTTTATGAAAAGAAGTACTCTGATTTTTATAAAGCATAAACAAAATCGGTCTTTTCTGGCCGTGAAAATGGAGATGTCACAGTTGGTATCAAAGCATTAGTTTAAGCGAACTAGGAATATGGATTTATTTCTAGACTTAATCTTAGAATGCTAAGAAATGATTGTGAGGAATGTGTCTAATAGATTTAGGTAATACACTTTAATAGACACGAGCACTAGTTTATTTTAGGAATGATGCCTAACATGCTTTTAATTGCTAAATGATTTATGATATGCATTATATGATCGATTCTATGGTCTATTGCCCACCGGATCTGGAAACTTTATGTGTTCAGGTTTCTAAACGTTTAATTACGGTATAAGAACTGGCATGTAACTTTTCGGAGTATTAGGGAGATTTATACGTCTATCATAAATAAAAGTTTCTTATCTTAAATTCTCGCCTCGGTACATCGAACGTCTGATTTTGTGCATAGATCAACATGGTGAGCACTAGAAGCGAATTTGGAAGTGGTAACCCACAGCCCGAACCACCAGTGATTGAGCATGTGCCAGAGGTAGCAATTGTACCTAGGCCAATCACGATGGTCGGAGTACAAGCAATGGTGCGGATAATGCTAGATCAACAGATGGAAGAAACAAGGCGTTTACTTCAACAAAGTAAGGACGAACTTACTGTGTCAGTACGCCAGACACCCACTCTTGAGGCGACCATCTGGGTTGCTAAGTCTGTTGATGAAGTGATCAATGGTAGTATCGCCAGCAAGGTTGATGTTGGCAAGAAGAGGAAATTTGAGGGGTCTTCAAGGTCTGACAAGAACAACATGTCCTCGAAGTCTGGAGGAGTAGGTGACGCAAAATGGTGTGACAAGTATGGAAGGAAACACAACGGTAGATGCCCTAAGGAAGTAACCTGCTTCAAATGCGGGAAGACTGGTCACTATGCCCACGAATGCCCAACCGAGGAAGAAGTTTTCTTTAAGTGTAGTAAAGAGGGACACTTCAAGCAAGAATGTCCAATTAGAGCAACAAAGCCAAGTGTACCGCCGAAGCACCAAGGGATGTACTACGAAAAAGTAACTTGTTTTAAGTGTGGAAAGCATGGGCATTACGCCAATGAGTGTACATTCAACACCAGTATGTGTTACGAATGTAATGAGGAAGGGAACCTCAAGCAAGACTGCCCAAAAAGAAAAGGGGTTACAAAGCCAAAGGCACCACTGAAGAACTATGGTAGATGCTACGAAGAAGTGACTTGTTTTAAGTGTGGGAATAACGAGCATTACGCCAATATCTGTACATTCAGCAAGAGGTTTTGTTACGGATGCAGGAACAAGGGACATATATCAAAGGATTGCCCAAAGAAAAGTGAAGCAGCAAGAGCGAATGCACCTCCAAAGCCAAGAAGCATCCCTAACGAAGCAGCTGACAACGCAATGAAGAGTAAGGATTGATATCTGAAGGTCGAGTTATGAAGTAGCCATAGAATCATATGATATAGCCTATTAGAGGCATAGTCTAGGGTGAACTTGAACACCTATGTAATAGTTTCAAGGAATAATAAAAACCTTCGTTTTGATATTTGATGTGTTAAGTTGTTATGTGATTTTCTTGTATGGTGACTTGGAAAAAATGCGGGACAATACTTGGGACGAGTATGAGTAGGTGTGGATGGTAGTAGAGGCCTATACTACCGGAAGCACAAGACTCACACTTGGACCAGGGAAAGTCACAAGGTTACCAAGAAGCTATTAATTGATTTTGTTTTATTCAAGTATGTCGTTACCATTGTTTCGGTAATGACTAAGAAGAGTGTTGATGTCCCGACCCTAGTAATCATATCACATTGAGTCTGACTACGATGAGTAGGTTACATGGTTCAGAGAACCAAGTTTGATGTAGCATCCGACTTAAACCAAACAATTAAAATCAAAGCGATCATTAGAAGTATCGCGCTCGTTGTTAAAGAAGTTGGTAGCAAGAAATGCTACATGTTAAAGTGTGATTATATCACATTAGAACATGAAGGAAGGCATAATTTGTTTTGGAATTTGACTCTAAGAGACCTGAGTCTAAACATGCATCACATGATGGTAGGTCATAATTTGGAGTCTAACCTGAGATAGAAAGCAGGTGCACGATCGAGTACCGCTTACAGTCAATAAGTCTAAGAGATAGACTTGACGGAATATAGAAGTTATAGTTATTACCTAGGATGAAGAGATGAAGTATGGAGTCATTATACGAGCCTTGTTTCGTTGATGATTCCGGGACGTAATCATCCTAAGGGGGAAATAATTGTAACGTCCGTAGATCCGGGCTAGTCAATTTAGAGATAATAGGGGGTCGAAAACGACTTTTCGAAAAAATATTATTTAGAATAAATAATCTTAACCAAGTTGTAGTATATGTTACAAGGTTTTCGTACATATAAAGAACGCCGAAATCCGAGTTATAACGAAGAAGTTATGGCCCATCGAAGTTTTACAACAAAACCGGCACGACACCGGGAGACGTAAATAGTGAATTTACGATAGAGGACTTTTTAGCCTTAGTGATCTAAACAAAATTTTTAGTATACGTTAAACCTAGAACATACAAAAAAAGAACACCCAAATCTAACTTCGTATGAGGAAGTTATGATTTTTCTAAGATTCGGCTTAGCAGTGCACGACCCGAAACTCGAATTTTAGTTCGAGCGGTTTTTGGCTTACGCGACCTAAATGAGAGTTGAAGATCTCATTAATAGGTACTCAATGGTAAAAATATAGACGAAAACGGATTCCGTATGAAGGAGTTACGAATTCTTCGCGGTCATTTAGCAGTCTAAACTCCTCCTACTGTTAAATTTAAGATCAGTCGAGAATTAGCCGACGGAGTCTAAATGAAAGTTGTAGACCTTGTTTTTACCTACATGTGGATATATAGAATGTGTAAAATGGAGTTCGTATGCGAAAGTTATGAATTTTTGAAAATCGGCTGATTTCCACCCTATGTGCGATGCCACGTGTCAGCACCAAGCTTTGCCTTGGTGCCCAAGTAGGTTCACGACTTGAGCATCAAGAAAATCACGACGTGAGTGACCCTCCAACCTCCTATAAATAGAGATGCCCCCCTCCATTCATTCTCACACCTCCTTTCACTTCCCTCTCTCTCTAGAACTTCTCTCTAGCCCCGAACCCCCCCCCCCCCCCGAAACCCCCCGAAAAGCCTAGGGAACCTCCCTAGCACGAGGCGGAAGCCCCGGAGTGCCCGAAGGCTCCGAGAAGAAGAGCCTTTCAGCTCGGGAACACTGCTCCAGCGAAGCCCGGTTTTGCGAAAAACCCGTTGTAATTGAGTTATGCCTACCCTATCTTTAGTATAGCTTATGTTTTAATATAGTAACGTTATTAGGAACTTATAATGAGTATTTGGGCTATTATTATGAGTTATATTGAGTGTTATTTAACGCTTATATAATAATAATAATAATAATAATAATAATAATAATAGTCAGACTATTAATTTGTCGCAGTTATCGTTAGACTAAACCCTAGTGGTATTGATACTAGGTTTTATCGAAGGAAATTGTTTTGAGTATCGAAGCGTTGTCCGAGTGCTGAGTCACCACCTTTCAGGTGAGTGCATGGTCCCTTTCATCTTACATGAGAGAAGCCTTTTACCCAAGTGATGGCCCCGTCATCCAGCAGAGTATGGATGACAACCACAGACTATTCTAGACAGTCTAGTGGACACTAGCAGGCTTGCAACCTATAGGTGTTTTGAACTGTGTATTCACCAGGTGTACTCTAAAAACCCATCGACATGTATTGTGAGTGGATTCTCGGAAACGATACCATCGATAAACGAGATAAAACCCATTGACCTGTATTACGAGAGGAGTCTCGGAAACGATACTGTCAATAAACGAGATAAACCTTAGGAACTATGGATTTAGTGCCCGTTGAGTAAACCTTGGCAACGATGGATTTCGTGCCTATTCCTTAGGATAACCCTTAGGAATAAATAAATGAGGAATAGTTGAATTCTTATAGTAGAATAAAGAAGATAATGGGGATGGGTAATTGGGTTGATTGTTTAAATGTTTAAACATAATAATTATATTATTGTCGGTTGAAAACCCTATGTACTCACCAGGTTTCCCAACCTGACCCACTCAGTTTATTTATATCACATGTGTTGATATGAAGTCACATTACACTGAGAGATTTAAAAGAGATGTAGATCACTAGTGTAAATAAATGTAAGTTTTGTTTATGCTTATGTTTCTGTATTGACGATGACATCCCAAACGTTTTAAAATGAATAAAATATGTTTCTTCGAAAATGTTTTGATAACGTATTTATCGTATTTTTTTGGGAACAAATTCCGCAACATTTTTATAAAAAGAAGTACTCTGATTTTTATAAAGCATAAACAAAATCGGTCTTTTCTGGCCGTGAAAATGGGGATGTCACAGATTTTTGATCCAAAGATTGAGAAGACTGCCAGGAAGCTAAAGAAGGTGGCAAAAAATTTCGAAAGCAACAAACAGGAATCTCAACCTCACCTATACCACAAGGCACTCCCTTGTGGAATGAACCTGAACACTCATTTCAACCTTTTCCAAAAGCACCACCTACCTCACCCGTTAACAACCCGTTCAAAACATACTCATCATCATCTTCAGACAAACCCGAACTCATAGATTCTTCTGAAACCGAATCAGAATTCATCATAAGTGAAAACAGAGATGAAGCTGAAAAAAACTCTCCATGAGTGGGAAACACAAGAGGTTACCCAGTAGCCCTTGTGTATCGCCTTTCCAGAAGCTCAAAATTTTGAGCTCAAATCCGATTTAATCCATCTGCTGCCCCCATTTTGAGGCCTTGAGAATGAAGATCCTCATAAATTTCTCAAGGAATTCCATGTTGTATGCACTGGAATGAAACCCCATGGAGTTACTAAAGACCAGATCAAACTCAAGGCGTTCCCCTTCACGGTTCAAGATGCAGCAAAGGAGTGGTTATATGACCTTCCATCTGGTTCAATAACAAGTTGGAATGAACTCACCAAGCTCTTCATAGAAAAATATTTTCCCGAAGCGAAAGTGGCAAACCTACGCAGAGAGAATTTGGGTATAAATCAAGGCAAAAGAGAAGCTCTCCACACTTATTGGGAGCGATTCAAGAAGTTGTTAGTCCGATGCCCACAACATGGCATTAGTGATTATCAGCTGTATTAGTGTTTTGTAAAGGATTGATACCTATGGAGAGGCGACTAATAAATGCATCTAGTGGAGGGTCACTTTCAGACATGACACCAACATAGATCAGGGCATTAATAGAGAAGCTGGCCAATGAATCAATACATTCAGCAACTAAGGAAGAGTGGTACCCAGACCATCCAAGAGGAGTCAAGGAGATGAGTAATGCCCACCTAGAATCCCAGATTTCAGAATTGACTAAAGCTGTCCTTTTGTAGACAAAAGAAAAGGTGTAGAGCCAAAGGTCAAACCTTGCGGGATATGCTGCAAAACGGGCACCCAACTGATATGTGCCCAATACTTCAAGAAGATAATAAATTTGTGCAAGCTATGGGAGGATTTCAACAAAGGCCATTTGATCAACATCGCAACAACCAAGCTTGGGGAGGGCCTCAAAATAACAATTTCCAGCCAAGACCTCAACAAAATTTTTAGCAAAGAAACCAATATCAAGCGCCAACCGGGTTTCAACAATCTTCTCAACAAAATCAGCACCAGAGCAATTTTCAGCAACCACCTGTTCAGTCACAAGCTAGTAGTTCCATCATTTCTTTGGAAGACATAGTTAAAAGTCTTGCTACCAGTACCCAAGCTTTCCAGAATGAAACAAAGTACAACATCAAAAATCTGGAGCAACATGTATCACAACTCGTGAACTCCACGAACAAACTAGAAGCACAAACCCAAGGAAACTTCCCATATCAGACTGAGAAAAACCCGAAGCACAATGCTTGTGTTGTCACCCTCAGAAGTGGTAAAAACTACAAAGGACCATATCAGCAAGAAGATGAGGAAGAAGAGATCGTGGTTGAGCAAGAATCTGAGGCAACCGAAGAGGTGCGGAAAAAAGATGGACCTGTTGAACCTGAAGTAAAAATTACCCCTCCTCCTTTTCCCTCAAGACTGAAAAACAAGAAAAAAGAAAAGGAAGATAAAGAGATTATGGATTTCTTCAGAAATGTTGAGGTATATATTCCCCTTCTTGATGCAATTAAACAACTACCCCGATATGCTAAATTTTTAAAAGATTTGTGTAATTCAAAAAGAAAATTAAAAGGAAACGAAATAGTTAAAGTAAGCAAGAATGTTTCAGCTGTTTTACAAAAAAAGGCTACCCCCAAAGTGTTAGGATCCAAGAGTATTTACTGTTCCTTGCAAGTTGGGGAACCTTTCAGTGTCAAGAGCTATGTTGGACTTAGGATCTTCTATAAATGTTTTACCATATTCACTTTTTAAAACTATCATGGTAGGACCTTTAAAAAGAACATGAGTCATCATTCAGCTAGCTGATCATTCTCTGGTACACCCAAAAGGTGTACCGGAAGACGTTTTGGTTCAAGTGAATGAACTCATATTCCCAACTGATTTCTATGTTTTAGATATGGGATATGACGACTCACCAAACTCAGGTTCCATTCTTTTAGGGAGACCATTTTTAAAAAACTGCCAGAACCAAAATAGATGTTTATGATGGTACCCTTTCAATGGAATTTGATGGTGAAGTTATCAACTTCAATATTTATGATGCCATGCGTTACCAAGATGATGTTTCAGCCCTTAATTTCATTGATGTAATTGAACCATTATCTACAGAATATTTTGAGATTGCTAACCTTGAGTCACTAGCATTAATGCTCCACATAAATTTGTCTATTAATGCAGCTCAGGTTATATCAGAAAATTATGTGGTTGATAGAGAAGTTCAAGAGATGGCAGCTCATATGGACCAGCAAAGAAAGTTTAGGTATGGTACCCAAACTCTTAAATTACCAATTTCTAAGTTTAGGGTTAACTCTAATATGAAATGATGAAACAAGTTTTAACGCCACCGAGCTTATGAGAGGTATTGAACTTTACTGGGAATTACACTGTGTCTAATGCGACTTTTCTTTATTAGTCAAGAGCTTGTTTGGTTAATTTAGTAAAAAGTTAGATTTAACTCAGAGAAATTATTTTTATTAAATGAATTTTTGTAATAAAGGTCATTAGAGCTTGTTAATGAACCTTAGTACCAGTTTACACAAGTGCATAGTCAAATATTGTGTTGAAGGTTAATTATATGATTAGGGGAGTCGACGCGAAACTATAATTGCCTTCTTTTAATTGAATTTTCACAACTTTAAATATAGTTATTCTTTTGTCATTTTCGATTTCCATTAGTTTAATTTTCAGAAATACCCCCCCCCCCCCCCTTATGTTTATTGCATTCATCAAGAATTAGATCACACCTTACGCAAAGAGGTGTAAACATTAGGAAGTGTCCCTGAGGATTCGACCCTGCTTACCTGTACTACCTGTTAGTGCAGTAAAGCAGTTTATTTTTATTTGTTTAAATCGTGTACGATAGCGGTATTAACAGTCTACCAGTCGTGAACTAGTTTACGACCGTGAACACCAGTCAGGCCGGAAACTGCTGATTTTTGAAGGAAATTCGGGTTTTCGCGCGATCTTGGCTCTGACTCATATGTATATAATTCAAATATATATCTTAAATGATTTTCCAAACCATAGGAATTTGACAGAAATAAATAAAAAATTTAAAATTTTGTTTAACGGAATCGGCTAACGTTAATGGAAAAAGGTTTGGGTTGTCACATCATCCCCCCGATAGAGGGAATTTCGTCTCGAAATTCAAACATAGAATACAATCAATGAATCGGGAAAATATATGGGTATTTCTTTTTCATCTGATCTTCGCGCTCCCAAGTGAATTCAGGTCCCCGCTTGGCATTCCAGCGGACCTTCACTATCGGTATGCGACTTTGTTTCGTTCGTTTGACTTCCCGATCCATGATTTCGACTGGTTCTTCCACGAAGTTAAGGTTCTCGTTGATCTCGATCTCATCGAGAGGGATCACAAGAATTTCGTCGGATAGACATTTTTTAAGGTTCGACACGTGGAAGACGGGATGAATGTTGTTAAGTTCTTGGGGTAAACGGAGTTTGTACGCTACGGGACCGATCCTATCGAGGATCTCGAATGGTCCTATGTATCTCGGATTCAGCTTTCCACGTTTTCCAAAGCGTATCATGCCTTTCCAGGGTGAGACCTTTAATAGAACACGGTCACCAACCTGGAATTCCAAGGGTTTTCTTCTTTTATCAGCGTAGGTCTTTTGTCTATCTCTTGAAGCCTTTAATCGTTCCCGGATTTGTACGATCTTTTCTGTGGTTTCATGGATGATTTCTGGTCCAGTGAGAGAGCTATCTGGAACTCGACCTCTAGCTAACTGCATGTCACCCACCTCAGCCCAGCACAGAGAGGACCTGCACTTACGACCATAGAGGGCTTCAAATGATGCAACTTTGATGCTAGTGTGATAGCTTTTGTTGTAAGAGAACTCGACCAAGGGCAAATGGGTGTCCCACGACTTACCAAAGTCTATGACACATGCTCTCAACATGTCTTCCAATGTATGAATGGTTCTCTCACTCTGCTCATCAGTTTGTGGATGGTAAGTTGTGCTCATATCAAGCTTAGTTCCAAGAGCCTTCTGCAGTGACTGCCAAAATCTTGAGGTGAATCTGCTATCTCAATCGGAGATAATGGAAACAGGCTCGCCATGCAGACGAACTATCTCTTGGATGTAGATTCGTGTAAGTCTCTCCATCTTGAATGTTTCTTTAATCAGCAAGAAGTGGGTAGATTTAGTCAATCGGTCGACAATTACCCAGATGGTGTCGTACCTACTCAGAGACTTGGGCAACTTAGTGATGAAATACATCGTAATCCTTTCCCAATTCCACTTAGGTATTTCTGGCTGTTGAAATAGAGCTGAGGGCTTTTGGTATTCCACTTTCACCTTGGCACATGTTAGGCACTTTCCCAAGAAAGTAGCGATCTCTGCTTTCATGTTTGGCCACCAATAGTGCTTTTTGAGATCCAGGTACATCTTATCCGAACCTGGATGAATGGAGTATCTAGTCTTATGAGCTTCGTTCATGACAACCTCCATGTAACCGCCAAACTTTTGGGTCTAGATTCGGTTCATGAAATAGTAAACTCCGTCTCCCCTGATCTCCAATTTCTTTTTCATTCATCTCAAGGCTTCATCTGACATGTTCTCTGGTTTTAAGGCCTCCAGCTGAGCCTCTTTGATTTGAGCGAACAGATAGGAATGGATGGACATTGTTAGTGCCTTCACTCTATGACCTGAATACTCTTTCCGACTGAGGGCATCCACTACCACATTGGCCTTGCCGGGATGATAACGTATTTAGCACTCATAATCATTGAGTAGATCTACCCATCATAATTGCCTCATGTTTAACTCTTTCTGATCGAAGATATGTTGTAGGCTCTTATGGTCGGTGAAGACAATACACTTGGTTCCTGTCACAACTGGCATTTTGTTAGGAAATTCTATTCCCATGTAAACATCATCCATTGTAAAAGCCTGTACTCTAAGTAAATATCACCCAGTGCACATTTAAATTCACCTTTCACGTTCAACAAAGAGCCTGAAAACCCTAAGAATCCCGGTTTAAGTCCATGTTGGACTAGGATTTCCTTATTGGGCCTAATGGACCAATAAGCATTCGATTCAATTATATTGGGCTTAGAAATCCTATTTGGATTCTAAATGGACCCAATTCATAAATCTATAACATTTTGGACCATTTGGGCCTAGAATGATTCATTCTAACCCTAATGGGCCTTATTGGGCCATAACAACTCCAATTAACCCTAATGGACCATAGAACCCATTCTTTTATACTATTGGGCCGTGAACCATCAATAAGGTCCCAATGGGCTGAAAACCTTCCTATGGGCTTCATAATTTCGAGCAAGGACCAAGACAAGGCCCAAGCCTCCCTATAATCACTATTCTTGGCCCATGTTAAAAAAACAAAAACAAAACAAAAGAGGGTGATTAGTGAGGTGCCACCTCACTAATAACCTTTAGTTAACCATGCTATTATTTCACATACATTTATGCACTTAGCAATGAACCACTAAGTAAACACCACTCCACATCCCTCCTAGTCTTCTTAAATTCGGCCATAGAGCAAAACCAAATCACCACCACACTCATTTTACTTACAAATCTCTTAAGGAAAGCTCTCAAGAACCCTTACATATTCCTTCAAATTTCGAGATTTTATGTGTATCTTCAAAGAGGTTTTCATCTAGATCATCATCTTTGGTAAGTTATTGTCATACTTAAGTCTTTGATTTTCATCCCTAAGCTAAGAACACTCCCTTATAAAGTTTCAATCCGTGATCTAACATCCTAGAAACCATCTAAGTTCGAAAAACCACTCAAGAAGACTTGCTAAAGGCCAAGATCTCTCCATTTCTTCTTCAAAACCGAGAACAACAAGAAAAGGTGAGTTCATACCCCTTATTTTCGATTTTTACTTGGTTTTGGGGGAGAATACAAGTTGCTTTATGTAGATCTATGTGTATATGCATGAATATGTGTATTTTTCATAACTTATTTGTTGATTATGTGCTATTTACTTCATAAATCTAAAACTATAATAAGAATATTAAGTTTATCACTTGGATCTACATGAAAACCTTGAGAAAAGTATGTGATATCACATATAATACATGTAAACTTGTAGATCTGGGATTTATACACTTAAAATAGCAAAAAGAAGTGTAGTCTTCAAAGATCTATAAACTAGACTCATAAATCAGCCCTTGACAGAAAAGTTTAGGTCCAATATAGGACTATTTTGATCAAATTAATGATAATATTTTTCAAAACTGTTTTACATGAAAAAATCTCAGATTTTAAAATGACTACTCTCTCGTTTTCATACGATTTTTCTATAATTTTTGGTGAATTTTACAAAACTGCCTATCAGATTTGAAATAATTTCGGACCAACCTGTGAAGGTAAGCAATTTCACACTTGTTAGAGGCCATTAAAAATTATGAGAAAAATTCTGAACAAAGTAGACAAAATTTCCAAACTTCCAAAATTTACGAATCGAAATATCGACTTACGATGATTTTTCTACAAATTTTCCAACAACTAGGTCAGAAAAGCCAAAAACCAGAAAAATGTGTGTTTTCACAAAAATCAAGCCAAAATGATATTTTTTACAAAAATGGGTTTAAAATGTTATTTTTACCACAAACTAGTCATAAAAGCAAGTTTTGAACAAAATGGGGACTAAAGTGTTATTTTTACAAAATTGGGCCTTAATTGTAAATTTTTGGCTTAATGGGCCAATAACGTTATTTTTACGAAAAGTGGGTCTTTTATGCTATTTTAGTGAATACTTGAACCAAAACCAACAATAAACTAATAAACGGATTAATTTTGATCATTTTTAGGTTATTGGGCCTTAGTGGCCCATTTATATGTTTGATAAGTTTTGTATACTATTTGCGTGCTATTTGGGCCTATAAATACCTTATATGTGAAATGTGCCTTAGTTGTCCTTTTACATATATTTTGGGCCCATGCTATATAATCTCATTCATATCAGGTTTTGAAATGACTCACATGTTTAGTGATGCCCTAGTGGCTCACTCACATGGTTCGTTGGGCCTGTAATGAGTTTTATACGTTTATCTTCATGTAAATTCGATTAAGGATCTAGTGAGTTTTTGTCGATTGACACCTATTAAGTGTTCAATCATAGCCTGTAGTTATAATTAGAGTCTCTTGGAAGGAGAGCGGGGTTTTGTGTATAGATCTATACGGTGATGACATCCCCCACCTGAGCTGTTCGCTACAGTTAGACTGCATCGGTCTAGGGTGACTATAACCTTATTCTAGTTTTTAGTCGGCGTTCACAAACGCCAAGACAGGCGAAATGGTCATTATTTAGTATGTTTATGACGACTCACTTAGAGGAATTAATGTTAGGAAGTTTTCGGAAGACTATTTTCTTTTATGTTGGATTACTCGGAAACTTACTCACACTGGTACCCCCCTACCTCGGTGTTGGTACGACAACGTTATCTATTTTCTTTTATGATTGGATTACTCGGAAACTTACTCACACTGGCACTCAGCCTCGGTGTTGGTACGGCAGCATTAACTATTCTTCTTTTACGTGCAACATTGGGTTATCCGGGGACATTCTATTTACATTCTCTTCAATCACTTTTGACATTCTATTAAACAATAACACTCATGCATTAATACAAGATCAGACATAAACATACCAAACTATTTTAAGAATATACAGGATTTTCTTGTGATTACAAAGTTATACAAATCATTTTTCTCAAATATACTTATGAACTCACCAACATTATATATGTTGACGTTTTCAAAATAACTTGTATGCTCAGGGACTCGTTAAGCAGAAGAATCAACAAGAATAGGGGATTTTGTTTTGTGTACTGTTAAACATCATATATTGAATGTTTTGGTCATGTTAATTAATAGATTGTACTTGATGTAAACAATGGCAGTTGTATTATATTATGTATGGTAATGATGATGTTATGTTTCATTTATATTCACTCTAATGATATTTCAAGATGAAGTCACGCACGAGCCCCCAAACGTTTCCGTCGTCTGGTTCGGGGGTGTGATAGTTATGTATAGATAATGTCTCCAAATCTTTAATGCGAAGACCACTGCTTCAAATTCCAAATCGTGAGTTGTATAATTGACTTCGTGTGCTTTCAGCTATCTCAAGGCATAAGCAATAACCTTTCCTCGTTACATGAGCACACAACCTAGGCCCTAATTGGATGCATCGCAAAAGACTACGAAGTCCTGCGTCCCCTCATGTAGCGACAAGATAAGTGCGCTGCATAGGGCCTGCTTCAATGTTTGGAATGCAGTGTCTTGCTTTTCTCCCCAATTAAAGAGTACACTTTTCTGAGTCATGGTGGTTAAAGGCTTAGCAATCCTTGAGAAATTCTGGATGAACCTACGATAGTAGCTAGCAAGACCCAAGAATTGACAGATTCCTGTGGGTATCTTCGGTGCTAACCAATTCTCAATCACCTTGATTTTGGAAGGGTCCACGTGTATGCCTTCCTTGATAACCACGTGACCAAGAAAAGTTACTTTTCTGATCCAGAATTCGCACTTTGAAAATTTTGCATAAATTTTCTCCACCCTTAGAGTTTCTAGCACTAGCCTCAAGTGTTGTCTATGATTTTCCTCACTCCAAGAGTACACAAGTATATCATCAATGAACACTATTACGAACTTGTCTAGGAAAGGGAGGCACACCCGATTCATCAGATCCATGAATATCGCCGGTGCATTGGTTAGACCAAAGGGCATCACTACAAACTCATAGTGAACATATCAAGTCCGAAATGTTGTCTTAGGAACTTCACCCTCATGGAATCGTAGTTGATGGTACCCTGATCTTAGGTCTATCTTTGAAAAGTAACTGGCTCCTTGCAGTTGATCGAATAGGTCGTCAATTCGGGGAAGAGGATAGCGATTCTTGATGGTGAGCTTGTTTAGTTCATGATAATCTATACACATCCGAAAGGATCCATCCTTCTTTTTCATAAATAAGATCGGGGCTCCCCGGGGTGAGGAACTCGGTCTGATGAATCCCTTGTTGAGTAGTTCATTGAGTTGGTTGCATAACTCTTTCATTTCTGCCGGCGCTAGACGGTATGGGGATTTAGCTACGGGGGTAGCTCCGAGGATTAAGTCGATTCGGAACTCGACTTGGCGCTCGGGAGGGATTCTGGGAAGCTCTTCGGGAAAGACATCAGGAAAGTTTCAGACTTTGGGGATGCTCTCGAGGTCTTTAACTTCCTGCTTCTCATTAACGACATGGGCTACGAATGCATGGCACTCCTTTCGCAGATATTTATGGGCTTTGATGCATGTTGATACGGAGGTTTGAGCTGAGTTTATCACCATAAATAATGAGGGCTTCGCCAGATGGCAAATTGAGCCGAATGGCTTTTTCATAACAAAGGATATCAGCATGATTGGGGCTCAACCAATCCATGCCGATGATGACATCGAAGCTTTTTATGGAAACTGACATTAGGTCGATTGGAAAGGAATGGTCGTTTAGGGTAAGGGTGCAGCCGATGAATACGTCATTAGTGCTCTCTTTCTTTCCGTTAGCCATCTCGACGGTAAATGTTTTGGTTAAAGGTTGGGGCTTATGTTTGAGTAGATTCTTAAATGCATGACTAACAAAACTTCTCTCCGCACCAGAATCGAGAAGAATGCATGCATAAGAGTTGTCGAGGAGGAACATACCCGTAACAACGGTGGGATCAACAACTGCCTCCTCCTGGTCCATCGCTAGCACTTTCCCTGTGTTGTCGGCTGTTGTTGCCTTGGGACAATTCCTCTTGAAGCGCTGATCTCCCAACAACCATAACAGGCTTGACCAACTCCCGCTCTAGGAGCCTGATTAGTTGGTTGGGCTGGTGTCTTGAAAAATCGAGTTGTGTCCCACTTCTTGCCACAACTGTTGCATTGCAAATCACATCAGGGCCCGTGATGATGAAATTTGCACTTGTCATACCTTGGAAGAGTACCAGCATATCTACTGGAAGGTGCTTGAGCTGCAGGAACAATGACAGGAGTGGTAGCAGCATGAACTGCCACTACTTGTTGTTTCTTGGAGGGATCCTGCGAAGACTGGCCATTACGCGTATTCCGAAACTTTTTCTTCCCACCACTCGCCTTTTGTGGTTCAGGAAGGGTTGTCGCTGCATCAAGATCAACCCCATGATCTATAAGAGTTTGCGCTAAACACTTGGTGCTGTCGAATGTGAGAGGTTTAGCAGCCAAAACATTTCCTTGAGTTTGGAGCGTCAATCCCAAAATGTACATCTCTATTTTCTTGCTTTCCGGGGTGACCATCCCTAGACAGAGAAGAGCCAGATCGCAGAATCTAGTTGTATAGGTAGCAATATCGGAACCCTTCATCTTCAGGTTCCAGAGCTCGTGCTCCAACTTCTACATCTCGCCACATGGGTAGTACTCAACAACCATTAGATCCTTTAAACTCTCTCAACCCATGACATTGGCTACAAGATAAGTTAGGGATTTGACTCGACCATTCCACCAAGTCAGTGCTTAATCAGTGAAGGAACAGGCGGCAAAATTCACCTTGCTTGTCTCAGGGCACACACAGATCTCGAAAATTGATTCGATCTTCTCGAACCAACAGGTGAGGGCAATGACACCTCCATTGTCGTCAAAGGATTTGGGTTTCGCATTCATGAAATCTTTGTAGGAACACTCCTTCTGGTGTCCCTGACCTCTATCAAGGTAAGGGGATGGGTGCCACTTCCCGACCCGCTAGAGCCGCCAGAATTAATATACGACATCGCGATAGCCACAACGACTGTAATTGCTGTCTGGAACATGGCAGGATCGAACTGAGGAAGTGGTGGCTAAGGATTTGTCAGAGGATTGTTGTTCTTTCTGTTGGTTCTCTTCCTGGGAGGCAGCTTTTTCTAAAAAGATACAAGGAAAAATAACGATAAGCCTTCTATATTGATCATGAATCGGATATTTTCGAGCAAGATATATCTAAATCCTACAATGATAACAAGATCTACAATAAAGGTTTACTAACAAAAACAAGGAATTACAAGTCTTTCATTTGTGAGGATTTGTACTACTTGTAACGACCCTGTGCAGTGATATAGTGTTATAAAATACTCCTATAGTATTTTAACTATGTGCTTCATTAGTATCGGATTTGGTAAGTTTTAGACCTGTCGCGACACCACAGCCACTCCCAAACACATGTTGGTCATATCTCGGACAAATATAGTTGATCAGGTTATATTGGTCCCACATATGACTACATAACTATCCATGTTTTATTGGATTAGTGTCTAAGTCCATAACTATTTTGGTATGTACTTGACCCGATGGTGCATGGTCCTTTTGGGTTGCCTTCACCAAAACAACTTGATAGGATGAATTATGGAGAGAGAGGATTAATTATGATTTATTAATATATTATGAGAATAATATATTAAAGGAGAAATCATATTATTTAATTAATATTAGTCAATAATTAATTAAGAATTAATTTTGTGGCTAAAAAATATTAATTAAATAAAGGGGACTAGAACTGTCAATTGTGTGATAGTTGAATATTGGGCTAATGAACTCCATATTAGAGGAGTGGACAAATTCTATGGGGAAACCCATTAGAAATCTTCCAAGTCCTTTAAGGAGGGAGTCCATGGGCTGCTTAGGGCCTAAGTAGTCAAATTTGTGTTTCCTTGTTAGATAACCCTAATAGCCTCACTATTTAAGGACCCCAAGGCCACCAAAAACGTGGCTAACTAATTTCCTTAGGGTTTATAGACGTTTTGGGTGCCTCTCCTCTTATCCTTCTTTATCCTCTTGCTCTTGGTGTTTGTGAGCCATTAGAGGAGTGACACTTGTGACTCTAAGCTTTCAGAAGCCAATTACCAGAAGGAATAGATTGTTATTGCTACATAACAATCAAGGTAAGATCTAAACCCTATTCTTATGTTAATAATGATTATCACATGCTAGATCTAGGGTTTAAAGTCTTGGATGAATGCATGTACAATAGAGAAACCTAGATCCAAGCAATAGGGTTTTCATGAGCACATAGGATGTTCTTATAGCCAAAACCCATCAGTGGTATCAGAGACTTGATTGGTTTCTATTGTATTGATGCTTAGTGTTTCATTATTGATTGCAAAGTCATGTTTTTTTAGCCATCTTCCTGACAAACTCGTCGAGTCCCAATGTGGACTTGTCGAGTAGGATGAACTCGGCGAGTCCATATGGTGACTCGGCGAGTTTGGCTATCAGACAAACGAATTTTTGGATTTTTTTGCCTATTATGACTTAGGATAATTGCCATAAGTGTTTCAAATTAATAAAATACAAATTTTATTGATTCCTTATGATTATCTTTGTCAAAATAAAAGATTTTGGTCATCTAATTAGATAATTGTTACCTTATTTGATAAATGTTAAATTATTTGAATAATTTGATCATTATCTTGCATGAAATCGAATTAGGTCATAATTAGATAATCACCAATTAATTTTTCAATTGCCTTATTTGTATTTTGATCTAATAGTTTTGAAAGGTTTCAAAACTTGCCCTCAAGTTTTGGAATTTAATTTTTTTTTATTAAAAAGTTTAATTTTGAAATATTTAAATTCTAAACCCTAATGATTTGAAATATTTCAATACTTGCCCTCAAGTTTTGCAATTTAAATTTTAATTAAAAGTTTAATTTTAAAATGTTAAATTCTAAAACCCAAATTTTTGGAAAAGTTCAAATTGCACCCTTATGGTTTTATTAAATTAATTAAATGTATAATTAAAAGAGAGTTAATAAATCCATAGTGATATGGTTTACATTTAATTAAATTAAAAAATATAATTCATTAAATTAGACCACCTAGTATTTTAAAAGTGTAAAATACAACCTTATACTATATATAACATTACAAGTCTAATATTATATATGTATAACTTAAACCGCTAGTCTTACCGTTAGTAGGCCTCATTCACGAAGCCGATTTATAAGGGGGGTATAAGGTTATGACCTATAAAATGGTCGTTTAATGGGTGTCCACTCTCACCCACCGCTTTCTTGATTGGTGGAGGGTCGTTAGCCGAACGGGTAGGATAGGGCAAACCCTTTCCATTAAAAGTATAACGAAGTATAAAGTAAGTAAATGTTTTTACAAAATTCCCAATCTTAGTTACTTTAGGCAAAAAGTGAATTTGATGCAATTCCATGAAATTACACTTTGTACCCTTGCGAAGACATTAGTGGAGTGTGTGTGGTTAACCGGCACACTAAATGGTTCTAAGCAAGGGTAGCAAAGGGTGACTCAATGTTTGTCATAGTTCGGTGAGGCGTGTGTGGTTAACCGGCACATCGAATAGGTGACTGTAACATTGGGGCACCATGTAAGTTTGCATGGTTATTCACACCCTGTTTTGTGATCCTCGGCATCCCAATCACAAATCGAGGGGAATATCGAGATTTAAAGATGCCATTGAAAAGTTCAATGAATCTCAAAAGATCTAGGAGTTCTCAATACATTTAAAACATAATCTCTTTTTTCGGTTTTCATGGTGGAAAATTAGTGAATCGTCCTTCGTTTACCTTCAAATGTTCTGCAATTTGGGTTACCGCATCCCTCTCCCAAGTTGTGGAATATTGTGTTGGGTCCTAGCCTTAATATCTCATTTGGGTGATTTATTAAGGACTCAATCAATCAACTAACTTGATTTTTCTCCCGTTTTGTAGATGTCTGAATCTAATCGTGGTCTTCCCGAATCCCAAGGAAAAGGTTTTCCTGCTCAAAGTGAAAGTCTGTTACACAATGAAGGTGAAAGATCGATCCCTGCATTGTGGACTAACTTGGTTTCACTTCTTCCACCTCCTCTTGTTGTTCTCCCAGACCCACAAGATCGAAGAATAGAAAAGTTCAAAATCACTCAAGCCCTGTTAGCAATGAAACACGAAGATGGAAAATCCGTGTGTGCTCACGTCCTAGGGATGAAATCACACATCAATAGGTTGACAATGTTGGGTGCATCTTTTCCAAAGAAGTTGGCTATAGACTGGGTTCTTCAGTCACTCCCTAAATCATATGATAAGTTCATAAGAGAGTATTATATGATGGATCTTGACGCGACCCTCATTGACCTAACTTACATGCTTATTGCTGCTGAATCAGAAATGATTTGGCAAAGTAATAGAGCATATTTGTCTAGTAATTCAACCAACCATGCTTCCATGGTCACTCCAGAAGAAGCCACCAATTTCTGCTACTAAGAGAAGGGACGTTGGATACGAAACTGCCGAGAGGACCTGAAGAATCTAAGAGATGGGAGAGTCAAGAAGTATGGCTCTACTTTGGGATCAGAGAAAAGAGAGGAAGCTTGATGGAAGAGCAAGATGAGTCTGATCACGAAGAAATGGATCACGATCGCATGGATTCAAAGATCAGATTTTGAGCTAGGAAGTTATGATAGATTTGTTAGGAATATTTGATTACATAGTTTTTCAATTGATTTTGCATTATAAGGACGTGTTTTCCACTGCTTTTATGAATAAAATAAAATTTTGATTTGTCTTATATATATATATATATATATATATATATATATATATATATATATATATATATATATATATCCTTGCAATGAAATCGTTGTGAAAATTTGTTTTTTGTGTATTTCTATAAATGGATGTGATTCTTAGTTATGTCATTCATGGTAATGTCAAAATTTTCTAAGTAAGGAAAGATTCTCATCACCTAAGTTTCAATTGGACAGAAACTTGGAATCATATGATTTGAATCATGTGATGTATGGAAATCTTGGTACTTAAGAAATTAAGACTAATTCCTTGACCACACAAGTATATAAGTCAAGTGAAGGACTAAATGACTAGAACACGATGTTGTGCACTAGTCAAGTCCACCACAAATAACGATGAAACTATTCGTCATAATTCACCAAAAGTCTGGTAAATGTGGTTATACTTGCAAGATTAAGTATAATTCTGAATCATTGAAAAGTTTCAATGAATAGCATAACGAATAAGAAGAGTCAATGAAGGCAGAAAGATAAAAGGTTTCTAAAATCTAAGAAGCAAGGAGAGTACTTTTGTATCAGATTTTGTGATCATATTAATGATTAAGAACCATATCACAATTGATCCTCTAAGTACATCTTAGTGCACTAGTGATGTGTGTAAACTCACTAAGTTTTAACCTACTTTTAATTATAAAATGAACACACAAAGGCAGTGGACCTATCAATTGTGGTATAGCTAAATAAGTAGTGTATCGAACACAAGGAACGGTAAATTAAAACTAAAACTAATTTTATCTACATTAATTAATAATTAAGGGTTTTCTCTAGTTTTTCAAGACTAGAAACTTACTAACTATCACTTAAACTAAACACTAGAAAAGCAAAGATTTAACTAAATTCAATAATGGGAAGGACTTCTATTTAGTTCAACTCAATTGATCCTATGGTTGATATTATGGTAATAGTGCAATGGATTAATTCTTCTATTGGTTACCGATTCAAGTGATGAGATTCACGTTCACTTCACTAATCCTTAGAGAACAAACTAACTCAAACAGTGATCAGTTGTCTAATTTAATTTAATTCACTAGATTATTTATTCGGGTTAATTTAGACTTGTAATAGCTAACTAATTTGATACTTTAGTTAACTTCTTGTTGATGGT
Source organism: Lactuca serriola (assembly GCF_051521515.1). NCBI lineage: Eukaryota > Viridiplantae > Streptophyta > Magnoliopsida > Asterales > Asteraceae > Lactuca > Lactuca serriola. The sequence goes on from NC_136408.1 coordinate 24,131,044, forward strand.
CATCACACAAGCTCATACATGAATTTACCTATTTTTCTTATTAATTCTAGTTTCATGTTCATTAATCCTAGTCATATGATGAAGTGGTCACATAAGCATATGAGGTTGACAATTAAAAGATGTTCATACTATTTAATTATCTTCCTATTAACATAAAAATAGTTATTATTCACACACAAGGTTCTTTAACAAGCTAAAATCAACAAAATCACCAACGTTAAATTAATCCTACCATAAATCAAACCATAGTATCAATATTGTATCCCCAAACAGAAGTTTAAGAGTTTTAGCTCATGATTGAGCTAATTAACAGCAAATAAACGAATTCTAATTGCCTAGCCATAATGGAAAACAAAAGCTTAAGTAGAATGATGAGAATTTGCCTCAAATCTCCTTCAGAATTGAATTCTAGGTTGTATCTTTGTTCTCTAGGGTTCTTCTGACTCTTCAATCGCAACTATTGTCTCCAGAAAGGTTTCAGAATGTCGAATGTCGATCTGAGAAGTTATCTTTATAGATGTGAAACGACTCGTCGAGTCCATTGACGACTTGCCGAGTCCATCCCTTTATTCCCGTACATGATAAGTCACGGAGTCTCTATCTTCTCGATTCTTCGATTGGACTCGCCGAGTAGTCAACCCTACTCGCCGAGTAGGTGTTGTTTTTGGTGGTTTTCTTCTTTGTTCAATTTACGAGCTCCCAACCGCTTCTCCTGCTTCCTTTTGCTTCAGAGCTTCACTTTCGGACTGAAAACACAATTCAAGCATTATTAAGTACCTTCTGTCCATGATATGCAATTAATTAGCTAATAAATGATAAAAAATCTATACTTATTATGAGGCTAAATATGCAAATATCAACTAGTATGGCTAAGAAGAGGAATCGGAAATTGTTAAATGGTTAAATCAAAAGGATGATTCATACTTCGTTCCAAAATCAAATCTTAGAATCGTACTCCAAGATTGTGAATTGAGTGACACACACTCATCAAATGTGAAGTAGAAAATTGTTTTTCCTACTCTTGCACGTTTGAAATTGGTAGGTTGTGATGTCTTGGAGAAGACAAAGACTAACTAAGACCAAATATGTGTAATGTTTTCTCTTGATATAGACACACACTAACTCTTGGATATTTCTTTATCAAGAAATGTTTTTTGATAAGAGAATCTAATATTTCAAGAGGTCAGTGGGAGTCTGAAGATCTTGAAAAGATTCAAGAACTAATCAAGAGTAAACACTAGCACACGACTTGAGGTTTGTAACCTATCATGTTGACAAACTTCTATTTTTATGATTGTGAGGAAACGCTTTCACTAAGAGAGATTTTAAGAAGATAGTGATTATGTAAATTGCATTCTCAAATTTGATTATGATTACGACATCCCTTTTCATAGTTCGAATTGTGAGATTTGACAATTAGTCTGAACATTTGGGACTTAGTAATATAAGTTCCGAATTAGTTTAGACACACATGTGATCTGTCTAAGGAAAGGTGTGTGATTTTGAGAAGCTTAGATAAAGGCTTATCGAAGCACATCGTATTGGAAATATGAACTTTGGAAGTCAATAAGTATTGTCTTCTAGAAGTCCATATGTTTTCTGAATACATGTCAAAGCTAGTAAGAGCATAAATGTTATGCTGGAATGGATATAATCATCATGTTAGTGGGAGCATGATTATTATTTAAGTATTGAAAGTTGACAATATTAATTATAGAAAAACAAAAGTTTCACTTTGCAAAGTTGCAGTGGTTGAAAAGTTGTTTTTGCTATAATTAGGGGAGAGAATGTTATACTTCGTTTCCAATCTAAAAGCTTAGATCAAGAATTTTAATTGTATTTAGCCAATAGTATATTTATTATTTGCATTCTCAAAATATGATTATGATCACGGCATCCCTCTTCATGGTTCGAATTTTTAGAACACAACGAATATAAATATTATGACGATATTATAGTAAGAAACTGGTAAAGTATCACGTTTTTTATGAATTGTATCCCATACGCTTCAGGTATAGGATCGATTACATACGCTGTAATATTCGACCGTTCTAAAATTTTCCAAATGCCTAGGGAATTTAGAGGGAAAAAGGAAATAGAACCGGTTTTGACTAAAATAATTAAACAACTATTAAGGACAATCTAAGGTTCGCCAAGGATTGGTTGCTTATGGACAGTTGGAAGTATAGTCATAGATGGACCATATTGACATTATGAATAGATAAGATTCTATTTAATGAGTTGTCATATGGCAAATACAGAAATGTTTCCTTATTGGGTGTTGGACGTTGAGAATCTATGTCTAGATTAGAAACTTCTATGCAAGAAGGATGTTCAAAGGAATGTACTTTGAATGTGAGACTTCATGACTATGGAATTGTCTTGTAACAATCTTCAATAGATCACTTTGTAATTTCATTGGCAAAGTCTTGGTGACTTTGGCGCTGTGATATTATGAAAGGACCGTTGCATCAAATGTTAGAATCTAACATATTCTAGTAGTGGTGAGAATTTTGTATTCTTACAGTAATGGATTAGGAATTGTGAAATGAGTTGTAACGCCCGTAGATCAGGGCTAGTCAATTTAGAGAAGATAAGCATCAAAAATGACTTTTTGATAGAAGATTATTTAGAATGAACAATCTTAACTAAGTTTTAGTATATGCTACAAGGATTCTGTACATATAAAGAACGCCGAAATCCGAGTTATAAAAAAGAAGTTTTGACATGTCGAAGTTTCGCGACAGAACCGGCACGACACAGCGCGATGTAAATAGTGAATTTACATTAGAGCGATATTTGGCCTTAGAAATCTAAATGAAAGTCGTAGAATACGTTAAACCGCGAGCGTGCATAAAAAGAACGTCTAAATCTGACTTCGTATGAGGAAGTTATGATTTTTCGAAATTTCGGCTTAACAGTGTACAACCTGAAGTTCGAATATGAGATCGAGCGATATTTAGCCGAAACAGTCTAAATAAGAATTGAAGATCTCGTCGATAGTAGTGCAACGATGGAACGACAGACGAAAACGGACGTCGGACGAAGGAGTTATGAGTTTATAACAGAGTTTTCCTGTCCCGGCCTACTAAAAATAATATAATAAAAATAAAGTCAAAATTAGCCAACGGAGACTAAATGAAACATGTAGATCTTGTTTTTACCTACACGTCGATATAAAGAACGTCGAAAACGGAGTTTGTATGCGAAAGTTATGAATTTCTGAAGTGCGGGGCGCGAACCCCAAAGCTGTGCCAGTGGCCACGATGTGGAAACAGTGCCCACGACGTGGCATGTTTTCTGACGCATCCTGGAGTCTGCCAGACCCAAATTGCGATGACGCATGCAGTGACGACCAAGCCCACGATGTGGAAACAGTGCCCACGACGTGGAAAATGAGAAATTTTCCCTATAAATAGAAATCAAGGGCCAACCGAGTTTGGTTGCTCATTCTCTCATCTCTCACCCGTATTGCATTGATTTACGTGCAAAGAAATACCCCCGAAGCCTCGATATCATCCCGATACCCAAAGTGAGTCCCGATGCTCTGAAGATCCCGAGAAGAAAAGAGTTTCCAAACCGAAACTTTGTCCGCGAGAAACCCGGTGTGTGAAGATATCCCAGTTTCACCGAAGAGTTACTACTCTTAGAGTCGTAGTGTTTTCCGACCATCTTCTGATCAAGTGAGTGTATAGTTACTTTCTTCTAACACATAAGTATGAAGTATTTGCTATGAAATACATGATATGTGTTTATATATTGTTGTTTATTTGAGATATTGGTGGAATGGATGAACTATATAGGTTTTAATGAGTTAAACTATATATGTATTTTGTAACTACAAATATGTTGGGTAGGACATGGGTAGATGAGATCCGTGAGTATGGATCAGATCAAAAGGTTAGTTTTAGATCCGTGAGTAGGGATCATATCAAGAGGCTAGTTTTAGATCCGTGAGTATGGATCAGATCAAGAGGTTAGTTTTAGATGTGGGATTATGGATCAGGTAAAGAGATAAAACTTGTTATTAGTTCGGGAGTATGGATTAAGACTAAGTTAATTGTCCCTAGTCCGGGAGTATGGATTGGGCACAGTTATTGATACGGGAGTATGGATTAGAACAGGATTAAGGTATAGTTAATTGTCCCTGTTCCGGGAGTATGGATTGGGTACAATTATTGATTCGGGAGTATGGATCAGATCAGGAGGTTAGTTTTAGATCCGTGAGTATGGATCAGGTAGTTTTAGATATGTGAGTATGGATCAGGTAGTTTTAGATCCGCGAGTATGGATCAGAGGAAAAAGGTTAGTTTTAGATCCGTGAGTATGGATCAGGTGAAAAGATTAGCTTTAGATCTATGAGTATGGATCGGGTGAAGAGGATAGTTTTAGATCCGTGAGTAGGGATCAGGTAAAGAGGAAAACTTTTAGATACGTGAGTTTAGATCATGTCATTATGAGGATCGATGGGGTGGGATAAGAGTTGCCTTTATATGGTGAAATTGTACAAGTTTGAATGTTCTATATATATAAATATATGATATAACATTGTGGGATGGAAAATGCTCACCGGGCTCCCAAGCCTGACCCTCTCAGTTTTTCTTTGTATTATAGGTTATGACATGGGAGCATAAGTTGGCTGACATAACGAGAGATTTTGGATTATAGGCCAGTAGTTATGAACAACTGTTGTAAGGTCTACTTTGTTCTGTTTATGCTTTTGGTCTGTATTGAACATGACATCCCGAGTTTTTGTTATATAATGAAAATACATTTCTTTAAAGAAATGTTTTGATAAATTCTTATCATATTTTCGTTTTGGGATCAAATTCCGCAACTGTTTTCTTTTAAAAGATTACGCTGATTTTAAAAACAAAGCATAAACAAATCGGTCTTTTCTGGCCGTGAAATTGGGGATGTCACATGAGCATCATTGGAAATGTGTTCATTTGATCTATTTCACAAATTAAGGACCATAGGTAAACATAGTGTGCATGATAAGAGCATGGGACAACTGTTGTTATAGTTCAAGTAAGAAGTTGATTACCCGAAACAACAAATAATGAGTAATCAATATGGTGATTAAATAACATGTTTTATTTATTCTCAAAGGTTTGGACCATATAGGATTAGTATTATTCTTGTGTTTCACTTTGCATGTTTTAACTTCCTGAATAATAAGATTATTCGAACGTTCCACAGTAGCTCATACTTTGGGAGTAGGTATGAAAGAAGATTGTCATGAATTGGTTTGTAGATTTCCTAAAGTGTATTAGACATAGCAAATGTTTGCTGCAACATTCATAAGTGCTTGTGAATATGATTTGAGCATTGGATTAAACCCACGCTCACTTGAATCGCTTCATGGATTTTATCACGAGTGATTAGTGAGACGATAATATCTTGTATTCTTGAAACCGAGATGTGTAAGTTGTATCTTGCAAGTCGGTTACACATTAATAATATGTAAACGCACCAGTAACTTGGTGTTATAAAACGTATTTTTGTGTGTAATTTGGTGAGTGACTACAACTCAAAGTTTATCCATTCCTTTTACCCAAAGTGGGATAAAAGCGATATTTATGGGCCCCTTGATGATTTAGTGATGAAACCCTAAGCTCTTGGCCAAGTCGGGACTAAGTTGATGTGTTCAATTGTAGTCTGTTGTCAGTCGTCATAAATTGGAAGTTGGGAAACAATATATAGACAGAGAGAATGATTTAAATCCATGTCTCAGTCTATACGATATCTAGAATGGAGGAATATATGATCCCTTATCTAAAGGACACGCTTCTGATAAGATCGGAGTTGACAGCGGCTTTTGAAAGCTACGATTGTGGATCAGGATCTGAAGTCATACACAGAATAGTTATTAGACTTATCCAAGTGGGAGACAATTGGATTAGTGTCTAAGTCCATAACTATTTTGGTATGTACTTGACCCGATGGTGCATGGTCCTTTTGGGTTGCCTTCACCAAAGCAACTTGATAGGATGAATTATGGAGAGAGAGGATTAATTATGATTTATTAATATATTATGAGAATAATATATTAAAGGAGAAATCATATTGTTTAATTAATATTAGTCAATAATTAATTAAGAATTAATTTTGTGGCTATAAGATATTAATTAAATAAAGGGGACTGGAACTGTCAATTGTGTGATAGTTGAATATTGGGCTAATGAACTCCATATTAGAGGAGTGGATGAATTCTATGGGGAAACCCATTAGAAATCATCCAAGGCCTCTTAGGAGGGAGTCCATGGGCTGCTTAGGGCCTAAGCAGACAAATTAGGGTTTCCTTGTCAGATAACCCGAATAGCCTCACTATTTAAGGACCCCTAGGGCACCAAAAACGTGGCTAACTAATTTCCTTAGGGTTTATAGACATTTTGGGTGCCTCTCCTCTTCTCCTTCTTCATCCTCTTGCTCTTGGTGTTTGTGAGCCATTAGAGGAGTGACACTTGTGACTCTAAGCTTTCAGAAGCCAATTACAAGAACAAATAGATTGTTATTGCTACATAACAATCAACTTAAGATATAAACCCTATTCTTATGTTAATAATGATTATCACATGCTAGATATAGGGTTTAAAGTCTTGGATGAATGTATGTACAATAGAGAAACCTAGATCCAAGCATTAGGGTTTGCATGAGCACATAGGATGTTCTTATAGCCAAAACCCATCAGGTTTAACCATAGCGTCCAACTCGCCTTAAATACTTTTATGTAGTTCTTACTGTGTTGTAGCTTCTTGTACCTATGTATTCTTGTATACTTCTTGTAAAATAATTATATTTTAAAGTATACTTTTAGTTTTAGAGCACTTCACCCCCTTTAGTGTTTATATTTGTATACCATGTAAGGTTCGATATACTTAATTCACTATAAACAATAGCTCTGATACCAATCTGTCACACCCCCAAACCAAAACGGCAGAAACGTTCGGGGGTGGATGACATCATATGTAGTATCACAACAATTGCACCATAGTAATCAAAGTAAACACAACCATTACATTGAATATATATATATATATAAAGGTATTTATATTTATTTGATTCATATTTATATACATCAAAAGCAACAAAATAAAGACATGACTCTATATGCTCCGTCTTCTCAAAAGTCTGCTGAGGTACCTATCTACTAATTTTCTGAGAATACAAGCGGTTTTGAAAAGAGCATCAGCATTAAGCTGGTGAGTTCATAAGCATGTTTTTGTAATTAAAATCTGTCATTGAATCTGTAAAATGTTTGTATATTTCCCAAGAAAATCCAACATTTTCTAACATATATGTTTGTTATTGTGTTCTATAGTAGTGTATAATGTATTAGTTTGTATGCCTGGTTACCACTAGTTGAATTATATGTCGTTGTTTTGAATGAAAACCCTTTGTATGAAAACCCTGGCAATCACCAGTAATGTATAGAATGTTCTGTTTGAAAACCCTGATTATCACCAGTATGTATAGTAGTTTCATTACTTAAAATTAAACTTTGAGTTGAAATCCTTGGAATCCTCTAGTTGTATTATAAGCTAGTTTTATCAATGAAAATAAAATTAAAGAATAATGAAATCCCATAAACAATGGGGTTAGTTTATACTATTGTGAGTCGTATAACCATGCTTGATATGACCTAGAGACCTTTACGACGTTCTTCAAATTTCAGATATACGACATTTGTCACTCCATGCATGCCTGCCTAACTATAGATAGCAGTTCACGTGTGGGATTGTCAGTCCCAAATAGATATAATCACAAATCTCACGCTCTCCCTTCAGCAGACTCTGGTTATGCTATGATAGGTTTTAGTTTAGTACACAAAAGGGTACAATTTTGAAGTAGAGTCTCACAATTATGTATAATCTAGTTTACATGCAGTTCTGTATTGATCTATTGTATTTGAACGCGTGTGTATACTTTATAGAATAATAATTATATTTAAATAATTATATAATAAAATATCCTTGTTACCCGAGAATATCATAAACTAAGTATGTCATAGTTTATATGTTTAGCAATGTATAAGCTCTGAATTTGTAATAATGTATATTGAAATCCCAAACTATACCTATTATAGTTTGCATGAGTAATATGTATTTGGTTCTTGAATTGATCTGAAAACTATGCAATTTTCCAGTAAGTCAAAAACGTCCCTTATGCTCAGCATAATACAAAAGGGATTAAAATATCTAAATATTTTTATGAAATGTGGAAACCGTTTGACTATATCCATTACATCAGTTTTAAGTGTTTTGAAATACTTTTGTTTAAATTCACAAATCATTTGTGTTTGTCTTGTATTCTCCCCCTGAAAACATTAAAATCATAAAAGTATAGGGGCATGAACTCACTGTTAGTTGCGTGAAAGTATCGGACAACGAAACTGGAAATGAAGACTCTCGGGTTGATGTACGCGGCACTTAACGGGATCCGGGACTTGATTAAATCGAGGAAAGGGGATTTATTTAGTCAAGTTCACCACTTAGGGAGGGTTTGCGGCCGTGAAAGGGGTTTACGGCCATGAACTGTCCCTTAAAGGGTTTACGACCGTGAACGGTTTGCGGCCTTTGAAGGTTTGAAGATTTGAAGGTTGTACGACTATAAACTCAAGAATAACGATTCTTGATCCGACGAAAAACGTGTTTTTGATGCTCCACAATATTGCCCAAAGGTGATTTTTGATGATTTTCAGAAGAAAAAAGGGTATTTTGGTGTTTGCGGTTGAGAGGTTAGAGAGAGAATGAGGAAGTTTTCGGCCAGAAAAATGTAAATGAGGGTAGGAATCACGTATATATAGAGGGGTTCATGGTCGGTGGTGGGGTTTACTAGCCGTCAACTAGTTTACGGTTTTGATCGGGTTTACGACCATGATCGGGTTCACAGCCGTGAACACCAGTCAGGCCGGAATCTGCTGATTTTTGAAGGAAATTCGGGTTTCGCGTGATTTTGGTTCCGACTCATATGTATATAATTCAAATATATATCTTAAATGATTTTCCAAACCATAGGAATTTGACGAAAATAAATAAAAAATTTAAAAATTTATGTAACAGAATCGTCTAACGTTAACGGAAAAAGGTTCGGGTTGTCACACTCCCCCTCCCTGAAACCTCGGACAGTCGGCCTTTTTATGGCCCGTCTGGTTGCAGTGGAAACACATCAAACCTTTCACGAGGCAATCCCTGCTCACGTGGCCCTACTGAACACAAGAGTAACATCCAGATATCCCAGCTGTCCGACAATCCCTGCTATGAAACCTCCCGCACTTGGCACACCAGCCCCAAACCTGCTGGCCTCTACTCGAAGCATCGGAGGTCTTAGGCTTCTTAGCTTGACCCCCTGCTGCCTATACCTGCTTAGTCTTTCGCTTCGTGTAGGAATCCAACTCCATCTCACTCTCACGGGCCTTCTCCGCCATCTCATTTAGGGTTTTGCACCCCATAAAGCTCACAAACTCCCGGATATCATCCCTCAGCATGGAATGATATCGGGTCTGTCTCATCTCCTCATCGGTAGCATACTGTGGGATCAACAAAGTTCGTTCCCAAAACTTGGCGGTGATCTCTGCCACAGTCTCGGTGCTCTGGTGCAAATCATGAAACTCCCGCACTAGTCGTTACACCTCAATGAGTGGTGCAAACTCCAAATCAAATCGCCGAACAAACTCGACCCATGTCATCTCAGCCACCCCGGCTGGTCCCACCTGTCTAGTAACCTCGCCCCACCAATCCTGGGCTTTGTCTCTCAATATACAAGAAGAAACCCAACCTTTGCCACATCCGGGCAAGAACTCGTGTGTTGGGCGTTTTCGATATCCACCACTTAGCGTCGGCTGACAATGGGGTCCCTGACCCCGAAAAACTCCGGCGTCCCACACGCCTTGAACTCCCGGAAGGAGGGAGTTCGGGCCCCAATCTAGCCCGCAGCAATCTCAACCCCGAATGATCTGAGTCTCTCCTCCATGATCTCGATAATTCCCTCCTCGACCATCCCAAAAATGACTGGGGTAGTGTCAAGGATGCCCCTGGTACCCTCGACTGCAATAAGGTCGCGCAGCCTCTCATCAATGACCTCTGTAGTGTCGCCTGATCCTGCCCCGGATCCAGATCTCGATCCGGATCCTCCCGATCCAAAACGTGTCATCACCAAGCTGAACTGAAATATCACAAATCACAATGATTAGGATTTCCATAAAAGGGATTTTCCCACACCGGACCTTCTTGAAGTCGTCAGATCTAACATTGGTTCGGGTACAGGTCATGTGCTTCCAGTAGTACGGGCCTAATACTACCTTTCACACCTACCTGTACTTTCCCCGTTGCCCTGCCTAATAACTCCAATTCGTCTTATAATCAAACCATATCCCACAACTACCACATATATCAATCTCAGGCTGTCCTAAGATTTACTCTACTCATATCAATCAGACCAATCATAACAGGTTGCCTTTATGCATGCAAATTGTACACAGAAAAGGATCAAATAGACTTTCAAATAAAATATTCTACCCTAGGACCAAAACCAAACAAGGAACAGGAAATAAGGCCAAATCAATCATTCTGAGGCTATAAGCTCCTAACCGTATACAATTCTAAAAGCATACACATAGCAAGTTTCCACATAATCAACAAGGCTCAAATATCAGTATAACATGGCTAACATATTGGGGAACTACTTACTTGGCTCTTGTGATCACGCGCGTTGCACTCTCATCTTTTCATTTCCTTTGAAAACCCTTTTATGTTACTTTTGAAAACAATTTTACCATTTCCTTAGTTTGAGTCCTGACACACCCGAGAGTGTGCCCGAATCTCTCAAACCAAGGCTCTGATACCAACTTGTAACGACCCAAAATTTTCAAATAAAATTTTCATTTTTAATTAGTCAAACACTTTTGCATAATTCATGAAATCCCAATCATAATTGTTTTCAAATCCACATTCATTAAAATTTATTTAAAAGAAAACATCAGAGTGTCCCCAAATCATACCAGTGGAAGAGAAATAGAGTGCATGCTGCGCCATAACGCCTTGCCTTGCCCTTGGGCTCAAATGTACCTGAAACAAATCAATCACCTGTAAGCGAAATTCTTAGTGAGTTCCCCAGAGCATACCACATACAAACCACACACACATATCATGTTAGCTAATTAAAGCTATACACATATCACATAAGCCATGCATACATAAGACCTGTAAGAATGCCATGGGCTACCCCACATAGTCTTTACCTAGGACTGCCATAGGCTACCCCACATGGTCTTTACCTAGGACTGCCATAGGCTACCCCACATGGTCTTACATCCAATGTCATGGGCTACCCCACATGGTATTTACCTAGGACTTCCATGGGCTACCCCACATGGTCTTACATCCAATTTCATGGGCTATCCCACATGGTCTTTACCTAGGAATGCCATGGGCTACCCCACATGGTCTTATATCCAATGCCACGGGCTCCCCCAGGGTCTTCCATGCAAAACACACAATCACATAGCATATCAAATCACATAATGACTAACACATACATCATAATCACATAATGGGCTGGCCTTGGTGCCTTAGACCCATGAGTATGGTGAGGAGACTCACCTCTGTCCGTTGAATACAAAAGCTGCTCTCCTAACAGTCTGTAACCTCCCGTGCTGAATAATAATATTAATTAATGCCAAGACCTTACTTAATCAAAAGAAACCCAAACTCCAATGCTTCCATGAGGCCTAATTATCCTTCCCTTGCTAATGGGCCCAAAGTCCAAGTACAAAATCATTAATGGGCCTCTTAGCCCATTAAGGCCCAACCAATATATCCATGGCCCATAACAGATGAAATGGCCCATAATTCACAGGATGAAACCAAGTCCAATAACCAAATGAGGCCCAATGGATCAAAGGCCCAAAACAGATTTGGCCCAACTATGATGCGTATGCTCGGTGTACCATCCCGGTACGCGTAGTGTACTGGGGTCTTGGGACTACGCGCAGCGTACATTAGGTACACCCAACATACTACCAGATTAAGCACTTTCTCCATTAAGTGCTTAATACCCGATTCCTTTATGTCCAAAAGCTAGATCTAAGTTTGTTAAGATGTCCTAAGGCATAAAGTTGGCAGCTTTATGCCTTTACATGGCTCATATACACCCAACACCTCCATTAAGACCTTTTCAAGGTCTTTAACCCATGCATGAGGCCAATACTTCCATCAAGACTCCATTTTTATGCTACTAAAGGACCAAGGGACCTCATATCTATCATTACCATCCTCTGGAGTTGCTTAACTCACCAATGGAGGTCCAAAATCAACCAAAAGGGACAAGGTAGAAAACCCTAGCTAGATCTAGAGATTCAAGTGGAAAGATGCAAGTGTTTTACCTCCAGAAGCTTTGTAAGATGACCAAGATGCAGATCCTTGAAGCACCAACTCGTCCCAAGCTTGTTTGACCACTTCTTATTCTTGGAATGAACACTAAAAGGGACCACAATGCACTCTTAAGGCTCACAAGCACTCACAAAGGCTATTAGGGGTTCCAGGAACGTTTGAAGGTGAAGAGAGCTGATGAGGGTGAGGCTCAAGGGGGTTAAAGGCGTTTAAATAGGTCACAAGTCCGAAATTTAGGGTTTACACCTTCGGCACGTACGCCCGGTGTACTTCTGGTACGCCCAGCGTACGTCCAACTCCTCCGCGACCAACCATAGCTAGTACGCTAAGCGTACACTTAAGTACGCCCAGCGCACTTAAAGGGCCAATTATGTAAAATGTGAATTCTTGAGGGTTTTAAGACGTACCTGATTTAGGGCGTTACATCCATAAACCATGAAACCCTGGAATCGCGATCCAACTCGTCGAGTTCCCCTCTAACTCGCAGAGTTCTTCCCTATAGCAGAATCAGGACTTTTCAATACAACTCGTCAAGTCCATCCTTGAACTCGTCGTGTTCTGCCTTTCATGGAATCGGGGAACTTCGACCCAACTCTTCAAGTTCCTCTATGAACTCGTCGAGTTCTTTAGTTTGATAAGCTTTCTTAATGTATTAAGTCATTATTCTTCAAATCTAGGTCCTATATTCCAGATCTAGGTTAAATACTCATCTAGGAGGGTAAAGTTTCCGACTTTACCCATTAAGACCCATCCAAGAAGAAACGAGCCCTAACCCTAATTCAAAATGGCTTAGATCCAACTCCAAAAGCCATCAAAACTTCAAGATAAGCCAATGGGTCATAGATCTGGACCTTAGGGACAGTTTGACCACGTAAAGTTCTTGCCTTTACTTGCTTGCATGGGCTACTTGGCTCAAATGGTCAAAAAGATGCTCCACAAGTTGCATGGGACCTTCATGGCCATAAAGTTGGCACCTTTATGCCATGAAGTCCCTTAAAGACCCTAGATCTAAAGGGTTCAAAGACCAACATTCTTGGACCAAAACATGGAGAAAACACTCTAAAACTAGATCTAAACATCCAATGGACAAGATAGGAGCTTTATACATCTGATGAATCAGAAATGAAGCTCAACTCCTGGATCTACTCCTCTCCTACACATCCTTGCTCCTTCTTCTAGAATCCTTTCCTTCAAAATCACAAAGAATGCACAAAAATGGCTCAAAACACTACAAAAGTGAATTAGGGTTTCGTAGCTAGGGTTTGGGACAATGGAGGCTGAAGGTGAGGCCAGGTTAAGGTGTTTAAATAGGGTGCAAAACCCAAAAAATTAGGGTTTCATTCTGCCAGGCCTACTCGTCGAGTTGAGGCTCTCAACTCGTCGAGTAGACTTCACAACCCGCGTCCAAATCCATCCCTACTCAACAAGTTTGGGGCCTCCAACTCGTCGATTTTCTATGCAAAAATGTATAAATTTCTGAATTAAATACATACCAGGAACCGGGCGTTACAAGATGGTATTACCCTATGGATTTTATCACATGTTAATGTGTGTAAATGTAACAAAACTAGTATGTATATGTGTAAAAGCACTAGATTAACAAGGAAATGCTTACCAAAAATCTAAGAACCAACTTGGAGGAATTAATCTATGGAGGATTTGTGCTTGTTCTTGAGAGAAAAATGAAGAAAGGTGAAGATGGTGAGGGGTTGGGAGCCCCTCGGCCGCAAGTTAAGAGAGAGAGGGGAGGGGGTGGCATGCATGGTTACATGTTGAATAAAGACTCGGTTTTATGTTGTGTAATAGTTTTGTTGGGAAGGATGTAACCATCTTATCCTCTAAGTCAACTCTTCTTTATTTTTATAAAAATCTTGGTAGTTTATAAAAGTGTGGTAATTTTTATAAAAAGAGTGATATTTTTTTTATAAAAAGTGTGGTAAAATAATGTATAATTAATAAATTTGAATCATGAAAATTTGAATTATTATAAAAGTCTCAACATCGTTAAAAGTATTAGCACATTGTGTTGTGAATATTATTTATACCTGATGTGTGTAAAACCAACTAGTTTTAATCCTACTAACTTAGACACAAAATAAACACACGAAAGACAGTGTACCTATCGATTAGTAATATAGTTCAAGCAAGTAGGGTATCGAACACAGAAAACGGTAAACAATTAAAATAAATGCTAATATTATCTAAATAAAACAAGTAATAGAAAATGGGTTTTCTCCAGTTTGCAAGACTAGAAACTTAAACAATTAACTAAAACATAAACTAAGAAACTAAGAGTTAAGCAAATAAAACAACTAAATTCAATAATAAAGAGGACTTCTGTTTTGGTTCGACTCATTTGTTCCCATGGATGATTTCAATGTATCAGATTAATTCTTCATTGGCTACCGACTAAGATGATTAGTTTCACGTTCGATATTACTAATCCTTAGGAAACAAATTAACTCAAGCAGTGGCCAGTGCCCAGTTGTCTAAATTAACGGATTTCCTAGTTATTGATTCGGGTTAAACAAGACTTGTAATGGTTAATTAAATTGGCCCTTCAATTAACCTCTTGCTGATGTTCATCAAACAAGCTCACACATTAACTTACCTATCTTCTAGTTAATTCTAGTTTCACATTCGTTATTCCTAGACATACAACTATGTGGTCACAATAAATCATATGAAATTAATAACTAAGAGATGTTCATACAACTTAATTACTAATTTATTAACGGAAGAATAGTTATTGTTAACACATAAGGTTCTTTAACAAGCTTAATAAAACATAATCACCAATTAAAATTAATCCTAATCAAATAATCAATCCATGTTCACAAATTCATCTACCTAAACAGAAGTTATGAGTTTTAGCTCATGATTACAGAAGAAACAAGCTCAAAAACGAAATCAATTGGTAAAAACATAGTTCAAACAAGAGATTAGGTAAAGAGTAAACTTGATTTTGCCTTGATTCTCCTTAAAATTGAATGTAGGGTTGATTCCCTTGCTTCCCACGCTCCAGCAGCACCTTTAGTCGACAATTGGCCTCCAAGGGTTTCTCTATGTGCTAGGGTATCGATCTGAAAGTCCCTTTATATAGATTTTCACAAAACAGAGGCTACTCGGCGAGTCCAGTGACCTACTCGCCGAGTACATCACTTAAAACCCGTGTACGCGAAAGTTCGATGCAACTCGCCGAGTACGTTTCGAATCAACATTTTCTCAAAACATGAAAGTCGTCCGAAATTGTGTCTACTTTTCAGAACATTTTGAATCTCGTCAATCGGAGTTACGGTTCATGATATATGGCCAAAACACTGACGAGGGGTCAAGCTGTCCAACAACATCCTTCTTTCTTCAAAATCCAAGATCCAAGTGTCCAATCACCAATTCCGCTTCCTTTTCCATCCGAGCATGTAATTGTTGCTGAAAAATGAAATTATAAACTAATTAAGCACCTTTTGTTCATTAAATGAGATAAAATCAACATAAAGTATTAAGATAATGCATGAATTTTATAACTAAATATGCCCATATCAATACCAAAATAATACATACTTGTACCATCGAATTTCACGTTGTTAATCCTATATAGGATTTTTATTAATTGGTGAGAAAAGAGGTACTTCGTATTAATACTTGTAAGTTGTACATTAGGAACATTAGAAAACATAGCGCTCATCCTCGAATTCTAGTACTAGTCGCGTTTGACTTGGTTGACTTTGTTTGACCCAGAATTTGCAGTTGTCACACTCTAAGATTCATCTCCGTAAGAAAATGTCATGTAATTTTCTGGAAAAAAGTTGGACAATATTAGTTGTTTCCGAGCACTGGATCTTCAGAAACATCCACCCATGCAGGAGCTAACGCCTTTTATTTGGTCGGTGTCCATTTCTTTGGAGTCGTCCTTCCACTTTTTTTTAGGTTGTGGTGGATGCTCTTCCGGTTCCGATTTCGTTTCAGGGACGACTTCAGGTTTCCCTTGAGTTTGGAATTAGGTTTGGAAATTCATTGGGGAGTCGGGAAGATCATCAAATGGATTAAGTCAGTTTTCATTTGGGATGAGAAGTTTATTTGTGGTTGGTTTTGAAATTTGAGTCTTCTTTGAAATTATGAATAATTTTGGAATTGAGGTTGGTTTTGATATTATGATTGATTTTGGTATTGATATTGGTTTTTGGTTTGAAACTGGTAGTAAACACCACCAAAGTGTAAATTTGGTGGAGAATAAATTGACTGATCGCTTTGATTTTGAACGAAATTTGCCGAAGAATGTGAGATTTTTAGGTTTTGAGTGTTTTTTTTTTGGTATTTTTTTGAACTTTTGGGTTGGAAGTGGAAGCCATTTTTTCTTGACAAAAATTGTATTGTTGAGTGAAAATATGAAGATGATGAAGTGTGATAAAATATAAGAGGTAGTGGTATTTATATTGGGTAAAAACGGAGGATTTTTTGAAAAGAAATTTAAAAAACGGTCACAAGGACCCTCCGACATTCATAAACATTTAACCCAGTACACTCTCTCTCATTGGCAACTATTAGCCGAGTTGCCGAGCCGAGCTTGGTATGCCGAGGGCTTGGCCCGGTGTTCACTGAACTAGCCGAGGTGCTTGCTGAAGCCACTCCGAGTGGCCTAATGAGGCACTACTCACATCAAAAAATGTTCTCACCGGTAGAAGTTGAGTATATGTTAGCATGTACTCCATCAACACTTAGGAGGTGTTTGTTTTTTGGTTGCAGATCTGCGAAATCACTTTTGTCTGCGCCGCGCAGACCACGTGCATACATATACCCTTGTAGCATGTTTGTTTTTTCGAAGTGCGCAGATCTAAAAACATATGCGTGAGGTCTTTACCACACAGACATGGGCCAACCACTTCTAAGGTCTGCAAACCCTTTTAACCTAAAAAAACACGCCTTTTATTTTCTTTCTATCGGCGCCTCCATCAAAACTTCTCACCCTCAAATCCTTCCACCATCGATGCATCTTTCCTCGCTTCCATCATTGTCTTCACGTTCATCAACTCCGATCAGCACCGCCGCCCACTGCCGCCCTCCTCTCCGATCGCAAGAGAATAATCTCCCATTGAAGCTAACAACTCCTCTACGCAACAAACAAGTAAGAACTCTTATGATTCTGATGATTATTCTTGTTTTAGTACGAAATTAAAGAATATTTTTCTTGAAAAACTCTTCATTTTACTGAAATTAAGTGATGTTTATGTAGCTTTCCTTGTTTTTTTCTTGCTGAAAATTCGAAAACAGTCATTCTTTTGTTTAATTTATGTTAAATATTGCTGAAATACAATATTTGTTGATGTATGTTGCTGAAAAATCGAAATTTTGATGTTTATATGTTCTTTTTTGCTGAAATAATTTTGTTTAAGTGTTGTTTTGTTCTGAAATTGTAATATAATGATAATTATATGCTGTTTTTTTGCTGAAAAATAGAAATGTTGATGTTTATATGCTATTTTTTGCTGAAATAATGTTGTTGAAGTGTTGTTTTGTGCTGAAATTGTCATATTATGATGTTTATATTCTGTTTTTTTGCTGAAAAATCAAAATGTTGATGTTTAGGTGCTATTTTTTTTTGCTGAAATATTGTTGTTTAAGTGTTGTTTTTTGCTTAAATTGTCATATAATTATGTTTATATGTTATGTTTTTTTTTTTTTGCTGAAATTATGAAATAAAGATATTTATATGATTTTTTTTGCGGAAATTATGAAATAATGGTGTTTATTTGTGGTTTTATTTGCTGAAAATGTGAAATTATGATGTATATGTGTTGTTTTTTGGTGAAAATGTTTTTTTTAAAATTCAGTTTATTTCAGCAGCCTGCAGACGTTAAAAAACAAACAGTCTTCTTATTGCAGACTGCAGACGTTTGGTCCACCTCTTCTGCTGCAGAGGCTTGCAGATGTGGTCCGCAGACTGCAGACATTTTGGCTTCAGAAAAACAAACAGCGCCTTAGTAAACGATCAATTGTTGTCTTCATTAGTAGCTTATATGATGATAAATTGCAGGCTTTATGTACACTTCAGTTAATGATCAGCTGATAGCCACTAGCCGATGTTTTCTTAAACACTTCCAGACCTTGCTACTCTTCAACATCGAACCCTTTGACCATGTATATGTCCTGTAAGTAGATCCTTTTGATGAAAATTCGTTCCATTTGAATGATATAAATTGTATTTCTAATATATGAGACTTGGCCTAAAATATAGAATAACACAACAACTTAAAATTTGTAATTCCATCGAACCCTTTGACCATGTATGTCTTTCTAATACCGTGACTTTAAATTTTAGTTATATATCAGTTCACCAAATACTCGAAACACTTAACAAATACTATTAATTATTTACACATATTCATTACATTGACTTTGTTGGTCAAACCATAACAACGCGATAACCTATATTAATCTTGACATGAATAAGTATTTGAACATTGACTTTGAAAATGGAGTTTTATAATTTATTCGAATATCTTAATTCTTACGCAATCTAATTCGAACATGGACTAGAGCCCGCTATTTTGAGGGTAATTTCGTTTTGTAGCCCATTAGTAAAACCCTAAAACATAAGCCCAGTTACACTTTAAGATCGGATTCTATGTGATCATCCTCACTCGAATGACCGTGATCACGCAGTTGAAAACACAACACTGATCGGGTTTTTCGTCTCTGGATCTCTCTCCATTCTCGATTTTGCAGGCGAGAGAGAACGATGACGATGTTTCACTTCTTCAACTGTGCAATCTTAACGTTTGGCCCTCACGCCGTATACTATTCCGCTACTCCTCTGTAAGTCTCTCTTCTCGAATTAATGACCTAATTTGTGGCATCGTATCTACAGATTTACTTTTCTAGTGTGATTGTTTCAGCTAGAAATATAGTTAAGCAATTAAGAATTTAAGAGTTCATTTATCGAATGCTGCAACCATAATGATTGAAAGCGATTACTGGGTATTAATTATTTGTACTGTTGTATAATACCGTATGTAAATTGTACCTTCTGCTGTGACATTGTAATTTCGTTATCATGAAGATTTAGTTTGGGGTAAAGAATTTAGTTGATAGCTTTAGATTGGATTTTCCACGTTGAGTTTATGTTCGTCGGACATTTCTATAGATTAATCGAACAACTGAGATTTGTGAGAAACTGGTAATTCTCTAGCTCGTGTTTCTATATTGATGCTTTTGGGACTTTGTTTGCTCTTCGGGAATTTTGTCAATGAAATTGAAACTTGTTTATGTTTAGCTCTGTGAAAGCGTATTGTTGATTTGTGTATTTCACACCAAGAATGCTTACACTTAAGAGATTTAATGAATTAAATTTGAACTAATAGTCAAGAAACTTGCTAATATTTAGCTCAGAAAACCATATTGGTACTTTAAACTCATTGTTTCTTGGGAATTTCGTCATTTGTGTGTGATGGATCATGAAGTTAAAACTCAGATTGTTTAATTACATGGAAACAAACTAGGTGGAAACCAGATGACTCCAGTGTTTGTGAATTATGATCATAATATCCATTCAACCAATACTATGAAATGTGGTATATAATATTAGCATGATTTATAAAAAGTTGAATATTTTTACATAAACTCATGGTAATTTTTTCTTTTTTACTAAAGATCTGAGTATGATACATTGGGGACTTCTGTGAAAACTGCTGTTGTCTATCTTGGCACAGCATTAGTGAAGGTATGCATGCATTCTTCACCAATTTTTTTAATTACTCAAAATTATAAACAAAACTCATAAAAAACATCTTCTTTTAACTAATTTTATCATTTCTATTCAAATATTTGACCACAGCTTGTTTGCCTTGCTACATTTCTTAAAGTTTCCGAAAGCGACAGTTTTGATCCCTCTCAGGTAAACTTTCTTTTCCATTATCAACTCACCAATAAATTCATTGTCTTTTTAATGTTCATTTTTTTTGTAGGAACTGTTGAAAGCTTTGATTGGTTTTATCGATGTTGCTGGGCTTTACTTTGCCTTGACTCAGTTGACTCACAGAAACATCTCACAAAATCACAAGTTCCAAGCCGTTGGACTCGGTGAGTCACATTATTATAATAATATAATCATTATATAATTGTTTAATTAAAATTAATGAATTTATGATGACAGGGTGGGCTTTTGCTGATTCTGTTTTGCATAGGCTGGCTCCACTTTGGGTGGGTGCTAGAGGACTTGAATTCACTTGGGATTACATTCTTCAAGGCCTTGAAGCAAATGCAAATCTGGTATTTATTTTCAATTTTTTTAAAAAAAGAAAAAAGTTTACTACATTTTCAAAAACAAGATTATAATGAATTGTTCTTATTTTGAATAAAAAATCCAGATGTTAAGTCTATCACTTGCTGCATTGGGATCTTTGATGTGGTTAAGGAAAAACAAGCCAAAGACATTGATTCCTATCATATACGCATGTGCAGGAATTGTAGCAACAATGCCTTCTATCACAAGGTTTTTTTTTTTTTTTTTTTAATACACAAAAAAGCGTATATTATTATTGTATAATAAAAACATATGTTTATGTTTTTGTAGCTATTTGAGGTGGGGGTTGAAATGGCATCTTCCGGAAGTTGTGGGTTTTCAAGTGTTGACCTCGTTGACCATGGCTTTGATCAGCTGGCAACTTTTCTCAGCCTGTCAAAGACCATCATCATCTGCTTGATTCAGATGAATGGGATTTTTTAGCCTCAATGGCACTTTTGTTATTCTTGTAGAAATTTAGACTAAATTCATCAATCTGTCTTTCGATTTTACTTGTTTTGCCCCATTCCACAACTATTGTTTAGAAATGAGCTTTCGTTAACAACAAAAAAAATAAAACCCTTAATTATGTTGTGTTCTAAAATTTTTATGAAAATGAATGACTCAAGAAATGAGACAAAATACTACATCAGCAGATTAATGTCTAAATATAAATACTTAAACGTATATTTATATGAGAAATTTACTACTTTAGCCAAATTTGCTAATTAGTTTTCACAAAATAACTAAAAAAACATTTTTTTGCAAAATAGCTACTAAAATCAAAGATTGTTAGGGGTCGTTTGGTTTGTTGGAATCGGAAGGAATTTGAATTTAATTCCATCACTTTTCTATGTTTGGTTCAAGTTTTGAGAAGGAATTGGATTTCTAAATGTGTCAAACTTTTCTTTCATCGAAGGAAAACAAATTTTATCTAAAAGACGAGGAAATTTAAATTCCTTCAAGTGGAAATGTTAAAGATTATCATATTACTCTTTTCATTTTTAACAATAAATATGAAAAACCTCCGTCACTACTCGCGACAACCTTCACCACTACCCACTACCACCCACCACAACCACCTTCGCCACCCACCCACCACCACCACCACCAATAACCATCGTCACTGATGTCGTCACCACTACCACCACGTTCGCCACCACCATCGACCACTACCACCGCTTCCGTTACCACCACCACCATTGCCGACACCATTACCACCACCACCGTCACCATCACTACCACTATCACCACCACCTATAACCTCAGTTACCACCACCCTACCACTATCGTTGTTACTACTAACTCTATCATCAACACCACCACCTCTATTGCCACCACAACAACCACCATCGTCGCCACCACCTAGACCCACCGGGCCACCACCACCAACATCCGCCACCACCACCGACATCCACCACCACCACCACCGCCACTAACACCCACCGCCACAACCACAATTGCCTTTACCATCAAAACTAGTGATACCACTGCCACCACCACCTCCACCTTCGTCACCACCACACATTGCCGCCATCACCACTACCATCGCCGCCACCACCACATGCATTTACTATTTTTATAATTTATAAATATATCTTTACATATAATTATAAAACAAAGTAAAAGTAACCAAAAACCGAGAAGGATAGTTATGTTATTTTACACTATTCCAATTCTATTTTCCGCCAACCAAACAAAATATAAAATTGAATTCAAATTCCATTTACGGGTAACCAAACAACATATTGAATTGGATTCCAATTCAAGACATATTTCAATTCCTGAACAGATTCCAATTCCTTCAAAAACATTCTGTGAACCAAACGTCGCCTTAGATTCTATCTGCTATTTAGGTTTTTCATCTACTATTTTACAAATGTTATAAACATGTTTAATTTTTCAAATCGGGACACCAAATCGCAGATGTATTTTGTACACACACACATTAGGTTATAGCCCGTGGAAACAACGGTTACAAAAATAATTAAACTTTTTATAATAAAAACTCATAATCAATTATTTCAATAAATGATTAATTAAGATAATTATATTTTTTTATTTATATAAAATTAAATAAATATATGAAACTATTTTTTAAGATATATGAGGTAGTTTTTCAAGATAAAAATAAAACAACTACTTATAATAAGTGACCCTTTTATTTATATAAGATTCTTTTTAAACACATAATTAAAATTAAGACATCTAATTGTGCAAAACTTTAAAAGGAGGGAAAGAAGAAACATCAAACATGTATTTAGCTTCAAAACACAATATATCCTTAATGACCTTTATATACAAATACACTCAACTATTTTGTCCTAATTCATTTAGTTACACTAACACACTTGAAACCTTCTAAGTTTTATTACACAACCTACAAGGCATCTCAGTTTTAGTATTTAGATAGCTCAGTTAAGTAATACAAAAGAAAACAACAAGAGAGTGTAAACCAAGCTTTATATATTGTACGATTAAAAAAATAATATTGTAAAACTTTGCATACCATCGACAAAAGACCAAATTTTACATATGTAAGAGTAAAAATAAGTGATGTGAATTTTTAATGCACTAGCTTTTTATTTATAATTTCTAATTTATCGCATCTAAATCACATCTTACAGACAGTGAACCCGATCGAGTATAGTATAGCTTTGATAAGCAAGGGTGCCGAACTCAAGGGTAACGATAGTGAATTAATTTAAAATGTTTGATTATAGGTTATACAAAACACACAAAAGCAGTAAAGAAATGGTTTATTAAATCTCAAACGAACAACTAAATAGCAAATCTCGATAAACTGACAGGAAGACAAACCTATTTAGGTACTTTGGTTTAGACAGATTATATCTTAAAATCATAGATAATTGCTCACACATATTTATTTATTCATGTTCACCGATTTCTAAAACAATTAGGTTCACGTTCGCTATTACTAATCCTTTAACAAACAAGTCAATTCAAACAATGATCAGTTGATTAAACTAACAGGTTTCCTAGTGTTCAGTTCGTATCAAGCAAGACCTGTAATAATAGTGAATCAAATTGGTTGTCCAATTAACTCATTTGTGGTCGGTCATCACACATGTTCACACATTAACTTACTTATTTTCTAGTTAACCCTAGTTTCACGTTCGCTATTCATAGGCATATAATCTTAATGGTCATCAAGATCATAAAAGGCAAACAATCAAGCAGATGTTCATACAACTCGATATACTTAAGTAACAGAGAATAACTGTCATTAACACATAAGGATCTTTTAACAAGCTTATCAAGATAAATTAAACATGCATAAAACAATCTAATATAGCAATTAATCCACAAATCAAGGTTTTATCTAATCATAAACTCAAAGTAAATGGTTCTGACACCAAAATTAGAAAGTAAAAACATAATAGTATCACAGTGGAATGCTAAACATGGTCACGATAACAAACCACATGATTACCGACACGAATCCGCTCTCTAATTCTTCAGATCTTCGCTCCTGTCAGCTTAACGGCATTCCGGCCGCCTCCTATACCCTCAAAACGGCTTACCAGAAGTTATTTGTCGACTAAAATAGGTTAGAAGTCGGAATCTCTCCTTAGAACGAATTAAATGTCAATATATAACAACTTTACACCTCCAAACGAACGCAACGCCTAGGTTCAAGGAACGCAACGTGTTCCACCAAGCGATCCCGTAAACAGCAAGCCACGAACGCAGAGTGTTCATCATGGGAACGCAGGGCGTTCGGCCCGCTTTCAGCTCAATTCTTCATATTTGCAGTCTAACTCTGTTTTCTCGGGTTTTTTGCTCCATTTCCGCTCCAGCAACATATAATAGTTGTAACTTGCAAGTCAAAGTATTATAAGTACCTTTTAGTTCTAAATAAGTGTAATAAAGACTAAAATATCAAGATATGATATGGTATATATATATATATATATATATATATATATATATATGTATAAACACATATCAAAATACCCTACACTTAGCCTTTGTTTGCCTCCAAACAAATTTACTTTTAATTTACCAATATCACATAAAATAATCCATTTTAAACCCAACCATTATCCCAAGACCGCAATGCATGTATTTGTGTCTAATTTTTCCTAAGAAACCTCCAACTTCTAAATACTCACAATCCTTATGAACATTCACCCCTTAGTTTATAAAACACTCGTTTCCGCAACCCTCCAAATTAATCCTCATAAATCTTTCTTAACCTCAAGGTGTTTTTTTAAAGCTACCCAAGCATACATAATCTAGAAATTACAACTTTTGATACCATAAAAGCTCTTGTAATTCTTCATTTCTTTGATATTTGATATTTGATTTCTTTGAATTCACCACCTTTTTGTTTGATTTTTGGCATCTTCAACTTTTTGGATTTCTTCAGAATTTTGATCTTTTGATCTTCATAATTTGATAGCTCCAAAATTCTAACAACTTTTTGATAATTTATCTCTCTCTTTTTTTAACATGTATAACTCACTTTTTTTTCACTCAAAACATACATGCTTAAGCATGAGTGCTTAACTTCAACCCTTATTGGTTAAAGTATTAGTCAATGACTATATAGCTCTCCTGGATAGATTTCAGGTTTAGGATGCAAAACGTATTATGTCATATAAACTACCAGATTACCTTTCATATCTCATGACTTTTCACTAAGAATGGGAAGCCACAAATACACTATAACATGTGTAGGCCCGGGTAAACATTTGAGTTCTCATCGGATCATCCCATACAGTATTAGCAAAAAAAAAATTATCACTAGATTCTCTTAAATTAAACTATTATTTCAAGTTTTTTAAAATTTTAAATTTTCCTAATATAGTCATTTTTAATTTCTTTTGTCGACCCCTACCCCATACTTATTTCATACAATGCCCTCATTGTATGCATAAAACTAATTAAGCTTATAAAAATAGTAAAAAGGGAGAAAAAGGAACACACTCTCATGGGGTAGTTGTGGCAAGATTGAATGGGGCTGCTAAAAGTTGCTCTATAAACTGCTAGAAGACTAGAAAGTGGAACTGCTGCTTCTGAATATCCCGGAAAAATGAAATCAAGAACGCCAACTTCTAAAATGTGGTACAAAAGATTGCAAATACATGCAATGTGTAGTAACTATGACGTAGGAAAGTGTCGACCACGTCGTGTCGTCGAGTGAGGTGAGATATATATTGCAAATAATAGCATAACCACACGTGGTAATTGGTGGCCACAACGTGATATCAAGAATGACACTAGTTTTTTATTTATAATTCATAATTTTCGCATCTAAATTACACCTTACAGGAAGTGAACCTGATCGAGTATAGTATAGCTTTGATAAGCAAGGGTGTTGAACTCAAGGGGAACGGTAGTGAATTAATTTAAAATGTTTGATTATAGGTTACACAAAACACACAAAAGTAGTAAAGAAAGGGTTTATTAAATCTCAAACGAACAACTAAATAGCAAATCTCGATAAACTGACAGGAAGACAAATCTCTTTAGGTACTTTGGTTTAGACAGATTATATCTTAAAATCATAGATAATTGTTCACACAAATTTATTTATTCATGTTCACCGATTTCTAAAATGATTAGGTTCACGTTCGCTATTACTAATCCTTTAGCAAACAAGTCAATTCAAACAGTGATCAGTTGATTAAACTAACAGGTTTCCTAGTGTTTAGTTCGTATCAAGAATGAAAAGGGGGTTAGGGTTTATCAAAGGCTCTTTAGAGGTGATGGAGGCTGAGGGTGGAGGAAATTCTAGCCATCATTTCCCTTAAATAGGGACCTAAGCCCGAAGATTAGGGTTTTGCATTTATACCGTTACCACGTTGTAGCAAGCATCATGCCACGTCGTGGTGTCGTTAATGAAACACGTGTTTTATGCATAAATTCCATGTTGTGGTAATCCTTTCACTGCATCGTGGCCAACCAACAATCCCAAAATTACAAAGTGTAATTCAAACCTGAAATTGGGCGTTACAGTATATGAATCCTCCAAAACCTCCGACCACCCCTCCATCAACACTCCAAACAACTCATACTAATATACTATAACCAACCCTCCTCCCACTCATCATTCCACTTCGACAACACCTGTCGCAATTCAGTTATCTCACATCTTCCTTATCTCTAAATCAAACTCAAAACCACCCTTCCCAAACCTAATCCTCTATTCTAACCCAAATGACCACTGCATCACCCACTATTCAATGCCTCCCATCCAATGCAAACTAGGTCCAAAATTAGGGTTGTTAAACCTAATTCTCACTGCAATCCACTCTCTCAAAACATCTTTCCCGTTCCTAGAAACCCAAAAGTTATTATGCTCGATCGTAATTTGAATGGGGCCATGACGCTTGAATATAATGCATTGCTTAAATGACACACTTGGAAACTTATGTCACATCCGTCCCATATTAACATTATTTGGTGTCATTGATCTTTCACATATATTTTGAGTCGCCGGTTCCCTAGAACAATACAAAGCATGTTCGATTGTGAATGGAAAATGTCAAGAAGTGTGCATTAATTATGACAAAACATTTAGTCACATTGTGAATCTTGCTCCAATTCATACAATTGCCAGTTTAGTTATAGGACAAGATTGGGATGTTCATCAATTTGACATGAAAAACGTATTTCTTCACGGTGATCTTCAAGAAATCGTTTACATGCAGCAACCTTTGGACTTTCAATACACATCATATCCCAACTATGTTCTCAAACTATGAAAATCATTTTTCGGTCTAAAGCAAGCCTTGTAGGCTTGGTATCAGAAGTTTTCTAACTATCTTTTCGTCTTGGCTTCACATACAACAAAAGCGACACCCCCTTTTTCATTTAAGTTGTGGAAAAGACATTACATATAACAATCGGTCTTGTAACATTGTTACTTGTTCTCAAAACCAAACACATTAATATTCCCGCATGTGAATTTGATCTGATGGATCTCTTGTATATATCTTGGTTGTGGTTGATGAAATCGACCAAGGAAATTTACCAACCTTTATAGATAATGGTTTCGAACTAAAAATTAAGACAAAATTGCAAGAATGGTCCCTGTGGTATGTCAAAACTAGCAACTTTGGTCCAAAATGAGTTTGGATCGCAAGGATGGTCCAATAGTTTCGTTTTGTTGCGAGTTTAGTCCAATTTCCTATGAACTTTTTTATAATGACGGATTTGACATTTATTATTTTATTTTCCAATTTTCTTTTATTACAACAATTAAAAAACAATTAAAAATAAAACAAAAATAAAATCTCTCTCTCTCTCTCTCTCTCTCTCTCTCTCTCGATACCCGAGAACACATACATACAATGACAATCAACAACACACACTCGCTTCCCCTTTGTTCTTGCTCCCTGCAACTAAACCCACCAATAACCACCATTGTGAGACAAACGTAAAACCAAATCATTTTCTGCAACCCCTACCCAATATTTATGTTTCCCTTTCCCCTCTTTTTGCTAAATCCATGGATGAATATAAATATGGAAAAAAGACGAAGCTGTTGAGGAACAAAATCAATCTCTGGTGGTGATGGCTGGTTGTGATGAACTTCATCTTCCCTTCCAAATCAAAAAAATCTAGAAATAGAAAATGAGTAGATCTGCGCATACCTGATTACGACTTGTACCGCTCATCGTCTTCTAAATCATAATCAAACATTATATCAAAATTGAACTCAGAAACAAAAGTTCAACCTATAAAAATCAAAATTTGATATCAAAATCTGTTGAAATCATAAGAAAACCCCACACAGATGATAAGGGTTTATTATCTACTCAGTTCCATTTGGTTATATTCCTTGTGACTGGCGTGAACAAATCCATGATTTCAATCCAAAATTAAAAAAAAAAATTAGAACTACATCAAAATTTGAAACCTTGAATCAGACTTGGTTGCATCTCTTTTTCTTCTAGACGATCTCCTGCTCATCAAACCCTAACTATGTGCAAGTTCTTTTTTTCACAAATGCGACACACGATGGTTGAACCGACGGCTAGAACAAATCGATGGATGGTAATGATAGATTTGAGATAAGGAGAATGAATACATATACTTGCATGGAGAGAAAGATTTCATCTCCAGGTCTTCATCTTCGTTTCAGATTTGGAACCAAGAACATACCTACCTTCAACTTTTGGATTTGGGTTTTATTTCAGATCCAAAACAAGAACGAAGAACACCCATTATGGATTTGGATTTGGGATGTTGGATGGTGGTTGGTCACAACAGGGGGAGGCAGAGGAGACACCACAGTCGACTGTGGTGGCTATCTTCGCCGGAGAAGTGAGAAACGAGGGAGATAGACGATTTGGAGATGAAAGGGAGGTCGAGGAAGGGATTCTAACGGCATCGGTTGTGGTTTGTTCTTGAGAGAGAGAGGGATATATATATATATATATATATATATATATATATATATATATATATATATATATATATATATATTCTTTTTCTTTTTTTGATTTATGTGATAAAAAAATTAAAAAAGGGAAAATACCAAGGGCAAATCCGTCATTATAAAAAGTTTTAAAATTTTGGGACTAAACTCGCAACAAAACGAAACTATTGGACCATCCTTGCGAGCCAAACCCATTTTGGACCAAAGTTGCTAGTTTTGACGTACCACAGGGACCATTCTTGTAATTTTGTCAAAAACTAATGATGAAGAAAAGTTCCACATTTACCGATCATCAATCTTCATTTCACAATGAGATCCATTTCGTCGTCGGAAATACGAAACATAAATAAAAAGGCAAAATGACATCGTGTTATCTACAAATATGCATCTTGCAATGTCCACACATTTCATTGTCAACATATGGTTATTTTGAACAATATGTTAAATGGTCCATTTCGTAATGAGAATTACGAAGAAAAAAAAAAGAGAAACGTTGTATTATTAAATACACCATGTTTTTGCTAGGAACCCTTTGCAAATATATGGGTAGAATATGTGAAGTTCAGACTATTTTTTAATAAATCCTTGAAAAATTGTTTTCTCTATATCAATATAATATAAAATGCATTATGTTTTTAGTGTTGAAATGTAAATGTACATGTAAATGTTTGACTTCTTTAGTTAAATCTTGAGGAAACACACTTAGTTAAATCTGTTTTGTTTTGATCAGTGTCATCTATCACAGCCACAGGGTCATTTTGGTAAAAACAAACGTCACTCTGTCCCATTCTTTTCCTGGCCCAAACCTTTTCCTGTCCGGGGTCTACTCCTCTACACAAGGCTGTATCTTGGGTTACCGTAGACTCTCTCTCTCTCTCTCTCTCTGTTATCTCTCTGTCTCTCTGTCTCTCTCTCTCTCTCTCTCTCTCTCTCTCCGGCTCTTCTCTCTCTCTCTCTCTCTCTCTCTCTCTCTCTCTCTCTCTCTCTCTCTCTCTCTCTCTCTCTCTCTCTCTCTCTCTCTCTCTCGATTCACTATATCTTCCTTGAAAATTTCACTATATAGGAAGGGACGGTTGATTTGATTCACGGTGCATCTCAATGTCTGTAATTTTCTTGAGTTGTTTCTAGGGTTTTACAGAAAATCAGCTGATACAACGAGAGATGATGGATGCCAGAAGACCTCATTTTATCAAGGGTTTTAACCCTAACATAAGCTTCGATAAACTGGTAAAAAAAATTCTCATTCATGTTTCATTTGCTTCCTTAGACGCATGTGTACATATACGTAAACAATCACAAAAATCATGAAAGAGTGTCATAAACGTCTGCATTTTGTTTTTCTCTTAGTTAATGATCGAAGTTCAAAGACGAACATCAAAAATCTTTTCTACTGTTATTATAGGACTCACAATCACATTTACAGATTTATACCTAGAGATTAGCATAAATGGGGGCTTTTAATGATATCATCAATGTTCAATCTTCTGTAGAGTTACCAAAGTTAGAGAAAGTCGAATGTAGTTCCGATGTGAATTTGTTTTTACCAATTTGGTTAGGATTTAGGGCTGTTTTATTCAGATTCAGAAGCCTGTTGATGAAATCATATGTTCATAAATCATAAATAGTTATGATCTTCTGATTTAGAATCCCTATGGTGATTTGTGAAAGTTAGATACAGCCAAGAACTGTTGCATATAGCTAGTGGTTCTCATTGTTATGATTTACTGTTATGTCTCTTTTTACTGTTCATTATGTGATTGATACTTGTGTTTACTGTTGCAGAAAATACCTTCAAAATTTGGGAAACATTTGGAAGGGAAAACATGTGGAACAGTTTCATTGATGGGTCCCAGTGGGAACACATGGCATGCTGACTTGGCACAGCAAAGTGATGGTTTGTTTATCTTGGATGGATGGGCAGCTTTTGTGAGAGATCACTTCTTAGAAAATGGTGACTCTTTAGTTTTCAGATATGATGGTAATTTGCATTTCACAGTTCAAATCTTTGATCAAAGTTCTTGTGAGAAAGAGACTGCATTTTCAGCCGAATGCCATCAAGATTTAAGCATCTTTGATCAACATTTTGGTAAAAAAAGGGAAAGGGAATATACATCTTTGTTGTCAAATATGGTTGATGGAGTCCCAAAGAAACCAAGAAGCTCTCAATCACACAATGAACCCACAAACATATCTGAACAAGAAACCATGGATGGAGTTGCTGACTTTTTGAATGGTTCAGAGTTTTGTGGAACTGGTTTAAAGAATTCCATCACTCCTGCTTTACCTGTATCAGGTAAAAAAGCTTATTACTTTCTGTTTATTCATTGTTCTTAATGCCTTTTTTTAAAAAAAAAAAATCATTACACCTTTTTGTGTTCTTCTGAACTGATTCAGCTGTACGTCCTAACGAA
Organism: Lactuca serriola; assembly: GCF_051521515.1. NCBI lineage: Eukaryota > Viridiplantae > Streptophyta > Magnoliopsida > Asterales > Asteraceae > Lactuca > Lactuca serriola. The sequence goes on from NC_136408.1 coordinate 24,162,538, forward strand.
GAAGAGTTAGGAAGAATATCAGCTTCAGAAGCAGAGAAGATTGCTCAAACTTTCAATTCAAGTTTCCCTCATTTTTCCCAAGTTATGAAAAAATTCAACATAAGTGGCTCATATACTTTGGTTTGTATCTTTCATATCTTTCATATGTCATGGTTATTTGCTTATTTATATATAAAAAGCGTTAATGATTCTGATTGGGTAAAATGAAAATGATGATCCAGAATGTTCCATATCAGTTTGCTATGGCGTATCTTCCAAACTGCAAAGTAAAGATTGTTCTTCAAAACTTAAAAGGAGAATCTTGGATTGTTAATTCGATTCCAACAACCAGAGTTCAAACTTCACATACATTCTGTGGTGGGTGGTTGAATTTTGTTCGTGGGAACAACATAAATGTGAGAGATGTGTGCATATTTGAACTTGTGGGAAACTGTGAAATGCGTGTGAATATTCTTAGAGTTAGACAAGAAGCAGTAGAGTATGAAGAACAACAACAACAACAGGGTAGTAGTGATGTTAAGGCATTGACTCATAAAACTTCCGGAAAGTTGGCAAAGAAAGCGAAAGGAAAGTCACGCAAAACACAGAAGCTTTCCATGATGGAAGGTCAGAAGGTTGCCTTCTCCATTGAAAAGGTGAAACTTGGTATTGCTGCTAAAGGGTCTGTTGTTGGGTCCCAATCGAAAACTACAACAAATGGAAAACCAGGTATTGTTTTTTAATTCTAAAATTAATAATTTGTGTTAGTTTTTAATGAGGATAGTAAGAAGTGAAAGGATTGATAGGGAAAGAAAGAGTGTTACAAGAAAAAAGGGGTTCTTCAATGACGGGGTGTATGTCAATGAAGTCAGCACCTGAGGAAAAAATGGCTGCTGAATCTTTTGTTTCTAGTTTTCCTTATTTTGTTAGAGTCATGAAAAAGTTCAATGTCAGTGGATCATACACTCTGGTGAGTATTTGTTTGTTAAAAACTTTTGTTACTTGTTTCTGTTATTATGTAACTAACAACTAACAAGCTTTTATTTTTTAAAAAATAAAACAGAAAGTTCCGTATCAGTTTTCAATGGAACACCTACCTAGCTGCAGAACAGAGATAGTTCTTCAGAATCTGAAAGGGGAATGCTGGACAGTGAATTCAATTCCAACACTGAAAGTGGAGACAATGCATACACTGCATACATTTTGTGGAGGATGGATGGGATTTGTGCGTGAGAATGGGATTCAAATGGGAGATATTTGTATTTTTGAGCTTGTTGGAAGCTGTGAAATGCGTGTCCACATATCAAGTCTTGGAAATCAGTTAACTGCAACTGCAACTGGACCTTCAAATCAGTTAGGCACTTAGTTCATAATCAGGTTCCACTCTTTTTTCCTTTTTTCTATTTTTGGTATCTTTTCTTTTTCATGAATAAACTCGACATTTTAGAGAGCTAACTGTTGATGTTTTTGCAGGTTGGAGTATTTTTTTTTATTAATGGAGATGTTGCTGATCTATCTGAGGTGATGTGAGTGTGATTGATGTCCGTATATAATATGAGAGTTAAATTAGGAAAGACTTATCTCATGATGTATGGGCATCATATCATATATGTTTTGTGTCTTTTTGTATCATGTTTCGTAACAAAGAACGTTATGGTTATATTAGAGTCATGAAATTGCTTCATGTTAACCTGGATTTTGTATATAAATGGTAATCTTTAGTTTCCTTTGCTGGGTCATTAAATTGCACTTTGCTGGAATAAAGAAAATTGATTTAGTGACACCTCTGCTTTCATTTGCTTAAACATCTGTGTATTTTATACATTAGACTACTCTCTGCTTTTTTCTTGTGACATCAAACAATGGATAAATACTTGGTTATAAATGTCATTTATCAAATTACAACAAAATGAACTCACCAGTAGCATAAAGTCCAGGGGTAAAATTGACCGAAACTGAATAAAATCAGGAAGTAGGAAATCTGGTGATGATTTTAAACCTTTAGACACAAAATCTATTATTGAAAGTCTTCAACCAGCCCAAAAATAGCTTATGATGAAAACCACCACCAAAGACTTCAACAGCTACCTTCAAAATCCAAATCCATTTGGTAAATCTCATATTACCAAGTTTAACCTCACTACCCAAAATAACAACCATCTTTAGCTTTCTACTAACTTTTATTTAACAAAAAGTATTGTGAGACCATTTTCAATGGTTAACCTTTTCAAAAAACATTTTTTAGAAATTAACAAATTTATCTTTATATTTTTCGTATATTATTTAAAGTCCTCTCATATACTTATCATGTTTAAGTGTACACTATAATTCGAAAAACAACATTTGTTGGCACTAATGATTACATAAATGAAAAAAGGCTATAAAATATTATGTGAACATAATGTTTTATAATCTTTGATATCCTTTGTTGTTTTTTAAGTTTCGACAAATACTATTAGTTTAATGATAGTTTTGTGCATGCCAATGTCGATGATTTTTTAAGGAAAAAAAAGAAGGATTTCATTAACCATTATTGCTTATGAATATGTGATATGGCATCCTAAGTCCTAACAACTAATTGGGCTGTTCTAAAATCAATTGGGCCGGACGATAAGGTGAAAGATCAGACCGGAAAGAATTGCACCATGTAAGTAGGGGTGTCAAAAAAACCCGAATCCGATTAACCTGACCCGACCATAACCCGATTAAGACATTTAGGGTCGGGTTTTATAGGGTCAAAATTCTTAATCGGGTTATTCGGGTTAACCCGACAAACCCGAACTATAGTTAGGGTCGGGTTTAGGGTTGATTTTTTTTTTTATAAAAGTCGGGTTTCGGGTTAACCCGAATAAAGATATACTACAATATTTATGTATTTTATTCCACCTCACATCTTCTATTTTTGTACATTATGTGGCATAAAAAAGAGGAAAATAAAATGCAACACAATTATAGAACAAAATATTGCTTTGTACAATTGGAAATTAATATGTAGCATAGTAAAATAATATGCAATAATAGTTTAGGTGGCCTAAAATAAAAAATACACAACCTCAAATCAAATGCATAAAGCTTTTTACTTGTATAGTACAAACAAGAAAAATAAACCATATGTACTCAAAGTCATTTGGATTTAACACATCCTAATTTAACCCTCTGAAAATAAACCTTATTATAAATATGGCACAATATTTATGTCTTACATTGTAACCCGATTAACCCGAATAACCCGACCCTATAAACCCAAAACCCGAATAACCCGTACCTTAATAGGGTCGGGTTCCGGGTGAAATTATTTTTATAAAAAACCCGACTAACCCGACCCGTTTAACCCGAAACCCGATCGGATTGACCTGATTAACAGCCCTACATGTAAGCAATATCAGTTTCAGCCTTCAGGTTACTTCATTGCAAGAATTATGGTAAAAATCTTATGTTTTACTAAAATATTACTTTTACTAATAATTTACTAATAAATATGGATGAGTCACACTTACGCTTAAAAATAATTACATAAGATTAATTAAAGATTGATCAACATAACTACTGTATTGGATGATTAAATCTTGTAGTTTTCAAATAATATTCTAAGACTTCCATTCCACCATACAATATTACACATATATGAGAAACTGTATATATCGAATTATGCATAATCAAAAATTAAACCACAATCATGCCATCATCTTCAATCAACTAGCTAGGCTTGAAGAACTTCAACTTCAGCCCATTATCAACAATACTCCAAATCCCCCCAATCGTAAACGCCACACTAAACGCAACACCAAGCCACCCAAGCGACCAATTGAAGTACCAATTGAAACTATACTTTGTGGGCTTCTTGATCAACACCCACATGAAGCAAGGGTACGCAAATGTCACCGGAAGTGTCAACCCTCCCAACAGTCCGGCGAGACTGGAGAGGAACGGCAGTGCTACACCTATGAAGAAGTTGATGAACCCGTAAACCACCCTGAAACCTGACCGGACCCAGATTGAGCACGGCCGGTTTGTCCGGTGGGTGTAGCTGGCTTCAAAGTTGTCGAAAACCGGCATGGAGTAGATCTGAAAGCTGCTCAGGCAACTGAAGACGACGAGGAGGAAGGTGGTTGCAAGAAGCGATCTTGAAATGTCGTGTTCATGGAAGCCGAATAGTGCGTTCAGAATCCCTCCTGATGGCATCTAAAACATTGAAAATATGGGATTATTAGAAATTAAGCGTCGTCGATGGAGTTTTGAAGAACGTTGAAAAATGAAAACGATCGATGCACTTACGAGATTTCCGTAAGCCCAGAAACCACCGATGGCTAGCGGAAACAAACACATGGCGATGAAGAAGTATGCAACTTTGGCTCCTTTCCACATCGGGACATGAGCTGGGTGCTTGAATGTCGATGGCATCGTCGACTGAGAGAAGATATACACCAGAAAACTTTCAGTTTAACTTTTTGAGGTCAAGGTTACCATTTTCAAAATTCAAATTCATATCTATTTCGTTACAATATTAATACCAAAATCTTCATATATCTAGAATCAATTAATTAGTGAAATCGTTTAATTATATGAATAAAATTTGAAGTCAAAATAATAAAAGTTTGACTTACCTGAATCTCGAGAACTAGATTATGGCCTCTGAATGCAAATGCTATGATCCCAAGTGCATTAAAAACGGAAAATATGGAAGAGGTGAATGTCGGTAACGCGAGAGGCTCATAAGAGATGTTGGGTGGTCTCGGTTGGCTGACGGAGAGGACCCACACCATCGTCGAGTAGATAATGGCGGTCACCGCTCCGACAAGGGAGAGTCCGGCGATGGAGTTGAGATTTGGAAGCTGAGACAACACGATGCATAACGACGTGAAAACCAGATACCATTCAACTGTCGTTAACGGATTTGAAGAACAAAGAGGCCCACAAACGATTTCAAAGAATAGTTTCATGGTTTCTCCTCCGACGATAATCAACGCCGTCGCCGTCCCTGCGGATAAGTAAGCTGTCGGAAACAGCGATAGCCATGCACCCAATCGATTTCCTGTAGAAACAAACAACAGAGAACAGATTTATCACCCAATTCATCGATTTTATCCACCAAAAAGTTAGACTGTATATTGTCGGCCGGAATTCTTACCAAAAGCTGCTTCGGCGAGCTCGACGTATCGGTTGTACCTTTTGCCGGGTACTGCTTCATGGAGTTGTACCAAGATCCATAAAGTGTATAGTTGCCAGATGTAAGCTATGGTTAATGCAATAATCCCCCAACTCCTGTTTACATGATTTGGACACCCAAAAGTAAAATTCAAGATACAGCTTCTACAAATTTCGATATATAAAAAGTTAAAATCAATGAAAAGAGATACGTTCTTTCTTTTAATTAAAGATAAAGACTTTACCATTTATTGGTCAAAACCCATGATGTTTTTCGACAAGAAATGGTTAAAACAACACGGGATGTTCTTGTTTCCCGTCACACAGGAGACAAAAACAAGCAAGATACGACTTTTTATGCACAAAGTACAAAACTCTGAAAGTTATCAAAATAAATATCGTTCACCGAAAATACGCCAAAAACTAGAAAAAAGTGCATGAGCGTAAATACACTTACAAACTTATGATATTTTTGATAATTCATTTTGTTGAAATTTGTTCTATAATAATCATAATAATAAATAAATAAATAAATAAACTCTTTATACACATGTTAAAAAGTGATTTTTGAATAGTTTAAAGGTTAAAAGATTACCAGCCGAGGAAGGAGAAAGCGACAGGTAAAAGCAGAGCTTGGAATCCGACGCCGGCGTTGAGGTTATGAAAAGCGGCGTAATGCGCATTGCCGTTCCGGGACTCGGTGATCGGAAGCCAAGCGTCTTGTGGGTTAAGTTTTGTCAGATGACCGACTTCCTCCAGGTACCCTTTCATGTTCACCAGCACCTTCTTCATCGGCGTTCCGATGGGACTCAAGAACCTCGGTGAAATAAACGACGTCGGTGTCCATGCCGTCGACGACTTCCCACCCTCTTTGGAGTGTGGTCTCGGCGACCTCTGTCCTGATGGCGTCAGTATCTCCGGCGTGGAGTCCCTTGGCGTCGCCGGTATCGAAATGAGCTCCGTTTCGGGTCTTTCTTCCATGAGATCGAGAGATGAAGTTTTTGGCGTTTGGTTTGAGTGAGTGGATGTGGAAGTGGAAGTGAAGTTAAATATTTGGTGGCAGAAGGAGCATAAAGAATGTTTTTTTGAAGGTGGTTTTGGTGTGAAAGTCTGTGAAGAGGAGATCTTGACCGTGGAAAGTGGGGGGTTAATTGCGACGGATCTCGAGACGGTGATAATGAGGAATAAGTGTGTGTCGGGAAAAGCTGGAAATGGAGCGGTAAATATGTAAAATGGACTCAAGTCATAATATTGAATTAGTGTGGGGTTAATCACTTGCAAAAGCAATGTATTATGCCTTAGATATTTATTTATCTCTTAGCGTATCATAATACATCGAACTCGATAGAATTTAATAGATTGCCAAAACATCTTTCTATAAATCATACAACTTCATCATTTTTTTCGTATTGAACTTTATAAAGTTTAATAGAATGTTACAAAATGTAATTTATACTAAATATTTAAGAATTAAAAACTTTCTTTCTTTCCATTAAAGAGTTCAATGGTCATTGAACTTTTCATCCATTGAATGACACATAGACTTATCGTCTCATTCAACTCTCTCGTTGAACTCACCATTATGAATGTTCTGATATCATGTTCAAAAAATATTAATATGATAAGATATCGTAGGTTAATGATTATTTGATATCTATGTTGGGATCTTCGGTCATCCTATACCTCTCATAAGTTTTCAGTCATATTTTTTTTGGTTAACATCACATTTTTGGAAACAAAGCTGAGAGCTAATCTCAAAGTCTTGTACAAGAACAAAAAAGAAAAATAAAGAAGCATTTCAAAAGTTAAAATCGATTACAAGAACATAAATGCGAATATGAGATCAAACAAAATAAATAGACTCCTGGAACAAAAACACACATAAATATGAAACTCTACATACTCAAAGCAAGTTTTTGTTCATTTTAAGTCCGAAACAAACATGAAAATAAAATCATAATGATGTGTGTTCTTCTGTTGGGAGACCGATTTGTCTTTATTGATTCAAGAAACAAACACAAATCGTGAAATCAAGTTTTTTTTTTCATGGATTCATCATTTTATATCCGAAATAAACACAAACTGAAATCCAAATGATGTGTGTACGTGTCTATGACGTGTGTTCTTTTTTTGGGAGAACAAATCCTTAAATTGTCATTTTGGGTATGAAACAAACACAAATCAATATTTGTTATTTTGGATTTTTTTTGTTCTTGAAATCAGTCAAAGCCTGTATGGATTTAGGGCTTTTCATGTTTTTGGGTTTTCATTTACTTGAAGCTCGTTTTTTTTGCAGGTCTTAATAGCCCAGTTCATATTTTTATTTATTTTTGCATATCTTTGAAGCTTTGTTTTAGCAGGTTTACATGGGCACAATTCATGAATATAGGGGAAGATATAGGGGAAGACCTATGGTGTAAGATTCAAAATTATATATATATATATATATATATATATATATATATATATATATATATATATATATATATATATATATATATATATATATATATATATATATATATATATATATATGGAAAAGTGAATATGTGGCTGTCATGTATGTAATATTAGGTATAGAACCATCAAAATTGACTTCATTTTGATTAAAAAAAATAATTTTTTTTAATTGTTAACTTCTTTTTATTGTTTTTAAGCTCATATTATTTCTTATTTCATAATTTATCTTCAACATCTATGTATTTTGAATGTGTTGTTTATATTAGACCTCTAGTAGGCTTGATAACTTTTTTTGACACCTACCATATATATACTTGCATGGTTCTTTTTTATGTGTTAAGGGAAAAAGTTTATTGTCTTTTTAATGAACAATTTCAATCTTTCACTATAGTTTTCTATGTTAAATTTGAATATGAAGATTTATAGGTAGTTGATAATGTATTTTTATACATAGTTTGTAGTGCAAAATTAAATATTTAAAACTCCATAAAAATATTTACAAATCCTATTATCTAGTCTAATAGAGAATACAATAAATATGGTAGAGAGATTTGATTGAATTTTGTTAAAACTATGTAGTTTTTTATAGTTCTATACCTAATATTAGGTACATAACAGCTACATATTCCCTAAACCCATATATATATATATATATATATATATATATATATATATATATATATATATATATATATATGTTAGGTGTGTCAAACTCAACAAATAATATAAGTACTATAGAATCCAAATACATTGCTTCTATGCACTAAAAAGCAATACAAGACAAGCATGGTCGATACTAAAAAACACACGACAAAAGTCCATACCTCTTTGCACAAAGTACTTTAGTCGCAAAAGGGGGATTTGTATGCAAAATCTTAAATAATGTAAAAAACAATCTACTTTTAGAACATGCAGATAACTAAACAGATTTTTAAACAAGTTGTTGAAATGGTTCTAGTTATAGTTCTCAATGTTGTCATTTAACTTGATTATGACTTGATGTAATTCATGATTACTATTCTAAGTTGATACTGAAAGATATTAACACGTTCTAATACTTATCGCTTGTAAAATTATCTAACCAAAACATGCTTTTTGACTAGACCTTGCTTTACTAATTCAACCAAAACATGCTCTTAGATTGTATTAAAAAGTATATTAAGTTTTGAACAAGTTTCCCAATAATGTTCATTTCTTCTCATACGCCCGAAAAGCATGAAAACATATGATATATGTTCTACAATAATAAAACATATTGTTTGTTACCAATCATTAACTTTATAGAACGATTATGTGTCCTAAAAGTTAATTAACTACACAAAAATTCAATTCATATAAGTGGCAAATCAAACATAAATCAAATTCAAGGATTCTAGTTTAAACAAGAAAATAATCACAAGAACTGAATCAAAAATCAAACATCAAGTCATACACTTCAATTAAAACAATCAATATGTTTTGAACAAGAGTTAGAAATTAGAGATTCTAGCCACACATGGCTAAGAACAAATCAACCAAAAAGATGAAATTGGAAGTGTTTAATGCTTACAAATGAAAATCAAAGATGTTTGCAATGATTGGAATTCTTCAAAAGCTCAAAAAAAATCTCCAAAATGGCCTCATGCTACTCTTAAAACCGTTTGTCTCCAATAATGAGCCAGATTCCTCTTTTTAGCACGAAAAAGTAATTGCTCATGTACTCATGGGTGAAACACATGGTCAGACTCAAACCATGAGCTTTTGGCATGACCATGTGTTTGTTCAAAAATAAATAAGAGCTTCGATATCTACGCACGGTCTAGCCCATACCATGCCTTTTAGCCCCATGACCATGTGTTTTCAACATGGCCATGCGTTTTCTGCACGAACACGTGTTTTGACCATTTATTTTAAATTAAACTTTGTGTTTTGCTAAAACTTCAACTAGTCTTTAAACTTGACTTCGTCTTCATTCTAACTTCAACCCATAACACGTTTGGTTCATATTCTCTCCATGATCCATGCTCTATTATCCAAGCTTCATGGTCCTTGCTCCGTGCTCGCCTTTAATGCTACAAGCTCCATAATTCATACAAAATAAGTCAAAAATAGTGAAGTACTGGGCATTTCGAATAAAACATGCAAGTGCCCAAATAGTTAATTAGATGCAAGAATTAGAAATTAAAATGCAATGAAAAAACAGAAATAGACATGAAAAAACGGTGCACAAAATGCACCTAACAATATATATATATATATATATATATATATATATATATATATATATATATATATATATATATATATATATATGGAAGAGTTATATGGAAAATGAATGATTAGGGCAACACATATTTGAACCAATGATAACATGACAACACATCACTTCCAAAATAACTTCCACAATACATTACTTGTGAAGAAAGTAATGGACACGTGTCATTTGATTGTTGGTTCCGGTAGATGTTGTCCTAGTTATTTGTTTTCCATAGAAGTCATTCCTATATATATATATATATATATATATATATATATATATATATATATATATATATATATAGAGAGAGAGAGAGAGAGAGAGAGAGAGAGAGAGAGAGAGAGAGAGAGAGAGAGAGAGAGAGAGAGAGAGAGTTACATGATGTTGGTTGAATAAGATGATTAGAAAAGATGATATGAGATACTTGGTCTCAAAAAACCGAATAAACCTGTAATACTCGATCATCTTAATATATATATATATATATATATATATATATATATATATATATATATATATATATATATATATATATATATATATATATATATATATATATTGAAAAAGATAAGAGATTCCACTATTAAATGAAGTAAAAAAAACTTCAAATAATAAATGTGCATAAGCCAAAATACATAATGGTGTTAGACCCATTTGTTGGGCATGGTTATCTCATTGATGCGAATGATTTGGGAGAAGGAACATTAGTTTGGTCTCTAGGGTGTAAATGAGTTGAGACGTGTACGCCACATCAACTCCATATAAATATAGTTGGATAGGTTTTCATTTATGTGGCATGTCATATAAGCAAATCTAAGCAAATCAGCTACAATAAAATGTCACAATGTATTATAAATCTAAAATTACGTTTAAAGTTTAATTTAATTCGTTTTGAAATTTTTATGTCTAAATATGTACATCTTATAATCAACTTTATATTTAACCATTTATTTTTCTATAAAAACGACACTTAAAGCAAACATAAACCTATAATTAAAGGTTAATACTATCAGAGTGAAAAGTATATCGATTTGTGCAGTTTAAATTCGTAATGGTCAACCCCAAATACAAAATAATAATAACATTTTTTATATAAATTGTCCGGTAAAAATGTATACATATTAATTTTTTTATTCCTTTATAAGATTGAACATAAAAGATGGTAAATCGTATTATTGGAGCGGTCACATGGGGATAAAAATCGCAAAAACATTAGTAATAGTCATAATATGGTTTGAGCATTTGACATCAAAGTGCGGAATTCTACATCTCAATTTACATTATTTATCAAAATTATTTAAATTAGTTGTAAATGTATATTACAAGATTAAACAAAAAGTAAAAATCCATTTAAAGATCCTATAAAGATTTAACTATATGAAATAAATTTATAAAAAGAGTTATTCATAAATTAATGGTGTTAGATAAATTATCATATAAGTATATTAAGATGTTTGTGCATTGCACTTGGAAGAGCTGAAGATGCTCTTACTCTTCCCTCTGATTATACACTTTTTGTTTCCTACAAAAGCAGCTTTGAGTACTCCGCCTTTCTTGGATGAATTCTATAACTAAAAATAATAATATATGAAGCTAAAATTCCAAGAAAATGATATCAAAAACATTAAAATAATGATGATGGGTCCATAAATATACTTATAAAAATGACCCAAATGACAAAAAGTAACTTGAACCTCTCAAGTGGTTATAGATTTTTATGTGGTAAAATTAGAAAAAGGAAAATCGTGATAATTAAGATACACCATGTGGAAAAAGAATCATAATTATCGAAATATAACATTTAAATTTCAAAGATAATCAAAAAAGTGTTTAACAGTGTTCCAAACTCTTCATAAATTTAAAGCCTTATCATAGAAATAATGATAAACACACTAGTTTGGTAAATATTTTTGAAACTATACTAGATTGGTAAATATTTTTTTCAATAACCCTATTTTGGTTAAAAACTCTATTAAGAATTAAGTTACACCCATGTAAATTTCCGTTCAAACTTCAAACCAGTGAATGAAGACTCAAGTTCACAGATTAATTAGATATGAGGTGTCAATACTCAATAGTCAATACTATAGATTTAAAAAAAAAAAAAAGAATATCCACGTGTTATTCTTTATATATAAACTTATATTTTTACTTGAATGGGAAGTATATGAGCATGCTATGAAACTAAGCACTAAGTTTCAACTACGCACCCGGTACCTCTACGAAATGATGAAAAGAGGCAACCAAATTCGCAATCATGTTTATTTGTATTAAAAAATAAAATTGCCAAAATGTGCCGAAAGTATCATTGATTTATATTTATTTTGTTGTTAAAACATAAATTTTGAATACTTAACTAAGAAACTATATAATTTACGTGCATTGTATAACATGATAATAAGGATAAACTTGATTTTGATGTACTAACTGAAGTTGCAAATGAAATGTCACTGATAAACATTGAATTTCAATTATGGATGATTATAGTTGATTCACCAACTTCGTGCTCATAATAGATATATCATGGATTTAAAAAAATTTGTTTTATATTTTTTAGAATGTATTTGTAAATTTATAAATGCATTGTACTATTTATTTAATGTGTGTTAAATGTATTTTTGTATTGTATCTTTTCCATTTCTTTTTTCTTTATATCTATTTCTCCGATCATGTTCAATATTATCGATGACTTCGTTGTTGGTCAAGGCTCCTCTAACCAAAGATCGTGAATATGTGGAAAGATCAAAGAAATAATGAAGAATAGACATTACAAATATTCAAAAATATATGAGGTTATGAGATTAGAGTGAAATCAACAAAATAAACATTTGTTCTCCTTTTGATATTCTATACGTAGTTTGTTTCTTTTTTCAAAACCTCTTTTTAGGTCGTGGTTTTATAAATTCAATCGGTACCAAAAAAAATATGTTTTTATTTTTATTTCTATATTTTTGGGAAAAAAACCGACTACATAGCCGTTTGGAATATAAATCAATTATGTGCGAGTCTCTGAATAAGCTCATAATGTTATTGTGGTGAATTGTAAATTTTTAAGGAGAGAAGTTATGTCGTTAACTATGTTCCGTTTATGTTTCTATGCAATTTTGGGCTCTTTTGATGGGCTAAGTGTTAAATATCGATGAGCTCCTGTGATAGGATATCCTTAAGACCTTACTCATAAATAATTGTGTGGAAGACAAGTAGAGAACAAACGTCATAAGTTTACAAGATACACCACTTTTAATGAAAACCTTTGTTTATATCCGCTCTTGCTAAATCCCATATTTTCATATCAACAATCATAAAAAAAAAAAAAAAAAAAAAAAAAAAAAAAACACACACACACACAAACTCCATACAGCTGAGAATGCAGACCAGTCATCAACAAATAAGACCTAAAAAACATATTATTCATTATAATGTTCGATTTAAATAATCAAATTTGAATCTTGACCGATTTACTCCATATCCATATCTTGGTTGAAGTTTAATCTTTTTCAATTATGGATTGCCAAATTGGTCTAATAACAACCCTTTCTTAGGGAGGAGGAAGTCGTTCCCACTGAACCCACTGCCATATCAGCTTTTCTCTTTGATTTTTGAACCCAAAACACACAAAAATCCTATCTTTCTCAACCCACATAATTAGAAAAAATATACAAAATAATCAAGGTAAAATCTTAATTAGCAATAGAGTTACCGCCGGTGCCACTCCCTCTTCGGCGGATTGTTTAATTGGTTTCACGAACCCACTTCATCCTATCTCTCTACTTTCTCTCTCTCATTTCCTCTTGTACCATATGTTTTAAGACTTGTACCTTAGTTGTTTAGTATTTTTTTAATTGAGTGGGTTGAAAAAGATAGGATTTCCGTGTGTTGTGGGTTCGGAAAGATGAAAAAAAATCAAAGAGAAAAACTGATTTGGCAGTGGGTTCAGTGGGTTCAGTGGTAACGACTCCCTCCTCCCTTAGATCACAAACTCACATCACACTCTTTCTATATCTCTCATCATTTTATCAAAATTGTAATGATATCAAACCCATGACCTAATTAATTTGATGCCAACTTTTAATACAAAGAAAAAACACCTACCAACTTGAAAAAACAAGAGAATATGAAATACGATATATAGAAATATAGATAAGTTACTGAAAATTGAGAAGAGAAGACTATTAGATTTGAAAACAAATATTTGTCTATAATTAAGATGATATTAGAGAGTTCTTCACTTCTTTGAGATAGTGCTGAAAAAACAAAAATATCATCTTATTTATACATAATTAACATATGGGCAAAGTGGTCAAAATGGACTCAAATGACTATCCGGCCGGAAAAGGACCGGATCACTTCATCACATTTAGGCACAAAAAAAAAAAAAATATTTTTGTAAGATATACTTGAAGAGAGTCTGAAAAAATTTGAGCAAGGAACTTTCGATATTAGTCATGATATTTCATTTTATTTGAATCTTACTACTTAGTTTCTCATTCTAATAAATTATTTTTAATATTGGCTTATAAATTTATATAATTAGTAAATACATTTCAAATATTTAAGTATATACTATTTATAATTAAGAATAAAATACTGAAAACTATACATATATAACATTTAAATAATTAATGAGACTAAATTGTAATTTTATTTGAAGTTTATGTCTATTTAGTTAACAACTTTTACTTCTTCAAATGGTTGTTTTGACAATTATATTAGTATTTTTTTTTTAGAAGAAAAGGAAAGATGATGATCCTGTTGCTGGGGAACATCCCCACCAGATTCAGTCAAAACTAAAAAAAGGCTGATACCGTATGCGCTTACGTCATCAATCTTTCTACATGCTTCGTCCATGACGTTTTCACTTCTACCCTTCCATCTATTGTCTTTTTCATTAATATCACTTTCAGTTAAAATATTTACAAACAACCCCCACAACCTTTCGTAGTGTGTACTCCTTGACTCCTTGTTGATAATAAATAGTTAAATACCAAGACTCTAATTTCATACTACATCCCTAAAACTATATATTTCAAAACAGTGAAATTTTTTCTATATTGTATTACTAAGAGAAATATAAAGTTTATGATTGAATATGATTGTAACATAAATTATTTATTTAGTTGTTAGATATACTAACTTAAATACTCATTTATTTTATTTCTAAGCATATACGTTTATTATAAAGTAAATTACAAATTTGACACGTATGTTTTATATAAAAATGCAAGTTCGGTCTAAAATTTTGAAATTATACTAATATTGTCCTTATATTTGTATTTATTAACGATACAATTTTTGTGTTTTACTCGAAATTGGAAGCTTAGTCCAAAATATTTAAGTCAATTAGAATATAGGATAAGGATTATATCCGAAACAAACCGCAAATATACAGGCGATCTAAAGATTTAGACTGAATTTTTTTTTTTTTTTTTTTTTTTATTTTTTTTAAGACAATGACCAAATTTATAATTTACTATTACTATTTCCTTTTACAAAATTTCAAATTTGAAGGCATAAAAACATTATCTTTACAAAAGAATTATACATACCAAGTCAAAATTTGTCTCTTTTTTAAATAATAAAGTAGAGTTGTTAATTATCTTTACAAACATAATAAATTTATAACTATAGTTTGTGTTTACTAATGAGATAGTGGTTTACATATTTTTATTTTTCTTTTTTCCTAAAAACCTATTTAAAAGGATTTTTTATTGTGTTGTTGACCGATTTGAAATTTATTATTACGATTAGATCGATATCATAGTTCAAATTCTCATGTCACTATCTCATTAACTTGGATACATGTTATTTTTTGGTATTTTTGAATAAATATTTTTCCATTTGTCATTTTTTTATTTTTTTTTAATTAACACATCATATTTACACCTTAATTAATAATTGTTTTAATTGAAAATAACTAATAAATTACAAAATTACTATTCATATAGTATTTAATATGTTACTTTGAAAATTTAAATTTTAAACTTTAAATTTGAAATCTAAAATTTTAGATTTAAATAAATTTTTGTTTAATATTTATATTTAATTTTTTGTTTTATCCAACCCGTATAAAATACGGGTCTCACAACTAGTGTTTAAGAAAATAATCACAAAACACATCATTATATTAAAACAGTCATTAAACTAGAATTGTTTTTCTTAAGTACTATTAAATTAATGTTATTTTATGAACACAAACTTTCATTTGCTTACATTCTAATGAATTATTTTAAACAATTACATTATTATAAACATATATTTATGTATCTTCATAAATATGATTGTCTTGATCTGATAAAATAATAATACATCAAAATACATTCGTGAAACAGATAATAAAAACTGGAAATATTATAAAACGCATCTTAACTTAAAGTCAGAATGGTATTACTGTAATTATTGTGAAAAATAGGGGTGATTAGGTTGAGGAATTGCGCAGCCGCCCCGTATAAACAAAATCACTTATCCCCTTCGGCTTCCGCTTTCCTTGTTTCTTCTCGTCTCTTTCGTCTCCACACCCTTGAGATCTCTCCATCGCTTCCCGGAGGAAATCTCAGGTTGTTTTCAGCTTTGGGGTTTTTCGATTTCATCACTTTCCCCAATTTTCAGCTCCCGATTCTTCGCTTCTTGTTCTAATCTTACCCTTCGATTCAACCCCACCCTCCTAATCTCACTGATTCCTTCATTTTCAATGGGATCTCTTTCTTTGTGAGTTTTCTTTTCACGTCACAACAGTTGATCACCGAAGAAGCAATTTTCCAAATCTTTTTGTTGTTAATCAAAATTGCGTGTATGGCGATCAGATTCACTGTTTCTTACTCCGGCTACGTGGCCCAAAACCTAGCCACCGCCTCCGGAAAATCCAATACATGCCGAATTTTTCACGAGGTTTTTTCTCGTCCTCGTATATTCCAGAATCCCGACCGAGATCCCGTCGCCGGGTACGGTCCGGCAGCAACGGCGGGTTCAAGGTGTTCGGTTTCGGCGTATGCGACTCTCGCATGTGATTTTCTTGGCGTTGAGACCTCCTCCAAACCTTCTCCCCTCGTTGTTGGATTGATCTCGTTGGTAAAGTCAACGGCTACCGGTGGTGGCGTTGGTGGTGGTTCTGGGGTTTTTGGGATTTCGCCGTTGAAGGCGTCTTCCATGATTCCGTTTTTCCAAGGGTCGAAGTGGCTCCCATGTAACGAGATTAACAGTACGGAGGTTGATAAAGGCGGTACTAGCTCGACGAAGTCCAATCAGACTACTTCTGATTGCGTGAAAACCTGCAATGTTGCAAGTACCAAAATCATCGTTGAGAGGAACAATTGGTTTTCAAAACTATTAAATGTTTGCTCCGATGATGCTAAGGCTGCCTTCACCGCTTTGAGTGTCAGTATCTTATTCCGATCGCAGTTGGCTGAACCAAGATCCATCCCCTCTGCATCCATGAGCCCTACCCTTGATGTGGGTGATCGCATAATGGCCGAAAAGGTATAATCCCAATTCTAACCTTATTACACACTATATGAATGATGGTTGCCAATTTCGCCGTTTTGGCTTTTCAATTCACATAGTGATTGTATGCAAGATTTTGAGCTTTTGCTTGTTATTGATTTAGGTTTCATACATCTTTCGGAAGCCAGAAGTTTCAGATATTGTGATCTTCAAGGCTCCTCCCATTCTTCAGGTGCGATTCCACTTCTTGATTATAAGTATCTTTGATTAGTTCTGTGTTTTGTTGTTTGCTCATTGTCTTGTATCAATAATCTTGTAGGAATTTGGCTACAGTTCTGGTGATGTATTTATAAAAAGAATTGTAGCAAAGGCTGGAGATTGGGTTGAGGTAAGATTATGATTTATGATCATCCTACTTTTTTCAAAGGAATTATGAATTATCTACAGCATTTATCTTTCCAAGATGTTAAATTCGCTCCATATTTTAGGTAAGAGGAGGGAAACTACTAGTGAATGGTGTAGCACAAGATGAAGAATTCATCTTAGAGCCATTAAAATACGAAATGAAACCTATGGTAACTTTTTTTTTCCTTCAACTCCATATAAAGCCTTCATTATGCTAATTAGAACAAAAGATTTAATCTCAAATCATGTTTATGTTGTTTGTGGTTCAGCTTGTGCCAGAAGGGTGTGTCTTTGTGATGGGTGACAACCGTAACAACAGTTATGACTCGCACGACTGGTAATGCGTGCGTCGTTTTTTATACTGTGTTTGACATGCATTGGACTGATACTGTCAGTCTAGTCCTGTATCAAGATTACAATCCTTATGATTTTTGTGATGTGATGGTGCAGGGGTCCACTTCCGGTGAAAAACATTGTGGGTAGGTCTGTGTTCCGCTATTGGCCACCCACGAAGATTTCAGACACGATATATCAAGCGAAAAGAGGTGTTGCACATTCTTGACACTTGTCACCCTGATCTTTGGTAGAGGGTGAATCTTGAATGACTCCTTTTTTTGACAATTTGGTTTTTGTCCCTCTTTTTTTTTTTTTTTTTTTTTTTTTTTTTTTTTTTTTTTTAATTTGTTTAACTTTTGGCTCATTGTTTTTGAGCATTGTGAATAGTTTGCAGTCGTTCTTCAATATATAACTACTATCTGGGTAACCGTGTTGATGGTCGGTTGCGGCTGTTTTAGGATTTGTATTTTCGTTCATTTTTTTAATTGTTGATGAATGTTTTGTTATGAAATTTGAGTAAAGATGAAAAGAAATCACTCAATTCTTGTAGTCTTTAAAGATAATTGAGTAGAATTTTGATGCTGAACATTTATTTCTTCCAACACTTAAAAATAGTTGCGTTCAAATTGCATTGGTGTTAGACTTAAGGTATTCATTATCCAATCGTTCCTTTCCTACTCGAGTTTCAAAACACAACTATCCAATTCAATTTTAATTGGTAAAAAAGTTAGTAGCTCACGTTTGATAAAAAGTTAGCTGTAAAATTGTAAAATCACAGAGGTTAATATAAAAATATGTTTATTGCAATTAATAAAGGATATATATAGAAAAATTAAAAAAAAAAATTCTATAATCTAGTTGAAAATTTATTTTGAGTAGCTTTTAATAAAAACTACATTATCAACTATTTTTTTGCTTACAAAACATGACAAACTCGAAAAATAAACTAGATACATCAAATATATTATATTTAATTTATGATTAAATCGAACTTAAAAATATAAATTGTGAGTTGATATAGTACAAATTGTGAGTTGATATAGTACTGATGTATCGATTACTGAGTTAAACATTTTTTCCTTTCGATTTTTAAAGCATAGTTGCATCTTATTGTATATCTGTATTATAAAACTTATCTGCTTAAGTGTGAATACATATGATGAAAAATGGATGAATAAAAATCCAAGGTGTTACACGTTAGTTGTTAACTTATTAGTTGTTACGTCCCATCTTTTAATAACTCCAAACCCTCTCCACAAGCCCACAACAATTTGCCTATAGTCCAGCCCACACACAAGATTCATTATCAGTCCAAAAATAAACTGAAACCGATCTGATTTATAAATTTGTTTGGTTGAAATTGATCTCTTTTTTTTAGAACAGTCCGATATTTTTTTTCCGGACAGGTCTCAGGTGGTCAACCGGTCTCAAACGAGACCAGTTTGATAAATCCCTAGTCGGTACCAAAACGAAAACAAAGTATACAAGACCAAGTTTATATATTTGGAAAGTTATTATGGACTCATAGTGACACAACTTCAACTGCAAAAAATATGATAAATCGGTTTGGTATTATTATTATTATTATTATTATTATTATTATTATTTGTTGAATAACAGATATTATAAATTTTTTTTGTTGATATGCATATAAAGGATGTGGAATTTTAACGAGGTATGCTATATGCGAAAGACCTTGACATCCTTTTCAAGAACCTTAATATTCAATGTATCATGTATTTGTGGTCCAGTGTGATGTGAATCGATATTCGATACCACAACGAATGTATGTAGAGTTTGGCTAAACCACCATACGAAGATGTCACATTGTTCAAAACAATCTTCAATATTTTGCAATAGCCGGATGTAAACCTACCTAACGAAACGTTTTAATACTTAATTGAATACAATTTAATCCATTGTTACATGCTTGGTTATTTATTACTAGTTTGTGATAAAATAACAATGAGAAACATTGATTCTTCGCTTCTGCTTTCTTAATAAATTTTTTGATGTGACATACCTAATAACGAACAACACCAACCATTATTCCAAAGGCGTGGAAAATTGAACTAGGAAACAGATCAACGTTCAACGCATTGACAAACCAGAGTAGATAATATAATTATACATCTTTACATGAAACCAAAGTGCCCTTTTTCATTATTTTTTTTTTAAATTCATTATATATATATATATATATATATATATATATATATATATATATATATATATATATATATATATATATATATATATATATATATATTTTATGTTTAGAGCAAATTATCCAATGACATTTTGCTATTGTACAAAAGCACACATCATAATTCATATGGTCATACAAAGTAACGCGTTTTCGTCAAAATCATAGCACAAACATGCATTAAAGAATTTTCATCCACCTACTTACCATTTTAATAACACGACGATGATATCCCACAAATTATAAATGTCTCTCTCCGTGTCTTATTAGGAAATTGCTAAATATGGATACCAAAAATGCTAGAAAGAAAAAGACTTCAATTAAAATCTGGATAGCTAACTATGGATATGCATATGCTTTCATCTCATTGGGGGAATTGAGAGTTGAGACTAAACATAATATCCATCAGGTTGATTCTTTCCATGGTTGCTTTGTGAAGAGAAATCAACAATCTGATACCAGAACTTCATAACTTACAAATCACAAAACAATACAAGTTGATAATATGGATTTTGAAGGCTGTTTAAATGCAAGAATTGTGGAGGATGAAACATGAGAGGTGTTAAGACCATAGCTGTTAAGATCCCGGTCTTAATTATAAGATCTTACGATTTTAAGATCCTACAAGTGAAAAACAATTCCGATCACACTACGATCTCGATTTCACCTCTTTAGTTTTATTATATAGTCAAGTCTCAAAAATTGTCTATTCAACCTGAAATCAAGTATGCAAGTTCCAAGAAGTCTTGTAGAGCATCACAATTTCATTGATTCATCTCGAATCAAGAAGAGCACACTCATACTAATCCGTTAGTGATCTTATGCCTTTAGTTGTATATGATAAGTATGGCCTTTTCTAATTAAGATGTTTTCCTCTTAATTGTTACTGTTTGTAGCAACAAAAATTATGGTTCATGCTTAAGAAGTTAAACTTGTTTCCACTATTGACATCTTAATCAACATCAAGTTATAATGTATACTTTACTTCCAATATCTTGTGAACAAATTTGAATATAAGTTTATTTTGATAGGATCTTTCTATCACGGTCTTGCAAAACCTAAAACAATCTTAAATAAGATCTTAATCTTGGCAACCTTGGTTAAAACTTAAAAGCAAGCAGAAAGTGGACAACTATATTCTTTGCTTATGCATATAAATAAATTTGATGTGACATTAGCTAAAAAAAGCTACACCCGACATGTTTTCAAAAGCATGGAAAATAAGGTCCTTGAAACAAATAATAAATGCTCTAAAAATAGAATTATAACTTCACAAGAAACCAAAGTGTCATTTTCAAGTTTCAAAGTAGTCAATTGCAACATTTTTCTAAGAATCGATCCAATCTGTATCCATCGGTATATTTGATTAGTTATCCATTATACAACAAATTCTAATCTAGTTTTTATCCAATAACAACCAAATATAATTATGATAAATGTAAGATATATGTGGAATCTCATATAATAAACTCTACAAAAGAGCCCTTATAGAGAGTGGGAAGACTCAAACATAAATATTGACATAAAGAACTGTGTCACACCAATGTGGGATATACTAACAGTCCCTCTCAGATTCGAACATTCGATGAGTATGAGTATAGAGATGGATGTTCTTAGCCACGGGGGTGTGTGACACCGACTCTGATGCCATATAAACATATGTGCAACCCACAATCGCCTTTCTAAAATAAATATTATGGAGAGTATAGGACTCCATCAAATATATTGACATAAGGGACCATGTCACCTCCATATGGGATACACTAACATTAAATAAAAATAAAACCACACACAATTATGTTTAATAAGACTAGACACTTCAGCTTCAAGGACCAAAGTTCGACCAAAATAAAATAGAAAAAAAGTTTAAAACTTGTAAACTTCAGATGGATGGTAATTAGATATCTATTGGATAATATTAATTGGATATACTATTGGATGAATGTTATATCAGTTTGGTTCTATTATCCGTTAGACTTTTAGGATCATCCAAGAACTACCGATCCAATACAATTGGCATTTAATGAATTTGAAATTCAATGGTCACCGAACTCTTCAATGAGAAAAATGAAAGTTTTTTAATTCTTAAAAAAATATTATAAATTAGTTTTGGTAATGTTCCATTGAACTTTATAGAATTCAATGTTTTGTAGGATTTTTTTATAGAGTTGTATGTAATGTAAAATGATAATGTGTAGAGGCGAAGCTAAGCTAAATCTAGGTAGGTCCTAGGACCTACCTAAATTTTCAATTTTGCTTATAATTTATTTAACAAAACTTTTAGGACATACCTTAAAAAATGTTTAGAAACCACCTTACATTTTTTGGTTTAGTAACTTGGTAAAGATATTGAGAGTTTAGGTTGTTTCTTATGCTAAAAGAGTCCGAAAATGTTTTAAACTGAGGAAAAATACGTAAATTGTTAGCAACATATTTACAATTAAAATAATAAATATATATTTCTTTACTGTTTAATGTAATTAAAAAAACAAAGAAACCACACTGATAAAAAAGAAGCTCATAAGTCATGCTCAATATTAACTTTTATAAACCATAAAAAAAATAGACTAAGAAACCTTAAAGTAAAATTTAAAAAAAAAACCCTAACCCTATCCGTTTGTCTCTGTTCGCCGCTTTATAATTGAAGACAGAAAATGTCAATAACTCTCACTCTCCATCGCCCATGACTCATCTCGTCTTTGAGGTTTTGTTGTATGTACATTTCTTGCTTTAACAAGTTCGGTCTCTCGTTTTGCTCTTGTCTCTTTAAATATATTTTTATAAACTGTGAGAATGTGAATTGTGAACACATATGGTCTGTAAAAAGATTCTAGAAAAATATTTGTAAGAGTACGATTGGACGAGTTGTTTATACGTTATACGACCAGGTTCTTCACAAGCATCGTTGACACTTTTATTTTTATCGATTTCTGTTAACTAGGGAACTACATGATTTTCTTTTTAGATTTGCCACTAATAAGGAACTACATGGTTTTCTGTTCTAGACTCGCCATTAAAAATGTGGAAATCCATTAAACTTTATCAAGATAATATATTGTGGATGACCTTACAAGTAACAAGCACAACCATATGAGGTTTTACAATAACACTTATTTAGCGTGTTTTTACACAACAATTAGTTTTCAGTTGAACATAATATTATATAGGATTATGTTCAAATGAAAACTCAAAAATTCAAAGAATCTAGGATTTTTTTTTCAATAAAACACCACGAAAGATGCATATGCATCACACATGAAAAAAGAAAATGACAAAAAATGTGTAAATATGACCGAATATTTTTTTTTCTTGTGACTCATCTAACGAAGCATATGTGCATAGTTGATAGTTTTTTCTTCAAAAAATATGCAATCTGTAAACATGCATAGGAAAAAAGTCGATTTTTTTTTTGTGTGTTTCCTTTTCACGAAATTGCAAATCGGTGCATTAAAACACATTCGATGATATTTTGATTGAATAAATACTGTCCAATGTAACATTCGTGAATTCGAGCTATACAATTAAGATATATTAAGCGATAAAATGACATTTCGATAGATTATTATTTAGGATAAATAATCATAGCTAAAATTATAGTGTATGTGACAATGATTTCACACATATAATGAAATATGAAATCCGACTTCGTATGAAGAAGTTATTCTTCTTCGAAGTTTCGCGATTTAAGCGACACGACCTTGTGTATCGTAAAAAGTGAATTTTTTATAGATTACTTATTAGCCTATGTAATCTAAACGAAATCCGCAATAGTTGAAAAACCGAGAATGGAAATATAGAGAATGTCCAAATATGACTTTGTGAGAGGAGTTATGATTTTTCAAAATTTCAACGTAGCAGTATACGACTCAGAAACCGAAATTGAAATCGGTCAATTTTTAGGAAAATAATCTAAAAGAGAATTGAAGATCTCGTTAATAGGAGTCTGTCGATATAAAAACAATCGAGAACATATGTCGGACGAGAGAGTTATGAATTTTTAACAGACTTTAACAGTCTAAGTCTGTTAAAAATATAACTTTAAAACTAAAGTCAAATTAGCCGACATAGTCTAAATGAAAGTTGTATGTCTCGTCGATAGGTACGCATGAATATAAAATGTGTCGAAAATGGAGCTCGTATGAAGAAGATACAAACTTTTGAAGTTTAAAAAAAATTCACGCAAGCACGCACTGACAAAGGGCACCGCGTGCCTCTGGCAACCCATAAGAACTCACCACGTATCACAATTTCAGTAGAGCCACATTATCGCCCGATGACTTGCGCGACATGCCCAGATAAGGTATGCATCGCACACCTGCTATTTTCGTATATAAATAGTAGTCGAAGTTCACTTCATTTCCACCTCCTTCCTCAATCTCTATCTTGAGTTTCTCTCAACCTTAACCCATTTCGTTAGTTTTTAGTCTTCCACGAGGCCCTAAGGTCCCTAGAAGCCCGACAACTAATAGCTATCAGGACAGAGTACTTCCATTACAGTTTCTGGACTTCTATCTAAGAAATCTCTGTCACATGAAGGTGAAAGGTCAAGGTGTTAGGCGAACCCCTGCCTAAATCACCAGTCATCCACTTTATCATGTGAGTGCATAGTTACTTTCGGCTTATACATATATATGAAACATCTATTAAATGTTATATGTGTTTGCTATCTGTGTACTTGATATTTGTGCTATAATATGATTTTATTTATACAAATTACTTTATCATATTCGTATTGGGTAATGATGGGTTTTAAGGAAGATAAAATAATGGGTTTTTGGCAAAATAAAATAATGGTGAAAGGTCATACATTGTATTATCGGTACCAGTCATCTAACAGAGTATAGTTGACGATTACTAACTATTCTAGGTAGTCAGGTGGAACACTAACATATTCGTCACCTGTAGGTGTCCAGATCATACTTTTTAGGGAAAATAAAAGTTGTTTGTTTGGATACTCTATTCCCCTCAGGGTTACCTTGTTGACACATATTGCTACAGATTCCCCGAAACAATATTGTCTACTCATTGAGATCCTTTAGGCTAGGTCTCTTGAGACTAGCATTAGGGATTAAAGGGTAATGATAACGTGAATGAGTAATCGGGATTATTTTTTTCTTGTGAAAAATATATAATTAAAAGATTATGGGTCGAAAACCCTATGTGCTCATCAGGTTTCTCAACCTGACCCACTCAGTTTCTTTATATCACAGGAAACAATCTGAAGGTACAATCCACTGAGAGATTCGAGGAGTTTAGGCATTTAGTACAATAAGTTGATGTAAGGTCAATAATGTTTATGCTTATGTTTTGTATCAGTTATGACATCCCAAATTTTAATAATCAATGAAAAAACATTTTCTTCGGAGATACATTTTATATGGCCAATTCCACATTTATAAAAATCACTCTGATTTAAAATAAAGATAAATAAAAATCTTTTTTTTTTCAGACTTTAAAAATTAAAAAATATTACATCCAATGTAACATCCATAAAAATCAAGCCAATTTAAAACTTTTTCAACCATTCAAAAACCATTAATTATTACAGTGTTTTCAAAATAGTTTCCTGTCAGAGTATCCCAGGAATCAAAATCATAAAATATGAGGAGGTGCACGATCACGCCTTCGCCTTCCCACGATCATCTGAAGTACCTGAAACAAAATCAACAGTTGTAAGCCCGAAGCTAGGTGAGTTCCCCTAAAATACCAACGTCATATAATCTATAACCATATCATAACAAACAACATGCATATAGAGTCTACTGTATGACTGGACCGCCCTCACCGGGCCATTAGGCTATCTGGCCCACTCTTAGTGTCTACAATATGACTGGACCGCCCTCACCGGGCCATCAGTCTATCTGGCCTACTCTCAAAACCTTCAGCATGTCTAGTCCACCCATTGGGCCTTCAGCTTGTCTAGACTGTTCTCCGGGCCTTCAGCCTGACTGGTACGCCCTACTGGCTCTGCATTCTATCTGGGTCGCCCTGGGTATGTTGGCCTACAACATAAAGCGGGTCCGCCTCAACCCATCCCCAATCATAAATCAACACATAGATAACAAATGCTAGCATATAAAACAGTCAAACTGATCCAACAGATCACTAATCATAGCATCATCCTGCATACAAGGATACCAACGTAACCGGTCACTAACCTAACATCATCCTATAACCATAATACATATGTAACAGATCACTAACATAGCATCATCCTATAACCAGGACATAAATCATAAAGGTCCGACCTCAGTGCCTTAGACCCTGTTGATATAGTGAGAAGAACTCACCTCACACAGCTGAAGTCCCGCGGATAAACTCTAGCTGGTGGGTGATAGATTCCCGAATTGTCAACATCAAAACGACACCCAATCAATAATTGGGTCCCAACACATAACCATAAGTCCATTCTTGGGGTAAAAGACTACTTTACCCCAACCTAGCTTGATTCAAGCCCAAGGCCCAAGCTCACACTCCAAAGGCCTAAAAGGTCAAACAATGGTCTTACCTTAAGGCCTAACCATTTATTCTAGTCCAAACACTGGGCATTCCAATGGTCCAATATCTTATAATCACCAAGGCCTAATTATGACCCCATCTATGGGCCTTATCCTAAAGCCGAATCCAAATATTCTAGCCCATATACTTGTTCTTGGATGACCTATCAATAACCCAATCACCAAGCCCGATAAAAGGCCTAACTCAAGGCCCAAGCAAAATTAGGGTTTTCACATAAAATGACAATTAGGGTTAAGTGTTCTCACTTAACCCATTAACGACTTAATCCAGTAAGTCCATCATTCTACTAGGTAAATCATACGGTGTAATCGGGTGTAATTCATAATTTAATTCCAATGGCCCAAAACGCGGGTGACGATAAGTCCAATCCAACAAATCCAAAATTAGGGTTTTCTAAACCCTAATTAGGGTTTCCAACCCAATCGCAATCCAATTAGTCCATTAGTTAAGCTTTTAGGTTAATTAATTGTTAATTAAGTCGGGCACCACCTACTACCACCTCGGGTAGTGGTGGTCAACGGTGGCTCACGGCGGTGGCCACCACCTCACAGTGGTGGTGACGAATTTCCTTAATTATTCCAGCCAAAATATAATTATACAACATAATACACAAATGAACATACACACTCAACCACCCTTATGACGTTAGGCTGTGGTTGGAGGCGACACCCACCACCTCACGATGGTGGTGATGGCTTTTTCTCGTGAAGTCCGACAAAGCAACGGTGCACACGACACATCTTTTCCCGTGATATGACACAACCACCCACCTGGTGGCGTATGGCGACGATAGTGGCCTGAGATGACAGCAACAACGGCGGCAGAAGGTGGTGGCCACCACCTCACAGTGGTGGTGGTGGTGAGTTTTCTTCGGTTTCCTGGCCAAGCAAAGATCCATACAACATTAAGCTTATGAAATATGTTCATGCACCCACCAAATCACACACACAACCGCCTCCTCACGGTGGCTGGTGGCGGCGAAAGAAGACGATATGGCGGTAGCCACCATGGTGGTTTCTCACGAACTCTGGCCAACAGAAAACACACAAACACATCCCGATTGACAACCACATCACGCATACCTTCACGGTTCCACTGAAACACACCGAACACAACCGCCCTCGAGGCAGCAGGCGACAGTCGGAGAACATTGACGAAACGAACTGGGCACAAGGTGACGAAGGCGACAGCGAGCCACAACGACAGCAACGGTGGACGGCGAAATGCATTGGCGGCCATTGCGTGATATCGACGATGTGAATGGTGGTTAACATAACAAACAGAAGAAGAGGGATGAGGCGCGTCCGATCATGGAGGCACACAGCCACGACGTCGGTCTTCGGCATTCTTGGCTTCATCAGCGACAACTGTGGTGGCATCGGCCAGAGGGAAGAATAGGGTTGGTGGCTGGATGTTCACCCTCTAGGGTTAGGGTTTGGAGAAAGGTGACGGGTTTATATACTCCTATCCAATGATCAAACTTCAACCATGTTAAAATTTTTAGTCCATCCTCCTCTCATTCTTTTCAACTTAAGTCCCAATAATTACCATGCAGTCCCTTAGCATCCAAACTCTATTCAATATAAGTCCAAAAGATACCAAACACTCCCTAACTTCTGAAAATCTTTACAAAATACATCTTAGAATTACACTTTAACCCTCGAAAGTCCAAATTATATCATTTGGCTCCCCGAAACCAACACCCCGCTAAATATTATTGATTTTAGGGCCATTATAAAATTATATAAAATATAAATTTACATCTTCCGAGTTTATTATTTAATTACTTTATTTCGAACGGGATGTTACTGATGGGTTTTGGTCATAAGACATCCTATGTGCTCATACAAACCCTAATGCTTGGATCTAGGTTTCTCTATTGTACATGCTTTAAATACAAGACTATAAACCCTAATTCTAGCATATGGGAATCGATATTAACATATAATTAGGTTTATGATATTACCTTGATTGTTATGTAGCAATAACAATCCTAATTCCTCCTTGATTTGACTTTGGAAGGCTTAGAGTCACAAGTGTCACTCCTCTAATGGCTTACAAACACCATAAGCAAGTGGAGAATGTATAAAGAGAGAGGAGAGAGGTAGGAATTCATCCTTAGATGCTCTAGGGATCAAGTGTACGAAATCCTAAGGCCTTAGGGGTCTTTATATAGGGTTGGGATTAGGGTTTCAGTCATTATCCTTATCTAGTTACTTGCCCATCAAGCAACCATAAGATAAGCCTTGAAAACCCCTATCTCTTGGACCTTGGAAGATTTTAAGGATATCCTTATCCTTGAATTCTTCCATCCTTTAACAAGGATAACCATTGCCCTATTTTGCAACTATCACATAATTACAATTCATCCCCTCTAGTTTAATTAATTACATTTGATCACAAAATTAATTCTTAATTAATTATTGACCAATATTAATTAAACAAATATGATTTCTCCTTTAATATATTATTCTTATAACTTATTAATAAATCATAATAACCTCTCTCTCTTTATTTGTTTCTCCAATCAAGTTGCTTTGGTGAAGGCAACCCAAAAGGACCATGCACCATCGGGTCAAGTACATACCAAAATAGTTATGGACTTAGACACTAATCCAACAGTCTCCCACTTGGATAAGTCTAACAACTATTATGCATATGACTTCAGATCCTGATCTGCAATCATAGCTTTCCAAAGCCGCTGTCAACTCTGATCCTATCAGATACGCGTGTCCGTAGATAAGGGATCATATATTCCTCCATTCTAGATATCATATGAGATATGATTTCAAATCATTCTCTTTGTACTATATCTCGATTCCCAATTTATGACGAATGACTAATTGAACAAATCAAATTAGCCCTAGCCCGGCCGAGCATTTACGTTTGTCATCACTAAATCATCGAGGGGCCCAAAGATATCGCTTTTATCCTACTTTGGATAAAAGGAACAAATAAACTTTGATACAATGCTTGCTTGCACTCACTAACCAAATCACACACAACAATATGTTTTATAACACCAAGTTACTAGTGCGTTTACATATTATCAATGTGCAACCGATTCGCAAGATACAACTCACACATCTCGGTTTCAAGAATATAAGATGTTATCGTCTCACCAATCACTCGTGATACAATTCATGGAGTGATCCAAGTGAGCGTGGGTTTGATCTAATGCTCAAATTCCTATTCATAAGCACTCATGAACGTTGCAGCAAACATTTGCTTATGTCTAATGCTCTTTAGACAATCCACACACCAATTCACGACAGTCTTTATTCATACCTACTTCCAACGTATGAATGACTGTGGCCCGTTCGAATAATTCGATTATTCTTAATAAACTCAATTATTCTGGAAGTCAAAACATGCAAAGGTGAAACACAAGAATAATACTAATCCCATATGGCCTCAAACCTTTGAGTATAAATAAAACCCCTTTTATTTATCACCATATCGATTACTCATTATTTGTCGTTTCGGGTAATCAACTTCTTACTTGAATTATTACACTTGTCTCATGCTCTTAGCATGCACACAATATTTACCTATGGTTCTTACTTTGTGAAACATATCAAATTGAACACATTTCCAATCATTCTCATTTCACAACTCCAAATCCTTTTTATAAGCGAAAGAATATCAAATTCTTGCTACTTATAGAATATATTAGATTCTAACAGTTTATGCCATGATCCTTTCATAATGTCACTGCACCAAAGTCACAAAGACTATTGCCAATGATATTATAAAGTCTTCTATCAGAGATTGTTGCAAGACAATTCCTTAGATATGATGTTTCTCACTCAAAGTACATTCCTTTGAACATCCTTTTGCATAAAGGTTTCTAATCTAGTCATAGATTTTTCAATATTCAATTCCCAATATGGACACGCTTCCATATTTTCCATATGACAACTCATTCTTAATAGAATCTTATCTATTCGTAATGATGTCGATATGGTCCATCCAATATGGAAACATTTCCATATTTTCCAATACTATACTTCCAACTACTCACAAGCGACCAATCCTCGTCGAACTTTGGATTGTCCTTTGATAGTTGTTTAATCATTGTAGTCAAAACCGATTCTAGTCCTTTTTCCCTCTAAATGCGCTAGACATTTGGAAAATTTTAGAATGGTCAAGCCCTAAGGCATCTGCAATCGATCCTATACCCGAAGCGTATGGGACACGACGCATGATGTTTTATTTGCTATGTTCTCAAAATTCGAATTGTGAAGAGGAATGCCGTAATCATAATCGAAATTTTAAGAACACACTATGTACCTTTGACTAAATTTATTAACATTTCTCAACCTAAGCCTTTTGATTTGAAATGAAGCATAATATTCTCTCCCTTAATTATAGCAAAACAACTTTATAACCCTTACTACTTTGCAAGGTATAACTCTTGTTTTCTATAATTAATATTGCCAACTTTGCAATATGTGCCTTAATAATCATACAATCATAACATTTATGCTCCCACTATCATGATGATTATTATAAAACATAACACTTATGCTCCCACTAGCTTCGACATGTATTCATAAACATCTTAACTTTCAGAAAGACAATACCTATTGAATTTCTTAAGTCCATGTTTCTAATACTTAATGCTTTAATAATCTTTTATCAAGGCCTCTTAAACTTATACACCTTTGCCTTAGATAGTTCATGTGTGTGTCTAAACAATTAAGAATAATTGCCAAACCTCACAATTCAAATTATGGAAAGGGATACCGTAACCATAATCGAATTCGAGAATGCAATTTTACAATCACTATATTCTTAAAATCTTTCTTAGTGAAAGTATTTCCCTACAATCATTTTCATGAAGGAGGAAATCTTATGACACTTAGATTTAAACGGTGTATGTGTTCCTATCTATGTGAATTTGTTAAAACCAAAGTTTACGACAAATTCAAACTTATATGGATCGAACTTTCTTAATCTTGATTTCTTGCCTTATGGTAGCACAGCTGCCCACCATGTCTTCCAAGTAGTTAAGCAGCTCACCCATTCCTATCAATGTACCTTTCATTGATTAAGGTGCCTTGCCTTTTATGCGTTCAAAATGAGAACTCATAGAACTCACATACATAATTAACTTAATTGGAATAACACAGAAACAAAATAATGTCAACACAATAGGTTGTAAACCTCAACTCGTGTGCTAGTGATGATTGATAAGGTTTATTTGATTTGTTCTTGAAACTTTTCAAGACCATTAAGACTCCCACTGACTCCTTGACATATAAGATTCTCTTGTCATTAACCATTTCTTGACAAACAGATATTCAAGAGTTAGTGTAGCTTTTATCAAAACACTTCATAAATTGGTCCTAGTTGGTCTTTGTCTTATCCAAGACATCACAACTTTCCACATTTGATGAATGTTATAAACCTTTAATACTTTTCACTCATTGTCACAATCTTAACTTTAAGACTTGTTATTGGAATGAAGTATGATTGACTTCTTGATTTAACCATTTCTTCAATCCTCGATTCCTCTTCTTAGACATACAATTGTACTTAGAGGATCAATTTAAATATGGTTCTTAATCATTAAGACCTATCATAAAGCATAAAAGCTACTCTCCCTTCTTCTTAGAATGGAGAAACTTTTATCTTTCTGCCTACTTGATTCTTCTTATTCGTTTTGCTATTGATTTAAACTTTTTCAATCAATTCATAATTACACTTAATCTTGTAAGTATAATCATATTTACTAAACCTTTAGTAAATCATGACGAATATCATTGTTACTCTTATGGTGGACTTTGACCAACACACAACTTTGTGTGTTCGATCTCCTATTCCTTCACTTGACACTTTATCAATGAATTAGTCTAATTTCCAAATATGAAATTCCTCATTCATCGTGCAACCAAGTTGCATGATTCCAAGTTTCTTTCCAGTTGAAACTTGGGCGATGAGAAACTCTCCCTATTTGGTAAAATCTCGACTTTCCATAAATAACATAATAAGAACCAAATCCATTATTGCTAATAATAGAAACATTCTAACATCAATTTTCATATATGCCATTGCAAGGATAAATAAATAATATAAAAATCAAAATTTATTTTATTGCGGAAAAATTTGTCCTTACAATGCAATTCATTGAAAAACTATGCTAATACATCTTTCTTAGCAATCTAATTCTAACTCTAAGTAGTAGCTCAAGAATCTAATCTTCGAGAAATGCGATCGAAATCCATTCCTTCATGGTTAGATTTGGTCAATTCTTCCTTAAGCTTCCTTTCTTTTCTTCGATCCTACAAAACATCAATTGTAATCTTATCACATTATGTATTAAGAATCTAGAATAGAAGCTTAAAAGAGTTAGTTAATGGATTTTACCTATATTAGAGCCATACGTTTCGACTCTCCCATCTCTTAGATCTCTTAGGTAAATTGGGCAGCTTCGTTTCCAATGCCCCTTCTCTTGGCAATAAAAGCAAATTGACTCTTTTTGGAACAGGACATGGAACTACTTCAGACATTGCCTTTCTCTTATGATCAAACTTTTCGATCATAGCATGTCTTTCGTTGCCATCGTCTATATCCATAGAGGTCTTGAAGGCCGATTCACCAATTAACTTTGCTTTTCTATTGTGCCAAACCATTGCTGATTCAGCAGCAATAAGCATATATATGAGATCTATAAGGGTCACGTCGCGGTTCATCGTATAGTACTCTCTTACGAACTCACTATACGAGTTAGGAAGTGACTGAAGAACCCAATCAACAGCCATCTCCTCACCGACAATAGATCCCATCATTCTTAGTCTATCAATGTGTGACTCCATCCCTAGGACATGTGCACACACCGACTTTCCTTCATTATGTTTACTTGCAAAAAGGGCTTGAGTGATATTGAACCTTTCAATTTTACGATCTTGTTGGTTAGGGAGAATAATTGGAGGAGGTGGAGGAAGTGAAGCATGATTTCTTGTTCCTCGATCGAATCGCGGAATATCATCTTCATGTGGAAAGCTTGTTCCACGGGATTTTGGAAGACCATAGTTGTCAAACTTTGACATTTTAAAACCGGGAGAAAACGAATTCAAGTTAGTTGATTGATTGAGTCCTTAGTAAATCACCCAAATGAGATACTAAGGCTAGGACCCAACACAATATTCCACAACCCGGGAGAGGGATGCCGTAACCCTAATTGAAGAATATTTGAAGGTAAGTGAATGACGATTCACTAATTTCCACCACGAAAAACGAAAAAGAAATTTAAGTTTTAAATCTATGAAAACTCCTAGATCCTTTGAGATTCATTGAACTTTCAATGGCATGTTTAAATCTCGATATGCCCCTCTTTTTTGTGACTGGGATGCCGAGGATCACAAAGCGGGTGTGAATAACCATGCAAACTTACATGGTGCCCTCACATGTTACAATCATCTATTCGATGTGCCGGTAAACCACACATGCTCCACCGAACTATGACAAACATTGAGTCGCCCTTTGCTACCTTTGCTTAGAACCAATTAGTGTGCCGGTAAACCACACACGCTCCACTAACGTCTTCGCAAGGGCACAAAGTGTAATTTCATGGAATTGCATCAATTCACTTTTGCCTAAGTAACTAAGATTGGGAATTTTATGAAAACATTTAGTTACTTTTATACTTTATTATACTTATAATGGAAGGTTTCGTCCTATCCTACCCGTTCGGCTAACGACCCTCCACTAGTCAAGAGTGCGGTGGGTAAGAGTGGATACCCATTCAATCGCCATTTTATAGGTAATTTCCTTAAACACCCCTTATAGACTAGCTTTGTGAATGAGGCCTACTAACGGTAAGATTGACTTTTACTCATACATATATATAATGTTAGACCTTTAATGTTATATATAGTATAGGGTGTATTTTATACTTTCAAAATACTAGGTGGTCTAATTTAACAATTATACTTTTAATTCAATTAAATTGTAAACCTAAACTTTTATGGATTTATTAAACTTCTTTTAATTATACACCTTAATTAATTAATAAAACCATAAGGGTGTGATTTGAACTTTTTCAAAACTATACTAGAGTTTTAGAATTTAACATTCCTAATTATACTTTTAATCAACTTTTAAATTCCAAAACTTGAGGGCAAGTTTTGAAACATTTCAACACATTAGGGTTTAGAATTTAAATATACATCAAAATTAAACCATTTAATCAAAATTTAAATTCCAAAACTTGAGGGCAAGTTTTGAAACCTTTTTTTTTCAAAACATTAGGGTTTCAACTATTTAAATAATTTAAACTATAAAACCTAAAGGGCAAAATATGAAACATTTCATAACAACAATGATCAAATAACAAATAATTCAAATTAACATTTAATCACATAATTATCCATATTTGATTTATTTAATGATTTCTTGCAAAACAATTTATCAATTTACTCAAAATAATTAATCAATTATCTTATAAGGAAACAATTATCTTATTAATTGATAAATATCTTCAATTAGATCAAAAATATTGTCAAATATATCATATAATCGGATTAATATTGATCTACCATGATAAGGTAACTATCCATAAGCAAAAACAGCAAGAAATCCCGGAATACCCTCCATCTGACGAGCCGACTCGCCGAGTCACCCTCTGGAACTCACCGAGTAGGGGCAACTCGCCGAGTCCACAGTGGGACTCGCCGAGTCCATCAAGCAGAACACCAAAAATCGAATTTTTAAAACATATCAAACATCGATACAATTGAAACCAGTCAAGGCTTTGATACCACTGATGTATTTTGGTCATAAGACATCCTATGTGCTCATACAAACCCTAATGCTTGGATCTAGGTTTCTCTATTGTACATGCTTTGAATACAAGACTATAAACCCTAATTCTAGCATATGGGAATCGATATTAACATATAATTAGGTTTATGATATTACCTTGATTGTTATGTAGCAATAACAATCCTAATTCCTCCTTGATTTGACTTTGGAAGGCTTAGAGTCACAAGTGTCACTCCTCTAATGGCTTACAAACACCATAAGCAAGTGGAGAAGGTATAAAGAGAGAGGAGAGAGGTAGGAATTCGTCCTTAGATGCTCTAGGGATCAAGTGTACGAAATCCTAAGGCCTTAGGGGTAGGGGTGCAAACGAGCCAAGCTACTCGCGAGCTACTCGGGATCGGAGCGTTAAAAGCTCGACTCGAAATCGGTTTTAAACGAGCCCGAGCCGAGCTCGAGCTTAAAATTAAGCTCGTTTATTAAACGAGCTCGAGCTCGAGCCTATGTCATTAAGCTTGATTAGGCTCGCGAGCCTAAACTAGCCTTTACATAATATAATTTCTTATTATTTATATATATTAAAATATAAATATATTAGAGGAATTACGGATTTAGGGTATTAGTAAACGAGCTTCTTAACGAGCTCGAGCCGAGCTTAAGCTTATTTAGGCACGTCAGATAAAAAACGAGTCGAGCCCGAGCCCGAGCCGAGCTTGGATAATTCTTTACGAGCTCGAGCCGAGCTCAGTACAAGAAAGCTCGAATCGAGCCGAGCTCGAGCTCGAGCCTCATATAACTTAAACGAGCCCGAGCCGAGCTTGGCCAGGCTCGGGCTCGGCTCGGCTCGTTTGCACCCCTACTTAGGGGTCTTTATATAGGGTTGGGATTAGGGTTTCAGTCCTTATCCTTATCTAGTTACTTGCTCATCAAGCAACCATAAGATAAGTCTTGAAAACCCCTATCTCTTGGACCTTGGACGATTTTAAGGATATCCTTATCCTTGAATTCGTCCATCCTTTAACAAGGATAACCATTGCCCTATTTTGCAACTATCACATAATTACAATTCAGCCCCTCTAGTTTAATTAATTACATTTGATCACAAAATTAATTCTTAATTAATTATTGACCAATATTAATTAAACAAATATGATTTCTCCTTTAATATATTATTCTTATAACATATTAATAAATCATAATAACCTCTCTCTCTTTATTTGTTTCTCCAATCAAGTTGCTTTGGTGAAGGCAACCCAAAAAGACCATGCACCATCGGGTCAAGTACATACCAAAATAGTTATGGACTTAGACACTAATCCAACAGTTATATCCAAATTGATAGGTCCGTACATACCTTACTTTTCCAATGATTGAAATATAGGGTTTGAAGGCTAGGCAACTAAACAAGAAGTATATAAAGAAATGACAGAAAGACTTTAAAGTCTCAACCAAATAACAAGTACTGACTTGTGGTCATCCCTTAGGCATTAGCATATGATGTTTTTGTAGCTATTCACACTCGTGATAATTAATATTTAATAGACCGTAATTATATATACAAAGCATCGCATACATATTAGATTATCCATACCATTACAATGAAACTAGTATTTAAACCTGGACCAACGAAAGGCATTGTAAGAAAAATAAATGGGTCCATCTATCCATACTCATTTTCTAATATATTCATATCCCTTAATAATTATCTTTAATAATTAACTAATGATTGTATATATAATCTTTTACCTTTTAACTAATAATTATAAAATAATGATGATTATTATTATTTTTAATATATAAATAATTAATATTTTTGAATTTAATTATTAAAACATTTTTTTTTATTTTAAGATCTATAAATAAAAAAAGTTTTATATTTTATTTATATGTAACCTATTAATACTATTTTTAAATAAAATATGTTCTTTTTTATTTTGTTAAAAAATAAGTTAAAGAATTATTATAAAAATCGATGTTTTATTACAAAAGAGTACATAAATGTTAAATAAATTTTTGATAAGAAAATGATCTTTTTTTATTAAAACAAGTAATTCTTCAAATTAGCAGGTATAAAATAAAATATACTCCATTAGTCCTAAATTGATAGTCAACTTTTGACTTTTGAAGTCTTTTTTCTTTAATTTTGACCTTAAATATTTTTATTTGTATTATATATTACTTGATAAAACTTATACTAATGAACCAACATTTAAAATACAATTCATTCATATATTTTGCATCAAGTATTATTTATCAAAAACAAAAATATTTAAGGTCAAAGTTAAAGAAAAAATATTCCAAAAGTCAAAAGTGAACTATAAATTTGGGACGGATGTAGTATTAGACTGTTAATTTAATATTTGAAGGTATATAAATTTACTATCTTCTATACCCTACCACAAATTTTTCGGCTACCAAGATGAGAGAGAATAAAGTTTCGGCGATGTTTTTCATATCAGCTGTCTAATGATGGGTATCAAAGCGTGGTTGCTTTTTTTTTTTCGTTGATCTCTGTCACAGTGGTATACAATTTGTTCTTTTCTTTGACGTATTGGGTGGTCCGACATTGACATAAGACGATGATTGTTTCTCTTATCTGACGTATATGGTGGTCGTATGCAGCGACTTTCACTTGTGGTCACAATGGTGGAGGTGGTGGTCTGCGATGACAGTTGTGGTGACAGTGGTGGAAATGGTGTCGATGGGTGGTTGAGGTGTTGGTCGCATAGCGGAGGTAATGGTAGAGGTTGTGAGAGGAAACCATAGTTGACCATAGTCCATCTGCGATTTTATGTATTCGAAAATGGGACAAAATAATTTTTTTATAGTTGAGATGAAACTGTAGGCGAAGAAATGAAACCGCTGACGAGTTGACGAAGTTGTAGACATGTTAGCCTCATTTGCAGTGTTGTTCTCTATTTTCGGATAAATACTATTTTTTTTGCGGCGTCGTTTGCTATTTTCGGATAAATACTATTTTTTTTTACTATTTTAGGCTAAGTGCTAAAAAATTAGGGTACTTGAATAAATTTCTAATAATTTTCATGTTTGAGATGATAAATACTACATATAAAACTAATCATTCCTAATAAATAAAGAACTTTTTGTCACATGTCATACTCTCAATGATTTGTGCACATGTCATCTTGTGGTTATTTTCAATTAATTTTTTTTCCACATGACATTTTGTGGTTTTTTTTCATTTTATTAATTTCCACATAATATTTAAATGTAATAATTGTAATAAATGTAATAATAAATGCATATCAATTTAATTAATTGACTTCCTTTTAATTTAAAATTTTCTAAATTCAAGTTTTATTAGTTTCCTTTGATATTTATCTAAATTATTTGTTCAATTTAAAAGAAAAAACAAACAATTTAATTTTAATAATTCAATATTTTTCTATTTTTTTTATTATAAATTCAAACTTTTCAACTGTTTAGAATTTTATATTTTTTTCTTTAAAATGAACCCATATAATGCATGAGTTGTACACCTAGTTAGTAATATATAATATTAAAAATAATAAAACGGTTAAGAAGTTATAAAAAGTGTTTATTAATTATAGCATTATAATAATAAGGGAACATTAAACCGTTAATTATGATTATCCATACGTATTCGTTTTAAATAATACATATAACTATAAAATATTAGACAAAACTTCAAAAGTGGTCCCTGTGGTTTCAAATATTTTAACAAATGATCATTTTCGCTAACTCCGTTAACATTTAGCCATTAAGTGAAAGACATTTCTATCATTTCACAACCACATGGACCATTTATAAAGTTTTGCCTTAATTTAAAAAAAATTATTTAATATTAAAGGTATCTCTCTCTCTCTCTCTCTCTCTCTCTCTCTCATGGTTTCTTCCAAAAACCCAAACCACCGCCTCTGTCAAATGGTATAAATGAATGCCATCGTATCCAAATTTCAGTCAATAATCGATATCATATGGATTTCTGAGATGGTTCATACATAGCTCAATCACTCTTCAAGCCCATTCAAGGTGTTTGACCAAGTCACATACTTCAAAAGCTTGTCGTCGTCACCTACAAACCGATTTAGAACAAATTCTTCCGCCTGATCAAACATTTTGGGATCTTGGTCGCAAATGGCTAGTTCGAAAATTAAACAAAACAAAACACACATAAATCTCTTTCTCTCTCTCTCTCTCTCTCTAACTTTCGATGGATCATTCATACAGCACACCAACAAACAAGCTTAAGGCGGAATCTGACAAACTACACTCAACAAATACATCAAAACTGTTGATGCTGATTGATTCTCGCCGGAAAATACCATTGGCAGCTGAACTTGAAGAATTCTTCGCTAAAGCAGAAGAAAACCTATATAAACGTTTCAAATACGCCCGACCAAGAGTTCATGGGGATGTAAGATTTCTTCTTCTTTTTTGCTTTGAATGGACAAAGTTTGAGGAAGGAAGAAGGAACAGTTGGTAAAATAGTGATTTGAGGTGTACTTCAACCTTCCCCCACTAAATCTCGTTTCTTTCTGCCCGGAACAAATTCTTCATGAAGGAGAGGTTCCTTTATGATCCATGGAAGTCCAAGGCAGAGCATAGGTCCCAGATTGAATAAAACCCAGGAGGCAATTAACTTCCGGGTTGGTTTCCAAATACGCCCGACCAAGAAATCGGAAGGCTGCTTGTTCGCCGGTGAGTTAGTGGGTTTGTCTTGGGTACATGGTTGTGGAGAGAAGGGAAAGCTAAAAATGACGGAATCGGGTTTGCCTTTCGAATCAGAGTGAATGGAGAAGACAGGTGTTCATATGATCTGGAAGTATATATGTGTTCATCATATCTAGATTGGGGAAGAAGAACAATTTGCTAGGGGTTTGACTTTGGGTGTGAGAGAGAGAGAGAGGGTGGGGCCATTTAATTATATATATATATATATATATATATATATATATATATATATATATATATATATTAAATAGAGAAAACCTCATAAATGGTCCCTGGGTATTGAAATGACGAAAATGCCCCTCACTTAACGGTAGAAAGCTGATGGAGTTAGACGGAAGGACTAAACATTAAAAGTTTTGAAACCACAGGGACGATCCGTGAGGTTTTTTGAACTTAAGGACTAAACTTGATATCTTCGGAAACCATAGGGACCATTTTTGAAGCTTTGTCAAAATATTATAATCAATTGTATTTTTTATAATAAAACCATCATCATGGTTACTATAGCAAATGATTTGAGTTAAAGAAGTTACAAAAGAAGATATATAGAGTTTGTCTTTTAATGTCTTGAAATTAATATTGTACATTGATTGGCCTAAGAAATATAAAAGGTACAGTAAATAAATAGTTTTAAATGTTCTCACCAGAAAAATAAGAGAAATTTTCAGAAAAGTCCCCAAATTTTAGGCCAATTTATAATAAAGTCCCAAACTAAATTTTGTTTACTGAAAAACACAGAATACCTGTTAAAACTTCCAAAAAAAACCTTTTCGGCCGGTTTTGCTAAATTCTAGGAATAAATTGGTGGTCTAAATACTCCTCTAGTGCTTATTGACCACATCAAACTCTCTATGTTCCTCCTATGCATCGTTGTGGATATGATGGTGGGATGTATTCAGTGGGTGTTCCTCTAATGTTGGTGTTCCTCTTATGTTGTTTAACCTAACTACCACCCAACATTCATACCTCACATGGTAACAACCATAGGCTAACACACATTTATCAAATGTGAAAAAGTGAATCGTGAATGATAGTTTATATGGAAAAAGTGTAGGGTGATTATCTATTTAAACTGTCATTCAAAATTTATTTTTCACTATGTTTGTAGTTTGATGGTTGTTACCGAATAATGCATGGAGGTTAGGTGGTATTTACGTTAAAGAACATAATAAAATATATATATGTTCAAGAATCATTATGTAATGATATTTTCTAATAACATGTGATCCTATAGCGTCACACTTAATAGAAAGTAGACACTTATTGATTGTGTATTAATAAATATTATCAACTCTTGTATTTAATTGAAGAAACGTACATAGTACATCTCACTATCACACTCACAACGACACATAGGAGGAACATAAGGAGTTTAAAGTGGTCAACAAACAATAGACCTAGTCGACCATTCTGTTCTTAGAAATTAGAAACAAGTGTATTTCCTTTGTTTATAATAAAGAATATTTGTTATGTTTATAAATGATTTGTTAATAATAATATCCATTAATTCCATAGTAATTTTCAGATAAGTACTAATATTTTGGTTATCGGGTAATTTTAAAAAAAATCCTAATATCTTGAGCAAACTAACGAAAAATGACATAATACTTGCTAAATCTATGAAACCGGCCAAAAAAGGGTTTTTCAAAGTTTTAGTCGATAGTTTGTGTTTTTCTAAACAACATAAATAAAAAAGTCTTTTTCAGACTTTAAAAATTAAAAATGTCACATCCAAATTGATAGGTCCATACATACCTTACTTTTCCGATGAGAGAAATCTAGGGTTTGAAGGCTAGGCAACGAGAAGTATATAAAGAAATGGAAGAAAGACTTTAAAGTCTCAATCAAATAATAGATAATGACTTGTGGTCTTTCCTTAGGCATTAGACCATCCGTTATACCCACCACATACCACATATGTGGTGGGTGCCACATCAACACCACATTCCATTACCACTAACATGAGATACTTACCACTAACACACCACTCCACATCATTATTTTTATTTTTTTTAATTCAAAAATACAATAAAATTACTTTTTTTTAATTCAAAAATACAATAAAATTACTTTTTTTTAATTCAAAAATACAATAAAATTACTTTTTTTTTTAAATTCAAAAATACAATAAAATTACTTTTTTTTTAATCCAAAAATTAAAAAAAATTACATTTTTTATAAGTAAAAAGCATTTATTTTTTTAAAACTATTTTTTCATTAATTATAAAAATAAAATAACAATTTTAAACTACATTACTTAGTTAATCTAGAAAACAAACATTACATTAATAAGAAAACGAACAAACATACATATAAAAATCCTAATCGTCGTTCATGCTATGTTGGTACAAATGTTCCGCGACATCTTCTCGAAGATTGAAACACGTTTCACTATTATGAATTTCGACAACTCGCTCCAAAAAAGCATTCGTTCCGGGTACGAACTCCTCAATTGGAACGACAACGTCGTTCGGATCATACGTACAAATCGTTCGACCTTCATCTTCAATAATCATATTATGCATTATAATACATGCTAGGACCACTCGCTTAATTCTTTCTTTATCCCAAAGTCGTGTAGCATATTTCACTACATGTCATGTTTGCTTAAGGACTCCAAATGCCCTCTCGATATCCTTTCTCGCTGATTCCTGTTTTTTTGTAAAAAATTTTGCTTTTTCACTTCGAGGAACTGAGTATGCCTTCATCAATGTAGAATAATCCGGGTATATCTCATCACCAAGGTAGTAACCATATTTGTACGCGTGCCCGTTTACCGTGAATGTCATATCAGGTGCTTTGCCGGTCCAAATATCGTTGAAAAGTGGAGACTGACCAAGAACATTAAGGTCGTTGTTAGACCCCGCTACTCCAAAAAAGGCATGCCATATCCACAAATCTTGAGATGCAACAGCTTCTAGGATGATAGTTGGTTCACCTATATCTCCTCGAGTGAACTGACCACGCCATGCAGTTGGACATTTTTCCCAAGCCACATGCGTACAATCTAGACTGCCAAGCATACCGGGAAATCCATGCCTCTCTTCATGAGCCGAATATAATCTCTGAATATCACGTTGAGTAGGTTTACGCAAATATTCTTCGTGAAAAACCTCATAAACACATGCAGAAAACCAATCTACACATTCAACCGCGGTCCTCTTGGATACTTTCAAGTATTCGTCAGATGCATCAAATGCTATACCGTATCCCAAATACCTAAGAGCAGCCGCACATTTTTGTATACTACTAAAACCCATTCTTCCTCTAGCGTCGGGTTTTTGTTTGAAAAAATCATAACGAGATTCTAAAGCATTACTAATACGTAAAAATATAGCCTTATTCAGACGAAAACGACGTTCGAACGAGTCGTCATTATAAAGACAATTATCGGCAAAGTAATCACGTACCAATAAGTCGTGTGCGGCTTGGCGATCACGATTGACGACCGCCCTTGTACGCGCTGCATTCGACCTTTCTTCGGCGTGAACGTGTTGCACAACATTGAAGAATGTCTCGACGAATTCTACGTCGTCATCCGAGTCAAAACTTTTTAAAAATTTCATATTTATCGAGGGATCCATGGGTGTAATTGAGTGTATAATGTGTATGTATGTGTATGTGTTTTGGTATTAGAAGTGTTTTTATAATTGAGTTTGAAAAAAAAAAAAAAAAAAAGAAACGGCCAAAATAGCCGTTCAACGGCTCCAAAAACCAAACACCAATAGAAAT
Source organism: Lactuca serriola (assembly GCF_051521515.1). Classification (NCBI taxonomy): domain Eukaryota; kingdom Viridiplantae; phylum Streptophyta; class Magnoliopsida; order Asterales; family Asteraceae; genus Lactuca; species Lactuca serriola. Next base: position 24,206,475 of record NC_136408.1, read on the forward strand.
CGTCGTTTGAATCCGTTGTCCCGACCACAACTTGCAACAACCACGGACGACCACGAACCACCGGGACGGTGTGCACGTCCGTGGTTCGTGGCCAAGTAGACCACGGTCGGGCTCGTGCATAGTATACGGGTTAGCCTTAGCACATGATGTTTTTGTAGCTATTCACACTCGGGATAATTAATAGACTGTAATTATATGCACAAACAATCGCATGCATATTAGATTATCCAGGCCATTACAATGAAACTAGTATTTCAACCTGGACCAACTACAGAAATTGTAAGAAAAATAAATTAATATGCTCTTAAACAAACAAATCAACAATGATATAAGTGTATTTATGTATTTTATAAATGAAGAATGATATGAGTGTATTTATGTATTTTATCAATTACTTGTATTAAATAAAATGGGTTGTGTTTATGTAATTATTTTTTATGTTTTAAAGTATGTTATTGGATTTCAATTAATTTGATTTATAAATAAATTTAATATTTTAGTGTGTAAATATAATTCTAAATAGATAAAATTAGGTGATTAACCCACATGGTTTCCAAAATATGTGGTGTAAAAACAACGAGAAAGCTCTAGAAAATTCATAATATTTTATCTTAGTTTACGAAAAAATCTCAAGTTAAAATTTGTTTACGAAAAAATATGAATTACCGGTAAAAATGACGTTTTTACCACTTTTGTCCGGTTTATCGATTTCATTAGTTACCCGGTTCCATTAAAGTCCCATTATTTTACCATAATTTACGAATAAATTTTAAACTAAAAATTAAGTCATGATTTGACAATTTTCTCCATGTAACATACATTTTACCAATTCAATTGCTGACTTGGACGTCTAATCATTAAATGAACTGGTATTATGGTAAGATGGGTTATATAATGTTATGTTTACCATAAAATTTGATATTCATCTCATCGACTCATTTATGATTATGTATCTAGTTCAACAATAAAATCGGTAAAATGTATGTTTTCGGGAAAAAGTGCGGGAAATGAGTTGATGAAATGGATATATTGCGTTACATAAGATCATATAAACAATTTGAGATTTCTTATAAATTTAAAAAAAAAATGACGAATTTGTTGCTAGTTTATGTAATTATTGTAGTCTTTGTTGGATGCATTTTATAATCCAAAAAATATACGATACATTAGGATATCAAGTTTTTTGGTAAACATGACATTTTATAACTTGTCATTTTTATCGATAAATCATGTTTTTCCGTAAAAAAAATAGTTTGGGATTTTTTATTATATTAAGATAAATTTTAGGATTTTTGTAGAGATTTTCATAAAAACAACTATCGACAACTTTTATATGCTTGTCCTCGTTCCAAAACTTGTCTTCCTTGTCCTTTGGTCATAAAACTACTTTTTTACCTTACTATTTTATTTAAGTTTTTAATATTATATATATTATTTTGGTTTTTTATTAAGAAAAAATACTTTCTCTCTTTCTATACCGTCGCTAACCCCATCCACGTAATATATACATGATGTACTCTCTCCACACATATGATACTTGAAAATCAATTTTTGATAGTTCCTGATTCTCATAATCTTCAGAAACCTTGTAGATCTTCAAATCCTCTTAACAAACCTCACGTTCTTTGCATACCCGTGAAATCTGTGTAAATTCATTGCAAATATCCACTTGATCACACCAAGGGCTTTCCTATCCATTAGCACCCAGACCCCATATTTCATTGATTTAGACTTTTTTTGGGACAAAGATTTATGAAGTTTTTTCTAATAAAGATAATCTTTAATCTATATCTTTCAAAAGGCAAAATCATGGCATCGAATTTGTCAATCTTAATTTTTTCCGTCCATAACTATGATACCAGTTGTTAGTTATTCATATGCAAAAACACACAATCAAAAGGTGGGAAGAAAAATAAATAAGACATGTTACATCCAAGAACAAACTAGAATGAATTATTTATTTATTGCATTATGCATGGATTTATGATATGAGATTGTTATTTACAATTACATTGAGATTGTATATTTAGAGTTAAGTAAAGACAAATGAAAATATATCTAAACAATGTGAGACACTAAAATAATATCATCAATAAATTATTTGGGGAGGTAACATAATTCCATGAGAGGAAGGTATATCAAAGAGGAACGGAAAGGCGATAAATGAGTACGGTCCATCTTATTTTTATAAAGTAGGGGTACAATTGTCAAATTACTTAGAAAATCAGTGGAAGTATAAAAACAATTCGTGGATATATCACTGCCCATAAATTTGTGTTTATATTCTTTCATGGATATGAGACACCATTGACTGTTAGAAATAGTCGATTTCCACAACTCAACATTTATTTGATGGCGGTATAATGCATAGGCATGAATGGATGATACCAAATACCTCATATAATTAAAACTTTTGATAGGCAAAAACGAATTAGAATAATAGAAAAAAGAGAACGAAATTACTCGAGAAGGGTTATTTGTGGACCAGAATTAAACGATGATGATTTTTTTTATTATTAATATTTGTCTATTCTATTAAAAATTCTAATGCAATTTTTTTTTCTATTGTTTAAAGACAAAATTAAAGGATGATACTTTTTTAGATATGTGAAGAAGACCTTTGCATCGTTATCAAAAACCTCCATATTCCATGTTGGTGGTTTAATTCCATGTGAATTGACATCATAGTATTTTGGACTTTGGATACATGTATTAAGAAAAAAGGATAGAATTTAAGTAATGGTTACTACCTTAGGATGTTTACCCATAGCCAACATCGATTGATTCTTTGCTTATGCTTACAAGTTACAACTAAACTTGAGGTGACATCAGTAATTTTAGTGGCTTAAGTTTATATTTAATTGTTTTTAATTTATAAAAGATGACTACATATATTATAAACGTAATAATCATTAGTTATAATATCATGTTATATATTAAGATGATGTTAATTAATCGTAACTATAAAAACTAATCTCTATATCATAAATTTATTTATAAATTTAACCATAGTACATAATTTTGTAAAAAACATTATATATATATATATATATATATATATATATATATATATATATATATATATAAAGAGAGAGAGAGAGAGAGAGAGAGAGAGAGAGAGTGAGAGAGTTCAGACATTTAAAATAATTATTGTGTTATTGTATGCTTAAATGTGGACCAATCAAAATTAAATAATTAAATAATTAAATAAGGGTAATTTAGTAATTTGTTTAGTAACTTCCAAAAATAATTCATATAATCATGGTATTGACTTTTAACCTAAATAAATAAACGTGTCTTCCTCAATACCCTATTCACCGTCGTTCTTTGCTTCAAATCCATCTCCATTCCCTTGCCTCCTTCCATCGTCGATGCTGCTCCATCTCAGGCGAGGCAAGCTTTCGCCGTCGCTGCTCCATCTGTGGCGACGAACCTTCTACCGGCACTCCTCCTCTCCATCGCCGATCCATCCCTGCTCCATCGATCATCGCCTGACCAGTCGACCACCGATACTTCATCCACTTACTGCGATACTCCACGACTACCATCAGTACTGCTCCACAACCGACATCGGCGCTTCTCCAACTCCTGTCGCCGCCCACATGTAAACATAATTTGTTTTATTAACACAAAAATTCAAAATTGGTTTGAATTCTTGTAGTTCACGAATGCTGATTTCTCTATTTTCCTTAGGATTTACTTTTGTTGGTCTGTGGTTTTCTGTTTGTACTTTTTGGAGTTCAGAATCTTAGATCGATAAAGTTGTATTCTTTTAGCTTATTGTTTGAAATCTTTTTTTTGTCAATGTAGATTGACTGTTCAGAATCTTGATTGATAAAATTCTAATCTTTTTGTTTCTTGTATCCAGATCCTATCAAGACAACTTGCCCATAGGTAAACATAATTTGTTTTGTTAACACATGAGTTGAGTTTATAGTTGGGTTACTGAAATATTTGGGTTTCAAAACAATGGCTATGTTACAGTACTCTCTTTAGTGTTGTGAACACTTTGGTCGTGATTAGTTGATGTTGTGAACACTTTTGAGCGAATTCTATGAAATTTATGAATATTGTGTTGTAGGGATATTTTCGTCATTAGTATAAAAAACAAACAACACCTTAAATTGGGATTTTACTTCTACAGGTGGTTGAGAGCCGAAATCAACTAATTTTTGAACTTGGAGAGTTAGATGTTGCTGATGAAAATGAACGAGTTTCTATCTTGGAATGTCTAACAATATCATTCTCATTAAATTATTTTTTACTTTGAATATTTTTTCCAACAGAATGAATACCGTAACTGAATCTTGAATTCCAATTCTATCAGAATGGAATCACGAATTCCAGTTCTGTTGGAATGAAATATGGATATTTTCTCACTGATTTGTACATTGGATTTGTTTCCACAGAAGCAGCTGATACTTGAAGAATGAACCATAAAATTGAAAGTGATTCTTATCAACGTCATTCTTTTAGAATGAATTAGTGTCTTGGTTAGATTTTGATGTTTTTTTTTTCCGATTTGAAAGTTTTTTTTAGTTTTATTTTTTAACAATAAATGTAATTCTTAGAAATTGTTACCCGTATTCTATAAGAATTAATGTAATGTTTGTTTTTATTCTTCAATTGATGGTTCAAGAATTTGTTATTCTCCAAGAAGTTTTTAAAGTTATGATCAATAAATAGGTTCAAAAATATTTTTATTATTTTATGGTTCAAGAATATTTTTATTATTTTATGGTTCAAGAATATTTTTGTTTTTGATAAATATATTCTGGCGGAATATCCGAGAATTATCATCACTACAATCAGATTTTGAAAATTAATAGAATCTATTATCCCTTAAAATATGCAATTTTCCTTTTTTAAATTTATGTTAATTGACTAAAATACCCTTAAAATGAAATTAGATGGTATTTTCTAATTATCTTTAATTTAATAATATGTATTATTCATTTTTTTAAAATAAGTAAATTTGATTGACCCACATTTATGCAAACAATAACACAATAATTACTTTGAATAATATAACCTTAGCATATATATATATATATATATATATATATATATATATATATATATATATATATATATATATATATATATATATATATATATATATAGGGTCCGGATCGGGTAGAAACTCAAAAATTGATAGGAACCGCGATAACTATTATCCACCAATCATTTTGTCGAAGGCAAAAACGTCAAACCCATTTACTTGGTTGTGATGCGTTTGCATGCGGCGCACGTGCATGAAACGTAATACGAACTCGAGGGAATAATCATACGCGACGAACGTTCATGGAACGCCATTTAAATGAGTTTTCCTTTTCTTTTTCATTTATTTTGTTTTTTTCGTTATTATTATTATTATTATTATTTTCATTAAAAAATAATTTTTTTTTCTTAAATAGATATATGTTTGGTTTTAATGTTTTTATATTTTTTTTCGTTTCTTTTTTTGTTGTTTTTAATATCTTTACTACATACTTGAAGATAATATGATTTTTTTTTAAACTAAATATCGGTTTGAGTTTTTAATGTTTAACGATTATAAAATTTTAAATAAGAAGAATATTAAGAATCATAATATTTTCCATTCATACTTTTTTAATCATATTATTTTTGGATCAAAAATTTTGAATCATATATTTTTGAATCATAATATATTGAATTAAATAAAGTTTTTGTCTAATACAACATTTAGATCTTTATAATTTTTTAATCATAAAAAATATAATAATTAAGGATCATTAAATATTTGAATCAAAATATTTTTAGATCATAACAAGTTAAGGACCATAAACATATTGAATCATAATATTTTTGAATCATAAATATTTTGAATCATCTCTATTTGTATCATATTATGTTCAATATTTTTTTTAAAAACTTTTAATATTTTAAAATCTAGTTTGGTATCTAAAACACCTTGTTTTTTAATAACTCTTTTTATAAAGTCATTAGAATAGTGAGTAGAAGTATTTCTTAAATTTTTATAATTTTTGGATAATTGTTTTTCTAGTTTTTTATTTAAATATAAAAAATAAAATATATATATATTTTTTCAAATTTACATGATTGTGCTCATTTTGTAGAAAATTAAAATTTAAGAGTTTTGGTTTTTTTCAGATATTTTTTAAAGAAAAAAAATTATGGCCGAAAAACTAAACGGGTTGAAAAAAAACTCACCAGCCAATAAGGGTTGGACACTTGTCATGCTGGGGTGGGGGCACGTGTAAGTTTCTTGAGAGGCCACATGTACCCTCAAAACAATTAACCTTTCCCGGAAATTATCAAAATCTCGCAATTAATTACGAAAATACTATGTCATCTCGTGAGATTTTGACGATAAATAAAATCAAATCCTAACCATTTATTTTTTTAATTTTAAGGCCAAAAATTGTCCTTGCAGTTCATACCATTTTTGAGTTCCAACTTTAGATCTAACCACTGTAGGATGTCTTGACCCATAAAGTTACTGACTTTAAGACTTTGCATGGCTAGCTAGGGCACAATACATAAAACCTTAACTTCTACAACACTCTAAGTCACTTAACTCATGTATGTGCCAAGGGAAACAATCAAACAACCATTTTTATGAATCAAGACACTCTAAAACATCTAAAAGGACAACCAATATGCTCTAGACTAATCCATACGCACAAAGGTCCAAGCTTTGGGACAAAAAGTTCATAAAACCTATCTAAAGAGATCTTGAAAGAACATTAGCAATGTATGGACTTTATACCTTTAAAAGATGCACAAAGTGAGGTAGTTTCTGGATCCACAAGCTTGCATGCAACACCACTTTCTTCAATGGCCTTCTTCCTCAACAAGAATGCATAAAATTACAAAAAAGGCTCTAAGATCTCCACTCTCAATGATAGGGTTCAATATTAGGGTTTAAAGGGAATGAAGGTTGTGTTGGATTAATGTCTAAGTCCATAACTATAATTGGTAAGACTTGACCCGACCCGACATGGTCCATTTGGGTTGCATGGCATCATGCACTTGGATAGACTATAATGAGAGAAATAAGACACTTATGGTTATTAATATATTATAAGTTCTAGTATATTAATAATAAGAATAATAAGATTATTTAATTAGTATTGATCAAGAATTAATCTAGGATTAATTAAGTGATCAAAAGAAGACTAATTAAATATATGGGTTGATTGTGTAAATCATCCATACTTGTATAGTGGGCTAATGCTCCATGGATAATCAAGTTGGGCTAAAACCCATAGGATGGTCCATGGATGCTCCATGGTGTATTTGAACCCATGGATCCAAGGAAATGGAAAGTCATGACAATTAGGGGTTACCCTAATTGTAACACTATATAAAGATCTTATTCTTGACGAAAATTGGCCACTAGTGTGTGAAAGAAAAGGGCTAGCCGATTTCATGAAGTGTAGATTTCTCTCAAGTTATTCCAAGTGTATTTGGTGTTGTGTGAACCATTTGAGGTGTCACACTTGGGGCACTAGGCACTCAAGCTTCATGAAGACTTTCTACATCAAAGAGGTATGTATTCTATCTTGCTATAGTCATTGTTTTGTATGCTATATTAGGATAATACCTTGGATGCTCTTATTTGCATGTATAATAGAGAAAACATAGATCCAAGGTATTTAGGGTTGCATGTACACTTAGGAGTGTTAGAATGCTCAAAACCCAATAGTGGTATCAGAGCCTAGGCTTGTTTTCTTGTTATACTTGCAAAAGAAGCTGGAAAATCGAGTTTTGATGCTGTCTGCCCAACAGACTCGCCGAGTCCAAGGCAAAAAGCATCCAACTCGCCGAGTTGGTTCGTGCACTCGACGAGTTGGACCCCAGACAACATAAATTTGACTTTTTTGGCTGGAATTGGACTAGGAACATTACCCTAAGATGTTTTTGGACTTATAAACTTGTTTTTGATGTGGTAATGTTCATGCTAATCCAATTTCAAAGATAATTGTCAATAGATTCATGTTTTGTATTAGTTTAAGGTCTAGACTAATTACATGAAAAAGTTTGATTTGAATTATCTTGTTCTTATGAGTTGGTTAGATTAATAGAAAAGTTAAGTGAAATAGTTGTTTTCAATCCAAATTAATCTAAGAGTTGATTCTAAAATGTGTTTTTGTAACTTGTTCTCAAGTTATATGAAAAGTCACATTTAAGTTTCATAAAACTCATAAAAGTTGGCAAAGGTTACAAAAAATGAAGAGTCTAGTTCTAATTAAAATGGTTTTATGACTCCATAACTTGTCCTCAAGTTATGGAGGACCAAGAGTCTCTTCATTAAATAATAAATAAATAAATAAAAGTGTAACCTTAATTAATTCCATAAGTTATAAAATAAAGAAAAGTTAATTCTTTTATTAGTTTAAAGTCTTCCATAACTTGTCCTCAAGTTATGGAACTTGAAGAGTTTTTGGATTAAAACTACTTTAAACACATAAGTTATGGAATTAATTAGTTTTGAATAGTTTCAAAACTTGCCCTCAAGTTTTGGAATTTGAAAAGTTTTCTCTTATGAATACTTTAATTCCAAGTTAGCCCTTAGAATTTTAAAGAGTTAAAATTCAACCCTTATACTTTGTAATAATATAAGTTAATAATATATATGTATAAGAGTAAAGTCAGTCTTACCGCTAGTACGCCTCATTCACGAAGCCGGTCTATAAGGTGGGTATAAGGTTGTTGCCTATAAAATGGCAACTTAATGGGTGTCCACTCTCACCCACCGCTTGCTTGACTGGTGGAGGGTCGTTAGCCGAACGGGTTTGACAGGACTATAATTCTCCCTTCATTAAAACTATTAATGATAAATACTAAGTAACTAAACTCTTATAAATACCCAATCTTAGTTACTTAGGAAAATGTGAATAAGGTGCTAATCCATGAAATTACACTTTGCACTTTGTTTAAGTCGGTTAGTGGAGCGTGTGTGGTTAACCGACACACTAACTCGTATCTAACAAGGTAGGCAAAGGGTAACTTAATGTTTATCATAGTATCGATGGAGCGTGTGTGGTTAAACGACACATCGATTGAGGGGTAAACACTTAAGGGTACCAAGTAATTTGCATGGTTACTTCACACCTTGTATTGTGATCCTCGGCATCCGAGTCACAAAACCTGAAGGGTACACTCGAGATTGAAACATGTCATTGAACAGTTCAATGAATATCAAAGATCTAGGAGTTTCAAATCCAATTAAAACCTAATAATACATTTCGTTTATCTTGGTGGAAGTTGGTGAATCGTCATTCACCTACCATCAAATATTTTATAGCTTGGATTACGACATCCCTCTTCTAAGTTATAAAATAGTTTGTTGGGTCCTAGCCTTAATATTTCATATTGGGTGTCATATTAAGGACTTTAGATCAACTATCTTGAATATCTCCCAAAACATGTTTGGTTTAGACATTTATGATCTTCCCAAATCTCTTGAAACAAGCTTTCCTAATGAAGATGATGTCCCATGGATATCATACTTCTTTCTCCTCCTCTAATTATTCTCCCTAAACCACAAGTTCTTGAAAAAGTTTAAGGTCACTCAAGCCCTATTGGCAAGGCAAGGTCTAGGTGTGGTCACATCTTGGAGATGTAGTCACATATTGACAAGCCGGGAGAGTTGGGTGTCAAAGTCTTGAGAAAGTTGGTGGTTCAACTACTTTCTAAGTCACATAGTGAGTTCCTTTGGGACACATATGAAACAGACTATGACAAGACCCTTAATGATCTTATCTATTTGTTAAGATCAACTTCCTTAAAACTTGTTGGACATTGACGATAGTGACACAGGAAATCCAGAAAAGCATTCTCTTCCCAATGGAAAGGGATCGGCCATAGTCAACTCAGTTGACCAAATGGTAAAGAGAAAAGCTAAGTCTGTGATAGTCTCGTGTACCATTATCAAATGGTCCATATGTTTATATTGCCAAAGGAAGGGGCATTGGTTGCGAAGCTGCGAAATTTACCTAAGGATGTTAAAGTCAATAAGTTTGACTCTACTTCAGGTAAAGTCCACTATCTAACTCTGCTAAGTTTCTATTATGAGATTCTTGATACATGATGTGACTAGGTCACATGGTGATGTTTTAAGAATCAAAGAAAAGCGAAGAAACTTAAAGAAAGAATATGCTGAATCTGATCGCGTTGATGGATTTCTATCGCATAGTTTGAAGATCGGATTCTTGAGCTACTTCTTAGGAGTTATGAGATATTGATTAGGAATAGGTAACAACAAGTTTTCATATGGATTGTAAGGATAAGTTTTTCTGCAAAGTTTTAAAATAAAAGAAAATTTTTGATTTTATTTATTTTAAAATACCCTTACAATGGCATTTGAGGAATAATTGTTGCTTATATGATTCCATTAATAGCAAGAGTGGAAATATGAAATTGATTCTTTCATTTGTGGTAATGTCTAAATTTACCAAATAATGAAAGATTCTCATCACCCAAGTTTCAATTGGACCGAAACTTGGAATCATGCAAGTTGTATAGCATGATGAATGAGAACTTTCAAGTATTGGAAAATTAAGACGAATTACTCGTTCACATGGATGTGTGAGTCAAGTAAAGGACTAAGGGATCGAGTACACATTCTTGTGCACTGATTAAGTCCACCACAAAAGATTGATAAGACTATTCGTCATAGTTTACTAAAGCTCGGTAAATATGGTTATACTTACAAGCTTAAGTGTAATTCTGAGACATTGGAAAAGGTTCCAATGTAAGGCAGAGCGAATAAGAAGAATCAAATTAGGCAGAAGGATAAAAGTTTCTCAAATCTGAAAAGATGGGAGAGTACTTTAGTATTAGTTTTGTGATCATCTTAATGATTAAGAAACCATATCAAAATTAGTTATCTAAGGAAAATCTTAGGGCATTCTTATGACTAAGAAGAGGGATCTTGAATTGTTGAAATGGTTAAATCAAGAAGATGAGTCATACTTCATTCCAATACAAGTCTTAGAGTCATACTCCAAGATTGTAACTTGAGTGACATATCTTAAAGAAGGTTTAAAACACTTGTCAAATGTAAGAGTTAAAGTTTCCTACTCTTATACATTTGAAATTGGTAAGTTGTGATGTTTTGGATAAAACAAAGACCAACTAAGGCCAATTATGTGAAGTGTTTGTCTTGATTAGAATCCGCACTATCTCTTGGATGTTTGAAAAGGGAGTCTTATAGGTCAAGAGGATAGTGGGAGTCTTAAAGGGTCTTGAAAGTCTCAAGAACTAATCAAGAATAAAACCTGAAGTTCTTCACTAGCACATGACTTGAGGTTTATAACCTATCGTGTTGACATATTCTATGCCCATTCCAGTTAAAGTTGGCTTTGCATATGAGTTCTTAGAGTTCTCAATTGGTTGCACAACAACTTGGAAGCAATGGCAGGCCCTTGAGCTGCCAGGTGGCAAGAAATTAAGATTGAGTTCAATCCATATGAGTTTGGATTTGTCATTATCCTTGTCTTGTGATTATGGTTTTGACAAATTCATATGGGTAGGAACTCATACACCATAAAAATCTAAGTGTCATAAGGTTTCTCTCCGATTCATGAAAATGATGGTGAGGAAACACTTTCACTAAGTAGATTTTAGCTAGATAGCAATTGTGATATTTGCATTCTCAAAGTCGTTAGTGGAGCGTGTGTGGTTTACCGGCACACTAACCTGGACTTGTGAGAAGTGGCAAAAAGGTCTAACCATTATGATTACGGTATCACTCTTCATAATTGTTTAGACACACACGTGTGCTATCTAAGGGAAAGTGTATGATTTTGATAAAGTCTTATCAAAACAATCTAGTATCAGAAATCTGAACTTTGGTAAGAAAGTCAGCTGATTTCTGAGTACATGTCAAAGCTAGTGGGAGCATAAGTGTTATGCTAATAATCATCATGTTAGTGGGAGCATGATAATTATGATAAGTATTGCAAGTTAGCAATGTTAATTATAGAAAACAAAAGTTTCAATTGGGAAAGAGTTGTTTTGCTATAATTAAGGGAGAGGAAATTATACTTCATCTCAAATCTATAAGCTTAGATCGTGAGGTTTTAATCATTTAGTCAAGGATATATATATATATATATATATATATATATATATATATATATATATATATATATATATATGAATTTCATGTTGGAATGACTCAACATAAGGAAATTCTATATATGGGTCCATTATTTGCGTTCTTAAATTCGATTATGATTACGGCATCCCTTTTCATAATCTGAATTATGAGAACTTGGCAAATAGAAATGGAAATGTTATAGCCAAAGACTGGTTTAGTCTTTATGTGAGACATCATGAATCGTGTCCCATATGCTTCGGATATAGGATCGATTACATGTGCTATATTCATCCTGTCTAAAATTTTCCAAATGCCCGGGGCATTAAGAAGGGAAAAGGTTTAGAACTGGATATGACTAAAAGGATTAAACAATTGTCGAGGACAATCTAAGGTTTACCAAAGATTGGTTGCTCAAGGACAGTTGGAAGTATAGTGATAATTCTGGAAGGACCATATTGACATAATCTGGAAGGAGGCAACTCTTGTTCAGAAGTGATAGTTAAAATGGAATCTGGAAATGTTTCAAAGTTAGAATTTTCAATCTGTGTAAGATTAAGGAAACTTAATGCAAGAAGGATGTTTCCAAGGAATTGATCTCCTTTGGAATGCTTTGTAATGTTTGTTGTCAAGTCTTTATGACTTTGTGCATAATCATTACAAGAGGATTAATGCATATAAGTTTAGAATCTAACAGATTTCAGTAAATGGCATGAATTTGGAATTCTTGCATTTGCAGTAAGGATTTGGGAGTGTGAAAAGAAAATCATTGAAGTTATGTTCAATTGATCTAGTTCACAAAATAAAGATCATAGACAAACATAGTATGCATACTTGGTGTGTGGCATGACTAGTGTTTAGAAAACATAGTGTACATGCTTGGAGCATGGGACAACTATTGTTTTAAATCCAAGAATAAAGTTGATAGCTGAAACAGTATACAATGAATAATTGTAATCATATGGTGATAAATAAGAGGTTTTTTTATTTATATTCATAGGTTTTGATACCATATTGGATTCAATTATTATTGTGTTTCATTTTGCATGTTTTGACTTCCCGAATAAACTAGGTTATTCTTCCGGAATGACTAAGTTATTCAAACCATCCACAGTCGGTCATATGTTGGAAGTAGATATGAATTAAGACTGTCATGGGTTGGCTTGTGGAGGTCTAAGGTGTTGGACAAAGGGCTACAACACTCATGAGTGCTCATAAGTTCTGAGTATTGGATTCAACCCGCGCTCATTGGAATCACTTCATGGATTTTATCACGAGTGATCATGAGACGATAATATCTTATATTCTTCAAACCTAGAGATATGAGTTGTTACTATGAGTTGATAATACATTGATTGCACGAAAACGCATTTGGTAACTCGGTGCTATAAAACGTGCCTTTGTGTATGATTCAACAAGTAGTAGAACAAGCCATATGAGTCGAAGTTTATCCATTCCTTTTACCTTCGGGATAAAAGCGATATCTGTGGGACCCTCGATGATTTGATGATGACAAATGGAAGTGCTCGGCCGGGCCAGGACTGGTTTGATTTGTTCAATTAGTCAGTCGTCATAAATCGGAAATCGGAAAACAACAAATGGACAGAGAGAATGATTATAATCCATGTCTCAATCCATATGATATCTAGAATGGAGGAATATACGATCCCTTATCTAATGGACAAGTCATTGACAAAGGTCAGAGTTCATCAACAAGGTCAGAGTTCGACAGAAGCTTTTGAGAGCTACGATTGCCAGTTGGTTCCTGAAGTCATACGCAATAATAGTTTTAGACTTATCCAAGTGGGAGACTGTTGGATTAATGTCTAAGTCCATAACTATAATTGGTAAGACTTGACCCGACCCGGCATGGTCCATTTGGGTTGCATGGCATCATGCACTTGGATAGACTATAATGAGAGAAATAAGACACTTATGGTTATTAATGTATTATAAGTTCTAGTATATTAATAATAAGATTATTTAATTAGTATTGATCAAGAATTAATGTAGGATTAATTAAGTGATCAAAAGAAGACTAATTAAATATATGGGTTGATTGTGTAAATCATCTGTATAGTGGGCTAATGCTCCATGGATAATCAAGTTGGGCTAAAACCCATAGGATGGTCCATGGATGCTCTATGGTGTATTTGAACCCATGGATCCAAGGAAATGGAAAGTCATGACAATTAGGGTTTACTCTAATTGTAACACTATATAAAGATCTTATTCTTGACGAAAATCGGCCACTAGTGTGTGAAAGAAAAGGGCTAGCCGATTTCATGAAGTGTAGATTTCTCTCAAGTTATTCCAAGTGTATTTGGTGTTGTGTGAACCATTTGAGGTGTCACACTTAGGGCACTAGGCACTCAAGCTTCATGAAGACTTTCTACATCAAAGAGGTATGTATTCTATCTTGCTATAGTAATTGTTTTGTATGCTAGATTAGGATAATACCTTGGATGCTCTTATTTGCATGTATAATAGAGAAAACATAGATCCAAGGTATTTAGGGTTGCATGTACACTTAGGAGTGTTAGAATGCTCAAAACCCAACAGGTTGATCATGGGAGGTCCAAGGAAATGATCAAACAACCGTTTTTATGAATCAAGACACTCTAAAACATCTAAAAGGACAACCAATATGCTATGGACTAATACATACGCACAAAGGTCTAATCTTTGGGACAAAAAGTTCATAAAACCTATCTAAAGAGATCTTGAAAGAACATTAGCAATGTATGGACTTTATACCTTCAAAAGATGCACGAAGTGAGATAGTTTCTGGATCCACAAGCTTGCATGCAACACCACCTTCTTCAATGGCCTTCTTCCTCAACAAGAATGCATAAAATTACAAAAAAGGCTCTTAGATCTCCACTCTCAATGACAGGGTTCAATATTAGGGTTTAAAGGGAATGAAGGTTGATAATGGGAGGTCCAATAGTGATATAATATGTTTAAATAGAGGTGAAACCCTAAAATTTAGGGTTTGGCGTCAGCGCACATACGCCCGACGTACTCCCTCGTTCGCCCAGCGTACACCGCCTCCGTCCCAACTCGATTAAGGACTTACTCCCGGCGTACATGGCTAGTACGCCCCCATAAGTTGGAAATCCTCATTGATTGAATTAATAATTAAATAGATTAATATCTCGGGATTTAGGATATGACAATTCTCCCACATTCAAATCATACTTCGCCCCTCGAAGTCACCTCAGAAAATAGATCAGGGTAGTTCTCACGCATGTTTGTCTAGGGCTCCCAAGTCCACTCCGATCATTTTCGGTGTTGCCACTGAACTTTGACCAAGATCACTACCTTGTTCCTCAAGGTCTTCACTCTCCTATCCAGAATCGCCATTGTCCTCTTGATGTAATTCAGGCAATCATCAACCTGAATTTCCTCCAAAGGAACCACAGCTGTCTCATCAGCTATACACTTCCTCAACTTGGAAACATAGAAGATATCATGAATATGAGTCAACTCCTTAGGTAGCTCCAGCAGGTAAACCACCTTGCCCACACGAGCCAATACTTTGAAAAGGCCAATAAACTTGGGGCTCAGCTTGCCCCTTTTTCTGAATGATATATATATATATATATATATATATATATATATATATATATATATGTGTGTGTGTGTGTGTGTGTGTGTGTAGGGCTAGGTTATAATGTGGACGGACAATTATTGTGTGGACGTGTGGACAGTGTTATTATATAAGAATTACTAAGATAATAAGTTGTTTAGTAATGCGAATACGTTCAACCTTACAAAAATATTGTTATTTTCATTAATTCTCACTAATTCTTATTTATTTTTGTTCTCACACATCGTTTTTCACTTATTTTTATTCTGAAAGAATACGACTTAATAACATTCTGAAAACATTCTCACAGAATGAGAATAATAATAAAAAGCGTATAATAACCTTATAGACGATTATTTAGTGAGAATGTGTGATAATGACAATAGTTATGTAAGATTCAACGTATTCATATTATCAAACAACATATTTTCTTTGTCATTCTCATAGAATAGCATTGTCCACACGTCTGCACAATAGATGTCAATTTACATTTGAACCTAGCTCTCTCTCTCTCTCTCTCTCTCTCTCTCTATATATATATATATATATATATATATATATATATATATATATATATATATATATATATCACAATAAAATTATGCTAATAAAACACATAGTTAACCTATATATTACAATAAAAAGTATGTTATAAATATTTTTTGTTATACAAAAATTGTCACTTAAATAAATAAACAAGTAATTCAAATTAATTATATATAAAAAATTTATTTTGTTATAATTTTGTAGTAACATATTTTATAAATTTATTAAAAAAATATCTCAAAATAAATTTGTGAAAAACTAATAAGTTGAAAGGTATTTTTAACAATCTATATAAATATAAAAAAAAATAATAATATTAGGAATATATTTTTTATGTAAAAAATTTTAAAATTAAAAATGAAACATTATATATATATATATATATATATATATATATATATATATATATATATATATATATATATATATATATATATATACCATTTTGGTGCAAAAATAAAGTAGAATTACAGATATTTTTCTAAACTAGATAACTAAGGTGTTATTTGTTTTTTTAAAGCAAAAATTCATGAACTTTGCAGATCACCTCTGCAACCTTCTACAGCAGAAGAGGTGGACCAAAGAGTTGCAGACTGTAACAAGAAATGTGTTTGTTTTTTAACATCTACAGACTACTACATATATTAAAAAATTAAAATAAATTGATTTTATAAATGTAAAATAGTTTTTCAAGACCAATTTATCACATTCCAGAAAAAAAATATTTGACATTTCAACATCAATATATCACATTTAATAATAATTTATCCATTTCAACAAAAAATAATGACATTTGAGCAAAAAATAATAACATTTCAGCATAATGTATGACATTTCAGCAATAATTTATGACATTTCAACATAAATTTGTGACCTTTAAGCAAGAATAAACCAAAAAAATAAAAACGAAAAAAAAAAAGTGAAACAAGAATTCAGCAAGATTCTAACAACATATAATCAAGATTCAACAAGATTTCAACAATAAAAATAAAGAAGAACTCGATTCAACAATAATAAAAGAAAAAAAAAAAGAACTTACCTGAAGTCGATTGACCAGACAAGGAAGAAGGCTGCGCTGGTGAATGAGGCGGCGACGGCGAGCAAGATGCGACAGGGGATTCCATCGGAGAGGAAGCAATCGAGTCGATGGGAGAGTGCAATGTTGTTTTTTTTTAGTGTCGGCCTGATTTTTCATTTTAGGTTTTAGGTTTGAAGAGGTTGGAAAAGACAATACAAGTGGTGCCCCAAACAGAACACGCGCAATGTTTTTTACTCCAAAGATGTCCAAAAACAAATAGCTACGATATGAAAAATGTTGCGCATATGCTGCGCCGCACAACAATAAGTGGTCTGAAGAAGGGTTTTCTTTCTTTCTTTTTTTTTTTCTTTTTTTTTTTAACAAACACCTAATAGTATTAAACTATTAATATTAGAAACTTAAATGTTCAAAAAAACATATGTAAATTAATAATTATATATATATATATATATATATATATATATATATATATATATATATATATATATATATATATATATATATATATATAGGTGGGTTCAATTGAGAAAATAATAAAGGTTGAGAATGGGGGAATCATTCTCAGCCACTCATTTAATCTAAGCATAAAAGACACGGTGACAAACTTGTAAATATCGTAATAACCTTCAATCTCAAATATGTAACTATAGAGAATTCGATAACTATTCGTTCATCATCAAAAATTTTCATCCAACCTTCAATAATCATCCAGATTTCTTCAACTAAACCAGAATTTTTTTCGTTGTTCATGAAATTGGAATCGGAGTTCTGGACTCGCAGTCATAGTCGACATTGGGGGACTTAGAATCGGTAATCACAGGTTCCGAATCGGATTTTCGAAAATCAAAATCAAATCGAGAAATCGATCAGAGATAGGATGTCGCATCTGAAGTCGAAATCGGAAGTATATGATGATTTGGAACTAATAACTTGATGTTTTTAACATTTTTAAAATAGTTAACTTGTTTGCACTCCAACTGTTTGATGAAATGCATAAACTAAATTACCACGTTATATTCACATATGAATATGTTTTCTCACCTGAATCAGTATATGATTATTAAAAACACAAAACAAATATGCAAGTCTGTATGTTATTCATATGTGAATAACATATAAGAATTATATATATATATATATATATATATATATATATATATATATATATATATATATATTTGTCAAAATACCTTCAATATTCATAAGTGAATATACCTTGTAATATTCATATGTGAATATACTGTGTAATATTCATAAGTGAATATATCATCTAATATTCACAAGTGAATATACTCTGTAATATTCACATGTGATATACCATGTAATACTATGTAATATTCACATATGAAATATCATTTAATACTCATAAGTGAATAAATATATCATCTAATATTCACAAGTGAATATACTATGTTAATATTCACAAGTGAATTCATCGTCCAATATTAAAATATGAATATACTATGTTTATTATATGCTATATTCATATATGAATGATACTTAAATTGTAAAAAAAAAATCATACTTTTTATTCATAAGTGAATAACGAATATACCATAATAAAACCTGATGCATTGTTATTCATTTATGAATAACGATAGCTGAAAATATAAAAAAATAATTTTTTTATTTTATCTTAAAACTATATCAATATGGATGTCTATTTGTATAGAATAAAAAATCATGAATTTTGGTATATTTAAAATCATTTTTTGATAAAAATAGCTTATAAAAATTAAAAAAAACGAAAAAAAACTATGTTTTTGTGTATATCAAGGTAATGATTAGCATAGTTTAAGGAAATATGTTATGTTGGAAAACACATGTGCATTTGTTTCCCATTTACGTCGGTACGTTGGAGGCTTTTGCGACAAAAATAAATGATTGGCTGAGAATGATTCGCCCATTCTCAACCTTTTTTTTTTCTCAATTGAATCATCCCTATATATATATATATATATATATATATATATATATATATATATATATATATATATATATATATATATATATATATTATAAAAAAAAAAAATTGTTTAAAATATATCATGATGACCACTTATAACATATTTAACATGTTAAGTTTTTCGAATATGAAATGTTTGTTCAAACCACCCCCAACACATGAAACGTTCATCATGAACACCTATAAATCAATAACCTTTGTTAACAAAAACGTCGATGACCACTTAAAAATTGGGATTCGATTGAATATTTTTTTCGACATTCAACTTATTATTTGTTGTTTTTGTAAGTTTGATGCGTTATACTTGATTATCCGATCTACACCATCATTTTAGTTATGCAAAATTTTATTTTCAACAATTTATTGTTTTGTTTATTTTAGGTCATTTTTTCTTACAACCCCCTAAAAGAAATAAAGAATCAAAATATTGATATGGTTAGAAAATTGTATGGTTTTAATTTCTTTATATTTATCTTTCAAATACTTATCTTGAATTAAGGACAGAATGATCATTTAAGAATGTATCGATACAAAGGCTTATAGTTGATTCTTAATAATGAATTTGCTCTAAATGACTTTAAAGTTTGTTGATACTCTCATCTAGGTGTCAATGTGAGAGTTTGGTTCGGTTATTGGTTAAAACCGAATCACAACCATTATAATTGGTTAATGTATTTCGATAACAATTGGGTAACGGTTAATATTGATTTTCGTAATGATTTTAGTCGGTTAATGGTTAATATCAGTTCATCATAATGGTGCAACATGACATAAAAATAAAAATAAAAACTCTATAAAAATTAAATAACATAAAGTTCATTGTTATAAAAAATGAATGATATATATATATATATATATATATATATATATATATATATATATATATATATATATATATATATATATATATATATATAGAGAGAGAGAGAGAGAGAGAGAGAGAAAAGATCAATAGAGAAAAAATTGAGGGAGAAAACCAATAAACTTTTTATCTACAATGAGTTTAGTTATCAAATTTCACATGTGCATGTTAATGCATATATCTAAGAAGATTGCAAAAAAGAAAAAAAAAATTTAAAAATTATATGTTTGTATATATGCATATATTTTTGAAAATATATGTATGCTTAAAAAAAATATAAATATGCATTAAATAAGCATTTTTTTTTTTGAAAAATTCTTTTTTTAAACCTTATTTTCGAAATATAAGGCATATTTTAATATATTTGATTTTTTTTTTTTAAATTTAATTATTTATTTTTTTAAATCTTTGAAAATATTCCTTAAATTTCAAAATTAATATTTGAATTTTTTTTTTCAAAAAAATGCATTTTTAATGCATATTCATATTTTTTTTTGTGTAAGTGAATTAAAAAAATGCGTTTTAAAAAACAACAATGAACTTTTAAAATATAACCACAAACAGTAATACACTTTCAAAATATAACCAAAAACAACAATACATTTTGAAAATAGAACCAAAAAAAACAATGAACTTTTAAAATAGAACCAAAAACAGCAATGTAGTTTCAAAATATAACCAAAAATAGCAATGCACTTTGAAAATAGCACCAAAAACAACAATGGACTTTCAAAATAGAACCAAAAACAACAATACACTTTAAAAATATAACCAAAATCAACAATACACTTTGAAAATAGAACAAAAAATAGCAATGAACTTTTAAAATAGAACCAAAAACAACAATGCACTTTCAAAATATAACAAAAAACAACAATGCACTTTCAAAATATAACCAAAAACAGAAATGCACTTTGAAAATATAACCAAAACAGCAAAAGACTTTCAAAATAGAACCAAAAACAACAATCCGTTTTCAAAATAAAACCAAAAACATTTCTTACATTTCGAAATTAATATTTAAAAAAAATTAAAAATTTTATTTTTAATATATATATATATATATATATATATATATATATATATATATATATATATATATATATATATATATATTGCATATGCATAATTTGAAAAAACATATGTAACATCCCAAAAATCAAGGTCAAAAATTTTACTTTGTTAAATAAGTTATTATAAAACCATAAGTATAAAACATCCATAATAACATCTCATGTCAAACCAAAGTGTCAATAATCAAAACATGTTATCATAAAACAATATCAGAGTGCAACCCCAAAGATCTCAAATGCGGAAACATAGTGTGATGCGCTGCGATCGAGCCGACCCGTTTCTTTTGAAAACGAAGTACCTAAAACCAAAACTGAAAACCGTAAGCACGAATCTTAGTGAGTTCCCTAAATACCACATACCATACATATCAACATATTGCTAAGCATATCTGGGTGCTGGCCTACACCTTCGGTCGCTTTCAACCGGATATTGTCTAACATATAAACACATACTCGCATGCTTTCATACACAACCATGAGCCATATATTTATCATAATCAGTAAAGATGCTATGTACCAAACATAGTCTTGCCATTATGCCACAGGCCGCCACATGGTTTTTCTTGCCAAGCCGGGGGCCACCCTCTCGGTCTCACAGACAAGTGCCAAGAGCCACCTCCTGGTCTTCCATGCAAGCATCTCAAAGACAATTAGCATACATACTACTCTACTTAGCTAATCAGCATATAGTGTGTCAGGAGCCACCTCCTGGTCTTTCATACATAATAGCATACAGTGTGCCAGGAGCCACCTCCTGGTCTTTCATACATATTGCCTAAGGCTAACCCTCGAGTCTTCCTACCATACATAAACTAATTGGGGCGGCATCGGTGCCTTAGACCCATACAAATAGTGAGGAGACTCACCTCACGCTGCTGAAGTCCCGCGGATAAAGCTGTGGCTGCTGGCTGACAGATTCCCGGATATGTCAACATCAAAATAACACCCAATTAATAATTGGGTTCCAATACATAACCATAAGTCCATGCTTGGGGTAAAAGACTATTGTACTCCAATCTTAGCTTGATCCAAGCCCAAGGCCCAATCCAAAGGCCCACCAGTCAACTATGAGTCAAAGCCCAACATATGACATTCTAATGGCCCAATGTCATATAATAATTAAGGCCCAAACTATGGCCCATCTATGGCCCAATTTTCCAAATTGGGCCCAAACCCTCATATGGGCCTTATCCTAAGCCCATCAACATATTCTAGTCCATATGATTATTCTTGGATGGCCCATTAATAATCCAATTACCAAAGCCCAATGGAAAGCCCAACTCAAGGCCCATGTAAGATTAGGGTTTCACATAAAATGACAACTAGGGTTAAGTGTTTCTCATTTGACCCATTAAGGACTTAATTCATTAAGCTCATCATCTCTACTTGATAAGTCATATGGTGTCATTGGGTGTAATTCTCAACTCCTTTCCAATGGCCCAAAAGTGGGTCCCAATATGTCCAAGACCCATAAATCCAATATTAAGGTTTTTTAAACCCTAATTAGGGTTTCCAACCCATCTTAGCCCAATAGGCCTAATAGCTAGGTCTTTTGATCAATTAGGGTTTATTAGGCCCATTAGTCACATGTTTGGGATTTTAGGCCAATTAGGGCTTCATTCGGCCCATTAGGGTTTCATTGGGCCCACTAGGGTTTATGAGGCCCATTAGGGTTTTAGTCCCTTTTGTTGGATTAGTGTTTAAGTCCATAACTATAATTGGTATGTACTTGACCCGATTGGCATGTTCAATTTGGATTGTATGACATCAGAACAATTTGGATAGACTTTTGTGAGAAAATGATAATTATAATTTGTTAATATATTATAATTTCTAATATATTAATATGAAATCATATTATTTAATTACTATTGATCAAGAATTAATTTGGAATTAATATTGTGATCAAAAGGAAACTAATTAAATATATGGGGATTGATTGTGTAAATCATTCATTCTTATATATGTGGGCTTATGATCCATAAGTTCTTCGTGTTGGGCTAAACCATGGAGTAACTCATGGATACTCCATGGAGGTTTTAACCCATGGAGCATGAAGAATATGGAAATACATAAGTTAGATGGTGTAACCCTAATAGCCACAATATATAAGGACCCCATGGATCAAGAAATTGGCACTAATGTGTGTACACATGAGGGCTAGCCAATTTGAGCATAAGAACCTTTTCTCTCAAGTTATTCCAAGATGTTGGTGATGTTGTGTGAACCATTTGAGGTGTCACACTTGAGGCACTAGGCTCTTAAGCTCCATGGAATCAATCTACATTAAAAAGGTATGTCTTCTATCTTGTTTATATTACCCAAGTATCAAAGATTGTATGATAGTTAGGGTAATACCTTGGAAAGTTCAAATTTGCATGTATAATAGAGAAAACATAGATCCAAGGTATTGAGGGTTGTATGTACACCATAGGAGTGTTATGTGACAACCGTCAAATTCTGGTCAATTCAAAGTCAAATAAAGTCAACAAGTCAAACCGGTCAACTCAACTAACCCTTGTGTACTAGGGCTTACGTTATGTAATTACTAAACAACTCGCTATTCTAATGAGAGATCATAAATCGAAAAGTGCGTACATCTAGATCTCCTTAACCTAAAACTGTGGTACGTGGCGAGCCAAACCGATAAAACAATGTTGCATACTCATCGGGAGTGTGTAAGATCCTTAAACAAGGCTTAACGGGGTTTACGGACCTTGCTTTGCGAAGCCGAACACTCAAAAAGGTCACAAATGAAACCTCTCTGAATCGTTTTCACTCTATCTCTCTTTATCGAGAATCTCTCCCAAATCTCCCCACGTATGTCAAATCTCTCTTAAATCTCTCTAAGTATGTGAAATCTCTCCCAAGACTCTCTTTGTATGAGAAATCTCTCCAAGAATATGAAATCTCTCCCAAATCTCTCTAAGTATGTGAAATCTCTCCCAAAACTCTCTTTGTATGAGAAATCTCTCCAAGAATATGAAATCTCTCCCAAATCTCTCTAAGTATGTGAAATCTCTCCCAAAACTCTCTTTGTATGAGAAATCTCTCCAAGAATGTGAAATCTCTCCCAAATCTCTCTCAAAAGTTCCCGTAACTTTTTGAAGTCATTCGGGTCATTCCGACCCTTAACCGGGTCAAAAACAGCTTGAAACGGGGTAAAAACGAGTAAAATAGGCTTAAGGACCCGAAACCCCTTTTAGGGCCGAAAGTCCTCTTAGGGACCGAACCGTCTTGGACCGAACCCGAAGGCTGCTGAACCGAACCCAAAGCTATTGTTCATTCGGTCTATTTCGCTTCTGCTGACTTCAGACCGAACCTGCCCTTCGCTTCCTTGCTGTCTCACCTCGCTTCGGACCCAGCACCAGAAGGGACCGAACCTTCGGCCCCCTTCCGAGAAGCCTCGTTGTTAGCCTTTTTCTTTCCGGTTTTCGACTACGACTTCATTTTAGCTTCGTTTTAATTATTTTAACGTGGGATTTTCACCCAAAACTTTAGTTTAACATATAAGGCTCCATATTTATTAATTATCCACGTTTTTGGGGATAAACTTTATCGAAGAAGAGTGGGTGAAGTACAAGAGGTGGAGTGTTGACTTTCCTTTATTCTATGACACAAGCAACCACCATACCCACTCCATGACTAACCCATAGTCCTCCCCACCATACCTTGTCACTTCCTTGTCCTTTTCACCTCACTCACAAGTCATTCCCACGTTTTCAGAGCTGGACATTCATCCTCTCTCCTCATTTTCTTTCACTTGCTCTCATTTCACCAAAAATACAACACAACTTTTCTCTCAAACTTTTTCTCTCTATTTCAAGACTCCAAGGCTGATTTTCAAGCTTTATTCTTCTTTTGGTAAGTATAATTCATCATCCTTGTGATTATTTCATTTCCTTCTACTCAAATCATAGATTGTTTACACAAATATCGTCATATTTGTTGTTAGCTCCTCAAATCTTCAAGCATCTCCCAAGTGTTCTTGAGTTGAACACTTATTTTCTCCATCATCCATCTAATGAAATCACTCAAGGTGAGTTCATACCCCTACATTTTCATGTTTTCTCAAGTTTTTAGGGGGGGAATACAAGTTAAAACACCAAGAACATAACTAAAACTTTTCTAACAGCTTTCATCAGAAACGTTGGACTCCATTCACGGACTGTTTTGGACAACTTAAAAATTGTAGTTTTCAAAACTGTTTTAGGTTCAAGTAGTTCCACTTCTTAGCTTTAAAATGACTACTTGCACATCTCCATACGATTTTTCTACAATTTATGGTGATTTTTACAAAAACAGCCTGTCTTTTCAAACACAAATCCGGACCAGTCTGTGAAAATGAGCATTTTAATACAAGTTAAAGGCTTCCAAAAATCATGATAAAAATTATGAGTAAACTAGAAACATTTTAGGAACTCTCAGAATTTACGGATCTAGTTTTCGACTTCGTATGATTTTTCTATGATTTTTCTAAAACAGTGCAGAAAGGTTAAGAGTTATTTAACAGCTTATAACTTTCAAAACACTTTGTAACATGTTTAGCAAAGTGTTAAATCTTTGATGACTTCATATATTACATGTATTTTCTTGTAGTGGCATAATTATATAATAGAAAATACTTAACTGAATTGTAAGAATCCTCCATCATAATCATTAGTACAAAACAAAGCAAGATAAACATAGCTATATTGTACTTTACATTTAACTTACATAGAAAGGGTTCTTAAACACCACAAATAAACATACTAAGCTATAAGAAGTATAGTTAGGTTGCATATACATTCTAAACATTTTGATAAACTATAATAGGTATAGTTTACGATCATTTACATTACAAAAGGTTTTCACACGAATGGGGTACATTCCAAAGTACCGGGTTTTCATATAAATGGGGTACATTCCAAAGTACCGGGTCTTCATATGAATGGGGTACATTCCAAAGTACTGGATTTTCATATAAATGGGGTACATTCCAAAGTACCGGGTCTTCATATAAATGGGGTACATTCCAAAGTACCGGGTTTTCATATAAATGGGGTACATTCCAATGTATCGGGTTTTCATATGAATGTGGTACATTCCAAAGTACCGGGTTCACATAAGATAGTTATTATGATATTAAAACTATATTTCATCTAGAATTGTTAGACTCCAACTATAATCGTTGAGCGTATATGCTAGAGTCGTATAAGAATTTAGTCTCGATTGGCTTAGAATTGGTGGGGCCCGCCTCATCTCCTGTTCCTCGTTGGGTTGTGGATCTAGGGCAGACCCACTATATTCAACGTTTTATCTAACTTAAATCTTATATAACTTATATACGCTGGACGATTATAGGGGAAATCTACGGGTCATTCTAGGGTTCATTAACACATCGTATAGGAATATTCTATTCACACTTAACTAAGAAAATATTGGATTTTCTGGAAATCAAACTCTATCGATTTTACAAGGAAAACGATTTCTTCCTCAAACAAAACTCTTATGAACTCACCAACTTAATTGTTGATACTTTTTCAAAACTACTTGTATTCTCAGGAAATCAGTGAAACAGGAAAACTTCAGCACTTTAGGGATGGGACGTTAAACCGTCAACAATTTATTTTTGTCATCATAATGTAATTGATTTTGAAACATGTAAGCATATACTTTGGTGTAACTTTTTCAATTATATTTATGATGGTTGTATTTACTTTGAGCACTATTATACACGTTGTTGTGATACTGTACATGAAGTCCTCCACCCCCGGACGTTTCCACCATCCTTGGTTTGGGGGTGTGGCATGTTAGAATACTCAAAACCCTTCAGTGGTATCAAAACCTAGGCTTGTTTTCATTTATACTTGATGCAAACTTGTTTTTCAAAACCAAAAACTGTCCAGACTGGAAAACTCGACGAGTTCTGGTAAAAAACTCGCCGAGTTCATGTGTTAAGACATGAACTCAACGAGTTCCTTGGGGAACTCGACAAGTTGTGCTTCCAATTTGCAGTTTTTCGTGTTTTTTAGCTGGAATTGGACTAAGAACATTACCCTAAGCTGTTTTTGAACTTGTAAACCTGTTTTTGATGTGGTAATGTTCATGCTAATCCGATTTCATAGATAATTTTCAATAGATTCATGTTTGGTATTAGTTTAATGATTAGTTTAATGGTTAGGCTAATCCGATTTCATAGATAATTTTCAATAGATTCATGTTTGGTATTAGTTTAATGGTTAGGATAATTACATGAAAAGTGTTTGATTTGAATTATCTTGTTCTTTTGAGTTGATCTAGATTAGTAGAAAATTTATGTGATAATATGTTTTCAATCCAAATTAATCTAAAAGTTGTTCATAATATGTGTTTTTGTAACTTGTGCTCAAGTTATATGAAAAGTCACATTTATGATTATTAAAACTCATAAGATTTCCATAAGTTATGAAAAATGGAGAGTCTCATTTTTAAATGTTTTAAAGTCTTCCATAACTTGTCCTCAAGTTAGAACTTGAAGAGTTTTTCCATTAAAACTACTTTAAACACATAAGTTATGGAATTGAAAAGTTTTTGAATAGTTCAAAACTTGCCCTCAAGTTTTGAAGTTTGTAAAGTTTCCCCTCATGAATACTTTAATTCCAATTTAAGCCCTTAGAATTTTAAAAGTTAAAATTCAACCCTTATACTTTATAGTATTATAAGTTAATAATATATATATATATATATATATATATATATATATATGTATATATGTATGTATAAGAGCAAGTCAGTCTTAGCGTTAGTAGGCCTCATTCACGAAGTCGGTCTATAAGGGGGTATAAGGTTACTACCTATAAAATGGCAGTTTAATGGGTGTCCACTCTCGCCCACCGCTTCCTTGACCGGTGGAGGGTCGTTAGCCGAACGGGTAGGAAAAGGACTATAATTCTTCCTTCATTAAAAGTATTAATGATAAATACTAAGTAACTAAATTATCATGAATTCTCAGTCTTAGTTACTTAGGAAAATGTGAATTTGGTGCTAACCCATGAAATTACACTTTGCACTTTGCTTAAGTCGTTTAGTGGAGTGTGTGTGGTTAACCGGCACACTAGCTTGATTTAACAAGATAGGTAAAGGGTAACTTAATGTTTATCATAGTATCGGTAGA
Source organism: Lactuca serriola (assembly GCF_051521515.1). Taxonomy (NCBI): domain Eukaryota; kingdom Viridiplantae; phylum Streptophyta; class Magnoliopsida; order Asterales; family Asteraceae; genus Lactuca; species Lactuca serriola. Next base: position 24,234,779 of record NC_136408.1, read on the forward strand.
GCGCATGTGGTTAACCGACACATCGATTGAGGGGTTGTGACAACCGTCAAATTCTGGTAAAGTCAAAGTCAAATAAAGTCAACAAGTCAAACCAGTCAACTCAACCAACCCTTGTGTACTAGGGCTTACGTTAGGTAATTACTATACAACTCGCTATGCTAATGAGAAATCATCAATTGAAAAGTTCATATATCTAGATTTCATTAACCTAAAACTATGGTAAGTAACGAACCAAACCGATAAAACAATGTTGCATACTCATCGGGAGTGTGAAAGATCCTTAAACATGGCTTAACGGGGTTTACGAACCTTGCGTTGCGAAGCCAAACACTCAAAAAGGTCACAAAAGAAGCCTCTCCCAATCTCTTTCACTCTATCTCTCTCTATTTTAAATCTCTCTTAAATCTCTCCAAGTATGTGAAATCTCTCCCAAATCTCTCTAAGTATGAGAAATCTCTCCAAGTATGTGAAATATCTCCCAAATCTCTCTAAGTATGAGAAATCTCTCCCAAATCTCTCCAAGTATGTGAAATCTCTCCCAAATCTCTCTCAAAAGTTCCTTTAACTTTTTGAAATCATTCGGGACATCCCGACCCTTAACCGGGTCAAAAACCGCTTGAAACGGGGTAAAATAGGCTTAAGGACCCGAAACCCCTCTTATAGGGCCGAAGGTCCATGAAGGGACCGAACTGCTGAGCCGAAGCCCCAAGAACCGAACCTGCCTTTCGGACCGAGCCTCGCAAGGACCGAACCCGAAGGTCCTCTCGGACCCGAACCTCGCACGAACCGCACCCGAAGCCTTCGGTCCATTTCGCTCCAACTGCTTTCGGTCCATTTCTCCTTCGGGCCAACAACAACAAGGACCGAACCTCGGCCCAGGCACCAAGAGGTCTCACAGGAAGCCTAAAATCACCCGGTTTTTTACTACGACTTCATTTTAGGCCCGTTTTTCATCATTTTAACGCGATATTTTCATCCAAAACTTTATTTTAGCATATAAGGCACCATATTTATTAATTAATCACGTTTTTGGGGATAAATCTTATCCAAGAAGAGTGGGTGAAGTACAAAAGGTGGAGTGTTGACTTTTCTTTAGTTTATGACACAAGCAACCACCCACACCACTCCATGACCAGCCCACACCCCTCCCCACCATACCTAGTCACTTCCTTGTACTTTTCCATCAATCACCTGCCATTCTCACGTCCTAAGAGCTGGACAACCCACCCCCTCTCCCCACTTCACTCATTTTCCCTCATTTCCACCAAAAGATCAAACACTTTTCTCTCTCAATTTCGAGATTTCCAAGACATTTTTCAAGCTTTAATTCTACATTTGGTAAGTATCATCACCCTTCTTATGGTTATTGCACTTCCTTTTACTCAAAATCATAGAAATCTCACATAAACATCGTCACCTTCATGTTAGGTTCTCGATTCATCAAGGCATCTTCTTAGTGTTCTTGAGTTGAACACTTCCTTTCTTCAAACATCCATCCACTAAGAACACAAAAGGTGAGTTCATAACCCTACATTTTCATGTTTTCTTCAAGTTTTAGGGGGGGGGGGGAATACAAGTTAAAACACCAAGAACACAACTAAACTCAAACAACACTTTCATAAGAAAAGTTGAGTCTTATTCACGGACTGTTTTGACTATCTTAAACTTAATATCTTTCAAAACTGTTTAATATGCAATTATTTTAGGTTCATACCTTTAAAATGAATACTTGCACATCTCCATACAGTTTTTCTATAATTTATGGTGATTTTTACAAAACCGCCTATCATTTCAGAAACGAATTCAGACCAATCTGTGAATATGAACATTTTAACACAAGTTAAAGACTTCCAAAAATCATAATAAAAATTATGAATAAACTAGACACAATTTATGAGCTCTCAGAATTTACGGATTCAGTTTTTGACTTCGTATAATTTTACTATGATTTTTCTAAAACAGCGCAGAAAGGTTAAAAACTAGTTAACAACTTATAACTTTCATAACACTATGTATTATGTTGAGCAAAGTGTATAACAATAAGTTCTAAATATTGAATGTGTTTTCTTGTTAGTTTATCATCATAAACTGAAATTTAGTCATTCATTATAAGATTTTTCATTCATTTAGAACACATATAATAAGCCATAATAAGCATAGTTTATGGATTCATAGTACTAATGTATTTTCATAAAAGAGTTATTTTACATTACAAACATTTTGGATAAACTATAATAGGTATAGTTTATGTATCATTTACATTTCAAACTTATTTACCAAAGGTTTTCAGTTGAGTTCACGTAAATCTGTTAATGAATAAATTTATGAGACATTCCCTTCGTGTTACCTTCATGGTAACAAAGTCAAAAGTCCTGTAAATTGTAACCAGAGTCTCTTGTAGGGAGAGCGTGATAGTTGTATATAGATCTATATTGGGTCTGACAAGCCCACACCAGAGCTGTTTGCAACAACTAGACCGGCAGGTCTGAGGTGACAAGTGTCATTTAACGTGCGACACCTGAAGAACGTCGTATTACGAGGTCGTTTGAGTCTTAGCATGGTTATATAAACTCACATGTGGTATTAACAAATCATAAGATTTACGGGTTCTACTTTTAAATTAGCGAGTTATGTCGATTTAACTCACGGGAATTACTTTAAGTATGGAAAAATACTTGTACACTTTCATATCAAAAAGGGTTTTATGCCAATTTAAAATCACTTTCATATATTTAAGTATGGAAAAATAGTTGTTTATTCTCGGTCCTGGGATTTAGGACTACCTAACTCTTATAAGGAAAATATTGGATTTTCTTTGGAAACATATTTCTGTTAAAACTACATTCATCTAGAATTGTTAGGCTTCGACTATAATTGCTAAGTGTATATGTTAGAGTTATATAAGAATCTATTCATAATCGACTTAGAATTGGTGGGCCCGCCTTTCTTCCTGTTCCTTGTTTGGTTGTGGACCTAGGGTAGACCCATTATATTTGACGGTTTATTTAATTTAAATTTTATATAACTTATATTCACTGGGTGATTATAGAAGGAATCTACGAGTCTTTCTAGGGTTCATTATTGCATAACATAGAAGCATTCATTTCACACTTAACAAAGAAAATATTGGGTTTTCTGGAAAGATACTTTGTCTCTTTTACAAAGAAAACGGTTTCTTTCTCAAACAAAACTCTTATGAACTCACCAACTTAATTGTTGACACTTTTTCAAAACAACTTGTATTCTCAGGAAATCAGTGAAACAGGAAAACCAACATCATTTTGAGGATGGGACATTAAATCGTCAAAACAATTCATTTTGTCATCATAATGTAATTGATTTTTAAACATGTAAACTTACTATGATGTAACTTTTTCAATTATATTTATGATGGTTGTATTTACTTTGAGCACTATTATACTCGTTGTTGCGATACTATACATGAAGTCTTCTACCCCCGGACGTTTCCGCTATCCTTGGTTTGGAGGTGTGACAGGGGTAAATATTAAGGGTACCAAGTATATTTGCATGGTTATTCACACCTTGTTTTGTGATCTTCGACGTCCCAGTCACAAAATTTGGGAGGGCACAATCGAGATTGAAACATGCCATTGAAAAGCTCAATGAATCTCAAAAGATCTAGGAGTTTCAAATCCAATTAAAACCTAATAAATTATTTCATTTTTCATGGTGGAAATTGGTGAATCGTCATTCGCCTACCTTCAAATATTTTATAGCTTGGATTACGGCATCCCTATTCCAAGTTATAAAATATTGTGTTGGGTCCTAGCCTTAATATTTAATATTGAGTGTTATATTAAGGACTTTAAATCAACTATCTTGAATATCTCCCAAAAGATGTCTGGTTCAGACAATTATCATCTTTCCAAAACTCTTGGAACAAACTTTCCTAATGAAGATGATGTCCCGTGGTTGGATCATGGAAATCATACTTGAATTCCTCCACCTCCTCCAATTATTCTCCCTATCCCACAAGTTCAATGTCACTCAAGCCCTATTGGCAAGCAAGGTCTATGTGTGATCACATATTGGAGATGAAGTCACATATTGATAAGCCGGGAGAGTTGGTTGTCGAAGTCTTGAGAAAGTTGGATGTTCAATCACTTTCTAAGTCTCATAAAGAGTGTCCTTTGAGACTACTCTATAAAAGACTATGACATGACCCTTAATGATCTTATCTATTTTCTTAGTGTTGTTGAATCAGCAATGATTTGGAGCACTGGTAGAGCAAATTTGATTAAGAATATCAACTTCCCAGACTTCCATGGACATTGACAATGGTAACATTGAATATCCAGAAAAGCTTTCTCTTCCCAATGGAAAGGGATCGGCCATAGTCAACTCGATTGACCAAATGGTAAAGAGAATGGCTAAGTCTGAGATAGTCACATGTACCATTACCAACGAGTCTATATGTTTCTATTGCCAAAAGGAAGGGGCATTGGTTGCAAAGCTACCCTAACTACTTGAAAGATCTGAGAGAAGGTCTAGTAAAAAAGCTTGACCTCTGCTTCAGGTAAGTCCACTATGTAACTGAATTAAGTTCCCGGTTGGAGATTCTTAATACATTTTGATGTATGGCAGGATCAAGCAAAGGGAAGGAAACTTAAAGAAAGAGTATGATGAATCTGATCGCAAAGATGGATTTCAATCGCATGGTTCGAAGATCGGATTCTTGAGATCCTACTTAGGAGTTATGATAGACTGCTAGAAAATATGTAATAGCATAGTTTTCATTTAAAGTTGCACTGTAAGGAAAAAGTTTTTCTGCATTTTATAAATAAATAAAAATTTGATTTTATTTTAGTTTATATCTCCTTGCAATGGCTTTTATTGAAAATTTATATTTGTATGTTTCTAGAAATAATGGAAATATGAATTTGATTCTTTCAATTGCGGTAGTGTCTAAATTTACCAAATAAGGAAATATTTTCATCACCCAAGTTTCAATTGGACCGAAACTTGGAATTATGCAAGTTGTATAGTATGATGAATAAAAATCTTCATCTTTGGAAAATTAAGACTAATGCCTTTTTCACATGTATATGTGAGTCAAGTGAAGGACAAAGGGATTGAGTACACATTCTTGTGCACTAGTCAAGTCCACCACAAAAGATCATAAGACTATTCGTCATAATTTACTAAAGTTTAGTAAATATGGTTATACTTACAAGTTTAAGTATAATTCTGAAGCATTTGAAAAGTTTTGATGTATGGCAGAACAAATCAGAAGAATCAAATTTGTAACGCCCGGGTTTCAGGGCTAAGCATTTTTGTCAATGTAATAGTCTAGGTCAACTCTTGTAACTCTTTTTGAAGTAATAAAGATGAAATATTTGAGTATTATGTGAATTATATGTGTTTATTATTTAATTATAAATGTATAATTAATAAAGAATAAAAATAAGCGTCAAAATTAAAGTGTGAGATAATCCCGATATCTCTACATAAAGTTGTAGAATATGTCTCAAGGTTTCCGTGCATATAAGGAACGCCGAAATCCGAGTTATAACAAAGAAGTTATGACCCGTCGAAGTTTCACGACAAAACTGGCACGATACCAGGAAGCGTGAATAGTGAATTTACGATAGAGCGAGATTTAGCCTTAGTGATCTAAACGAAAGTCGTAGAATATGTTAAACTAAGAACATCGATAAAAAGAACGCCCAAATCTGACTTCGTATGAAGAAGTTATGAGATTTTAAACAGACCAATCCTGTCCCGGCTTGTTAAAAATATAACTTTAAAAATAAAGTCAAAATTAGCCGACGGAGTCTAAACGAAAGTTGTAGAGTACGTCTTCACCTACGCGTGGATATAAAGAACGTCAAAAACGGAGTTCGTATGAACGAGTTACAAATTATAATAGCATATTTACGTATTAAAATAAAGTATAAATCATGTATACGTACACATATATATACATATGTATATATCATTAGAAATGTATCGACGATGCGGTCATTATAAGACTAATGTTGAGTTCTTTCGACATTAGTTTAGTACAAATATCATTAAATCCATTTATAATAGTATTATAGAGAGGTGTTTAGTTGTTTATATAACTAAAAGGTCATTAAGTAATTATGGAGGGTAGTTTTTGAAAATTCAATTAGTATAAATAAGAGCCTTGGGCTCTCATATTTCTTGCACCATTCTCTTGATTCAAGAGTCTTTCTCTCCTTATCCCCCGAGCATTTCGGTCCCTCGTGATTCGACTTCTCTTTCTGTAGCTTAGTATAGTAAGGTGAGCGCTGAAGCGCTGCACGAATCTTTCTTAGAAAGATTCAGCGACGAAGTTCTGCCCCTGCAGAGCCCGACTCCTAGCTAAAACCCCATTGTAAGTAAGTTATGCATACCTTATTTTAATATAGCTTATATTTAAAATTAGTATTGTTATTATGAACTTATAATAAATATTTGAGCTATTATTATAACTTATATAAGTGTCGTTATAATATTTTTTTAACTACTCGCGGTACGGGGAATCTGGTTTAAAGGGCCGCATAGGGTTGTTGGATTTCAGAAGTGCTATATGCCAAAATGGTCCTGCCCTCCGGTGTTTTATGTCTGGCCCCTGTCTGTACATAGTGGTTCGAAAATATTGTTTAACGCTTATATAATAATAATAATACTAAGACTAATAGTTGGTCACGGTAAATATTAGACTAAAATTTAGCGATAATAATGCTAGGTTTCGTCGAAGGAAAATAGAATCGTTAGAAGCAAGCGCTGCCCGATTTTGGAATCATCACCTTAACAAGTGAGTGCATAGTTACTTTCAACTTACACATAGATATGAAGTATTTTATATAAATTACATGCTATGTGTGCATATTATCTGAATACTTGCTATCTATGCTAGATGAACGTTGTTATACATGTTTTCAATGATTTAAACTGTATATGTATTTTATATCTACGAAATGTTGGGGTAAAACATGGGTAGATGTAATAGGTGATGTGTGATAAAATGATGAGAGGCCTCGATGTTGATGTTGTTGATTCTGTCATCTAGCGGAGTATGGATGACGACCACGGACTCTTCTAGACAGTCCAGTGGAACACTAGCAGGCTCGCAACCTGTAGGTGTTTGTGAACGATATGTTCACCGGTGTACTCCATCCCCCAAATGGTTGCCTTTAGGACATTTATTGCTGAGGAATCCCCTTAGCAGTAGTGTCCGTCCCGATGATGATCCTTAGGCTAGGTCCCTTATCATAGGTGTTTAGGGACGTAAAGTGAGGATAACGGGAACGGGTAATCGGGTTATTGTTGATCGATGAAATTAATAAACTTATTTATTGTGGGTTGAAAACCCTATGTGCTCACCAGGCTCCCAAGCCTGACCCACTCAGTTTTATGTATTACAGGTAGTGGCGCATGAGCATAGGTGTGATGTTTTGGACGAGGGATTATGGATATAGGCCTGTAGATATGAAATAATGTAGTAAGGCTTATATTGTACTGTTTATTCTTTTGATCTGTATGAACATGACATCCCGACTCTTTTAATGAAATACATTTCTATGGAAATGCTTTTGATAAATCTTTATCATATTTTTGTTTTGGAACAAATTCCGCAACACTTTCATTTAAAATGTAACTCTGATTTTTAAACAAAGCATAAACAAATCGGTCTTTTCTGGCCGTGATTTTGGGGATGTCACAAAATTAGGCAGAGAGATAAAAGTTTCTCAAATCTGAAAAGATGGGAGAGTACTTTAGTATCATGTTTTGTAATCATCTTAATGATTAAGAAACCATATCACAATGGGTTCTATAAGGACATCTTATTGCATTCTTATGACTAAGAAGAGGAATCGTGAAGTGTTGAAATAGTTAAATCAAGAAGATGAGTCATACTTTGTTCAAAACAAGTCTTAGAGTCATACTCCAAGATTGTAATTTGAGTGACACATCTTAAAGAAGGTTTATTAACACTTGTCAAATGTAAGAGTAAAATGTGTTCTACTCTTGTTTATTTGAAATTAGTAAGTTGTGATGTTTTGGATAAAACAAAGACCAACTAAGGCCAACTATGTGAAGTGTTTGTCTTGATAAAGAATCTGCACTATCTCTTGAATACTTGTCAAGATAGTCTTATATGTCAAGAGGAAAGTGGGAGTCTTAAAGATCCTGAAAGAATTTCAATATCTAATCAAGAATAAAACCTATAGTTTATCACTAGCACACGACTTGAGTTTTATAAACTATCGTGTTGACATATTCCTTTTTATGTGCCCATTCCAGTTGAAGTTGGCTTTGCATATGAGTTCTGAGAGTTCTCAATTGGTTGCATAACAACTTGGAATCAATGGCAGGCCCTTGTGCTGCCAGGTGGCAAGAAGTTAAGACTACACAAGTTCAATCCATAAGAGTTTGGATTTATCATTAACCATGTATTGTGATTATGTTTTTGACAAATTCACATGGATAGGAACACATACACCATAAAATCTAAGTGTCATAAGGTTTCTCTCCGATTCATGAAAATGATGGTGAGGAAACGCTTTCGCTAAGTAGATTTTAGGTAGATAGCAAGTGTGATATTTTCATTCTCAAAGTCGTTAGTGGAGCGTGTGTGGTTAATCGACACACTAACAAGGACATGTGAGGAATGGCAAAGGTCTAACAATTGAGACTATGATTACGACATCCCTTTTCATCATTCTGAAATTGTTTAGACACACATGAGAGCTATCTAAGCTAAGGTGTATGATTTTGATAAAGTTTTATCAAAGCATCTCGTATCAGAAATCTGAACTTTGGTAAGCAAGTCAATAAAGTAGTGATTTCTAGAAGTCCAACTGATTTCTGATTACATGTCAAAGCTAGTGAGAGCATAAGTGTTATGCTAATAATTCTCATGTTAGTGGGAGCATGATAATTATGATAAGTGTTGCAAGTTATCAATGTTAATTATAGAAAAAAAGTTCAATTGGGAAAAGTTGTTGTGCTATAATTAAGGGAGAGGAAATTGTACTTCATTTCGAATCTAAAAGGTTAGATCATGAGATTTTAATTATCTTTAGTCAAGGATATATATATATATATATATATATATATATATATATATATATATATATATATATATATGAATTTTATGTTGAAATGGCTCAACATAAGGAAATTCTATATATGGGTCAATTATTTTGCGTTCTAAAATTCGATTATGATTACGACACCCCTTTTCATGATCCGAATTATGAGAAATTGGCAAAAAGAAATAGAAATATTATAGCAAAAAGATTAGTCTAGTATCATGTGTGTATGTGAGATATCATGAATCGTGTCTCATATGCTTCGGATATAGGGTCGATTGCATGTGCTATAATATTCACCTTTTCTAAATTTTCCAAATGCTGAGGAAATTAAGGGGGGAAAAGGCTAGAATTAGATATGACTAAAATGATTAAGCAATTGTCGAGGACAATCTAAGATTTACCAAAGATTGGTTGCTCAAAATAGTTGGAAATATAGTGTTAATTTTGGAAGGACCATATTGACATATTCTGAAAAGAGGCAGCCCTTTGTCAGAAGTGATAGTCAAAATGAGAATATGGAAATATTCCCATAGGTGCAAGTTATTCATTAAATCTGTATAAGATTAGGAAACTTAATGCAAGAAGGATGTTTAAAGCAATGTACTTTGAATTTGAGACTTCGTTTCCATGGAATGATCTCTATTGGAATACTCCGTAATGTCTGTTCTTTGTGACTTTGTGCATAATCATTACAAGAGGATCAATGCATATAAGTTTAGAATCTAATAGATTTAGGTAAATGGCAGGAATTTGGAATTCTTGCATTTGCGGTAAGGATTTGTGATTGTCAAATGAGAATCATTGGAATTATGTTCAATCGATCTATTTCACAGAGTAAAGATCATAGACAAACTTAGTGTGCATACTTGGTGTATGGCATGACTAGTGTTTAGAAAACATAATGTACATGCTTGGAGCATGGGACAACTATTGTTTTAATTCAAGTATAAAGTTGATAGGTTGAAACAGTATGCAATGAATGATGGGTAATCAATATGGTGATAAATAAAAGGTGTTCTATTTATATTCATAAGTTCTGAGACCATATTGGATTTGATTATTCTTGTGTTTCACTTTGCACGTTTTGACTTCCAGAATAACCAGGTCGTTCTTCCTTAATAACTAAGTTATTCAAACCATCCACAGTCGGTCATATGTTGGAAGTAGATATGAATCAAGACTGTCATGAAGCTGGATTGTTGATGTCTAAGGTATGGGACATAACAAGAGTTGTTGCAACATTCATGGGTGTTCATAAGTTCTGAGTATTGGATTAAATCCACGCTCATTTGACTCACTTCATGAATTTTATCACGAGTGATCATGAAACAGTAATATCTTATATTCTTACAAACCTAGAGATATGAGTTGTTGCCTATGGGTGGAGTAGCACCGGTGACGGTGTCAATCGCCTGAAGATGACGAAAGTGGGTAAAGGAAGGAGATGACGTAGAAGCGGTGGCAGCGGACTCCGTTACAACTTCAAGATTCGGTCTTGCCTGCCCAAGGCATCCGACAGCAACGTTGTGGTGGCGTCCGGTGGTTGAAGACCTCAACAAAGGTGGTGGTGCGGCGCTGTAAGTCAAAGAAGGGGGAGAAGTGGTGGCCGATACTTAGGGGTTGGCGGTTGCAAACACACTCCTTAGGGTTAGGGTTAGGGTGAAGGTGGCGGGTTATAAACCCCGTCCACTTTAAAACTTTTGGCATAATTACAAGTCTAGTCCCTCCCCATAGGATCTTTTCGAACTCAGTCCATATTTTACCATTTCAACCCCATCCATGTAAACCCCTTACAAATTAAGTCCCATATTTTACTAAGTGGCCCCTCCCTCTATAATTATTTTCAAATGAGGTCCATAATTAACACTTTAGCCCTTGCTTTCATAAATCCTTTCATATTAGGTCTAATACTTACTAAACATCCCCCTGTCTTCATAATTATTTGCAACCTGAATCCGGATTTTACACTTTGAACCCCCAATCTCTAAAATTGTGACAATTAGCTCCTCGAGACCAACACCTTGCTATATAATTATTAATTTTAGGGCTACTATACAATCATTAATTTATTTACTTATTTATTTACTAAATGGGGTGTTACAACATGTGCTTAGGCACATGCACATTTTTAAAAAACATGTGCGTATACATATGAATAAGTATATGCATATGATAATTACTTAAAATTTGAAATTAATAATCGAAAAAAGATTTTTTTCACAAAAATGCATTTTTAATGCATATTTTTTTTGTGTATATGCATATTTTTAAAAAAACATGTGCATATACACATGCACATTTGAAAAAGACATAGTTAATGCCTCTATATGCCTAAGAGTAAGCATATGCATATGCCTATGAATAAATATATGCATATGTATAAGAATAAGTATATGTACAATACAACTAAATACATATGGTTATGATCATGCTTATGTATATGCATATGAATAAAAATAATCATATGAAAAATGCATATGCATATAAATAAGTATATGCATGTCCATACGAATAACTATATGTATATGAATAAGTATATGCCTATGCATATGTTTATCAATATGCATATATATATATATATATATATATATATATATATATATATATATATATATGCATATGAATAAGAATAAGTATATACGACACATGCATATGAATAAACATATGCATATGCATAAGAATAAGTATATTCATATGAGTAAGTATGTATATACATATGCATATGAGTAAGTATATGCATATGCATGTGAGTAAGTATATGCATAAGAATAAGCATATAACATATTCTTATGTATATACATATGCATAAGAATATGTATATTCATAAGTATATGAATATGCATATTCATATTCATATAAATATGAATAATTGTATATGCATAAGACAATTAAATACATATGATTATGCTTAAGTATATGTATATGTATAAGAATATGTTTATGACATGTGCATATTCATAATTATAGGCATATACATATGCATATTCACAAGTATATGCATATGCATAAGTATATTAATATGACATATGCATATGAATATGCATATAAATAAGAATAAGTATATGGCATATGCATATGCATACGTATATTAATATGACATATGCATATAAATAAGAATAAGTATATGACATATGCATATGTATATGAATTATCATATGCATATGAATAAGCATATGCATATGCATAATAATAAGTATATGCATATTTGCATCTTAATAACCATATGCACATTCATAAGTATATGCATATGCATATGAATAAGTATATAACATATGTATGTGCATAAGAATAAGGAATAAGAATAAGTATATGACATATTCATAAGTGTATGAAATATGCATATACATATGTATATAAATAAGCATATACATATGCAACCATGATAGTGACAATGACATAAAGAGCAAGGTAATAAAAGGGTTTGATATATCAAAAGTAGTATCAACAACAGGGATGAAGAAGGTTAAAAATGGAACAACACTTGGATTTCTTATTTTTTAAATTTTTTAGTGTTTAAAATTTTTAAAGTTTTTTTTTGTTCTGCGAAAATATTCCTTAAGTTTCGAAATTCACATATGAAAAAAGTTTTTGTTTTCAAAAAAATACATTTTTAATGCATATTTTTAGTGAGCGCCTTGAATGGAATGAAGACTTTGTTTAATATGGTTGTTGGATAAGAATTTTTGTTTATCTCTAAGTCAACTTTAAAATAACAGTTAGTAGTGTGTGTATGTTTTGTTAAAACTGAAGAACTTGAATTTTAGTTGGTCAACTTGGCTTCTAATTACTCAAGGGTGAATGATGAAGCAATATAAATCTTGCAAACTATGTTTTATGAAATATATAATTGACAAAAATACTATTGATTATACTTTTTTTTACTTAATTTTGTAGATAATAGATGTACAATTAAAATCAAAGACAAGAGAAAGTTACAAATATGGTTTCTATAGTGTACCCATTTTTTTTAAAAGTTTCCAAGGGTAAAATGGTCATTTTAAAAGACAAAATAAGCTTAATCATTTTAAAAATGGATCATCACTTGGATTTCATTGGATTAAAGACCAATACCACAAAACCACTCATAAATGTATAGTCATTGATTCATCGAGATTCAAGGCACATATTTTATTTGAAAATGTGAACTCAATATCTAAATTAGAGATTTTAACATCAAAATTGCTACATGACTCAACCAGTAGCATATAAACAGTAAGTTATACATGAGTGTATATCTTTTTAACTTAATGTCATATAAGTTTTTATCATATGTAACCTCAGCTTGTAAGGTCGGTGTCTTTCATTTCAAGGACACCAATTTCTTTCTTTGAGCATCTATTTCTTGTTAAACGAAATTGACCTTGTTAAAATTTCAACTATTTTTTGTTTAAAAAAAACTCTATGATTATAAAAAAGACAACCAAAAGTAAGGTTTTTCTCTTCAATAAAACTCTTTACTCTTTAATCTTTCTAAAAAAGTGCCTATTACATTCCATGTATCTGTGTCTGTGATAGGAAAAACCATATGGAACAAAAAAAATGGAAGTTTATCAACATTCATATCATTTCTATATAATTGATGTATCCTGAAACATAATACTATATCAAAGTTAGGTTTATATCTAAATTCAAATTTGGTATTGATAAAAAAAATATTAAAGATCATCAATTGAATATTAAACAGCTTGTGGGCTTCATCTTTGTTTAGGCATTTCATAAAATAGCTTGTGGGCTTCATCTTTGTTCCCCCCACTCGAAATTGGCTAATATTAAACACTTATGAACAATCATATCAAACCCTTGAAGCCTAACCTCTGCTTGTCATAACCCACACATGATATAATTCAGAAATCTAACCTAATCAAATGTAAATTTTGAGAACCTGATATATTCAATGTAAATTTCAATAGTAGCTCACAAATGCAGATAAGAAACTTCAAAATTGTAACTTAATTGAGTGAGAATATAGTAGAATGAAGATGAAAATTCAAAAATTTGTATTTAATAAACATAAAAAAGGCATAAATTGAAGATTTAAGCATTATAATCGAAGCTGAGATTGAGTTGAAAATCAAACCAGAGATGCAATCGGCGGATGGAGAAGTCATCACCAAATGTTATCGCCAGAGGTGGAGTGGTCAGCTAGAAACACAAGACGTTACGGAGAGAAAGAATGAGAGTTGCAACGATGTAGTGCATGTTGATCAAAACATAATAGGGGATGGGGGTGTGAGGCTGAAGGTTTTGGGAAACAAATAGGAAAAAAAACAATGTATCAATCAAATGCATAAGATTTTTTTTAGATTGGTTTGTTGGTTCGCTCCCAAAAAAGGAGTTCGCTAATCGCTATTGATCTTTTTTCTATATATATATATATATATATATATATATATATATATATATATATATATATATATATACACACACACACTTAGATTATTGTATTCTAACAAATTATTGTGTAGATATATGAATGATTGTGGGCCAATCATTTTACTTATTTTAATAAAGTGATTAATAGATATTATTGCATTAAATATAATTGAAAAATACCATCTAATTTAATTACAAAGGTATTTTAGTTAATTAATATAGATTTAATAAAGGAAAAATGCATATTTTAAGGGATCATAGATTCTATTACTTTTAAAAATCCGATTTTACGAATTATAATTCTTTGGACATTCTAACAGAATATATGTTTATGAGTATATTCAAAAATAAAAATATTCTTGAACTATAAAATAATAAAAATATTCTTGAACCTATTTCTTGATCATAACTTTAAAAACTTCTTGTAGAATAACAAATTCTTGAACCAACAATTAAAAAGTAAAAACAAAAATTACAATAATTCTTATAGAATACGGGTAAAATTTTTAAAAATTACATTTATTGTTCAAGAAAAAAAAACTAAAAAAAAACTTTCAAATCGGGAAAGAAAACATCAAAATGTAACAAAGACACTAATACATTCTAAAAAAAATAATGTTGCTAAGAATCACTTTCAATTTTGTGGTCCGTTCTTCAAGCATAAACTTTTGTTAAAACAAATTCAATTATAGTTTAGAATCCAATAATGCATTAGCAAATGAAAATTAAAAAAACTAAATTCCTTTGGAAAAATATACGGACTTGTGAATTGCACCAAAACCAATAACCAAAAATTGTAGAACATGCATAAATCAGTGAGAAAATATTCATATTCCATTCCAACATAACTGGAATTCGTGATTTCATTCGAATAGAACTGGAATTCCATATTCAATTACCGTATGCATTCTGTTGGAAAATATCTAAGTAAAAAAAATACATAAATCAGTAAATGAGTAGAACAAGTGAAATATCCAAGTAAATCACTCTCGTTACAACAAAGAAGCAAACGAGTATTGAGTTCTCCAAAATAAAAATATTTAAAAATAACTTAAATATAGTTTATTAGTTAACAAGTTAATATAAATGAACAAAATCCACTTTAAGCAAAAACATTTATAAATGCTCTTCCAGGTTGACGATTTGCAAGAGGTCCATGACATTCAAAAAGCTGCAAAATAATTATTAAATATAATAAGCATACAATCTGAGGCTTAGATATCAAAATAAAAATTAAGCAAAATACATATTAAGATTTGTAATCAAATGCAAAAATTAAGCACATTTCGCATATGTTATGACAAAAATATATACCTTGGCATTAACAGCATCAGATATGATGCGATTCTCAGATTTCCACTGCACATAATCAATCCTGCTAAACTTGGTAAATCCCCAATAATTAACAATCATATTTTTTTATAAAAAAAACATTTCTTAATATTATAAAATCAAGAAAATTAATCAAATTTATTAGCACGCTTGATATTATACTTACCATTTCTTGCTAACAATGATATTTTGTCGACCAGGAAACTTGAATTTAGCCCTTCTCAATGCCTCTTGAGCATTCTGACTATTCCCATCTTTACATCGAACCAGAAAGAAGAACTTGACCAATGCTAACTATGACATCCCCAAAATCTCAGCCAGAAAAGACCGATTTTCATTTATGTTTTTAAAATAATTTCAGAGTAAGTCCTTTTGATTTGAAAGAGTTGCGGAATTTGTTCCCAAAAACAAAACGTGAAAAAATAATATTTACCAAAGCATTTCATAAAAGAAATGTATTTTCATTATATAATCAAAACTCGGGATGTCATATTCCGATACAGACCATAAAGCATAAACAATAACATTACAAATCATTCAATAAATATATACATATAAAGACTTGTAAACAAAACAACTTGATGGTTCATCCATCTTATGCCCTTGCGCCACTTCCTGTAATACAAATAAAACTGAATGGGTCAGGCTTGGGAGCCTGGTGAGCATATAGGGTTTTCAACCCACAATAAATAATTAAATTAATTTTCGTCAACCAACAATAACCCAATTACCCATTCCCGTTATTCTCACTTTATATCCCTAAAATAACTAACACAAGGGACCTAGTCTAAGAATATTTCATCGGGGCGACAACACATGCTTCGGGGGTTCCTCAACATTATAAGTCAAATAAGGCAACCATGAGGGGGATGGATTACAGCGAATGAACACCCAAGTTCATTAACACCTACAGGTGGCGAGCCTGCTAGTGTTCCACAAGACTATCTAGAAAAGTTTGTGGTCGTCATCTAAACTCCGCTAGATGGCCGAATCAAAACAACAACGAGGCCTCTCATCTGTTTATTACACACCAACTATCTACTCATGTTCTACCCAACATATTAGTAGATAAAAATATACATTTTTATACATAGTTTAAAAACATGTATAGCATGCTTTAATCAATACATATTCCACATAACAGATAAGGCACACACAAATAACACGTATTTCATAGAGAATAAATCAGATCTATGAGATAGAAGAGAGTGAATATACATTCACACATATAACAACAAAATATATACACATAGCACGTATTTTATATAAAATACTTCATAATATTGTATTGGAAGAAAATAACTACACACTCACTTGATCAGAAGATGATCGGACAGCACTACGGCTTACAGTAGTAGTAATCCTCAGCAAATCTGGAAGATCTTCATAAAAATCGAACTTCTCGCGGACAGAGCTTCGGCTCGGGAATCGCACTTCTCAGGATCTTCTGGGCTTCGGGATATTTATTGCACGTAAATCGAGGTAAAACGGGAGAGAGAGGAGAGAAAATAGCAACCCTAAATGGTTGGCCCTTCAAATCTATTTATAGGGCAAATTTGGCCCTTGCCACGTCGTGGCACCCTTTTTCCACGTCATGGTCTTGGTCGTCACTACATACGTCATCGCAAGTTGCATCTGGGGGACTTCCGAAGGTGTCAGAAGACTTGCCACGTCGTGGTACTGCTTGCCACGTCGTGGTCTCTGACACAGCTTTGGGGTTCGCGCCCCGAACTTCAGAAATTCATAACTTTCGCATACGAACTCCGTTTTCGACGTTCTTTATATCGACGCGAAGGTGAGATTATGCTCTACAACTCTCGTTTAGACTTCATTGGATAATTTTTGATTTATTTTTAATATATTATAAGTATATTACTTATATAGTATTTTCAGTAGGCCGGGACAGGAAAACTCTGTTCGAAATTCATAACTCCTTCATCTGAACTCCGTTTTCGTCTGACTTTTTATCGTTGGACTACTATCAATGAGATCTTCAATTATCATTTAGAAATTTTTGGCTAAATATCACTCGATCTCTATTTCGAGTATTCGGGCTGCATACCGTTAAGTCGAAACTTCGAAAAAACATAACTTCCTCATACGAAGTCAGATTTAGGCGTTCTTTTTATCCACGCTCTCAGTTTAAAGAACTCTACAATGTTCTCTTAGATCACTAAGGCTAAATATCGCACTAACGTAAATTTCACTTTTTACGTCATTCAGCGTTACCGGTTCTGTCGCGAAACTTCGACAGGTCATAACTTCTTCGTTATAACTCGGATTTCGGCATTCTTTATATATTCGGAAACCTCGTTTCAACCACTACAACATTATCCATAGATATCGGCTTTATCTAACATTTCATTTTGACGCTTATTTTTATTCTTAATTAAATTAAGTCACACAATTAAGCACATAACACATAATACTTAAATATTTCATCATTAATATTTCAAAAAGAGTTACAATGGTTAACCTAGACTATTACATCAATGATAATGCCTAGCCTGGAAATGCGGGCGTTACAATTCTCTCCCCCTTAGGATGATTTCGTCCCCGGAATCACACGTCAACAAACAAATGCGGATAGCGACTCAACATGTCACTCTCCGTTTCCCAAGTGAGATTTGACCCATTCGTATGTTTCCAACGGACAAGCACTAATTCGACCATCTTGCATCGAAGCTTCTTAGTCTTTCGGTCAACAATTGCCTCTGGTTCTTCAATTAACCTCTTGTTTTCATCAATTCTCAATTCAGAAATTGGAATTATATCGGGAACTTCTCTCGTGAACTTCCTCAAATAACACACATGAAAAGTGTTGTGAATTCCATTCAGTTCTTCGGGTAATTCGAGCTTGTAAGCTTGGTTCCCAATTCTCTGAAGAACTTTAAACGGTCCAATAAACCTTGGACTCAACTTTCCCTTTTTATCAAATCTTATAAGTCCCTTCCACGGCGAGACTTTAAGCAAAACCGAATCTCCAACCTCAAAAGTCATCGGTCTTCGCTTCTTGTCAGCATAGCTCTTTTGACGATCCTGAGCTGCTAACATTATTTCTCTAATTATTTTCAACTTTTCAGCGGTCTGATGGACCATCTCGGGACCCATAAACTGCTTTTCCCCAGCCTCAAGCCAACAAGACGGCGTACGACACTTTTGTCCGTACAAAGCTTGATAAGGTGCCATCTTTATGCGTGAGTGGAAACTATTATTGTAGAAAAATTCTATCAAAGGTAAATGTTCATCCCAATTACCTAGGAATTCCAGGGTACATGCTCTCAGCATATCTTCAAGTGTTTGTATTGTTCTTTCACTCTGAGCATCAGTCTGCGGATGGTAAGTTGTACTTAAACATAACTTGGTACCCATTTCCTCTTGTAGACTTTTCCAAAACCTTGAGGTGAAACGACTATCACGATCCGATACAATCGTTAACGGAACACCGTGAAGCCTCACAATTTCCTTCACATAAGAATTCACGAGCTTTTCCATAGACCATTCCTCATTGGCTGGTATGAAATGCGCACTCTTAGTGAATCGATCAACGACCACCCAAATCATGTCGTGACCATTCTTCGTTCTGGGTAGTTTAGTGACAAAATCCATTGCAATGTCTTCCCATTTGCCCATAGGCACAGGTAAAGGTTCTAAACTCCCATATGGTTTCTGATGTTGTGTCTTGACTCTCGCACAAGTCACACACTCGGCCACATACTTTGCAACATCAAGCTTCATCGTCGGCCACCAATAGTAGGGTTTCAGGTCCCTATACATTTTAGTGCTACTAGGATGAATCGAGGACATGGTTTTGTGAGCTTCTTCCATCAGAAGATCCCTAATTCCTCCTGACTTAGGTACCCAAATACGATCTTGGAATACCTTCTGTCCATGACCGTTTGTACCAAACACCAACGTTTTTCCTAAATGTTCCTCCTTCCGGTCATTCTTCTCAGAAGCTTCCTCTTGAGCTTTCTTTATACTCTCCACAATTGTCGAGAAAACTTCTATTCTCAACGCCCTTGGCCTTTTTCTCTCAACATTGACTTTCCGACTGAGAGCATCAGCAACAACATTAGCTTTACCGGGATGGTAAAGTATCTCACAGTCGTAGTCCTTGAGTAACTCTAGCCAGCGTCATTGCCACATATTCAATTCTTTCTGATTAAAGAGATATTTGAGACTCTTATGATCAGCGAAAAGTTTACACTTTGTGCTATAGAGGTAATGCCTCCATATTTTCAGAGCGAAAACTACCGCTGCCAACTCCAAATCATGAGTCGGGTAATTCTTTTCATGCTCCTTCAGCTGTCAAGACGCATATGCTATCACCTTCTCTCTTTGGGTCAAAACACAACCCAATCCAACCCCAGACGCATCGCTATAGACAGCGAAGTCTTCAACTCCATCAGGTAGAGAAAGTATCGGTGCCTCGCATAGCTTCTTCTTTAGCTTCTCGAATGCTTCTTTATGCTTATCACTCCAAGCATAAGTAGCTCCTTTGTGGGTCAAAGCTGTTAATGGAGTAGCAATCGAAGAAAAGCCTTGGATAAACCTTCGGTAATATCCGGCTAATCCTAAAAAGCTTCGGATCTCCGTGGGACTTTTCGGTTGTTCCCACTTCATTACAGCTTCAATCTTTGCTGGATCAACCATTATCCCTTCTTGATTGACCACGTGACCCAAGAATTGGACTTCTCGAATCCAAAAATCACATTTGGATAACTTCGCATATAGTTTCTCCTTCTTCAAGACTTCTAACACTTCTCGCAAGTGTCTGCCATGCTCCTCTTGGCTTTTCGAGTAAATCAGAATGTCGTCTATGAATACTATCATAGATTTATCAAGGAATGGGTTACAAATCCGATTCATTAAATCCATGAATGCTGCCGGAGCATTGGTTAGTCCAAACGACATAACCAAAAACTCGTAGTGTCCATATCGTGTTCTGAATGCAGTCTTCTCTATATCTTGCTCTCTTACTTTCAGCTGATGATATCCTGACCTAAGATCGATCTTCGAGAAATAGCTCGAACCTTGCAGCTGACCAAACAGGTCATCAATCCTTGGCAACGGGTATCTATTCTTTATTGTTGCCTTATTAAGCTCTCTGTAATCAATGCACATTCTCATGCTTCCATCATTCTTCTTTACGAATAACACCGGAGCTCCCTAGGGTGATGAACTAGGTCTAATGAAACCTTTGTCCAATAACTCCTGAAGTTGCATTATCAGCTCCTTCATCTCCGTCGGTGCTAATCGATAAGGTGTTTTTGCTATTGGCATGGTTGCTGGTAGCAAGTCTATTCTGAACTCCACTTGTCTATCAAGTGGTAATCCAGGAAAATCTTTGGGAAATACTTCCGGATAATCACACACCACTGGTATACTCTGCATCACCTTCTTTTCCTTCTTAGCATCGATCACGAATGCTAGATATGATGTACACCCCTTGGTCAAACACTTTCTGACTTTCATTAGAGAAATGATTCCAAAATTTACTCTGTGTTCGTCCCCATACACCATAAACGAATCTTTCCCAGGCGGGTTTACTTTAACTATCTTCTTCTTGCACAATATCTCGGCGTCATTGGCACTAAGCCAATCCATTCCCAACACGATGTCGAAATCATTAAGTTCAATAGGTAATAATTCCTCATGAAACTTATTCCCATTAAATTCGATTAAGATGTTTTTCATACGATGGCTAACAGGTACAAACTTGCCACTAGCTACTTCGACTAATAAAGCATTATCTAGTTTATCAACAGGCAAGGCTAGTTTTCTACCAAACGCATGCGAAATAAAGGAGTAGTTGGCTCCAGAATCAAACAAAATTTGAGCAGGTAATTCATTTACGAGAAAGGTACCTGAAGAGACATCAACTTCATCTTTCACAGCCTCAAGTGTCATCTGGAAGGCACTCGCCTTCGGCTTTGGTGGAATGTTGGGCTTAGCTGCCTCCTTCTTCTTCGGACAGTCTCCCAAAATGTGCCCCTCTTCATTACAAACAAAACACATCCTTTTGTTGTTCGGGTACTCATTGACAAAATGTCCAATTTTTCCACACTTGTAGCAGGTTACATCCTCACTACACTTCCCAAAGTGCTTTTTCTTACACTTATCACACAATTTCGCTTCGCCTCCTTTTCCTCCACCAAACTTTTTCGAATAAGATTTCGAAAATTTGCTTTTCTTACTGGAACCAGATGTTCCTTCAAACTTTCTCTTCTCACCAACCTCAACCTTGTCGGTGGTTCTCCCCTTAATCTTGTTCTCAACAGACTTGGCAGCCCAAATAGCCGCCTCTAGAGTAGGTGCCTGACGAACTGGCACTGCGTACTCCCATGAGAGTCCCTTTGCATATCGGTCAACCTTTGTCAACTCATCTGGAACGATGCGCAAAGCAAACTCCATCTTATCGGTAAAGTTATTAGTGTATTCATCAACTGACATGCCGCCTTTCGTCAATGTCAGAAACTTGTTCTCTAATTCCAACAGATTTTGAGCCGAGCAGAACTTGCGCTTGAATTGCGCTAAGAACTCTGCCCATGAAGTTTCCACCTTCTGAGTGCCCTTCATTTAATTCGGGCTCTTCCACATGAATTGACAGTTCTTCACGATTCTGTTGAAGCAACCGCCTAGTCTCCTCCATTTGATGATCTAACATTGTTTGAATCATCATTTGTACACCAGCCATTGTTATTGGCTCAGGTGCTGCTACTACGACAAGTATTTGCTCAATCACTAGTGGTTGATTCCTGTTTGCATCAGCATTTCCAACTCCACTTCTTGTTCTCACCATTTTTGATCTACACACCGAATAAGGTGAAATTAGATCCTCATTCATGATAGATATTCAAATCATCCTTATCACTCCGAAATGTTTACATGCTAGTTCTAATATCGTAGACGTACGCTTAGAATCCTACACACATAAGGTTTCCAGATCCGGTCGGCAACAGACCATAGATCCGAACAAATAATATCATATAAGGCAACATATAACATTTAGCACATAAAAGCATTTTAGACAACTTTCCTAAAATAAACTAGTGCTCGTGTCTAAAACATAACAGACACACGTCTCAAAATTTCACTTAGCATTTTAAGTTTAAGTCTAGAAATCACACAAATTCCTAGTTCGCTTAAACTAATGCTCTGATACCAACTGTGACATCCCCAAAACCTCTGCCAGAAAAGACCGATTTTCATTTATGCTTTTAAAATAATTTCAGAATAAATCCTTTTGATTTGAAAGAGTTGCGGAATTTGTTCCCAAAAACAAAACGTGATAAAATAATATTTACCAAAGCATTTCATAAAAGAAATGTATTTTCATTATATAATCAAAACTTGGGATGTCATGTTCCGATACCGACCATAAAGCATAAACGATAACATTACAAGTCATTCAACAAATATATACATATATAGACTTGTAAACAAAACAACTTGATGGTTCATCCATCTTATGCCCTTGCGCCACTTCCTGTAATACAAATAAAACTGAGTGGGTCAGGCTTGGGAGCCTGGTGAGCATATAGGGTTTTCAACCCA
This sequence comes from Lactuca serriola, assembly GCF_051521515.1. Lineage (NCBI taxonomy): Eukaryota > Viridiplantae > Streptophyta > Magnoliopsida > Asterales > Asteraceae > Lactuca > Lactuca serriola. Next base: position 24,258,112 of record NC_136408.1, read on the forward strand.
CAATAAATAATTAAATTAATTTTCGTCAACCAACAATAACCCAATTACCCATTCCCATTATTCTCACTTTATATCCCTAAAATAACTAACACAAGGGACCTAGTCTAAGAATATTTCATCGGGGCGACAACACATGCTTCGGGGGTTCCTCAACATTATAAGTCAAATAAGGCAACCATGAGGGGGATGGATTACAGCGAATGAACACCCAAGTTCATTAACACCTACAGGTGGCGAGCCTACTAGTGTTCCACAAGACTATCTAGAAAAGTTTGTGGTCGTCATCTAAACTCCACTAGATGACTGAATCAAAACAACAACGAGGCCTCTCATCTGTTTATTACACACCAACTATCTACCCATGTTCTACCCAACATATTAGTAGATAAAAATATACATTTTTATACATAGTTTAAAAACCTGTATAGCATGCTTTAATCAATACATATTCCACATAACAGATGAGACACACATACATAACACGTATTTCATAGAGAATAAATCAGATATATGAGATAGAAGAGAGTGAATATACATTCACACATATAACAACAAAATATATACACATAGCACGTATTTTATATAAAATACTTCATAATATTGTATTGGAAGAAAATAACTACACACTCACTTGATCAGAAGATGATCGGACAGCACTACGGCTTACAGTAGTAGTAATCCTCAACAAATCTGGAAAATCTTCACAAAAATCGAACTTCTCGCGGGCAGAGTTTCGGCTTGGGAATCGCACTTCTCGGGATCTTCGGGGCTTCGGGATATTTATTGCACGTAAATCGAGGTAAAACGGGAGAGAGAGGAGAGAAAATAGCAACCCTAAACGGCTGACCCTTCAAATCTATTTATAGGGCAAATTTGGCCCTTGCCACGTCGTGACACCCTTTTTCCATGTCGTGGGCTTGGTCGTCACTGCATACGTCATCGCAAGTTGCATCTGGGGGACTCCCGGAGGTGTCAGAAGACTTGCCACGTCGTGGCACTGCTTGCCACGTCGTGGTCTCTGACACAGCTTTGGGGTTCACGCCCCGAACTTCAGAAATTCATAACTTTCGCATACGAAATCCGTTTTCGACGTTCTTTATATCGACGCGAAGGTGAGATTATGCTCTACAACTCTCTTTTAGACTTCATTGGCTAATTTTGAATTGATTTTTAATATCTTATAAGTATATTACTTGTATAGTATTTTCAGTAGGTCGGAACAGGAAAACTCTGTTCGAAATTCATAACTCCTTCATCTGAACTCAGTTTTCGTCTGTCTTTTTATCGTTGGACTACTATCAATGAGATCTTCAATTCTCATTTAGAAATTTTTGGCTAAATATCACTCGATCTCTATTTCGAGTATTCGGGCTGCATACCGCTAAGTCGAAACTTCGAAAAAACATAACTTCCTCATACGAAGTCAGATTTAGGCGTTCTTTTTATGCACGCTCTCGGTTTAAAGAACTCTACAACATTCGCTTAGATCACTAAGGCTAAATATCGCACTAACGTAAATTTCACTTTTTACGTCATTCAACGTTGTCGGTTCTGTCGCGAAACTTCGACAGGTCATAACTTCTTCGTTATAACTCGGATTTCGGCATTCTTTATATATTCGGAAACCTCGTTTCAACCACTACAACATTTTCCATAGATATCGGCTTTATCTAACATTTCATTTTGACACTTATTTTTATTCTTAATTAAATTAAGTCACACAATTAAGCACATAACACATAATACTTAAATATTTCATCATTAATACTTCAAAAAGAGTTACAAGGGTTAACTTAGACAATTACATCAATGATAATGCCTAGCCTGGAAACGCGGGCGTTACACTAACACGAACACATACTCCCTGTGGTTTACCAAAAGCACCCATCATGCTTGTTTGAAGCCTATTAGCACCAGCACATGACAACATCTTGTTGATTCGTAACACATGGAAAGGATGGACCCCAACACACAAATGGAAAGCATCTTTTCCTGCAAAATTTGTCATGTATTTGTTGCAGGCAATTCGAGCAGCTTCTAGTGCTTCACTCGAGACATTCTCTTTTTCCCAACTCACTAAATGGACATAAAAGGGGAACTCATCGACTCCTTTCTTCTTCATTTATGCCTTCAATCTTCCTATACCTCTCGCACTCGTTCCAGAATCTTTTTACCATCAAATGGGTCTGACATTCTGGTCGCTGGATTTCTTTTCGGGTTGGTAAAAAAAAGTTTACGTCCTCTCTCAAGATGACCCGAAGGATAGACCCGTCGATGAATCTCCTGATGATCCCTCTTCCGTCGCCGATTGGGACGAATTCGGTGAATCAGACGCCAATTGAGGGTGGAGATGTTTTACCGACAACCATAACAGCAAATGGCGGTTGGAGATCAGCGGCAACAACAAACGATGGTGGTGACGATCTTCTTTGGGCGTTGGTCGATGGAACTCTCCGTCTGTAATACCTCTCCCTCCGTCATTGAGTGACTTCTAGGCTTTGTGTTGCTGGATGATGGGGATGAAGAGGTGAAGGGGAAGACAGCGGTAACAAAAGCAGCTCGGACTAAGAGGGATATAGATTTAACCTGGTGATTTTAAGGAGACATATATTATATCTGTTTTGGAGCTAGGGTTAGGGAGGATCATCAGTAATTTTGAATGGAACAGAATACAATGATTGTTGATTGTTTTAAAAGGGATAAAAGTAAGTCAAAGTAATTACCATAATTATAGGAGTGTATTTGTAGAAATTATTTATCAAATTACTAAATTACCCTCATTTATTTGTTTGATTATTTATTTATTTTTTAAATTTTTATTGGTCCACAATCAACAATACATTCATACAATAATTAGTTAGAATATCTGAACCTACCTCTCTCTCTCTCTCTCTCTCTCTCTCTATATATATATATATATATATATATATATATATATATATATATATATATATAAATTGAAAATTACTTATCCTTTTTAAATACAAATAATTACCCTTTAAAATTTCAATTCGTAATATAATTACATATCATATATTTAATATTATATTATATTAAAAATATTTATTAATATTATTGGTTTGGTTTGGTTTATAATGGTTCGGTTTTAGATGAAAACCATAACCGAACCATATGTATTCTGTTAATCAATACGAGAAATCGCATCATATCTTTTAGTAATGGTTTGGTTATATTAGTTTAATTGCTTATTGTTCAGGTTTTCGGTTAATATGATAACCCTTATTCTCATGGACAAAACCAATCATCTAAGTTCAACTTTATGTTCTTTTTAATAGACAACACGAATAATTCTCTACATATAAATTGCATCTTCTACATTATTTCATAAGGCTGGAAGTGATTTATTCCCTGTAACATTGGTCTATAAGTCAACCCGTTTTAATTTCTTCATGTAAAGATTAACAAATAAAATAATTCTGAAAGTCAGTAATGAGCTAAAAAAAAATCTTCGATAAGCATAACCAATTTGTTGGATTATGAGGCGTCTATCACCACAACATTAATAACTGAAACGATTTTTTTTTTCATATTTTACTATGTTGCAAATATATTGATATAGTTTAGAAAAATATATCGTTTAAATACGGTTTAAAAAAATCATATATTGTTATGACTATATTATTCCAAATTGTTTAAATTAATACATTCCTAAATGGTTAGATAAAGATTATCTCGTTTTTTTGTTTTTGTTTTTTTTTTGTTTTTGTTTTTTTTGTTTTTTGTTTTTGTGTTTTTTTTGTTTTTTTTTTTTTTGTGTTTTTTTTTTTTGATGGATACACTTCTATGTACTCTTCCGATACCAAATGGGTAAAAAAATTATATCTTGGTATTTGAAAAAATCATTTCGTGAATACCTTCCTAACTATATCAATATATGATGGTTCAAATCGTATTTAAATGATACAGATTTTTGTTGGTTCGTAGATAGTGCAACCAAATAATGCATATTACAATAATTACCTTGATATCAAATCTTTATTGATAAAATAATTTGTGAATTACATGGAGAATATACTTAGGGGGTGTTTGGCTTAGCTTTTCAAACACAAAAAGTCCTTTTTGGAAAAGAAAAAAAAAAAGCAAAAGATGTTTGACAAACTACTTTTAGAAGCTACTTTTGAAGTTTTTACATAAGGAAAATGAACTTTTTGGAAAAGTCAAGAAATTCTGTTTATTTTAAGGCGTGTCTAAGGGGGTGTTTGGCTTAGCTTTTCAAAGCTAAAAGTCCTTTTTGGAAAAGAAAAAAAACAAAAGATGTTTGACAAACTACTTTTAGAAGCTATTTTTGAAGTTTTTACATAAGGAAAATGAACTTTTTGGAAAAGTCAAGAAATCCTGACTTTTTGTAACTTTTCCAAAAATGACTTTTTGTGTTTGAAAAGCTAAGCCAAACACCCCCTTAGACACGCCTTAAAATAAACTAACACTTGGAACTCTCTTTTGTGAATCACACAAAGCTCTCATTAATAAACTCACACAAGTACATAAACATATTATTACCAAAGGGCTTCTAGCCCAGCGGTATCAGGTGGTGCCTTTCCTCTTTGAGGTCGAGGGTTCAAGTCTCATCGTGGACATAGGTGAAATTAGGTGATATTAGTTTAGGAGTAGATTAGATTTGTCGGTTCAAAAAAAAAAAAAAAAAAAAAAAAAAAAAAAAAAAAAACATAAACATATTATTAAAATAACATAAATACTAATATGACAAATATAATAATCCCACACAAACAAGGATACATGTGTGAAAGCCTATTAATGCAAATAATTTCCCATGCAAAAGTATTCAAATATAATCAATCCCACACAAACAAGGATACATGTGTGAAAGCCTATTAATGCAAATAATTTCCCATGCAAAAGTATTTTGCCTCACGATTAATAAATACTACAAATAATACAAATGAACTACATACAATATTGGGATGCCCAGAGGCGGACCTAGGGGTGGTTCATGGTGGCACCGGCAACCCCTAACTTTTCCGGCCACAGTGATAAAATTTTCGAAAATTTTATTTTCTCTACTACCGTGCAACTCCTAACTCTCTCATGCAACCCCTACTGTAAAATCTTACGTCCGCCCCTGGGGATGCCTAACTAAATACCAAAAGAGAATACAAACTATATATCTCCCTTACTAATAAACAAAACCGGTTAGCCACGTGTCATACAAAAAATCGTTTTCCTCACAATGTAAAATCCCAATTATACCCATGCTGGGTCTCACGTACCATTAGAATCGGAACTTAATTTAAATTAAATTTGGAATTTGACAATCTGAATATGGCAATATGACAATTTCAATGTGCAATTCCGATTATGGATGGAAATCGAAAGGACTATTGAATCAATTTTCGTTATATGGCCGATTAAATGCATCTTTTTATGGTATGAAGATCAATCGTATCAAGATCAATTTTCGTTGTTATGTTCGATATATAATTGAAACATAGGAATAACATTCATTATTTACTGCATATTGTTCCAGCAATCAAGAATCATTCTTCAATCGGCAACTTCAATCGTTCTGTAAGTTTCTTATTTTTTTTTCCCAATCCTCTGTTTTTTGTTTTTTCTGAACTTCATATGCTTCAATCAATTTTCGTTATATGCTCGATTAAGGACATTAACGACAGTAATTCTGTAAGTTTCTTATTATCAATTTTTGTTCTGATTGTGTATATGTACGACCATGATTCTCGATTGCTGTGTTAATCAATTTTCGTTATATGCTCAGTTAAGGACATTAGACACAGTAATCTGAATATGGCAGTAGGCATTAAGGACATTAATCTGAATATGGACATTCAACAGGGACTTTATGGTCGGTTTGATATGCTTGAATCACTGTTTTTTTGTCAATCCCTGTTTGAATTTGATTATTAGGTCGGTTTGTTCTTATTATGTTCCTGCTATCTCACTCTGTTTATCAAACTTAAAGATTTGTTATGTCACTCTGTATTTATCTCAACAGTTTTATTAACAATATATATGCAATAAAATTCGAAAAAGTACATATAAAGGCATTACATGTTGCAGGGTATATATTTTTTGTTAGCATGTTTATTTCGGATTTTGATTTTTTTGTATGAATGTTTGTTGTGACACCTTACCGCCTGCAATAAGTAAGAATTTATAATTAACTTCAATGGACAAAAATGCCCACGCCAATTAACTTTATGTTATTAATTTATTAAGATTAAGATATTAAGATTAAGATTAAGAATTTATGTTCCTGCTATCTAAATCAGTTTCTCAAATTTAAAGATTTGTTATGCGACTATATATTTATATCAACACTTTTATTAACAATATATATGCAATAAAATTTGAAAAAAAATACATATAAAAGCATTGTAGCTTTATTTTTCATATTATAAGTAAGTCCAATGGACGAAAATGCCCTCGCCAATTATATAGGGGTATATAGTTTGTTTTAGCATGTTTCTGAAAGAAACTGGTTTTACCCTTTCTTTGTTTCAATTCTTTGTTTTACTTTTAATTACCGGTTTTACCCCTACTTGGTTTCACTTATCATTATTATTTTTAATTATGAATGTTGTATAGTGGTTTATCTGCCTACTACTCCAGGACATATTGGTAATTTTCACATCAGGGGTATATAGTTTCTTTTAATATGTTTGGACCTAATATCTTTGATATATAATAATCTGTAACTATGGAATTGGAAGTCATTCATCAAAATCATCCTCCCTAATAGTATCTTTTCCAACAATGCTTATATTTATATAACATAATAAACATTAGTTCCAATAGTTACAAAGTAAAATAACAGAATGAAAGAAAAAGGTAATCCAACAATACAGTACAAAAAAAATTATATCTGCAACAAAATTCGGAAACATTACATATAAAGGCATTGTACTTTTGTATTTCATGTCATACGTAAGTTCAATCGACAATATTTTTTTTTTATTTTTAAATTTGACAATATATTTCAATATATAATGTTTTTGTATAAAGTTATATATTTTGTTCCATTTCAGATAGCAACTACTAACATGGACTCCTTTAAGACTAATAAGAAGATAAAATTAAATAATTTCTATCTGGATAATACAAAACAATTACATTCGTACACTACATCAGTCGGTCAAATTCCAACTTCTACAAATGTTACTAACCCTGGTGATAACGGTACGTTCATTATATATTTTACAACTTTCTTTATCAATGTTTTTAATCTGAATTATAACTATTTCATGTGTGTATATTTGATTATGCAGATTCAAATAGGAATATCTATCATGTTCAGGCTACAGAAAAAAGAAGAATAAGAAAATTATACTTGGACAATAAAAAAAAAAAAAAAGGTTCGGCCGAATGAATCCATACAACTACATCAACATCACATCTTTTTAAAATAAATGAAAATGATAATTTACTTAATTCGTTATACACTTTTCTTCTTTATTCTTTATTTAAATTTAAATTTAAATATCTAAATTGAAATTTCTCACATGCTCATTTTTTGTATTATGTCTTTTTGTATATTAATATTCATAAAATATTTTGGGGAGTTACATTATTATTTAAAATTTATCCATTTGTTATCACAATTTTTTTTTGCAACCAAATTTAAAGGAGTTGTGCATCGAAATAAAAACCTATCCGCATCTACATCAAGTGCCAATGTTTCAAAAAAATCAAATTTCCAAACTTCTCCTTCATGTCTAAATGTTAGAACTCCGTTATCTAACATTTCAAATGGTAACTCATTTATATTACCATTTTATTTTATAATATATATTATTATTGTATCACATTTAATAATGTATATCTTCAATCTTCTTTTACCAGTCATGGATATTTCCGATGACAGTTTTCAATCATGGTTACCAAACATCAGATTGGATTCAAACGGTAACATACTTGATTGCTTATACACTTTTTTTTTCTCTCATTTAAATATGTAAAATAAAAATTTTGTCATCCATATTTTTTTATATTATCTATTTATCATTATTAGTATTCATATACTAATTAAAAATTTACAAGATTATTTAATATTTATCCATTTCTAATAAGATATTATTTCCAATCAAATTAAAAGGAGTTGTCGATTGAAATAAAAGTGTATCCACATCTACATCAAGCGCAAATATGTCAAAACAAACAATGTTACGTACTCCTCCTTCACATTTAAATGTTAGAAGTCCGTTATCTAACATTTCCAACGGTAACTCATTTATTTTTCCATATTTTTTTATAATATATGTTGTTATTGTATCATATTTGATAATCTACATTTCAATCTTCTTTTTTCAGTCATCGATATTCCCAATAACAGTTTTCAGACACCATTACCAAACACGAAATTTGATTCAAACGGTAACGTACTTGATTGCTTTTAAACTTTTTAAGTTTTTTTTTAAATATATGTAATAAAATTTATTACATCATCGTCTTTTTATATCATCTCTTTATCAATATTCATATTTATATAATATTAATATTTGTATATGAATTCAAAGGAGTTGTACATCGAAATAAAAGCACATACCGATCAAAAACAAGTTCAAATACATCAAAACAAGCAATGTTACAACCTCCTCCATCACATTTAAATGTTAGAACTCCGTTATCTAACATTTCCAACGGTAACTCATTTATTTTACCATTTTAATTTGTAACATATATTATTATTGTATCATATTTAACAATGTATATTTTCAATTTTTTTCCGCGGCCATGGATATTTCCAATAATAGTTGTCAATCGCCGTTAACAAATATTAGACAATTCTCTGTATTTTCAAATGGCGACACATCCAACAAATCATCTACAATAACATCAAAATCGTCTTCAGTCCTGTTAGCTAATCCAAATAATAAAGCAAAGAAAAAAAGGCCAAGTTTAACTCCTATTCCAATATTTGGTTTGAGATCCGATCAAGACAAAATCGATGGTCAAAATGAGCAAAACATATACAACGGTATATCAAAAGGTAATTTTGATAAAAATATAATATTTACATTTGTTCGTTCAATATTTTTCACTTATATAAACTTACAAATTTAACATCTTTATGTCAACCTTAATTGACAGATTATTTGGATCATGGTGATCAGATTGTTGTATGGCAAACATGTTTTGCAAAATTATGGAAAGATGAATCTATCAAATGTAAAAAAAATGAGAATCAAAATTATTCTTTATGTTGTGGTTATGGCAAAGTTGAACTACCAGCTTTAAAGAATGCACCTTCAAGTTATGCCCATCTTTTTACATCGGGAGATTCTAAAAGCAAACACTTCATGAAGAACATTAGTTCTTACAATTCTATGTTTTCTTTTACGTCAATGGGTGGAAAGATTGATTCCTCAATCAATAGAGGAAATGCTCCATACATTTTTAGACTTAGCGGTCAAAATTATCATAGTATCGGAAGCCTTTTACCGGAACATGGTTTAAAACCAAAATTCTCTCAGTTGTACATATACGATACTGATAATGAGATCGCAAATAGACGGACATGTTTTGGGTACACTTTTCATAATTATCACATTAATAGATATCTTATTCATCAACATTATATTATTTATTTATCTTATGTTTATATGTTCATGTTACTTGCAGTGGAGAGAATCAACGATCTACGTCAAATTTTTCTGTCCTTGATAATGATATTATACAAGATTTGAAGTTGATGTTGGATTCAAATAATGTCTTGGTTCAGTTTTATAGAATGGTTAGGGATTGTTTTCATCAAAACCCTCATGTTGATATCAAGTTGAGACTTATTGGAAGAAGGGACCAAGATGGAAGGATATACAACCTACCATCTGCTTCTGAGGTTGCCGCTTTAATTGTTGGAGATATTGGTGATTCAATTAATAATAGAGATATTGTTGTTTAAACGTCATCAGGTTCTCTACGGCGTATTAGTGAATTACATCCATCATACCTTCCTCTTCAGTATCCACTACTGTTTCCATATGGTGATGATGGTTATAGGGTTGACATACTACATCGAGGTATTACACCAATAAGCAACAACAAGAGGCCCAACTGTACAATGAGAGAGTTTTTTTCTTATAGAATACAAGACAGGGATCAATATTTTTCACTAATTTTTAATTCAAAAAGGTTGTTCCAACAGTTTTTGGTTGATGCTTATACTATGATTGAAAGTGAGAGATTACATTTCATAAGGAGCAAACAACAAATTCTTAGATGTGAGTCTTATGAAAAGTTACGTACTCAACAGAACCTAGGGAATAAAGATATATCCAACGTTGGACAACGTGTAATCTTACCTTCTTCATTCACTGGTGGTGCACGTTATATGATGCAAATGCCATGTCCTTATGTAAATGGTTGGATATCCTGATTTCTTCATAACCTTTACATGTAATCCAAAATGGCCTGAAGTTAAAAGGTTTCTTCATAACACTTCACTAAATCCAGAAGATAGACCTGATATCTTATGTAGGCTATTCAAAATAAAGCTCGATGCTTTGATTAAAGACATACGGGAAAATAAAATTTTCGGCATTGTTCAAGGAGGTAATAAAACTTGTATTTATTTCTAATAGTTTTGTTATAATGATTATTTAGTTTGTTAATATTTTTGGTTATTTGCAAATATATTTCATCCAGTACAAAGATTATCTTATTTATAAAATTAATTTGCAGTGGTCTATACGATTGAATTTCAAAAAAGAGGTTTGCCACATTGTCATATTTGTCTGTTTATGCATGCTAACTCCAAGCGGCCTACTGTTGAATATATTGATCCGATTATTTCTGCTGAGATTCCAAATATCAATGAAGATCCAGAATTGTATTCTCTTGTAAGTGAATTCATGATACATGGTCCTTGTGGAGCTGAAAATATGAATTGTCCATGCATGGTTGACAAGCAATGTTCGAAAAATTTTCCAAAGCAATTATGTGATCATTCTTCGGTTGATGTCAACGGTTATCCCTTATATATGAGAAGAAACAATGGATATTTTGTCGAAAAATCAGGTGTCAAGTTAGACAACAGAAATGTTGTTCCATATAACAAATATCTGTTGAAAAGATATCAGGCATACATTAATGTTGAATGGTGCAATCAGGGATCTTCCATAAAGTATCTGTTTAAATATATAAACAAAGGTCCAGATAGAGCTACAATTGCTGTTGACATCAACGCTGATTCTAATCACTAAAAGGTTGTCGATGAAATAAAAGATTATTATGATTGTAGATATATATCTGCATGTGAAGCATCATGGCGAATATTTAAATACGATGTTCATTACCGATATCCTTCTGTGATGCGACTACCTTTTCATCTTCCTGATCAACAACAAGTCATATATGCCGCAGACGATGATATTGACGATGTTCTTGAACAACCTTCAGTTGTTGCTTCTATGTTCACATCTTGGATGGAATGTAATAAAATTAATAAAGATGCACGAAAACTTACATATGTTGAATTTCCTACAAAGTTTGTTTGGGAACCTGTTGATAAGTTGTGGAAGCCAAGGAAAATTGGACGTTCAATAGGAAGGATTCACTCTGTTTCACCTAAACTTGGCGAAGTCTACTTCTTACGGATTCTTTTAAATATAGTGAAAGGTCCAAAATCATTTGAAGAAATCCGCACGGTAAACGGTGAAGAATTTCCTACTTTTCGAGATGCATGCTGTGCTTTGGGCCTCTTAGATGATGACAAAGAATACGTTGATGCAATTAAGGAAGCAAGTCATTCAGGAATTGGTTTTTATCTTCGTTTCTTATTTGCTACGATGTTAATGTCTAACAGTTTGGGTAGACCAGAGTTTGTTTGGGAAAATACATGGCAACACTTGTCAGATGGTATTCTTTACAACCAACAGCGTAGATTAAAGTCTCCAGGTATTATAATATTGTATCATTATATGTAAAAACGGATTTTATATATTTTAAATATGCACGGTATAATTTTTTTTACCATTAAACTGGTTAATATTATATTCTTTTTGACATATTGTTCATTTTTTACAGGTTTATCACTCAATGAGGATCAACTCAAAAACCTGACTTTGTTCGAGATCGAACAGATTTTACTTCGTAACAACACGAGTCTTAAAAATTATAAACAAATGCCTTACCCTGATTCCAACACAGTTTCTTATTCAAATAATCGACTTATCATGGAGGAGCTGGAGTATGACATAATGCTTTTAAAGAAAGAGTTTGATAGTATGTTTCATGCATTAACAAACGAGCAACGCAATATTTTTCTTGATATCATGACTACAATCAATGATAATAAAGGAGGTGTGTTTTTTGTTTATGGATATGGTGGAACAAGCAAAACCTTTCTTTGGAAGACGTTATCTGCAGCAATTAGATGTAATGGTGATATAGTTTTAAATGTTGCTTCAAGTGGTATTGCATCTTTATTATTGCCTGGAGGTAGGACAGCACACTCTCGGTTTATAATTCCGTTGAATCTTACCGAGTATTCTGTTTGTAAGATACCGCCTGATAGTGAACTCGGCAGATTAGTAAGAACAAGCTCATTAATTATTTGGGATGAAGCACCTATGGTCCACAAACATGCATTTGAAGCTTTAGATCGAGCTCTGAGAGATGTATGTAAGTTTGATAAGTCTACCAACTCAGATATTCCATTTGGAGGGAAAGCGATTGTTTTTGGAGGAGACTTCAGGCAGATTCTACCTGTTGTTCAAGGAGGTAGTAGACAAAATATCGTTAATGCTTCTTTAAGCTCTTCATATATATGGCAACAATGCAAAGTCCATAGATTAACAAAAAACATGAGACTAACCGTTGGAAAGGATCCATCTGATATTCGAAAAATACAAAATTTTGCAAACTGGCTTTTGGACATAGGAGAAGGAAAAGTTGGTGGTTTGAACGATGGTGAAGCGATTATTGATGTTCCGGATGATATTCTCATTAGTGATCCACATGATCCTATAGGTTCATTAATTGAGTTTGTATATCCTTCAATCTTGGAAAACTTCAATGGTACGAGTTATTTTTAAGAAAGAGCTATACTAGCTCCAAAAAATGAAGTTGTCCAACAAATCAATGATCGTTTGTTAGCATTGTTTCCCGGAGACGAAGTAGAATATTTAAGTTCAGATACTCTTTGCCAATCCGAGTTTGTTCATGATCAGTTTGATCCCAATTTATACTCCCCGGATATTTTAAATGGTCTTAAGGTATCAGGTTTGCCAAATCACAAGTTAATTCTAAAAGTCAGTGTTCCAGTTATGTTACTAAGAAACATTGATCAGAAAAATGGATTATGTAACGGCACTAGACTACAAGTGAAATCTCTTGGCAAACGTGTTATTGAGGCAATTATAATATCTGGAACTAATATCGGAAAGCAAACATTTATTCCAAGAATGTCTTTAAGTCCATCTGAAAAAAAAAATTCCTTTCAAATTTCAAAGAAGACAATTTCCATTGGCTGTATGTTTTGCAATGACAATTAATAAAAGTCAGGGGCAGTCGTTATCAAAGGTTGGTCTGTATCTCAAGGATCCTGTTTTTTCACATGGACAACTGTATGTTGCCTTATCTAGAGTTCAAAGTAGAGAAGGACTGAAATTGTTAATTTTAGATAAGGATGGTAGACTTACAAACAAAACCTCAAATGTTGTGTATAAGGAAGTTTTTAGGAATTTATAACTGCTTCTTACCCATTAAATTCTAACAATTATGTTTTTTTCTGTTTTTTGGTAACATTTTTTTTAAATAATTTATTCTTTATATAGCATTGTAATCCATAATATTCAGTTTGTTTTGATATTTCATTTTCAGACTTTAATTGACGCCACATAGTGTTTCTTGATTCCTCCCTCATTACAAAAAATATTGATTTGCCCTCACACTTCATAAATCATTCACATATTCAAAGATGTATTTTAGTTATTTTCATATTTAACTTTCGATGGATTGATTGCGTTTCTATTTAACATATATTCAAATTTATATACTTTTTTACAAAATTATATTAATTTTAATTTTAAATAATCATTACAAATAATGCTAAACAAACTTAATTCTTATTAATAATATAAATATGTTTTTCAATTTTTGACCCGTGATTTCCACGGGTAGTAACCTAGTAATACATATATACGTCTAACAGCCCCCCGCAATCGAAATGAGAGGTCGAGAACGAACGTTCAGACTGGATGTGAAGTCAAGAAACAGAGTAGACGGTAACCCCTTGGTAAAAATGTCAGCGTATTGGGATGAAGAGGGGACATGAAAACACAAATTTGTCCCAAGGTCACCTTATCACGCACAAAATGGATGTCGATCTCAATATGTTTAGTGCGTTGATGCTGAACAGGATTGGTGGATAGGTAAATGACACTGATATTGTCACAGTAACCAAGAGTAGCTGTTAGCGATGGATAAAAGAGCTCCCAGAGTAAGTTGCGAAGCCATCTGGTCTCGGCAACAACATTTGCAACACCACGATATTCGACTTCAGCACTCAACCTGGAAATGGTACTATGGCGTTTGGAGGACCAGGATAGAAGATTCTTTCCAAGGAAGACACAATACATGGATATGGATCTTCTAGAGGAGGGACATCCTGCCCAGTCTGCATCAGAGTATGCAACAAGAACACGAGCATGAGAAGCATACAGCTATAAGCCATGATCAAGAGTGCCACACACATATAGAAGGATCCGCTTGAGAGCTGAAAAATGAGGTTCGTGGGGATCATGCATATATAGGCACACATGTTGAACTGTATAAGAGATATCCGGCCGAGTGAAAGTCAAGTATTGAAGGGCACCTGCAAGATTGTGATATAATGTCGGATCAGCAACAGGAGGGCCTAAGCCATCAAATTTGGTAGACGTTTTGGCTGGAGTTCAAACAGGTTTGCAGTTAGACATTTTAGCACGGTCTAGAATCTTTGTTGCATATTTTAGTTGAGAGAGAAACATGCCATGAAGATCTCAAACGACCGCTAAACCAAGAAAATAATTGAGAGCACCCAAATCAATCATGGAGAACTCGACATGTAATAATTTGATGTTAAAGATTTGTGGATGAAGCAGCCAACACAATATCATCAACATAAAGTAAAAGATAGGCAATGTGACCCCCTTTGTTGTAGATGAATAAAGAAGTATCAAATTTTCTGTTGGTGAAGCTGAACTGAGTAATATATTGAGCAAATATGTGGTACCATGCACGTGGATCCTGCTTGAGGCCATAAAAAGACCGATGTAATAGACAAACATGATCTAGTGCAGAGGGGTCTCGGAAACCCGGCGGCTGATGCATATAAACTGTTTCCTGTAGATGGCTGTGAAGAATGGCGTTCTCCACGTCCAACTGATGAACCATCCAGTGATGAGAGACTGCAATGCTGAGAACGGTTCGAATAGTTGCATGTTTAACAACTGGACTAAATGTTTCATCACAATCAATGTCGGGATGCTGACTGCGTCTATTAGAGACCAAACATGCCTTGTATCGAGCTAGAGAACCATCTTCATTGAGTTTCTTTTTAAACAACCAAATACAGTTAACCACATTAGCATTTTGGGGCCGAGGTACAAGTACCCAAGAAGAATAAAGCAAGAGGAGAACGTCGGCCGAACTTAGGAATAGGCTAGGGTTGAGAGAATAAGCTCTAATACCATGTTAATGAAAATAATTTCCCATGCAAAATAATTGCGCCTCTCACGGTTAATAAATACTACAAATAATACAAATGGGTTGCCTAACTAAATATGTAACATCTCATTTATTAAATAAACAAATAGATAGAAATTAATAAACGAATAGTGGCCCTTAATTTGTAATAAGATACCAGTGTGTGTGTCATAAGGAGCTAAATGACATAATTCCTAGAAATTGGGGTCTTTATTGTAGTAAAGTTTGGGACGCAAGGGATAAAGAGTAAAATGGGGACTTAAATTGTAATGTTTAGAGAAGGAAGGGTTGAAGCAAGGGCAGCAGATCCCATAAGAACTCTGCAGTTAAGCTTGCTCGGGCGGGAGTAGTACCAGGATGGGTGACCCCTGGGAAGTCCTCGTGCCAAGTGACCCAAAGCGGACAATATTGTGATACGTGCCAGAGGGGGATGTTACAAATGGTATCAGAGCCAGGGCACGGGTCGATGTGTTCGACGGGGACGTCGAACCCTATAATGGGGGGGGGGGTGAAAGTGGGTTAGATCTGATCCCACATCGACTGGGAAGGAGAACTAAGCATTCCTTATAAGGGGTGTGGATACCTTCCCTATCACAACGCATTTTAAAGCCGTGAGGGCAGCAGATCCCATAAGAACTTTGCAATTAAGCGTGCTCGGGCGGGAGTAGTACCAAGATGGGTGACCCCCTGGGAAGTCCTCGTGCCGAGTGGCCCAAAGCGGACAATATTGTAATACGTGCCAGAGGGGGATGTTACAAACGGAAAATGGGTTAGATCTGATCCCACATCAGCTGGGAAGGAGAACTAAGCATTCCTTATAAGGGGTGTGGATACCTTCCCTATCACAACGCGTTTTAAAGTCGTGAGGGCAGCAGATCCCATAAGAACTTTGCAATTAAGCGTGCTCGGGCGGGAGTAGTACCAAGATGGGTGACCCCCTGGGAAGTCCTCGTGCCGAGTGGCCCAAAGCGGACAATATTGTGATACGTGCCAGAGGGGGATGTTACAAATGGTATCAGAGCCAGGGCACGAGTCGATGTATTCGACGGGGATGTCGAACCCTATAATGGGGGGTGAAAGTAGGTTATATCTGATCCCACATCGGCTGGGAAGGAGAACTAAGCATTCCTTATAAGGGGTGTGGATACCTTCCCTATCAAAACGCGTTTTAAAGCCGTGAGGGCAGCAGATCCCATAAGAACTCTGCAGTTAAGTGTGCTCGGGTGGGAGTAGTACCAGGATGGGTGACCCCCTGGGAAGTCCTCGTGCCAAGTGGCCCAAAGCGGGAAATATTGTGATACGTGCCAGAGGGGGATGTTACAACTCCCTTGCCCCGTTCCTCTTGTTGCTACACCTCAGCTCATGACCGCCAACGCTTCACCCACCGCAGTTGAAGACGGGGACCGCCTTGGAGCGTTATGGCAACAGTCGATCGAAAGAAGCCACCTACGGATGTCGTTGCTGCTGTTTCTGGTGGGAGTCGCCCACCTCTTCTTCTCTTATTCCGTTGTCGTTCGTCGGTGCTACGTCCCAGCTCAGTCCGCCGTCGTTAACGCCGACTGTAGAGTTGATGTTGCCGCCGTATCAAACCATCGCCACCGCTGTATGCCACCAGGTGGGTGGCTGGGTTTATTTGCGAACGAAAGGCGTGTTTGTGTGCTTCTTCTGCTAGTGTGCATGACGCATGTGTGGTTGCTTGGCCAGATTTCATGAGAAAAGCCACCACCACCACCGTGAGGTGGTGGCTGTCACCTTCAACCACCGCCTGCCACCACAAGGGCGGCTCTGTGTGTGTGTTCATTTGGATATTATATTGTATTATTGTATTTTGGTCGGAATAATTAAGGAAATATGTCAACACCACCGTGAGGTGGTAGCCGCCACCGTGATCCGTCGTTGACCACCACTACCCGAGGTGGTAGTGGGTGGTTCCCGACTTATTATTAACGTTAATTAACCTAAAAGTTTAACGAATGGACTAATTGGAATGCGATTTGGGTTGGAAACCCTAATTAGGGTTTAGAAAACCCTAATTTTGGATATGTTAATTTGGAATTTTTGGGACCTACATGTTTGGACCATTGGATTGGAATTACGAATTAATCTCGACCACATTGTATGTTGACCTAGTAGAGTGATGGGCTTTATGGATTAAGTCCTTAATGGGTTAAGTAGGAACACTTAACCCTAATTGTCATTTTATGTGAAAACCCTAATTTTGCTTGGGCCTTAAGTTGGGTCTTTCTATTGGTCTTTGGTGATTGGGCTACTAATGGTCCATCCAAGAACAAGTATATGGACTAGAATATTTGGATGGACTTTAGGGTAAGGCTCATGTGAGGGGTTTGGTCCCCATTTCGAAAATTGGATCATAAATGGGCAATAACTAGGCCTGGATGATTATGAGATATTGGACCATCAGAATGCCAAATGTTTGGACTAGAATAAATGGTTAGGCCTTAAGGTAAGACCATGTAGAGGTTCAGGCCCATTTTAGAAAATTGGGCCATATGTTGGGGTTTGGTCCATTGTTTGACTTTTGGGCCTTTGGAGTGTGAGCTTGGGCCTTGTGCTTGAATCAAGCTAGGTTGGGGGTAAAGTAGTCTTTTTACCCCAAACATGGACTTATGGTTATGTCTTGGAACCCAATCATTAATTGGGTGCTGTTTTGATGTTGACAGTTCGGGAATCTGTCATCCAACAGCTAGAATTTCGTTCACTGGACTTCAATAGTGTGAGGTGAGTTACCTTCCTATAGAAGTGGGTCGAAGGCACCAATGCCGACCCACTAGTAGTTGTTTATAGTTAGATGATTGTATTTGTGATAATTGTCCGATATGCCATTATCTGTTACGATTTATGTGCTAGTATGCTATGATATTATGTGATAGTGGTAGGGTGAAATAGACCCCGTATTCGGTCGATAAGACCGAAGGGGTAGGTCGGGCACCCAGATATGTCTGGTAGTATGATTATGTATGCTATTATGTGGTAGTGGTAGGGGTAAAATAGTCCCTGGTTATCGGTCGAAATGACCGAAGGGGTAGGCCAGCACCCAGATATGTTAGGCAGTATGTGATTTATGTGTATATGCTAGGGTATTATGTGGTAGTGGTAGGGGTGAAATAGTCCCCAGTTATCGGTTGAAAGAGACTGAAGGGGTAGGCTAGCACCCTGATATGCTAGGGAGTTACCGGTTGAAAGAGACCGAAAGGGTAGGCTAGAACCCTGATATGCTAGGGAGTTACCGGTTGAAAGAGACGGAAAGGTTATGCCAGCACCCTGATATGCTAGGCAATTACCGGTTAAAAGAGACTGAAAGGGTAGGCCAGCACCCGAATATGTTAGTCGGTTACCGGTTGAAAGAGACTGAAGGGGTAGGCCAGCACCCGGATATGCTAGGCAGTATGTGTATTATATGGTATGTGGTATGATGGGGGAACTCACTAAGCTTCGTGCTTACGATTTTCAGTTTTGGTTCAGGTACTTCTTCTTCAAAAGGAAAGGAGCCAGTACGATCGCAACGCATCACACTATGTTTTCCGCACATGAGATCTTTGGGATTATACTCTAATATTGTTTCATTATGACATTTTTTATTATTGACATACTAGTTTTTGATATGGGATCACACTATGGATGTTTTTATACTATTGGTTTTATAATAACTTAATTAAAAATGAAATTTTTGGTCTTGAATTTTGGGATGTTACAAAATACCAAAAGAGAATACAAGCTATATATATAATACATATATACGTCTAACAAAGCCAATGTGGGACTAGCCCACTTGGTAGAGGCTTTGTCTTTTAGATTGGGAGTCTCAAGTTCTATTTCAGGCATTGACGGTTTCGTGATAATAACTGTTTTCGTGATAGTAACTGCTAACCATTAATCCCGTCGATCAGAAAAAAGATACATGTGTGACAATCGTGAATCTAGCAAGTCTTATCCCTATTTTCACATTTGTATCTTCAACAAAATTTAACTTTAATAGGTTCATGTTTTCATATATACATTGAACCACCTCTTAGTGAATAAGGTGTTGTTTGTTTATGTCTGTAGATCTTTTTGACTTCTTCTATCTGCATCGTGTTGATCATGCATATACATTAGCCTTTGCAGACTGTTTTTTTAAGATTGCAGACCTAAAAACGTATGCACATCCTCTTCCTGGCGCAGACATGGACCAAAGTCTTCTAACCTTTTTAGACATCTTCTAGCTAAAGAACATATATATCTTTGTTTTTTTTTTTAAAAAAAAAAACTTAGATTTAGTCAAACTATATATATTATAAAAAAAACAATACTTCAAGAAAAAATGTTTAACGATACAAACATGGACTTTATGACAAATTTAGAAATGAACATTAATGATTGTAGGAGTTGTTTATATAGATATGAAAAAAAAATCTTAATATTGTCTTATATTTTTTTATATCAAATTTTATAAAACATTATTTAATATAATATTATCTATTTTTAGAAAAAATAATTATGACCAGTTTTTAATTGATATAAATGAAAAAGTAAAATGAAAATTTGAATTTTGAATTTTAAAATCAAAGTTTGTTTTCATCAATTTTATGTGTTAAATAAATTCTTTGATTCGTACCATTTTATTTCCACTTTTTATAAAATAACACATAAAATTTGATATGTATTAGTTAATTATCTATAATAAAGTCATAAAAGTATTGAAAATCTCTTTTATGTTTTAAAAAAATAAGTTTATTTAGATTTTAGTTTATTTTAACAATCTACAGATGTTAAACAACAAACGTTTTTTTAGACTGTAAATGTTTGATCCACCTCTTATACTGCAGAGGTCTACATAAGGTCTACATAAGCTAACTCAGTTGTCTAAGTTAGTGTAGAGTGACTCACATTGTCAAGCTCACTCAACCGAGGCATCATTTTTTTTTCTCATTTTAAATAGTTTGTTTTTTATAATAGTTCTTAGTTCATTGGTGAATTCGAAGATTTTAAATAACCGCTAACCAATTATAATATTAATTCAAATTTTGACCTGATCAACATGTGATAGCATTTTAAATAGTTGTTTACCTTCTAATGACATGTTTTTTACAGATGTTTTTTTAACTTTTTAAATAGTTCCTTACCCAAAATCCAACATTAACTTTAACTAATATAATGACAAAACAAAAAAGAATTATTTATGTTATAAGAAGCCAAACTATCCTTTTCCTTCACCAATTTATTGTCAAAAGAGAAGTGCTTACAAGATTTTTCTCTTTCTCTCTCTCTAGAGGATATCATGGATTGTCATGTTCCTATCATTCATGACCAGACTTAGCGGTCAAACCAAATACCGCGTTTTCTTCAATCTTTATAAAAACCATAAATAATATAAAATATAAAACATAAAACATATTCTATTCTAAAAAAAAATTCTCATCCACTAATAAATTTAAACCTTTCTTTTATCTTGTTATTTAGAAAATCCTAGAAATTAATAGGCTTTCAATTAAAATCCGTATGCTAACTACGGATCAATATATAATTTCATCTATATCTATATTCTATGACTATCTACATAATATCTATAGAAGCTATATTATATACAAAACAAAAAAGATAGAAAATTAGAGTATACTGTATAATTTATCTACTCATTAAGCCAATCTAGACTAAATGACTCTTCTGCCACTTTAACACAAAGATCAGTCAACTCTTTCCCCATTTCTTTCCACTCCCATGAAATCTCTTCATCACAAATCACCCTTCTCAATGATCTCAACCACTTAATCGATCTTGGCAACCTCTTAATCCTTGGGCATTCCCTCATATCTATCTCCTTCAAACTCACACACCCACCTATTTCCTCATTCAGACATTCAAGATTCAGACACTGAGAAACATCAATATAATCCAACCATACCAAATTCTTGATTCCACACGGAAGCTTTTTCAGCTTTGGACACGCGTACACTCTCAAAATCCTTAAAAAAATCAGCTTCCCGATATCAAAAGGAAGCTCCTCAAGACTCTCACAGCTTGTAATGCTTAAAACCCGTAACGTTTTCACCTGACAAATGCTCGAGGGTAGTTTCGTCATTTCGGTACAGTGGTCCATTGTGAGGTGGGAGAGGTGTGGGAATAGATGGGAGAGGTCTAGTTCTGATTCCTCTCTTAGGTTTATCTTGCAGAGGAGAAAAGAGATTTTTTCTAGGTTTGTGAAGGGTATTATCGTCTTTGGTAGTTCAGGAATTGTGATTTTTTCCATCCAGATGCTTCTTAAGTGGGAGGATTTACCTAACACCCATAAATTTAGAACCTCTGCGGTTTTTGTGTTGTAGTTTATTACAACTAAAGCTCTAAGCTTTGGCATGTTTTCAATGAATGGAGGAAGGAAATAATCGGTTGAATCAAAATTCAAGATCAAGACTTCAGCTTTAGGAAATTCCATTTTTGACCAATCCGTTTCTTTCATTTCACCTAATCATTTCAAGAATTTGGCATAAGTAATGTAAACCCTTGTAATTTAATTTGAAAATTATGTGTTCTTTTTACCTGTATGAATTGAAACAATTCTTGCAAGAAATTGCTGATCGATGTTCCTCTCCCATTCTTTGGGTAACCCTTTTTCTCTTCTTGCCATAACAAGTCTTCTTCTGTTGTTAACACTCTCAAAGCTGCTCATATGAATAGCAAGGTCTCTTAACACATCATGTTGACACACTGAGATCTCACAATGGCTACTATATATATCTCCAGCCCTGAAATGTTTTTTTTTGTATTAAAGATCAATTAAATAACCGGAAATGAATTAACTTTCTTGTATATATATATATATTATATATATACCTTTCTTCTTTCAAAAGGGTGAGAAGATTTTTGTTTGAGAGCTCGAGAATAATGGCAAAAGCTTCTTCATCATCGATGTCATGAAGCTCAGTCCATATATTGATAAGAACATCTAGAGGGATCTTTTTGTCTTCTGGGAAAGAACCCAAATCAAGAAAGCAGTTTCTCACTTTTTCTGAGAGGTAATCGATGCTGAGTTTCATCCTGTTGAGCAACTCGATTTCATGGGAGTCGCATATTGGTTGGGCTCTTGATAATCTGCTGTTGGCACCTCTCCAGTACATTTCAGGCTGATCTCTTAGTGAAGCTCCGATCACTTTCAGAGCCAATGGAAGCCCTTTGCATTTCTCCACAACCTATTAAACCCAGGACTCCATTAACAAAGGGTTCACATATTTATTGATTAAACAAACAAGAAACAAGTTATACCTGTTTGATCAGATTCTCATCAGATCCAGGAGGTATTGAGGTTGTTCCGAAAGCAGTGTGACAGAAAAGGGAGATTGCTTCTTCTTCTCTTAGCAATTCTAACTCATAGGTTGAGTTGAGAACTTTAGATGGAAACTTGATGCGCGAAACCACAAGAGTTTTGCAACCAGGAACATTGAAGATAAGCTGGTGGAGAACTTGATCTGACCAAACATCGTCCAAAACTACCAGGGTGGGTGTCACTGTGTTCCGATGGTTATATTGATTAAGTGGCCATTGGGGGGATATGTCAGAATTCCCATTGAGTTTGCTTCTTGAAAGAAACCCCCAAATATCTTGCCTTAGTTGCTGTACATTCGGAGACTGGGATACAGTCAGGAACAAGATCTCATTATTAAAGTAACCTGAAACAGAAACACCACAGAAGCATTTCGTCGAACACTTTAGAGGCAGCAAAAAAAGGAAAAGAAAGTTAGGAGCGAAGGAGTTCAGAAGTTAACGTACTTCGTACTTCATCGTCTCTGCAAATTTCTCTGGCTAAAGTAGTTTTACCACTGCCGCCAATTCCATTGATCCCGATAACAACCAAATCATCTGTATCGAGAAGCATACCTTTAACTTTCCTCTTCCCCAGCTCCATTCCAACCTTTTCCAAACCACCCTCATATTGCTCCTCCTCGTTCATATTATTCATCGCCTCCTCCAACCACCATCCTTCACCGCCTCCTCCGATTTTCATGGACCCAAGCCGCTGCTCCAGCCTCCGAGCGGAGCCCTCAAGTCGATCAAACCGCTCAGTGGTCTCGAATCTCACGTGATGCACGTCAGCGAGGACGTGAGCCTGAAGCGGACCCTGTAAGAACCTCGATATCTTCTTCTCGACCTTCTCCATCTTCCGCGACAACTGTAGGTTCTTGTAGACGTTCCAACGGCTGGAGACGAGGACTTTTCCAGCGAGTTCGAGGCCGTCGCGGAGAGCTCTGGAGAGAGAATCGAGCTGCATCTGACGTGTCGGGGTTAACTCCACGCCGGAGTACTTGATTTCTTCGATGATGGGAAGGAGTTCTTCGATGGAAAGTTTAAGCTGCTCGGCGCTGGGCTTGCAGAGGCAGGCCTTTCTTGTAATGGTTATTAACATTTTAAGAAGCTCGGTGGCAATCTCTCCGGCAAAGAAGTCCGTGACCGCCATTTTATTTGTCCACCGGAGCCGGTGCGTTTTGCAGAGAAGGAAGAGGTTGAGTAATTGTGTTGTTTATACGAAGCGAGAGTGGAGATGGGTCATGTGAGTATGTGACGTTAATGTCAACTAATGGTATTCAAATTACTCTTATACCCTTATGCCCTTGTTCTTCTTTTCTTTTCTTTTTTTTCTCTTTTTTTTTTTTCAAATATCTTTTACCAACTTTTTATCCAACAGAAGCGTATTATCCGAAACTGTTTAAAAATATCTAAATAAAAAATTTAATCTAATTTTTTTTTAACTAGTAAATATAATATATTCTTAAAATAATACTTAATTCCACCTATATTCACAACTTTGACTTTAAAAAGAAACGACACCACCTGATATCGTTGGACTATTTAATCTTTTAGTAAAAAAAAAATAATCTAATTTGTTCTAAAATTCATATTAGTATCTAAACTTTTTTAATTTCTTAGTTTAAATTTTTTGTAAAATTTATAGAAAAATCTCATTATTTTAGGAAATTAACGATTAATTCTTAAATTTAATTTGTTAAAAGAAAAGCTAAGAAACCGATAAATTTCTTCACTTTAACCTCCTTTGATATGTTCAATAGGTTATGAGACAAAATCGTTAATTTTTTCAAAATTTTGTAATTTTTTTAAAGAATTTTCTCAAAAATTTGTATATAATGTATAAATGTATTTTTATGTAAATTTTTAAGTATTTTTAGATATTTTTGTATATTTTTTAGTTTTTTAAGTTTTTTATATAGTTTTTTTATATATTTTACATGTATAAACATATTTTGTATGTATTTATATGATTTTATAAGTATTTTTATGTATTTTGGTATATTTTCATGTATTTATTTATTTTTTAAGTTTTTTTATGTAGTTTTTCACATATTTTTATGTAATTTAAATATATAAGAGTATTTTTTTATATATTTATATGAATCCTTTGAGTATTATCGTATTTTTTTTTACATGTTTATTATTTTTTATTTCAATTTTTATGCGCACGCGCGCACACACACACACGCGTATATATATATATATATATATATATATATATATATATATATATATATATATATAACTTAAAAATAAAAAATACATAAATACGTAAAAATATATAAAATTACATAAAAATACATTTATACATTATATACAAATTTTGAGAAAATCTTTAGAAAATTCTCATTATTTTTTAAAAAATTAACGATTTTATCTCATAACCTCGTGAACATTTCAAAAGGATTTATCTTAGTTTTTATAAAAATGTTTTCAGAACAAAAGGTATAATTTTCATTTTTCAATGTTGATGGAAAATCTATTATCAAAATAATCATGATTTTTTAGGTAGTCTTGAGATTTTTGTAGTAGTGACATTTAAAATTCAAAATTTTTTATCAACTTTACACCTTCATAATTTTTCATAAAACTTCGTTTTAGGAGTTTTTTATTGTATTGTTTGGAACAATGACTTTCATTGACTTATTATAATCCAAGTTTGGATGTCGGGGAAATCATATATATATATATATTTTTAATTCCAAAGTAAGTTATACGGTGAATATATGAAAAAAAAAAAAAAAAAAAAAAAAAAACTCAAATTTGATCGTTCATAATTTTTGCATATGAACTTTGTTTTAATTAGATTTTCATTGTGTTCTTTGTAAGAAAGACTTTACTTGGACATATTACACCCATAATTTGGATGTCGAGATGTCATATTTTTTTATCTCCAAAGTAGGCTATTCGGTGAAAATTATAAAAATATAAAAAACTTTATAACTCTTACACACAAAGTTCGTAACAATCATCAGACTTCTCCCAATCACAAAGGTGACCTACAAAAATCTCAAAAAATAAGACTTTAAAATAATTATAGACTACCTAAATTTAACAGGTGTTGACTTGTGATTTTTTTTATAATTTTTTAATAAAAGAAATTCGCAGGCCACATAGATTTTCACATGTCGTAATCTATGAACATCTTAAAAACAATCGCATGCCACCTAGATTTTCGCAAATGGTGACTTGTGAAAATTATAGCTATTATGGTCATTTTTCATTTTTTTTGCTATTTTGTGAAAAAACTTTAGAAGCAACTGTTAGGTTATTTTCTTTAAAATTGATTGAGTTTTCAATTTTCACTTTAAAATAAAAGAGAAAGTGTTTAGGTGGGGGTATAGGTGGACAAGGGTGGTATGGGTGTAGGTGTGGGTGTAAGTAGGGTTGGGTGTTGATGGATGTGTAGGGGTGTTGGTGGGAAGGTGTGCGTTTAAGGTGAGCATTATATTGTTTAAACTGCAAAATCATCCGAACCAAACCTTATTAGGTTTTAGGGCTTCGGTTAATCAGGTAACAGTTTAGTTTGTGAGTTAAATGAGAGGATTTAATCGGTTTGTGTTTCGGGTGTCATTTTGGCAATACTTATTCAGGGCTTGTCGAAAACCATATAATACTTCTATAATATATATATATATATATATATATATATATATATATATATATATATATATATATATATATATATATATATATATATATATATATATATGGTCAGATTCATCGTTCTCGTTGCCTCTCTTCATCTTTCGTTCACTCTTAGTCTTAAAAGGTGCATCTCACTAAATGGATCTCAGTTCTTCTCATTTCTCACTGACAAAGAGTCAAATACTCAATCAACCTTTAGTGCATGGTCGCTGCTCCACTTACACTGCTTTGCTCATAGAGACCTCATCGGTCGACACTCCGCTGACACCCTCAAAGACCTCACATTCATGAACATCAATATTCGGCTTTGAGTGTTCTTCTAACATCGTTGACCTTCGGGGGTATATGTGATCCTGAGAATTGTGTACTCGAATCCGTACTCGAATCAAGGAGGGTCAAGATGGAACCTAGAAACTTGGAGAGTGTGTGAGGCCTTTTGGGGGTATATGTGATCCTGACAATTGTGTTATTATTTTCAGAATGGTGGTCACACGTCATGGAGCAAGGGGATCAGGATCTGGTTTAGGATCGGGTTCGGGAGCGGGCTCCGAGCATGTCGATGATGGGTTATGCGAGTTTATCGCGTCTGAGATTACGAGAGGTATCCTTGAGGCGACCCCGATCATTTTCGGGTCGATCAAGGAAGGGATTATCGAGCTGATGGAGGATCGCCTCCGAGAATTCTGGAGTGATCTGGCGTCTAGCCAGGTGGGTACACGCACACTGTCCTTTAAGGACTTCCGTGGGAGTGGTGTGTCGGATTTTCATGGGGTGAAGGACCCCATTGCTGCTAGGAGGTGGATCGCAGACATCGAGTCTGCTCAGCTGACGTGCTTCTGCCCGGAAGGGTCGAAGGTCTGTTTCGCTGCAGGTTGTCTGAGGGATAGAGCCAGAGACTGGTGGGAGTTGATTGGCGATACGTTGGGAGCCCCAGCCATTGAGGCTATGTCATGGTCAAATTTCGTGACCCGATTCAGGGATGAGTTTGCACCTGCTGTGGAGCTTCAGCAGCTGGCCAGAGAGTTCTTGAATATGAGATAGACTACGGAGACTGTGGCGGAGATCATTGTCAAGTTCCGGGAGAGGGCCTTGTTGGTACTCTAGTATGCGGGGGATAAGGATATGAGGAGGACCCGATACCATGACATGCTACGAGCTGATATTCGGAAGCATGTTAGTTTCTCTGCTTGCCATACCCTAGAGTCCATGATTGCCAGGGCTAAGGAGAGAGAGATTGATTTGGAGCACATATGGAAGAGGAAGGTCGTTGAGGGGCAGGCGATGGGGGCTTCGGGGAAGAAGCCCAAGGGATCCGACGGTAGGCCGAAAGGCCAGTCAGGGCGGGACCGCTGTGGGAAATACGGTCGGTCACATGAGGGAGTTTGTCGCACTGGGTCGGGTTCAGGCTGCTATAAGTGCGGCAAGGTGGGGCATTTTGGCAAAGATTGTACTGCCCCTGCTTCTGCGATTTAGACATCAGACCTGATTTGCTTCCATTGCAATCAGAGGGGCCATAAAAAAGGCCAATTGTCCCAGGTTGGCAGCAGCAGCAGCAGCGCCAGCAGTGGCGCCAGCGTCAGCGACAGCACGGGTTATGGATGGCCGGAAGGTCAAGTCGGAGACTCTAGTGGTTCGGACCCGAGCATTTCAGCTGACAGCCGAGGAGGCACGCGCTGCACCCGATGTGGTGACGGGTATGATTCTTTTCCTCTGATTTATTTGTATGATGTTATAATATTGATATGTGCTTTGTGTATATGCGTTTAGGATCGTTCCATGTGAACGGTATCCCAATTCAGGTGTTGTTTGATTCGGGTGCTACCCGATCATTTGTCTCTCTTGCGCTTAGCAAGAAGTTTCCTGAGTCTTCGGGCATGTTGGACTACCCTCTAGAGGTCGAGATCGCAGACGACCGATCAGTGCAAGCATCGGAGGTCTACCAAGATTGTGTTTTGAGGCTGTTCGAGGAACCTTACCTGGTAGACGTGGCTCCCATACCGTTGCGGGGGAACAAGGTTATTATAGGCATGGATTGGTTGAGCCCCAATGGGGCAGTGATAGATTGTGCACATCAGCTGGTACGGATCAGGACCCCAAGTGGGGGAGAGTTGGTTGTTCAGGGCGAGAGGCCACAGCGAGGACCAGTTGTATGTTCAGCAGCGAGAGCTAGGCGCTACCTTCAGCAGGGTTGCGCAGGGTATCGCGTATGTTATGGACACCCGGGAGGCGGGTAAGGCGACAGTGGGTGATGTACCCGTGGTGCGGGAGTTTATGGATGTATTCCCCGAGGATTTTCCTGGGATACCTCCGGAGAGGCAAGTGGAGTTTAGGATCGACCTAGTCCTTGGTGCGGCTCCGATAGCCAAGGCGCCGTATCGGTTGGCTCCTCCTAAGATGCAGGAGTTGTCTACACAGCTGCAGGAGCTGTTAGATAAGGGATTCATTAGACCGATCAATTCACCCTAGGGAGCCCCGATTCTGTTTGTGAAAAAGAAGGACGGGTCGCATCGGATGTGTATAGACTACCGAGAGCTGAATAAGGTAACGGTGAAGAACCGTTACCCATTCCCGAGGATCGATGACCTCTTCAACCAGCTTCAGGGAGCATCTTGGTTCTCCAAGATTGATTTGCGATCAGGGTATCATCAGATGAGAGTCAGAGAGGAGGATGTGCAGAACACTGCTTTTCGGATACATTATGGTCATTACGAGTTTGTGGTGATGCCTTTCGGGCTCACCAATGCTCCTGCCGCGTTCATGGATCTCATGAATCGCGTGTGCCGGCCGATGTTGGATCGGTCCGTGATTGTTTTCATTGACAATATCTTGGTTTATTCCAAGACGCGAGAGCAGCACGAGGAGCACTTGCGTGAGGTTCTGAGTACTTTGAGGAGGAAGAGCTTGTATGCTAAGTTCTCCAAGTGAGAGTTCTGGTTGCGTGAGGTGCAGTTTCTGGGGCACCTTGTCAACCAGGACGGGATATCAGTGGATCCGGCCAAGGTAGAGTCCGTGATGAGATGGGAGGTCCCGAGGTCTCCATCCGAGATTCGGAGCTTCCTGGGATTGGCGGGCTACTATCGGAGATTCATTCAGGACTTCTCCAAGATAGCCGTACCCCTGACCAGGCTGACGAGGAAAGCCGTGGTTTTTCGTTAGGGGCCCGAGTAGCAGGCCGCATTCGAGACGTTGAGACAGAGATTGTGCAAGGCGCCAATCTTAGCCCCACCAAAGGGCATGGAGGATTTTGTTGTGTACTGCGATGCGTCCATCTCGGGTTTGGGCGTAGTGTTGATGCAGAGAGGGCATGTTATCGCTTACGCTTCGAGGCAGCTGAAGCCTCACGAGGCGAACTACCCGACGCATGATTTGGAGTTGGGGGCTGTTGTGTTCGCCCTCAAGATTTGGTGTCATTACCTCTATGGGGTTCGTTGTACCAATCACACGGACCACAATAGCCTGAGGTATCTCATGGACCAGCCGAATCTGAACATGAGGCAGCGTAGGTGGCTTGACGTGGTAAAGGATTATGATTGTGAGATCCTTTACCATCTGGGGAAAGCCAATGTGGTGGCTGACGCGCTTAGCCGCAAGACAACGCCGATCCGAGATATCTGCCTAAGGATGACAGTGGTGACTACGCTGCTAAAGCGGATTCGGGAGGCTCAGCAGGAGGCTATGAAGGAGGAACATCGGAAGAGTGAGCGAATTGTGGGGCAGGTTTCCTCCTTCGACTATGATAGCCGAGGGTTATTGACTCTTCACCATAGGGTGTGGGTCCCTTACGATGGAGGCGTGCGCCAGGTTCTGATGGAGGAGGCGCACAAATCCCGGTTCTCCATTCATCCCGGGGAAATGAAGATGTATAGGGATCTTCGTCTGGACTATTGGTGGCCCTACATGAAGCGGGATGTGGCATGGTACGTGGAGCGGTGCTTAACCTGCAGGAAGGTCAAGGCCGAGCATCAGAGACCGCACGAAAAGATACAGTTGTTGGATATTCCGCTATGGAAATGGGAAGACATCACGATGGATTTTATCACCAAGCTTCCCAGGACCGCGCGGGGAGTGGATTCGATCTGGGTCATCGTCGATCGGTTGACCATGAGCGCCCACTTTATCCCGATTCAGGAGAGCATCTCGGCCGAGAAATTGGCCGATATCTATATTAGGGAGGTGGTGGCGCGGCACGAAGTGCCAGTTTCGGTAATTTTAGATAGGGATGTGCGGTTCACATCCAGGTTTTGGAAGAAATTCCACGACGAGTTGGGTACTCGTCTGCATTTCAGCACCACCTTTCACCCGCAGACGGATGGCCAGAGCGAGCGGACCATCCAGACTCTAGAGGACATGCTGCGGGCATGTGTTTTAGACTTCGAAGGTAGCTGGGATACTTACCTTCCGTTGGCGGAGTTCTCGTATAATAATAGCTATCATGCGAGTATCGACCGTCCTCCCTTCGAAATGTTGTATGGGAGGAGGTGTAGGACCCCGATACGTTGGGGCGAGGTTGGCCAAAGGGTCATGGGGAGCACCGATGTAGTGCTCAAGACGACAGAGAAGATTCAGCAGGTCCAGAGCAGGCTTCAGACTGCTCAGAGTCGGCAGAAAAGTTATGCCGATAAGCGTCGATCAGACCTGGAGTTCCAGGTCGGGGATATGGTTCTCCTGAAAGTGTCTCCTTGGAAGGGCGTCATCTGATTCATGAAGCGGGGCAAGTTGGGTCCCAGGTTTATTGGACCGTTTAGGGTTCTAGCCCGGGTGGGCAAGGTGGCGTACTGGTTGGATCTTTCAGCCGAACTCAGTCAGATCCACAACACTTTCCACTTCTCTCAGCTGCGGAAGTGCCTGATGGACGACTCGGCGGTGATACCCTTGGAGGACATTTAGGTTGATGACAACCTGAATTACATCGAGCTACCTGTAGCGATCCTTGACCGGAAGTCGAAGGATCTGAGGAACAAAAGAGTGGAACTCGTGAAGGTGCAATGGCAGCACCGGAAGGGGTCGGAGTGGACGTGGGAGCCGGTGGATGAAATGATGGAGCACTACCCTGAGCTGTTTCAGGAGCGAGCAGCAGACTTCGAGGACGAAGTCTAAAATAAGTGGGGGGATTTGTAGCACCTGGTTCTTGGTACGTATTCTTGTATTTAATTCTTTTATCGATTTGCAATTTTGGTCTTGGACTCGGCGAGTCGAAGGAGTGACTCGTCGAGTAGAAGCGGGATGAGACGCGGAGTTTAAGTTGTGGAATCGGCGAGTCGGGTCCCGGACTTGGCGAGTAGCCGATATCTGGACAAAAACCCTAATCCAGGGGTTTGCACCCTATTTAAACGACCTTATGGAGCCTCCATCACTCCTTTATGCTCCCAAACACCCCTCACTGAAACCCTAGCCGTTTTTGAAGCAATCTAAGCCTTGTTGGTGGATTTTGGTGTTTGTGATCTTATGGAAGGAATGAGAGAAACTTGAGGAAGCAAGTAGAGATCAAGGGAACCTGAGTTTGTGCACCTTCTTCAGCTCATTGAAGGTAAAAAGTTGTGACCTTGCTCATTCATTTGTTAGATCCCTCTTTGGGGAGGTTTAGGGCTTTTATGAGCCATTTTTGGTGGCCAACCATGTTTGCAAACATGGTTGGGGGTTAAAGCTTTTGAATCACATCATGAAAGGAGTCACTAGGCAGATTTGGGTTGCTTTTGCATCCATGAAAGGTCCCATGTGCCATATGAGCTTGGTTTATGTCCTTTTGAGCTCAAAGTCCCATGCAAGCACGTAAAGTTTGTAACTTTACGTGCTAGATCGATTGTAGGAGCTTGGATCTATCTTTTGATCAAAGGATGTTCATCATAAAGCAAGGATTTAGGGAATGGACGTGACCAAATCGGCCATTCCATTCTTGGACTCGGCGAGTCTAGGGGGTTCTGTCCCATTCTGTTGAGGGTCGAAAGGACCCAGTTGTGTGTGGAATGGTTTAAGGGGATCTCCGGGGAGTGACCCAACATTCTGGACTAAGCCATTGATATGAAAGTTCATGGGACTCGGCGGCGAGTCCAAGGTAATCTTCATAGAACTCGACGATTTGTTCATACAACTCGGCGAGTCGAGGACAGAACGTGTTCATCGGATGAAGATTAACTCGACGAGTCGGATGAAGGACCATTGAGTATCAGTTAGGAAGTGAACTCGTTGAGTCAATGCCTAACTCGACGAGTAGAGACAGGAGTAAGTTCAATCGACTGGAGATGGACTCGGCGAGTTGGCAAGCCAACTCGGCGAGCCGGGTCAACTGGAAGTTGGCTTTGACTTTGAATTAACTTTGGTTTGGAATCGGTCAGGGGTAAAATAGTCATTTTACCCTGGGAATAGTATCAATGTCTGATTAAGTGTTTTATGGAAATATAGCCGGGGGATCACCGGAGTAGCTGTCAGACATTTGTGAATCAACTTTTCAGCAGCCAGCCTTTTGAGGTGAGTTACCTTCCAGTAGGGGTGGGTCTAAGGCCACAATGTCGGCCCACCAAGTAGGAGTATTTTAGAAGATGATTGTCTTTTTGATAATTATCTTGGTATGGATACGTGTTTGTTTATGAGATATATATGTATGATATGTTACGTATATGATAGGGATAGTTTTCCCTTGACAGTTGTAACACCCAAAGTTTTGAAGACCAAGAAAGGAAAGAAAACCCTAAGTTTAGGGGTCGACTCGGCGAGTCCAAGGAGGGACTCGGCGAGTCCGAGCGGGATCCGGGCCGAGGAGTAAGTGACCGACTCGGCGAGTAGGCCAAGGTGACTCGGCGAGTCTAGTCTGTGCATGGAAAACCCTAAATTCGGGACTTAGAGCCTATATAAACGTCTTAATCTTCTTCCTAGGGTTCCTTACTGCCTCTTAAGCCCTGGATATCAAACCCTAGCCGTCATAACCTTTGATCGAGCCATTTGTTGCCTTGGAAGGTGCATTAAAGCTTGGAGAAGGAAGAAGGAACTTGGAGGAGCAAGGAGGGACTATAGATCTGGAGTTTGTGGAGCCTTTCTGAGATATTGAAGGTAATAAGTCGTCTCTCTCTCCTTTAGGTCTTCTATGGTTGTGAGATTTGGGGCTTTTAAGCCATGTTTTGACACCCATTTGAGTTAGAAGCCGGATCTGGAGTTGCTACTTCAGATCCAAGTGTGTTATGGACTAGAGAAGCATAAAGTATCAGCCCTTGAGTCAATGTTGAAGCCCCTTGGCCTTAAACCCTAGTTTATGGTGTATTTTGCTTAGATCTCTTTCTCTACACGTAAAGTTTGCAACTTTACGTGGGGGATAGGCTTGGGAAGGGTAGATCTACAGTTTGGAGTCCATGCATGACTCGAAAGTCCTCTGCATGTATGTAGATCTGAATGGACTCGGCGAGTCCTTTGAGTGGACTCGACGAGTAGCTTGAAGATGAGGAGGAACTCGACGAGTGGGATGAACAGCTCGTCGAGTCGGATGAAGTTGGGCATGAACTCGGCGAGTTGGAAGAACAACTCGGCGAGTTGGATGAAGATTATCTTGGACTCAACGAGTCTGTTCTTGGACTCGGCGAGTCAAGTCGCGAAACCCCAAATCCTTCGAGTTTAGACTCGGGTCAGTGAGTCGATTAGAGACTCGGTGAGTTGGACAGGACAGGATTCGGGAATCGGTAGACTCGGCGAGTCATGGACTGACTCGGCGAGTAGAGTCGCGAATGGAAGGACTCTGGACTTATGAACTCGGCGAGTCAGTAGGGTGACTCGACGAGTAGGGTTGACCTGGAAGGTTGACTTTGACCAGGACTTTGACTTTGACCTGAGTTGACTTGGTTGTCTTTCGGGGGGTCAGTTAGACTCAGTGTTGCTTTGACATTGGTAGCTCGGGGAGTGAGTGGAGCAGGAGTTCAAAGAGTTGTCGGTCAGTAGCCAGAGGTTATCCGCAGAGTTCAGCAGTACGAGGTGAGTCTCCTCACTGTTTGAATGGGTCTAAGGCACCAATGCCGACCCATTTAGTATATGCATGAAAGACCAGGGGGCGGCTCCTGGCACACAGTATGTTATTATGTATGATAGGAAGACCCCGGGGGTTAGCCCTAGGCAATATGCATGAAAGACCAGGGGGTGGCTCCTGGCACTCAGCATGTTATTATGTATGATAGGAAGACCCGGGGGTTAGCCCTAGGCAATATGTATGAAAGACCAGGAGGTGGATCCTGGCGCATCGTATGCTATTATGTATGACAGGAAGACCCGGGGGTTAGCCCTAGGCAATATGTATGAAAGACCAGGAGGTGGCTCCTGGCGCATTGTATGCTATTATATATATGAAAGACCAGGAGGTGGCTTCTGGCACACTGTATGCTGTTTAGCTAAGTAGAGTAGTATGCACGGTTGTCTTTGTGATACTTGCATAAAAGACCAGGGGGTGGCCCTTGGCACATGTCTGTAAGACCAGGGGTGGCCCTTGGCACTTGTCTGTAAGACCCAGGGAGCGGCCCAGGCTTGACCAAGAAGACCATGCGCGGCCCGTGGCATAATGGCAAGACTATGTTTGGCACATAGCACCTTAATTGATTATGGATAAGTCTGTTATGTATAGCTCTTGGCTATGAATGGTTGTATGGTATGTGGTATCTGGGGAACTCACTAAGCTTCGTGCTTACAGCTTTTAGTTTTGGTTTCAGGTACTTCCGGTAGTGGACGATGGAGCTCGGGATGATCGCATGGCACACACCATAGATTAGTCAGCTTGGGAATGTTTTACTCTGATAATGAACATGTGTTTTGAAAACTAGTACTCTGTTTATGTTTTGAAATGATGATTTTACTTTAAGTAATATTTTATTAAAAGAAATTTTTAGTCTTGAATTTTGGGACGTTACAACAGTGGTCCTTAAGACCGAAGGGTAGTTCAGTACTCGGATATGCCTGATTGTATGCTTATTCCTTGTTGTATGCTAGTAGTAGGGGGTGGAATAGACCCAAGTTACTGGTTGAAAGATACCGATGATGATTACTGGTTGAAAGATATCAATGATGATTACCGGTTGTAAGATACCGATGATGACTACCGGTTGAAAGATACCGATGATGATTACTGGTTTAAAGATACCGATGATATTGTATGGTATGTGGTATGATGGGGGAACTCACTAAGCTTTGTGCTTATGGTTTCAGTTTTTGGTTTCAGGTACCTCTTCGTCTAAGGGGAAGGAGCTGGCGACGTAGCATGACATCACACACACATATGATTTTACACACGAAGTTTTCTGGGATTGTACTCTGATATGATATTTGTTTATGACGTGGGTTTCGAAAATGATACATTGTTTTATGAAATGACGTGTTTGCATAGTATTTTCTAATGAATGCTTTTATGAAATAAATAATTAAAATAAAATTTTTAGGCTTGAATTTTGGGATGTTACATAACTTCTTGTTGGGGAACATCAACATAACAACCATCCACGTTATTAAGATACGTATCAACATCATCATCACCAACGTACTTGTAATTTTCAGGATCCACATAGTGAATATGTGAATACCTCACATTAACATTTTCAGCAACATTATGAAACTGAGGTATACTAAGAGTTATGAAAGTACCTATTGGATTGTTGCTCCTTTTATCGCTGCGTAAGTTAACAACCGACTCATTTACACTCTCGCCACCCTCTGTAACCGCATCACCTTCATCGGCCCCCACAAATACTTTGACAACCCTTCCTCCAATCGATTTGATTACGTTGATCAACATTCTAACATCCATGTCTTTAACTATGACTATATAATGATCCAATTCAAGATGATGGAAACGAAGACTAATTTTATATTTGTCTAACAAACCGGTTTTCATTCTCACCAAAGATACAAAATCATTATAACTAATATACTTATAAAATATCAAAGCGAATTCAAAAATACCTCAATGTGGACATACATATTTAAGATATTTTTTCCACCTCCCACCAGTTATAACGTAAACCAAATTTTGTTCATTTTATTCGAGAGGTTTTAAAAATAATTTCCAAAAAATAACAAGTGATCACTTTTTGCAAAATTTTATATATAGTAAGGTTGTTTTGTAGTCAAACCCTATCAATTTCGTAGTCAAAATAATTAAAAAAAAAAACACAAAATCGTAGGTGAAATGAAGAGGAAATAGTTCATCTGCGATTTTAGTCAGAGATGGTAGATATTTATATGGAAAAAAAAAACTAAAAGAAAAAAAAACCACCTACGAACGTACAAGTCGTTAAAGCACATCCGTACTTTATCAACTTGTACGTTTGCAGGTGGAATGCTATAATCGCAGATGGGCTTAATCCATCTGCGATTTTCATGGCTATATTTGTATTTTTTTTTTTTTTTTTTTGCTATTTTTCACAAAGTAATTAAGGGATTAGACTATATTTGTAATTTTCTCTTATTAAAAATATGATTTTCTAAATGTATGCTTTGGGCGATTTCCATGAATTTTTAAATCCATTTTTATTATTCTTATTATTATTTTGAATTATCCATTTTTTTCGTTCTTTTCGATTTTTATCATTATTTTTTTTATTTTCAATTTGAATAATTCTTAAAGAATTCTCTTTTATATATTCTTTAAGAATTTAACCTTCATTTATTCTTTAAGAATTTATGGTTCACGGAAAAACAATATCAAATTCAAATCTAATCTTATTTTTAGCAATTTCATATTTATATAAGTTTTTGATAAATCATACAATGAAAATCATTACTATCCTTAACTGTAACGGAGTCCACCTAAGCTTCCACAATCCCTTTGTCCTTCATTTGACATTTTCTCCTTCAACACCTATATAACTATTCCATTTTCCTGTTATTTAATCTACTAGGGCTATGTATGCATAAGAGTTTCCATTTCTATGCCTTTATATATATATATATATATATATATATATATATATATATATATATATATATATATATATATATATATATATATATTCTTGACACTTGAACAATGTTCAACATATTGTCCTACACTTAAATCCTTTGATTACAATAATTCTAATTTTGAATTCACTACATGATATAACATGATAACCCATTATTAGATATGCCAGATGACAATATTCTTATTTTATGCATGCATCAAAGGTGGTGTCCTAAAACCTAAGTTTTTTTTTTTTTGTTTTTTTTTTAACGGCAAATAATTATATATCTTCAATCCGGACCTATTAATTAGTAGTTAGATTAGAAAGTCCTTGTTATTTCATCATGAAAGTTGCTTATTACCACTAATCATATGCTAATCTTTTCACAATTACAACTCAAGATTCCATAATGTAAAAATACTCATGTTTTACATTTTAAGTTATGCATTGGCAACTTGTATCATGAACAAATAACAATGATCCTCCATTAAAGCATGTTATTATTCCTTAATAACATGTTAATGCCTATCACAGAATTATTATCTATTGCTAATTTTAACATGCAAGAACTTTGAGAAATCAGAGGTTCATCCTTAATTCCCTCATTAATTTTTATAATTTTAGAAGAATAGAATCATTACCATGTTTATCTCTTGACATTTAATGATAATCTCCTTGAAACTTGACTTAATCCTTGCAACTTTGGATTAATTTCCACAAAATTCGGATTAACACCTTCAATAGAGTTTGAGAGAAATTCATAGATAAAGTGGAGAATGAAGATCTTAAGGGTTTTAAGTGTTTAAGATAAGGTTCAAATATCTTAGTTGACCGTGTGGGTCGAAGTTATGGACACAACTTTACGTGACACATGTGGCATAAGGGTCTTATCCATGTGAATCCAAAAAAAATACAGACTTCTATCTTGCGTAGTAGTCTGTGTGATTTTCTAGCTATGCCTTGGCCGAATATTCTGATTTCTCAATTCTTGCCTATCTTTTCTTCGTTTTGACAATATCATAAGTCCTCTGTATAGATTCCAATTTCTATGATCTTTATATCATTGTGAAGCAAATAAATAATACTACAACTTCTCTTTACATATCTTTGGTTGAACATGTACATATATTGAGTTATTAAGTCAAGAACTTGGGTACATGCATAGTTTTGTCGGTTTCAATTCATACTTTGAACTAGTTATTTTTAAATCACTATAACTTCTTCATTCTATGTCCAATTAACCTAATCTTTTTCTTATGTTTTAATTGTCAAATACACTACAACTTTCATTTATATAAGTCCTTATGAATCATTTTAGAATTGGATTTATTAAGTTGTAAAGTTAGTATCTTGAAAATAAATAAAATTTCATCAGTTGTCTATTTTCTTTTCCAAATTAACAAGCTCATAGATAAATAAATATGATTCTTCTTGTATTGTTTAGTCCAACGCACCGTCTTTCCATTGCAATATTTCTTATCTCATCAAACCTTCATTTGGTTAATTTGCTCATTCTTTAATCAATATTTCTAAGACTCCAAAGTTGCTATTTCCAACATTTCATGTCAATATTAAAAAATTCACCACTATTTCAGTTTTAACCTTACTTCCACAAAACTCATTTCTAGTTAACTAAATTACTTTATTTAACATAAATAAGGCCATGATAATCATTTTATATTTTTACCAATATATCATTTTTTTGTACAATAATTCATATTGTAACAACGTAAATTTTCAAAACAAAATTTTCAATTAAAATCATATAATTCTCATAACACATTTATAAAAACCTCATTTATTCAATTTACAAACGCAACTCCATGTTCGTTTGATTACAAATCCAGGATCCTCGAAACATAACTCTTTCACTGGTGTGTACAATCAAGCCAGTGCCTTCCCGCGATCCTGAGAAAAACCTGAAACACATAACACATAACACGGTAAGCACGAAGCTTATTAAGTTCCCCAAAATACCGCATACAACACATACGCCACTCGAGGCTACAGTACGACCCTCCGGTCGATGTGTCTCAGCGGGACCCTCCAGTCCTGTAGCTCGTTGGACCCTCTGGTTCGGTCATAGCTCGTTGGGCCCTCCGACCCGGTCTATATCGTTGGACCCTCCGATCCGGTCTGTACAATCATATAACATACATATATCACATAGCACATAAGACCCTCCGGTCAACACATAAATACCACTCTAGGTAACGTATAGTGAGAAGACTCACCTCGAATGATGAACGGCTCCTACAAATGTCGCCGTTGCGCACCAGCCTCTACCTCTGAGCCATATCTACGATGATCTCAAATTAGGATCTAAGTCCCAACCCTCATTCTCTAGGTCTAAAGGTAGTCCACTAACTAGTCCATAAATAACCCCAAAACCCATTGGGCCCATCAAGGCCCAATAATAAATGGGCTCTGCCGAGGCCCAACTCTCAAGTCCAAGAGGCAAGCCCAACTCAAGGGCCCAAGGCACATATACATATTCCTCTGGTCCAAATCTCTAGCACAACAAGCCCAAACTCCAGGCCCAACACTTAAGGCCCAATATAAGACTTAGCCCAAAAAGTCCACAGTGGGGTTACGCGGGGCGTACCTCCCTTGGTACGCTCAACGTACTCCATCGCACACGAATCCTGATCGGGGACACCAACCTAGTACGCGGGGCGTACTAGATTTACGCTCAGCGTACGTGCAAATTTACTTTTTCAACTCTTTTGGTCTTAATCGGTTAAGACCATTGCTATACTCTTAGATCTGGATTCCATAAAGGCTCATACTCAATAAAGCTCATGACTTTAAGCCTTTGCATGGCTGATCAAGTCCCAAACACAAAAACTCTCACTCTTTACTACTAAAAAAATCTCATATCTCATGCATGGTTTGATTCCAACATCCAAGGACTCATTTTTATGAATCCTTTCCACTAAAAACACTTAAAGGGACATATATTAGGTTGTGGAGCTTAACCACTCATAAAGCTCCAAGCTTTAGGACCAAAAACCCTAAAATGGACCCAAAACAAAAACTAGCACAATAATAAGCAAGTTCAAAACTTGATACCTCTGGAGGATGCACCAACAAGAGAAGAACATAGATCCAAAAGCTAGGTGCTCAAGCCATTCTCTTTCAAAGCTCCTTCTTCTTCAAAATCCAAACACAACAAGTCATCACCCCACTAGAACCATATGAGAAAACCACTAAGATTCAAACTTTATGCTTTCTGGAGCTAGATCAACATGATTAGGGCTTGGATCCACAAGCTCCAAGCCAAGAAATACTTCCTCAAGAAACTCCTTCTTCCACAATATGCACCAAAAACTCACTAAATCACCAAAATGCTCAAGAATCACTCAAATGGAGGCTTAGGGTTGATTTCTAGGGTTTAGAGGGATGGAGGTTGGAGGTATTAGGGTTAGGTTATGAGTTAAGGACCTTAAATAGGGTCCAAGACCCTAAATTAGCGTTCAGGTCTGTTTGGCGTACGCCCAGCGTTCATATGGTACGTCCAACATACTCTGAAGAACATTCACGACCCTCCCTGGTCAGTACGCCCAACGTACTCTAAATTACGCCCAGCGTACTCGGCTAAGCCTGAAACCATAAAACTTTTGAAGGCCATAACTTCTTCGTTATAAGTCCGTTTCCGACAATCCTTATATCCACGGAAAGCTAACGAGAAGCCCTACACTTCTATCAACTTTATTCCTCCTGAATCCCACTCGAACTCAGATCCAAAATTCATGAAAAGCCCGAACCGGCGCCTTAACAATACATTCGGGCTCTAAAGCACAAACCGACTCTTTTATCACACAACCTACCTCACCCACATCCCAATAGGGAATAACCTTTCTCTTTTAATGCCTCTAAACCTTCTCATACTCGAATTAAGGCCCACGGGCCTTAAATCACTAAATAATCCAGAACAGGGTGTTACAATTCTCCCCCACTTGAAATAGATTTCGCCCTCGAAATCGCTCCTTATCAACACATAGGTCGATCCCAATGATTCAGGAAGCACCATCCAAAGAACCCCATATCATACGACAATCTCTTCCAAAAACACCTAAAACCAACAGGAACTCCCGACCCCGAAGAAGGACAGACCCTTCTGCCGCTGCGGTACCTGATCTTTCTCTCCAGAACTTGAAACTCTACTGGTCTATTTCCCTGCCAGACCACCCTCACAATATCATCATGTTAATCGCTCATCGAATAACATACTCTAAGAATACTCTATCAATTCTGATTCTCTAATTGATCCCGGTCACAATTCAAAAAGGATGGAAATGTCATATCCCACTAAGGACCCACTGCCTGAACAACTATCATAACTCTTCTGAAGGAATGGTGCTCAAAACTCTATCCTCAGACACAAGAAAGCAGTCAAGCCAGCTCGGAACGATCCTCTGGCACCCTAAATCATAAGCCCCTGTTCCTCTCAAATGTTCCATCCGACACTGAACACCGGGTCAACTCCCGACCCGACAGTTGGACCTTCAAGGGCTACCTATTGCACACCCAATAAAACGACTTACCGGCTTCCTTCTCACAATAACTATCTCGGCCCATTGTGACATACAAGTCACAAAGTTCGCTTTACCCTAAGTGAATACTACAATCCTAACTGAAATCGTCTCACCCTCGGCCCCTGTCGTCTACTACTCATTAGCTTCATACATCTCATGTTCCGACCCATACAAACGAACTGACCCATACAGGTCTAAAACATCAGATGACACACAACACCCCTCAGAAGGAACCCACCTCTAAGCTCGGAATCTTATCTTGCCTTCACATTACACCACTAGAGCCAAATCAAACTCAAGAGTCTGGGTCGACGCGAAATTGGAATCACTCGTCCCAATGAAGCTCTCAACTCATAACCCATTACTCGCAACTTTCGTATACATCACTACATCCAATTCCTCCCGAATATGATCACCACACCTTAACTCAGAAGAAAACGACTCTCGACCATTAGGGAGACCCCAGTCTCACCCATGCCCTGTCTACCAGATTCCCACAGACTCATTGATAAGGCTACCCAAGCCTAGGAACTCCTCTGCGCCATGCTCTGGCTAGTGAAAACTACGGCTCCCCGCAGTTCCACAACGCTCTCTCACTGACCAATGAAAGCTA
Source organism: Lactuca serriola (assembly GCF_051521515.1). Lineage (NCBI taxonomy): Eukaryota > Viridiplantae > Streptophyta > Magnoliopsida > Asterales > Asteraceae > Lactuca > Lactuca serriola. The sequence continues at coordinate 24,300,792 of NC_136408.1, forward strand.
CGGCTCCCCGCAGTTTCACAATGCTCCCTCACTACTTGGCAAATACTACGGCTCCCCGTAGTATCGCCACATCATCTTGCTGGCTGGTAGATACTACGGCTCCCTGCAGTATCACCACACTCTCTCGCTAACCAGTGAATACTACGGCTCCCCGCAGTATCACGACACTCTCTTGCTGACTAGTGAGTACTTAGGCTCCCCAAAATACCCTGATACCCTCTTCCAATCAAGCACTCGGAACCTCGAAATATTCCCATCTCACACATTGAAACACGGAGGAAATATCACTGACTGAAAACACATTGACTAAATTCCGAAGATGCATCCTCTACTGATCACCACCCAAGCGAAACTACTCATTCCGACTCTGAAATTGATTGACAAATCCATTGCTGCCCCTCCTGAAGTATAGATCACAATCTATACCTATACCTGCAAATCTCAGCTATTGCATTCTGAACTCAGCTACCCAACCGCCTCGAACTCAACATTTGCAAACCCGAAAAATTTCTTAGCCATAATAAATTCTCTGACCAACGACCAACCGCCGTGGATTCACTCACCCTTTCGTAAGCACCTACACATACATCATCTTGCATCGAACCTCACCTCCTTCACCAAATACCCAGATTTCATGTGTCCACACCACAAATCTCCATAACCAATCCTATAACCACACTTTAACGAATCGCCGATCCTTCTCAAAAGAATACCCAGTTCTCCCCCACTCAGGGTTCAAACCATCACCAATTGGCATACCAACAATCTACTCCCTAGACTGTTTCACCAAGTATATCACACTTGACTCTTGGAGTGTATCACATAATCACTTTAATGATCTTCCCGATGGAAACCAAGCAACTCCACATATCCCAACTTTGACCAAAAATCTCAGAATCCTCCCGGCGTGACTGCCTTTATTCATCTTGAAGCCTCAAACCGATACACCGTCGGATACCCCACTGTTCCGAATTAGATCTGACTCTCGGTCCGGAAATGATGCACAATCTCACACTTTGACTATGATTCCTTGACCCGCTTCCCAAACCGGAAATACTCATAAAAGCAATAGACCTCACTCTTATTGTCGATACACAACGCAGACCACGAGGGCTGCCGCCCCGATATACTCCTCTTAGCCACCAGGAACTAGCATCAAACATACTGCCCAATTACTCTGGTGAAAAGGTCGCAGCCCCTTGCTACCCCATTGGGTCTACCTCCAACTCTGAAACTGGAAGCTCAATATCCCTGCTGCTTCTCACAGAAAATAACACAACTCTGGTCACAGAAAATGGCATATCTGCTATCGGCCGACTGCTCAACTCAGACCGTAATCCTCCAAAAAGTACCACCTCTACTTATCCCTGAGTCTTCTGACTCCAACTGACATCTCACCAAAATGTCTCGGGAACCAACTCGATTTCTCTTTAAGGTCTTCTCAATTGAAACTTGTTCAACATGACCCTCTTTCCCCACACTCTATCATGTTTGATCCCAGTCTGATCAATCTCAACAGGATAACTGGTAAAACTAGAAGCACCATCCACCACAAATCATGGTACTCGAACCATGCTATCTCCTCTCAATCTGCTATGAATCATGGTACTCGAACCATATGATCACCTCTCAACCTGCTGCCAATCATGGTACTCGAACCATGACATCACCTCTCGATCTGACACCAATCATGGTACTCGAACCATGACATCCCCTCTCGATCTGCTACCAATCATGGTACTCGAACCATGACATCACCTCTCGATCCGCTACTTAGAACCTCTAGAATTTTCCCTGTATCGAGTATGGGTCCTCTGCTTTTCGTAGTACGGGCCCATACTACCTGCCACATCTACCCATACTTTCCACACGGACCATCCCAGATTTCCTAAGTAGCTGCTTAACTTCCTCAATCACCAATCTCGTCATACTTGGTCGCTCTCCTGCAAAATGCTTTACTCTGTCGGCGTACTCTTCTGACTAAGGTCACATCTTAGGCTCATCCTAGGTTCTCACACTTCTCCGCCATCAGCTGCTGAGAAACTCCTTATGATGCCAGTCATCTACCTCCTGAATATCGTCACATTCGCTTGGTAGCTGACTCCCATCATCAGGAATTCCAAAAAGCACGAAGCAAGCAGCATTTGGGCATCGAATAAACACGTAAAACTCGCTCTAGGTGATAACTCCACTTGCTCTACTCATACTCAAAAGATATCACCGAAATATAGAACTCTACCCCTCACGGGTATCTAGCTACTCGACTGCACAAATGCTCATCTAGATATCTCTCCTAGATTACTCATATACTAAAATTCCCCTCTACAACGATTCCCGCTAGATACTCTCCCTCAGCACATACTCGAAAGTGCATCACAGATAACAACAACTCCTAGGCTAAGGCATCACAAATCAGGCCACTCTAGTCCTAAATCTAAAATACCTAGCCTATCTATGGCATGCATAATATCTCATAACATATTTCATAACACAAAATTATGCGTATTTTGGGAAAGCACCGTTCGGGCTCTGGCTGATTGTACACACTGCTCCTTCTCGTTTTTTAACAGAAACTCTTGCTCGTTTAAAAAAAAATCCTTTCTTTTGAAAATTCTTTGTCAAATCCCCAGTTTGAGTCCAGATTTACCCGAAGGTGCATCCGAATCCCTCAAACCAAGGCTCTGATACCAACTTGTAACAACATAAATTTTCAAAACAAAATTTTCATTTAAAATCATATAATTCTCATAACACATTTATAAAAACCTCATTTATTCAATTTACAAACGCAACTCCATGTTCGTTTGATTACAAATCCAGGATCCTCGAAACATAACTCTTTCACTGGTGTGTACAATCAAGCTAGTGTCTTCCTGCGATCCTGAGAAAAACCTGAAACACATAACACATAACATGGGCACGAAGCTTAGTAAGTTCCCCAAAATACCGCATAAAACACATACGCCACTCGAGGCTGCAGTACGATCCTCCGGTCGATGTGTCTCAGCGGGACCCTCCAGTCCCGTATCTCGTTGGACCCTCTGGTTCGGTCATAGCTCGTTGGGCCCTCCGACCCGGTCTGTATCGTTGGACCCTCCGATCCGGTCTGTACAATCATATAACATACATATATCACATAGCACATAAGACCCTCCGGTCAACACATAAATACCACTCTAGGTAACGTATAGTGAGAAGACTCACCTCGAATGATGAACGGCTCCTACAAATGTCGCCGTTGTGCACCAGCCTCTACCTCTGAGCCATATCTACAATGATCTAAAATTAGGATCTAAGTCCTAACCCTCATTCTCTAGGTCTAAAGGTAGTCCACTAACTAGTCCATAAATAACCCCAAAACCCATTGGGCCCATCAAGGCCCAATAATAAATGGGCTCTGCCGAGGCCCAAATCTCAAGTCCAAGAGGCAAGCCCAACTCAAGGGCCCAAGGCACATATACATATTCCTCTGGTCCAAATCTCTAGCACAATAAGCCCAAACTCTAGGCCTAATATAAGACTTAGCCCAAAAAGTCCACAGTGGGGTTACGCAGGGCGTACCTCCCTTGGTACGCTCAACGTACTCCATCGCACACGAATCCTGATCGGGGACACCAACCTAGTACGCGGGGCATACTAGATTTACGCTCAGCATACGCCCAGATTTACTTTTTCAACTCTTTTGGTCTTAATCGGTTAAGACCATTGCTATACTCTTAGATCTGGATTCCATAAAGGCTCATACTCAATAAAGCTCGTGACTTTAAGCCTTTGCATGGCTGATCAAGTCCCAAACACAAAAACTCTCACTCTTTACTACTAAAAAATTATCGTATCTCATGCATGGTTTGATTCCAACATCCAACGACTCATTTTTATGAATCCTTTCCACTAAAAACACTTAAAGGGACATATATTAGGTTGTGGAGCTTAACCACTCATAAAGCTCCAAGCTTTGGGACCAAAAACCCTAAAATGGATCCAAAACAAAAACTAGCACAATAATAAGCAAGTTCAAAACTTGATACCTCTGGAGGATGCACCAACAAGAGAAGAACATAGATCCAAAAGCTAGGTGCTCAAGCCATTCTCTTTCAAAGCTCCTTCTTCTTCAAAAGCCAAACACAACAAGTCATCACCCCACTAGATCCATATGAGAAAACCACTAAGATTCAAACTTTATGCTTTCTGGAGCTAGATCAACATGATTAGGGCTTGGATCCACAAGCTCTAAGCCAAGAAATGCTTCCTCAAGAAACTCCTTCTTCCACAATATGCACCAAAAACTCACTAAATCACCAAAATGCTCAAGAATCACTCAAATGGAGGCTTAGGGTCGATTTCTAGGGTTTAGATGGATGGAGGCTGAAGGTATTAGGGTTAGGTTATGAGTTAAGGACCTTAAATAGGGTCCAAGACCCTAAAATAGCGTTCAGGCCTGTTTGGTGTACGCCCAACGTTCATATGGTACGCCCAGCGTACTCTGAAGAACATTCGCGACCCTCCCTGGTCAATACGCCCATCGTACTCTAAACTAATCCCAATGTACTCTAAATTACGCCCAGCGTACTCGGCTAAGCCTGAAACCATAAAACTTCTGAAGGCCATAACTTCTTCATTATAAGTCCGTTTCCGACGATCCTTATATCCACGGAAAGATAATGAGAAGCCCTACACTTCTATCATCTTTATTCTTCCTGAATCCCACTCGAACTTAGATCCAAAATTCATGAAAAGCCTGAACCAGCGCCTTAACAATACATTCGGGCTCTAAAGCACAAACCGACTCTTTTATCACACAACCTACCTCACCCACATCCCAAAAGGGAATAACCTTTTTCTTTCAATGCCTCAAAACCTTCTCATACTCGGATTAAGGCCCACGGGCCTTAAATCACAAAATAATCAAGAACATGGTGTTACACATATATTAAACAAATAATTTCTACATCTGATTTTATAAGTTATGAGTTATACAAAAATGACCTTTAAAAAAGTGGTTCTTAGATTTGTTAATCTTTAGTTCATATATATATATATATATATATATATATATATATATATATATATATATATATATGTGTGTGTGTGTGTGTGTAAATTAATACTTTGTCAAATATTAATGAAATTTAGACGTGTTTAATTATATTAAGGTTTAGATGTGTTATTATATATATATATATATATATATATATATATATATATATATATATATATATATATATATATATAAGAGTATGATCAATTGAGAACAACAAAAAGGTTGAGAACGTGAGAACAGATCTGAGCCATTTAAATCTTAAAATCAAAGGTTCATATGAATGTGTCATTTATGTAAATTACAACAAATGTGGAACCAAATTGTAATTATTATATTTACATTTAAGGGTCTCAAGGGTATTAATGGAATTTCCATTTTGATGGTTCCATAAAATCAGCTTAACTAATTCGTCATTCTTTCTCCGTCTCTCTAATTAAATTAGGGTTTTAACCAATTGAAGATGGAAATACGCCTTCATCCCTACCACATAACAAATATGCAACACCAACCTGCCACCAACGTAGCCACCATCTTGCACAATAAGACCCTGATTAAGCTTCTATCTCTATAATCCAATGTCTCCTCCATTCGTGAGAACCAGAACTTTCAACATCCTAGGGTTGTCGGCTGTTAGACCTCCTCTGTCGAAAGAAGATGAATGAAATTGACGAGGAAGGAGATTTTGGTCTCGCCACCAGCAAGGAGACAATTTGACTGAAACCGGCATAACAACCTCAAGTATCTGGTAATCGGCGATGAAACTGGCACAACAACCTCAAGCCTCCGGCAACTTGCGATTTTTCGAGTTCTCTGGTGATTTTTCGATATCAGGAGGCGTGTTTAGAGAAGAGGTTAAGCCCTCTCGATCGAGTTACTAGTTGAACTGAAGGTTCTTCCTATGTGTATTATGGGTCATCATTACTAAGATAACAGCAACAGTTTTAATCATTAAATATGAAGTCTTCAACAAAAGAACAAGTCACACAAAAGAAGATGAACATGATGTGGAACTAATTGGGATCTTGTATAAAGATGAAACTTGGAAGACCTTTTTGAAATCACTCCATCCTGTTTGGCTGCTTGTTTACAGATTAATTGCATTTGGTGTCATGTTATCAGTTCTTCTTGCTAATCTGATAACTGTTGGACCCGATGTATTTTTCTTTTACACTCAGTAAGTTGTTACAAGTCACAATCCCTTTATGTTTCATAGTTAATACTTAATACACAAGCCATTGGTTATATTGACATCTTCCTTTTTGTGATGTTTTTGAAAAACAGGTGGACATTTACTTTGGTGACTTTATGTTTTGGGGTATGAAGTTCTTAATAATCATAACTAGAAGAGGGTAAGCCCTCTCGATCGAGTTTTCTTGTTACTGCCACTTTGTTCATACTTTTGGATACACCAATTATCTACCTTCCCATATGTTTTAATCATTCAATCTCATTCTTTTTTTTGTTCTCAATTTTGATGATGACGGACGGGTCATAGTCAGTTATGTTCGTTATAATCACTTATGATTATAAACATGGTTGTACATATGATTAAAAGATGTTGATAATAATCATTTATGATTATAACAACGTATACTTTCCTACTAATCATTCATTTTAATATTTTGTCGGTCTTTTTATTGTCTTTACATGTTATTGTCATTCTTGTAGATATTAATCAAGGAAAAAGGAATGCTAGAATTTTTTAGATATCGTATCTGCTCCTACTCGTTACACAAGCTCGCGAGCCATTTAACTCAAAGAGAGGGAAGGGGTTGTGACCAATTCAAGAAAATGGCTGACATAGTTATGAATTTTGCAATTTTTTCCCTTTGAAGTGGTTTAATCATTGTTGAATATAATTATGTGTAAATCTATGAAACTAGTATTGGCATATTCTTTTATGAATATAAATATATAAACGTATAAACTCAATCTTTAAATTTTTTTTAAGAATATAATTTTTAATGTGTTGATTTTCTTTTTATTTGTTAGCATATTCATGTATGATTAGTAGTTTATATTTATTCATTTATAAATGTTATCTCTAAATTATGATTTATTATTTGGGATTACAAACATATATTTTTATAATTACAAATATTTTATTCATATATGATTGAAAATATTTTGATGAATAATAAATTAGAAAAAATAAATTTTTATTTGACAAAAACAATAATATAAATTATCTTTATCATCCATTAATAAAAAGAAATAAAAAATCGGTTCATATTTTATTTTAGGTAAATAATCATTATTGCTAAATTTTAGGAAATAAGATTTGAATTTAATTTGTTTTAACTTAAAATACATATACAATTACTAATATACTCATGATTTGGTCCAGAAGTGTTTTCGCGTTCTCAACCTTTTTGGTGTTTTCATTTGATCATTTCCATATATATATATATATATATATATATATATATATATATATATATATATATATATATATATATATATATATATATATAGGTAAATGTTCAAATAAGAACCAATAAAAGTTAAGAATGTAAGAACCTTATTTTATAATCAGATCTACGCACTATATACACTCTCACATAGTTATTTTCTCTCTCATCTCAAACTCGAAGAACACACAAACATTACCACAAGCTACCACCCTTAACTGCCACCACCTCCTACTGCCGATGAACCACCGCCATCAGATCCACAAGTTCCGGTGGGATCTAGATCTACAATTTCAGCTTCAGATCTATGATTTCTCTTTTCAAATCTACAATTTTCGTCTTCAGATCTACTTTTTTCCAACTTCAGATCTTCGATTTTCTCCTCCAGATTATGAGCTCCGGCGAGCAGTGATAACCAGCACCTCCACTTGGTTTCAAATCTGAAGTCAAGAAGTTGTATCAGATTCACTTTCTCTCTCTAAAACACAAAACATATCAGATCTGGTGCGATTTGGTTGGATCTAAAAGTCGACCATACCATCACCGACCACCGCCTAACATCAGCTATTGTGCTTCGTCGGAACACCAAAAAACGTCACACTTTGCTCTAAAGTCCCTAGTTCGTCTCCAGATCTTCGACATACATATCTTATGGAAAACAAGAAAACTTCTCCGATTTGCTTCGTCGGAACAATAGATCTGACAGAAATCACCGCCAACAGATCTAACATCCAGATCTGATGCTACCACCGCCGATGTGACTCCACCTCTACCACAACCGACGTCGCACCACCGTTGTTGCTGCCTACCATCAGTACTCATGGATCTGAAGCAAGGGAACAATCTCAGATCTGGATATAAGATGCATTGAAGGTGTTTGATGAAATGTTTCACTAAAAACAAGTATGTTTTTAAACATTTAATAAGATGAATAAGTTTATGAAGTAGTTTTTTAAGATGTGAATAAGCATTTTTTTTATAATTATTAAGTCGTTAATGCATGAATTTTATACATATCTGATTGTTTCAATTAGAAACAAATTTAAGTTATGAATGCATGATTTTTTATAAGTATTAAGTTGTGAACACATGATTTTTGTAAGTACTAATTTGTGAATGCATGGTTTTTTTCATAAGTTTTAGTTGTGATATAATGAATTTTTTTATAAGTTTTAAACAGTATATGTAAGAATTTTTATAAGTTTTAATGTGAATTTAAACGTGTTTTTATTATATTAGTGTTTTCTCAAAGAATGTGAATTTATGTTTTTTAAGTTGTGAATTGTGATGAGTGTGTGAACTGTTATCTAATACAACCTTCAAGCTCGAAACATCATCAGATGTAATTTTTAACTTGTAAATATATTTTATTAAACTGTGAATTTGTGTATTAAATTGTTAATTAAATATATTAAGTTGTGAATTTAGTATATTAAGCTGTTAATTTTTTTACGAATTTTATTTTTACTTCTAAAATATAATATGAAAGAAGCATTATATATAGATTTTATTTTCTTTAATTTTGAATAACATGTAAAATTTAAATTGTGAATATTATATAAATTAAAACTTGAAAGAAACACTAGCCACATATATGAATGTATAAATATAAGTACTAAGCACATACTATGGATGTGAATATATAGTTTTTGTGTATTAAACTGTGAATTTAATATATTAAGTTGTTAATTTTGTGTATTGACTGTATTAAGCTGTGAATTGATTGTATTAAATTATGATTTTTTTATGAATTTTATGTTAAAATATGAATATTTGTATTAATTTTCTTGTGAGTATTTTTTTGTGAAGTAAATATGTAGGAATGTATTAGTTTTTATAATTGTTGCATTAAACTCTAAATTAGTGAAATGATATGTTTACTAAACTGTGAATATAATATTTAAGTTAACAATGCATGATTTTATACACATATTTGGTTTGAAATGAATAATGGTTACGACGTTGATATAGATGACTGGTGCTGACATATGGTAGTTGATGGCGGTGGATTTTGGGTTTGACTCTCATAAATTAGTGAATTAGTGATATTATGAGTGTATTAAATTTTGAATTTTGTGTACTAAACTATGAATGGTCTGTATTAAATTTTGTATTTTGTATACTTTTTGTGTTAAAATATGAATCGATGTATGAATTAAAATATTAGACTGTAAAATTTACAATTTTGCCCTTTTCATACCAAAAAAACAAAAATCTGGATTTTAACATGTTTAATAAGTATTGTGTACATATTTACTTATAAAATGAGGTTTTTATGGTTATTAATCTTTTGTGGTTCTCATTTGAACCTCTCTCTCTCTCTCTCTCTCTCTCTCTTTATATATATATATATATATATATATATATATATATATATATATATATATATATATATATATATATATATATATAGGGCTAGGTTATAATGTAGATGGACAACTATTGTGTGGACGTGTGGATAATGTTATTTTATGAAACTTATTAAGAGAATATGTTGTTTAGTAATGTGAATACGTTCAATCTCACAGAACTATTGTTATTTTAATGGATTCTACCAATTTTAATTCATTTTTGTTCTCATTCATCGTTTTTTATTTATTTTAATTCTTACATAATACGACTAAATAAACATCCTGATAAAATTCTGACAGAATGAGAATAATTAAAAAAAGTGTATAATAACCTTATAGACGATTTAATTAGTGAAAATGATTAATAATTAAAATAATTATATAAGATTGAACGTATCCATATTATCAAACAACATATTTTCCTTATAATTCTCACAGAATAGCATTATCCACACGTCCACACAATAGATGTCAATGCACATTTGAATCTAGCTCTCTCTTTCTCTCTCTCTCTCTCTCTCTCTCTCTTTATATATATATATATATATATATATATATATATATATATATATATATATATATATATATATATATATATATATATATATATATATATATATATATATATATATATATATCGTATGCATGTTTCTAGTTTTACCATAACACCGACGATGACGATATTAAAGAACTTAAATGCATGATCCAGATAAAAAGGTTGTTTTATCGTAAAAAAAATATGATTGTATAAAATAAAAAAATTAGCTGATACTATAAACAAAATTTACGTCAACTTATGATGAACGCTTAGGCTATACGGAGTCATGGCATGTTTAACACTTTGTCACGTCACATTTTCACCTGCCACCTAAGCTTTATATGCACTTGGATTTTAGAAAAATTTTCACCTGCCACCTAAGCTTTATATGCACTTGGATTTTAGAAAAGAAAATTTAAAAACAAAATCAAATGAAAAAGAGCCAATCAAAATCTTTTGATTTAGAAAAAAGAAATAATAAGAAAAAAAACACCAAAAAAAAGAACCAATCAGAACCCTTATTTTGTTTCTCAAATTTCTCTTTCCTCCCACCCATTACTTTGTTTCCCACCAATCACATTGCAGAAAATGTTTCTCTCTCTTGTCGCCAAGCATGCAACTAGTAAGAGGCAGCAACCCCCCTAGCGAGGGCTAAGGGGTGGTGTTCCACCATGGATAGCGAGCCTAGCGAGTGGGGTGGCGAGTCCCACTCCTTTCATCCTTATAGTTTGAGAAAGAAAGATTTCGACGAACGACACGAAAATACACAAAAATACAGGAAAGAATGTCAATAATCCAACGGGAGCCGCTCGTGACACGATTCCAACAATCCAAGCAGAAATAGCAAAAAAAAATTGTGATGAATATAATTTTAGTTTAGTTTATATAACATTTTATATTTTATCTCAAATTTAGTTATTTTATGTTATTTTTATATAATTTTTAAATATTTTGTTTAAGTAAAAAGATTATTAATGTTAGATTTATATCTATTTGTAAATTTACTTTTAATGTTTTAAAATAATAAAAATAGTATTTATATTAAAAAGAATAAAAGTTGTTGAAAGATGTGAGTATGTGTTTGAAAAAAAAAATTGTAAAAGGTTGATGAATAAAATGATTCGGCGTGGTTAAAAGGATAAAAAACATTATTAAAAACTAAATGAGCCTCACGATAAGAAGTGGAATTTCATATGGCTTTTTATTTTTCTTTATAATAAATGCTCACTCCACTCTAAATTTAGATTATGAAAACTATAAAATTAGTCTCGAATAAAATGCCTATCAGCCAAATTTCTCCTCGCGCCTCCACTTTTCACAATTTCCATCCGGAGCCTTTTTCATTTTATTAAAGTTATTCGTTTTTTTTTTTCATCTTTTCCCAAAAACTTATTTGTCACAGACAATTTTTTTTTTTTTTTTTTTTTTTTTTTTTACAGCTGAGTTTGAAAAGGTATTTTACTATTTAGTTTTATTTAGGTTGAATATTGATTTTTTGCAGCTTGATATTTTTTATTTGGAATAACGAAACTATTTTTTTATTTTAATAAAGTGTAATATATATTTTTTATAAATGTGATTTGTTTAGTTTGGTTAATTTATATAAAAATATATCGTATCTGTTTTTGTTTGGAATAATAGTATTAGATAAATTTCATAAATAATTTTGCTTTTCTTTTTTCTTTTTGGTTTTTCCTTTTAGCTTAGTCACTGTTTCTTTTCATATAAAACTTTGATTATTATAAAATTTATTATAGTTTGAGGTTGGAGTTTAATAGCATCATTGTTTTGATATTAATTACATATTTTAGGTTTAGCGACAAGTTTATCAATTTAAAAGAATAACATTTTAATACGTTTATTTTTTTTTTCATACAATTATATTTACTCTTTAAAATTTATCTCTTAAGTTAATTAAGTTAAATGAAGGATTTTTATAATAATATTAAAGAATATAAAAATGTTACATTTTCTATTCTTTCAACTTGATAGTTAATGAATCTTTATATATATATATATATATATATATATATATATATATATATATATATATATATATATATATATATATATATATATATATATATAAAGAGAGAATTAGAGAAAATAAAAATAAAAAGTATATTTCTTTCGGAAAACAATGTAATAAAATCTTTAATTATTAAAAATGATTAGTTGAGAGTAATGATGTCTAACATAAAACATATTATAGTAGAGTGAAGTGAGTAGAGTGGAGTGTCCATAACAACACCCATTTCATATATAAATAGTATTTGTGTTCTGCGCCTGCACGGTTGATCTCACGTGACCCTATAGCAGGTTGATATAAACCAGATGATATGGTTTACTGTTTTTGTTAATTTACTAAATTTAGTAACAATTCAAAGTTATGGTTTTTATTTGTAGAAATGTTTGACAAAAATAATTGTAATTTAAAATAAAACAAAATATAAATGATAAAAAGTAGAAACTTATAAAAGTTTTTAAAACTATTTGGAATGGTTTTTTGGGTTACAAGCATAAAAGTTTTAAGCTACCTTTCTCGATTTTTTTTTTTAATTTTAATTTTTAATTTTAAGTTTCTAGTAAAAACCTTAAAAAGTAAAAACTTTTAAAAAGTCGATTGCGGTGAGAGAAGGTCACCTTTCTTTTGTCTCCTTTGTTGGGTTCATGTGACTTTAAGGACTCCTCCGCAGCATATGTTTAAGTGTTACTTTATTCACGCCATTTTAAATCATTGGTTGGTTGGTTGGTTGGTTCATAAGATATTAATTCGTTTAGGTCTTGTCAACTTTTGTGATGGCATTTCTTCAGGCCGGAAAGATTGAAAAATGCATGGTTCATGTTGAAATAAGATTTTGTGTGATAACATAAAAAAATACAAATTGAATAAAATGCCTTATATTTACAGAATCGATTATTAAAATATATTCTTGTTTTATTAGGTATAGATTGCTCCGATCGAAGAGTAAATCTTTAACAAGATTTGGAGTAGGGTTTAGAGAGCAACACATACTTTTGTTTTTACTTGTCAGGATATTCGGAGTGAGACCCATGGTTTAAGACGTTTTGGCGTGAACATCACCCTCGGGATGGTGTTGTGGGCATAATTATGGTTTGAACCAAGTCTCTCTCTCTCTCTCTCTCTCTCTCTCTCTCTCTCTCTCTCTTGTGTACAACATATAATGCATAAAGTATACAAATAGAGTAATTATGTGATATGAAGTGGTGACCATTTTGTAGATTAAGAAAATATTATAATATAGTGACGAGATAACAATATTTTTAATATTTTTAAGAGTATTGGGTATGAGCCGGTATTATAACGTCATCTTACATGCCACATTAACCTCAACACTACTAACACCATATAGGAAATGATGTTCCAATGTTATAACTTGTTAAGAGTTAGAAAAATGTAGAAAGGGAGAGGGAAAGAGAGAAAAATGAAGAAAAATGATTTTGATTGGTTCTTAGTTCCCGTTTTGATATGTTGTAACGCCAACAAGATGCCACATAACGAGAAGGGGGGGGGGGTGCCTTGTGTTATAACGACGTTATGGGCCCTCCACGTAGACAATAACGTCGTGGAGGCGACCCATACCCAATGCTCTAAGTGGTTAGGACTCTTCATAACAAACAACATATTTATTGTCTTACTAGGTGTGAGACCCGTGTACTACACGAGTTTATTAAAAATAAAAATTTAATATCAATATGTAACCATTAAATATTTTATAAAACAACATTTTTACATAACATAATGTAATCTTTTGGAACATTTATAAAAGAAATCAAATATTCTTTAGAACATTTATGAGACTTTATTATCAAATTAATAGAATGATTCTTTTTTCTTATAAAAATCGTTAGAATTTTATGGAATGTTATTTTAAAAAATGGAAATACTCAAAAAATGACAAGTTAAAAATAATAATTCTAAAACTCCCACAAAATTACATATGTCAAAACTCTTGAAAATTTGACAAGTGGCAAAAAAATTTCATTTATTAGAAAAGATTATTATTATTACTATGATTTCCTTGCCATCACAAATTATTGATAGTATCTATTTAATTAAAATTTATTATTTTAAAAAAAGAACTTTAACCATCTACCTAATACCTATGATTAAACATTTATACAAAGTTACAAAAGTATATCAACATCATATCGTTTTCTTATAATATTTCATGATTTTCATCTCATCTATATAATCTTATAATAGTTCAAATTTAGCATGTGAAACATATCAATTTAAGTCATTATCATCCTCTAAATTCATTGAATATGAAGACTTCATATCAAATCACACGACCCTTTCCCTTTTTTAATATGTTTTATAAGTTCAAAAATTCGATTTTTCTTCTCTCGTTGTCGTTTATAAAGTTATTCTATCTATTAGTTCTAAAAATATACAACATGACATTCTAAATACTTTTAGATTTGTGTCCATACATGTTCTATCTTTATCACCAGTATGAAACTTAACAAGTAAAAAGAAACATAAAAAGGGGGAAAGAAACATTGTGTCTAGCCAAATCAATAATTGGAGCTTAATTCAACCTTGGATTGTTAATAGATGTCGGATAAAATCAAACAAAATTAAGCAAGTTTGTGACATTGTTAGAACCACTAAAGAGGCACATGTCATCAAGGCATGTTTATTTTGACAGCCATATTTTTATTAAATACTAACAAGGAGTTAGAAGAATAAAATTACATAAATAAGTTAAAAACCAGATTTTAAAGTCATCTGCTTCGACCTATTTTGCATTTATGTTTCTACTTCCAAGCTAATAAAAAAATCACCTTATCAAACAATATTTTTAGAAAAAAACACGAGTTGTAGATAATATTATTTGTGTAGCTCCAAATCACCCACACCCCATATAGACAATTTAATTACCTCAATTAGCTTCTTCTTCATCTTTGAAACCGATGGCGTGTCAACCCAATAAAGCAATTCAACAATATTAAACACAATCTGAAATGGAATGTCAATGCAGCAAGCAAAACGATGCCAAAGTTGCGACACCACCTCACACTGTAAAAAAAACATGTTTAACATCTTCGGTCTGTAGATCAAAACAATTACATAACATAGATAAAAGATCAATATCCTTATCCACCAAGTTTATTCTAGTCGGAATCATGTTTAATAACACACATCAAATAAACATATTCACTTTGATGAAAATGTATTTGTTCCACCTGGTTTCAACCTCTCTAAAATCTAATAAAACTTCATTAATATGAATATGGGCACTCTTAAACAAGAACAAGTTATGGGAGTCTAAGTTCCATATCCATAAATCTTTATCATGGGTGAGTTGAACCAAATCCAACAACCATATCATCTCTTCCATTTGCTATGCTTCTACACCATCACAAACTTCTCTAGCTACATACCCACCGATAAACTACTTTCCTCTCTTGAATCTTACAATCATTATTGTTCTCCACGACAAAAAATTTTATCAAAACTTTCTTTAAAATATATGTTCTCCATGCAACAGTCCTTTAAAAATCGAGAATTAGCACCATTACCAATTTTTTTTATGGAACACATAATTGGAAAGATATACTTTGTCATGCATATACTAAATAGAAGCTACAATAGCCAACCACACATGGCTTCGTTTTCGATTTTTGAAGACAAGGAGGAAGACATCCCAAGACACCATGAATAGCCTTTTATAACTTTAACCCAAATACCATTATCATCATTAACGAAACATCATTTCCATTTCTAAAGAAATCTCTAGTAAAAAGCATAAAGACTACCAATATGGAATCCTTCATTCTTCTTAAAGGACCGACACTCTCTCCCATCGAGTCCAACTAATCTTATTTTTGTCCTCTTAGCACCCTCAGAAAAATCGAGATCACATAAATTAAAGGATCGTATAGAAAACTTTAGGCAATTTAAACATCGACATAAAGACTATACCAAACACACCAAGGACCGACTTGATCAAAGATAAACAATCCCTAATGGACAAAATGTTAACCTTCTATGAAGAATGTTGTTTATTGAACCTCTTGGTAATCTCCTTCCAACTATCAATCATGGACATCTTAACACCAATAGGCAATCCTAAGTAAATAAAATGTAAATCCGCCGACCTACAACCCATACCCACATCCATAACTAAGATCCAATCTTTTTGTTGCTTGCGTCAAGATCTAGACCTTTTGTCCCTTGATCTTCTTAGTTTGGGAAGTTTGGAAGATTGGATTCCATAAAGTTGGTAACTTTATGGATCCTTGTGGTCATCCTAGTGTTATATGTTTTAGATCTAAGGATCCTTAGAGTTTTGGTCCAATGCACAAGCTTTGAGTACATACTTGCCATGTTTTTTTACCTAAAATGGAAGGGACATTCATTGGAAATGCATGTCCATAAAGCTACAATTTTTATGGTCCATTAGGTATAGGAAACCCTTTTGGAAACGTTGGAGGAGTAGCTCTAACGAATAAGTGCTTAATGGACGGTTGCATGCCTTGAGTTGCCTTTGAAGACCGAGGGTTTGAGATCTTGACTTATTAAGGTGTCTTAATGAATAAAGTTGGAAACTTTATCCATTAATACCGTAGGGAGTATTAGATATGAGCTCTGGAGCTCTTGGAGTTGTTGGAGAATAGTTGAATATGTTAAGTTGTTCAAACCAGTCGTCATGGCGTGGCCTTAGGCTGCCACATCGTGGTGACTGGGAACAAAATCAGTTGTTTTGTCTTTATGCTACCACAATGTGGCTAACGGAATTTTTCATGACATGGCAATTCACTACTTTGATTTTGGGATGTTGACCTTGAGGGTTGACTTGTTGACCTTGGGTTGACTTTTGGTCAAGATTGTTGATTTAGTGTATAGACTAAGGTTAGACCTTGTATGTTTTGATAGGGTGTTGTAGCATCTGTTGTGGGGCTCTTATTTGTGGTTTAGCTGATTTGTGAGTCAGGTGAGTCTTCTCACTATACTTATGGGTCGAAGGCACCAATGTCGACCCACTGGATTGTGTTATGTAGGATGTTAGCTGTCTTTGTGACTCTTGCATTTATTTTTGCGTTAAAATACACCCCAGGGATGGGCCCGCTATTGTATGCTTCGGTTGAAATATACCCCAGGATTAGGCCCTCTAATGTGCATTAGGTTGAAACATACCCCAGGGTTAAACCCAACAATGTGTAATGGGTTGAAATGTACCTCAAGGTTGGGCCCCTAGTTTATATGGTATGTGGTATTTTGGGAAACTCACTAAGCTTCATGCTTACAGTTTGTGTAATGCCCACAGATTCGGGCTAGTCAATTAAGACATATTTAGCGTTAAAAATGAATTTTTGATAGAAAATTATTTAGGATAGATAACCTTAACCAAATTTATATTGTATGTGATAAGGGTTCCGTACATATAAAGAATGCCAAAATCCGACTTCGAATGAAGAAGTTATGCTTCTTCGAAGTGTTGCGATTAAACTGAAACAACTCTACATATCATAAATAGTGAATTTTCGATATATTACTTTTAGCCTAAGTGATCTAAACAAAATTCATAGTAGTCATTAAACCGAAGTAGAGATCGGTTGATTGTTAGGAAAAACAATCAAAACAAAAGTTGAAGATCTCGTCCATATGGTTCTATCGATATAAAGTGTAACGACCTAATTTTCACGACCAAAAATTTCATTTTTGATCAAGTGATTTGCAAAACATTTGTAACAAAATATCATCCGATCATATCATTTAATAAAAACATGTCTCGTATATGAAAACTGAATCGCAAAACATAATAATGTCAGAGTACAAATCCCAGAATATCTCATAGTGTGGAAAACAAAGAGCATGTGTATGATACGCCGCTACCGCGCCATCTCCTTCCCTTTTGCTGAAGAGGTACTTGAAACCAAAACTGAGAAACTGTAAGCACGAAGCTTAGTGAGTTCCCCCATCGTACCACATACCATACAATCACATCACATACATACTGTCAGACATTTCTGGTGTGCCCGACCTACCCGGTACGACCATTCTGGGGTGCCGACCTACCCGTACGACCATTCTGGGGTGCTGACCTACCCATGTTGAGCCATTCTGGGGTGCTGAATACCCTTCGGTCCTAACAACCGAACATCGGGGACTATTTCACCCCTACTACTACTATCACAAATATCATAGCATAATCTATTATCAGACATATCTGGGGTGTCCGACCTACCCTTCGGTCCTAACAACCGAATCTCGGGGACTTTTCCCCCTCCTACTACCTCTATCTCATATAACATATCATGCTAACAGCTAAACATATCATAACATACTGTTAGGCATATCTGGGGTGCCTAACCTACCCTTCGGTCCTAACAACCGAACTTTATCACTATCACATATCATGTCACGCTAGCATATAACATATCAGGTAGTAGCAACACAGATGAATATCACAAAGACAAACATCTAACATACAATCCCTACTGGTGGGCCAACATTGTGGTCGTAGACCCACCGCTACTGGAATGTAATTCACCTCGTAGTAGCCGCTGAACTGTGCGGGAATCCTCTGACTGCTGTCGCTGCTGCTCCGGAAATCCTCCGGCTATAATTCCCACAAAACACTTAGTCAGAAACTGACATCTACTCTTAGGGTAAAATGACCATTTTACCCCTGACCAAGTCAAAGTCAAAGTCAACTTCTAGTTGACCTGACTCGCCGAGTTGGCTCGCCAACTCGTCGAGTCCCTATCCTTCCATTAGACCTCATACCCGTCTCTACTCGTCGAGTTAGGCGATGACTCGACGAATTTTCCTTCTAAATAAACATCGACTGAATCATCGTCCGACTCGCCAACTTGTATGAACAACTCGTCGAGTTCATCATTAACTGATACACAGGTCCTGTCCTTGACTCGCCGAGTTGTATGAACAAATCGTCGAGTTCATCTTCATCCTTAAGAAGATTGCCTTGGACTCGCCGAGTCCCATGAATTTCCAGAACAAAGGCTTAGCCCAGAACGTTGGGTCACTCCCTCGGACCCCCTTAAAACCTTTCCACACTCAACTTGATCCTTATGACCCTCAACGGATATGGGACAGAACCTTGGACTCGCCGAGTCCAAGAACGGACTCGTCGAGTTGGTCACAACCACTCACTGAATCTTCGATTTCTAACGTACAACCCTTGATCAAATGATAGATCTATGCGTCTACAATCGATCTAGCACGTAAAGTTACAACCTTTACGTGCTTGCATGGGACTTTGAGCTTAAAAGGTCCTTAAACAAGCCCTCTCAAAGCATGGGGCCTTCTTTGAGTGCAAGAGCCACTCCTTTCTACCTTGTAACCCCTCTAAGGGCCTAGATCCGAAACATCAACTCCAATCCATGCTTGCAATCATGGTTGGTGACCAAAATGGCTTAGAAAAGC
Organism: Lactuca serriola; assembly: GCF_051521515.1. NCBI lineage: Eukaryota > Viridiplantae > Streptophyta > Magnoliopsida > Asterales > Asteraceae > Lactuca > Lactuca serriola. The sequence goes on from NC_136408.1 coordinate 24,320,554, forward strand.
CCTAAAACTTCACAAAATGGGATCTAGCAAATGGAAGGGCAAGGTACAAGCTTGTTACCTTCAATGAGCTAAAAATGGTGCACAAACTCGAATCCCTTTAGCCTCCTCTTGTTCCTTCAAGCTTTTCCTTCCCTCCTTGGATCACAAAAGCACCAAAGTCACTCCAAATGCTTTAGATTGCTTCAATAACGGCTAGGGTTTGCTATGGGGGTCTTCTGGGAGCAAATGGGACGAAGGAGGCTGAGTTAAGGCATTTAAATAGGGTGCAAACCCTCGGATTAGGGTTTTTGTCCAAACAAGGTCTACTCCCCGAGTTCGGGACCCAACTCGCCGAGTCCACCGCTTAAGTCCCGCGTCCCTTCTCGCTTCTACTCGGCAAGTTGGACCTTCAACTTGCCGAGTCCAAGGCCAAAATGCAAAGTTTTTATCAAAAGAACACGTACCAAGAACCAGGTGCTACATAAAGACAATCGAGAATGGATATCATATGATAAAGTTATAAAATTTTAACGGACTTTAACAGTCTAAGCCTGTTAAAAATATAGCTTTAAAAATAATGTAAAAATTAGCCGACAGAGTCTAAATGAAAGTTGTAGATCTCGTCGAGAGCTTTCTGTGGATATAAAGAACGTCGAAAACAGAGCTTGTATGAAGAAGTTACGACATTTTGAAAATCAAAAAACTTGCGCACGCGAAGAGCGCTACGCGCATTGATGATGTGGCACAACAAGAGGGTGCCATATGGCATGGTCGGGAGCTACTTCCTCCGACAGACTCGTCGATGTGGCCCCACAATAATGCGATACGTGGATCCATAAGAGTGTGATGCGTGGCAGAAACCCAATGGAGCCACCCAGACCCTAGTGTGCGACGCGCATACCTAGAGTGCACAACAGGCAAGGTTTTTCTTGCCTATAAATAGCCGGCTTCATATATGCTTTCACTTTCACACCCTACACACTTTCTCTCTTAGCGATTTTACCTTTTAAGCCATTTTCTCTCGTTTCTCACCTGCGGAGAAGCCCTGCGACACCCCTGAGTACTCATCTGAGTAATAGTCTTTGATTAGGAGATCCCAAGTCAGTATACTACCCTCTTAGATTATGGTTTTCATCAAGAACCACTATAAGTTAAGCTACACTTAGTTCATGTTAAGTGTAACTTTTAATTATAGACAGAGTCGTTATTATGAATCTATAATTAAGGTTTATCAGTAATTCCATGTTGTTATACTGATTGATCTACTTATGAGAGTGATATATAGGCTGGATTTAGTGAGGTGTTTAAGGTGAAATTTCCAAACCGTATACTCTGGATACCAAATGGGCCCAACCTCTGATATGATCATACCTGATTATTCCTTATTTAGATCTTGAAGTAGACTTTAGGATTGTTGAGAAATCTGAACCATTAGGATAATAGTTCCATGAAGTAAGAAATTAGACTAAGACTTAGTGTTACGTACATTTAGGTCTTTAGGAAAAAGGTGTAAGGCTAAGGTTTGCCCAATTCACCAATCATCAAAAACTTTGTCAGGTGAGTGCACAGTCCCCTTCATGAACATGATTTAATACAAGTATTAATTAAAATATTAAATATATGTTGGAAGTCGTATGTGTATTATGTGCTTATTACTTGGATTATATGTTAGGATATGTATATATATATATATACACACACACACACACACACACACAAACATAACGTGCTATGTACGAACCATATATGGTTCTGTTTTATGTTAGGATAAACATATATTATTATTTAATAATATTCAAAGTAGTGTCGCCCAAGAATAGAGTTGGTATTAAAAGTTGGTTATGTGCACCGTAATCTAGTCTAGGGATAAACTTAGATTTATGGAAGATACCTAGTTCAATTAAGATAATATTTTGTAGTCTCATTAAGAGAATGTGCGTAACCTAGGAACAAAGAGTAAGGTTTTGTTCCATGACATTATCAGGTGTCGATGTATGGTAGCTCCATTACCAGATAACTAGAAATGATGGGTCCCGATCAAGCAACTATTAGCGGTATATTTGGTCATCTCTCAGAGTAGGATGACTACACTTGACCATTCTAGGCAGTCTTGTGAATTACGTTGTTAGTGTAGGCTCATAACCTACAGACGTAGATGAAAGGTAATACCATATTCATCAAATTACTATGAAGGCTTGGGTGCCTTAAGACTTACATCGACCAAGGGAGCCCCTAGCTGTCAAACCCTTACCTTAAATGGTTTATCAGAGCTAATTATCTCTGATAATCTCGGACTAGGATCTGTGAGGATCGGTAGAAAAAGATACGTAGGAATGTAAGCCTATATGGATTTTGTATGGAAATAGTCATTTTTGCGGGTTTGATAATTAAGGAATATCATCATATAAATATTTTGGGATTGAAATTCCTATGTATCTCAATAGGTTTCCCCAACCCGACTCACTCAATTGATATGCATCAGAGGTATAAAGACTTAAGCTAGTGAATCTTGATTAGGATGCTGAGTGATTAAGAGACAACCTGTAATAGTATTCAGGATCATCAGGTCTTTACCCTGTAACCTATGTATCTGTATTGATTATGACATCCTTACGTTTCTAACATTTTGGAAAAAACATTTGTAATCAAAATGATCTTTTGTATTGGGATTGTCTGCAAATATAAATAAATGATTTTAAAAGCGTAAAGAAAAGTTTTATATGGTTTTGAAAATTAAAGGATGTCACAATTGGTATCTGAGCATTAGTTTAGGCAAACTAAGAAATAGTAGGATTCTAGACTTAAATTTAGAGATTAAGCAATGATGGTGAGGTGTGTATCCAGTATAGATAGACACAAGCACTATAATATTTTAGGGTATATGCATTAAATAATATTAAGTGTTAATTAAGACATATATATATATATATATATATATATATATATATATATATATATAACATAACATAACGTAGGTTAAATACCTTATTTGCTATAACATGCACTGACTTACTTTAGGATAAGATGCCTAATTTGTTTTTATGTGCCAAATGAATTGTAGTATAACATGCCTTAGATTGTCGTCTAGGTTGCTATTATTAGATTTAATGTCTGTTGCCGACCTAGGATTAGGAAATGTATGTGTTTAGATTTCTAAATGTTTAATTACGATATTAGAACTGACACATAATTTTTTAGAGTAATAAGGAGGATTTCACGTCTAAATCTTCCCTATCTGTATTCTCGTCTCGGTACATTGAATGCCTACTTGGGTATATAGAACTTAATAACCATAACAAGGAGCGGTAGAGTTGTTGCAAACGAAGGTGGTCCGTGTAACGACCCAAAAACTCCTTTTCGTCAACATGGTTAGTTTCCGTTACTTGAATATTAATTTTCGTTAGTGATTTCGATGTTGGTGTTTATAAATTCAATAAATTAAAAAAACAAGTGTTATTTTATACCTTAAATGTGTTATACATTCAATAAATTAAAAAAGTTTTAGTTTCCTCCTCCCTGAATCTGTTCTATTTTTCCCTCGTGTCTAATATATTAGAAAAAAAACAAACAAGGCATCCTACTGCCTCTTGTGTGTCGACGATCGAAGATCGGGGAAGAAAAAATGATCGTGAATTGAGGGAGAGGAGGTAGCGATCGTTCATGAAGGGGACTATAGCACCAGGCCGAGAATCTATTGGGGGGGGGGGGTGATTTTGGTGGGTCCTTGTGCAATTGAGGTGTTTGGTTCAATCATTCTCCTGTTGTAAGTCTTTGTTCTTCCTCTCTTGTCAATTCCTTTTCAATTGATGAAAAAATGATTTTTTTCCTTGCCAATCTCTTCTTATTTGATGTTAATCATTGTATCCTCTTCTTCCTTGCAATTCTTCTATGTTCTTATGGATATTCTTATTGGGTGTGTTATGATGATTTATTGTTGTCCAAATCATCTTATGAACACTCTCAAGAATGATTTTGATATGTCCTTGAATTACTCCTTTGTTGATTGTCAAAACTTATGTTATTGTTATCTTGTATTCATGTAAGAATCTTTGGTGAATGACTATGTTTTGGACTCTCCAAAAGGTCCTTAAAACGGTTTCAAGTGTATTTAAATATGGCTAATTGGTAGGAGAAATTCAAACCCAAGTTGGTATTTCTCTTTTTAACAATGTATTTTGTCTTTCTATTAAGACCAGTGTACTTTGGACCATGGTTGGAGGATGAAACTACCTGTTTACTTCCATGATATATCTATTGATTTAAACTTGTTTTTTTAGCTATGTGGTCGATTTGGGTGATGACTTAATGGGTTAGGTGGTCAAAAAGCCTTTAAAACTCAAATCTGGAAATTGCTAGAAATTAACAAATCTACCCCTGGATTGGAAAAATAATAAAAAAATTCCCATGAGTCGGATTAATGATCCGTAAATTCTCAAAGTTTTGATTTTGAGTCTAGTTTGTCTGTGAATTTTTATAGGATTTTTTGTTGCCTCTAACTAATGTGAAAATCGCCTTTTTCACCAACTGGTCAGAATATTGCTGCATTGATATGCAGTTTTGTAAAAATCATAGAAAACTGTAGAAAAATCATTTGGACTTTAAAAGTACTTTTTGAAAAGCTACTATTCGATGCTTCTAGAATTTAAAGTAAAATTAAAATTTTTACAAGTCTCAAGAGTGATAAAACAACCCTAAACATGCGGCTGTTTTAGGTCCAAAACTGGGAACTTTGTTTGATACTTAATTTATGTGTTTAGGTTATGAAATTGTCATCTTTTGCATTGTAGAGCTCTAATAACATTTTATTTGTACTGTAATAGGGTCAGGGGTGATACTTCAACTCTTACAAGACTTGAAGTGTGAGCAAGTCACATCTTTGGCTAAGGTGAGTTAGTTTTGTGGATTTATAAAGTACATTGTTACGAGAATCTCATATCTTAGATGGAATGGGATGAACCTAGTTACCTAGGACGTATCTACCCATTTTTATGTTGAGTATTGTGCCATGGATATTGAAAGCCTTTATGTGTAACAATATCTAGGATGTTGGATGCTAGTCTACTCTTTGTGTGATGTGAGATGTCTGTTAAGGACATGCTAGATTGAGTGTTGTACATGAATATTATGTGTTGTAAGCATGTTAATACTTGTTTAAAAATATTTGTCTAAATTGTTTTAGGAAAAGCATTCTAGTGTTGTAAAACCATTATAGAAGTGTTGTGAATGAAAGTGGTGTGTGATGTAACATGTAACAATTAAATAAAATTACATGTTTGCATGAAAATGAACCCTTAAAGAGGTAATATGTTAATAAAAGAAAATTCATAATTCTTACATGATTACTTGAGGAGGGTAAAAGTGTAACTTCTTAATTTATTAATTAATATTAATTTAGAAAGGTGAATACACTAGCGGGGCGAGGGGTAGTAACCTAGTCCTAGGAATATACCCTATCTGGATTATTGCGGGGACCCAAGGGTTGAACGACACCTATGGGAAAAGAGCTTAAGCCAAAGCGGCGGTGGATGATTTTTCTAGGAGATTATTCGAGACATGGTCCGAACGGTGGATGGACTGGAGTGATGTTGGTCTACCGATGGGGCCAGCACAAACATCTTGTCGGATTGGGAGATGTAACTCTGTCGAATTGGCACCGCTTGTACCAATCCTTAATGACAACGCATGTATATGTATGTGCCTTGTCGGAGGAGCAAACGCAACTCACCATAAGTGATAATTATGGGTGAGAGTCATGCCTCACATTGTGCATTGGGTCGTTCTGGTCACGTTAGTAGCGAATGTGGTACTTGCCTTGGGGTTTTGCGATGAATAAATAGACCCTAACTAGGATGTATTATTTTAATAATTACAATGACGGTGAGCGGTGAGTAATTATTAAAATAAAGCGGATAAATAAAATATAATATAATAATATGCTAGCGGCGAAAAGATAAAAAAATTATTTACAATGAGGTTTAGGAGAGTAGCTAATAAAAGAAGCTCTAAAAGAAGAACTAAATAAAATGAGCTAAATAGTGATTGATATGTGGTGTGATGTTGGCATGTCTTGTTGGTGAGTCTCTGGTTGTGTGGGGATATTTGTGTGATCCATTTATGGTATGTATGTTCTTTTAAGACTGTACTATAATTAAATCACTTACCTCATGCTAACACTTGTTCTTTGTTTCTTAGTTTTTGTGTATTGGAACATGTAGCTTGACATGATGCCTTGGTGAGGATGGTGTTGGATTAATGTCTAAGTCCATAACTATTTTGGTATGTACTTGACCCGATGGTGCATGATCCTTTTGGGTTGACTTCACACTGGTGACTAGACAGGATGATTGTTGAGGAGAGAGGTTGGTTTATTGTTAAGAATAATAAATTAGGGTATAAATATGATTTGTTAATATATTATATGAATAATATATTAATTTGGAATCATATTATTAATTAGTATTTAATCAGAAATTAATTTAGAATTAATTTTGGGATTAAAGGAACTGACTGAAAGTGCAGGGGCTATTTTGTAATTATTCAATAGTTAAGGCTTTGGGCCATTGGATCACCTTTATTAAGGCTTGTACGAAAATCCTAGAAGGATCTAGGAGTTTTCGTCCAAGGGCTTAAGGAAAGGAGTCCATGGACTTGCTTAGACCCTAAGCTAAGGGATTAGGGTTTACACCTTGAAACCCTAGTTAGCCTTAAGTATAAATAGCACCCTAAGGCACTAAGATTTCGTCCAAGCCTTGGGAAATCCTAAAAGGGACGAAATCTAGGGCAAGATACCCTTCTCTCCTCTCTCCCATATTTATCCTTTCACCTAGTGTGTTTGTGAGCCATTATAGGTACTACACGTGTGGCACTTGCTTTCAAGAGCTAAGGAGATTCAAGGAACTAGTTGTTTTTGCTATATAACAATAAGAGGTATGTATTCTATTCTTCTATGTGGATTTTGAAAATAGTACTAGCATGCCAGGTTTCTTTTTGTGTTCATAAAGGTGTATAACTAATAGTGGAAACATAGATCCAACTCTAGGGTTGCATGCACACATATGATTGCTTGTTTTAAACCCATCAGATGGGAACCTTTGGGTAGTCTTATTTACTATCTTTAGATATGATACCATTTGGACATGTTGGGTTTTTCATCATATTGTAGAGCATTTCCATGCTCCAACGGGGAATCTAATGTATGCTCAAGTATGTATAAGTCCATATAGTACTATAGTGATGTTGGGAAAGAATCTAAGCAACCCATGTATGTATCACTAAAAAGCAGCCAAATAGGTTTTTTAGATATTTATAAAGGATAAAAAGCTATATGCTCAAATATATGAAATCAAATGTTTTGGAGATTATTTGTATTTGGAATATGATTTTATTGAATGTCAAATGGTTACTGATCCACATCGGGCTATATTTACATGTTTGTATAATGAGCCATTTCATGGAATAGACTTTGTTAGATTTTTCCATAATGGCAACATAAATTGTAGCATGTTATGAGACATCATATCATAGAATATGGTTGCAAAATTTTATCCCAAGGCTGCATGTTATTGGTATTGAAAGACTATTAAAGTTTTACAATAAGTTAGCAATATTATATTCCAACAAGAGCAGAAATTATATTGTGTCAAATCATACTGACATCAAGTTTCTGATTGTTAAAGAAATGGGGCAAATAAAAAAGTATTTATAAAACACATTTAAATAAACTCCATGATAGTAGATCCGCTCATGAAGGGATTACCTCCCTAGGGTTTTCATGTGTATACTTAACACGTTGGTGTGATATTTTATTTTAGTGAGAGTTTTATTGGTGCTTTATGTTTTTTTAAATAATTATGTTTTTTTCTTGTACGGACAAAGGATTCGGTTGATTCCATTATTACTTGTACTCATTTGAAGTTCGGTCTCACTTCATGCTAAATAGAAACTCATAGGAAATTTATTTTGATTTCAAAACCGCTGATTCATATTTAATCTATGTCGTTTAGTTATACATGTATATGTCACCATTGATGAGTTTAGTTATGTAAATTGTAACGAAGACCGCTTTGATATTTTGGGACCGCTATTAAATGTATATAAATAATATTATCATTAAGTTTAGAGAAATCTTCAATAAAGTCTCAATATTTTGGGCCAATTTATGGTTTAATCCCAACATTTATTTTTTAAACAGAAAAGCCCCGATTATTATACGACAACCTGTCATTTTATGTTGAAAAAAAAAAATAAGGACTGTTTCATTAATTTTGACAAAATATGAAATAATCAGGACTTTTATATTCATCAAATAAAAGTTAGGATTAAACTGTAAATTGACCCAACATATTGGAACTTTATCGGAGATTTCCTTTAATTTTATATTATTATGAAAATTATATAAAATTGTAGATGAATCGATTTTATTTATAAGTAAAGATAAACATTTGTCATGCTTATCTTGTGGGTAGAATTTCCAGTTTGACTCAAAATCTCCTAAATCTTTAATATTTCTTCCATTCGATTATATCTCCATCAATATAAATACATGATGAGAAACATATTTACAATATACGAAATACATACATAAAATCCTTGTATGGTTTGATACTGGTTTTAGAGGTAATATTGAAATAAAAAAACAAACACTACCTAGAAATAAGAGATAAATGGCTGTGGTAAACTTATAGAATAATTAAAAAAATAAACACATTTAATCATATACCCCAGTAAATACCTGATTTACGCTCATTATGTTTCTTTTTTAAGAGTAGTGTTTGGTTTTTTGTTTATTGTATAAGTAAACTTATACAATTAATCATAGACCCCATTAAATATTGTGCCATTCTTTTGACTTTTGGTCAAAGTAAACTTATGCCTCCAAAAAACCGCTAGTCTTAAAGTTTACCTTTAGAGGGGCTCATTGACCCAAGTTCGTGAAGTACTTGTATATTAGTTGGAGTGAATGAACATTGAATGAATGGTATAAAAGGTTATGACTTATGATCTTTACTTTTGAAACGATTTATATTACAGTTTAGTAACATCACAAGTTATAGGCTATAACGTTAGGCTAAATTGAAATAGATGATAAGCAGGGACGGACCCAAGATTTCGTAGTAGGTGTTGCCGGTAGCACATTTTTCATTTTACGTAGTGGCACAAATGTAGAAAAAACGAAAAATTCGAAATTTTTTCACTGTATTTGAAAAAATAAGGGGTTGCCGGTGCCACTATGAGCACAATAGTGGAACCGTCCCTGATGATAAGCTAAAAAGGATATAAACATGTCATGAAACTAAGATGATCTTACCCTTTATTAAACCGTAATATTATGCTTAGGATTGTAAATAAAACGAACGTACAAGAATGATGATTTGTTCATGTTTATTCATTTAAGTTAACCGAACAAATAAATTTAACGAACGAATACATGAACGAAGTTTCTTGTTTGTGTTCGCTAAAATGATAAACGAACAAAAATGATCATAATGAACAAACATAAAAACATAAATGGATATAAATATTCAAATGAAGTATCGTAAAACACGAGGTCAACATTTATAATATATTGATCATATTAACATTTATAAACTCTGTAAGGTGTAAAACTCCAACCATTCTTAAAAACTTTATTTTCACTCTTATCAATTGTATAATATAATATAATATAATATACGAACATGAACAAATGTACATTTACATTCACGAACATAATTGAACGGAAATGACCATTGTTCGTGTTTATTCGTTTAACTAAACGAGTTCATATTCATTTATTTATTAAATAAATGAAAATACACGAACTTCAAGCCAAACGATTCGCAAACGGTTCGTTTAGAGCCTTACTTATGCTTTTTAGTTTCACTAACAAAATCAAGGCAATGTCGTTTTAATATACTATTTATATTTACTTATAACACTTGGGAAATATATTTGATAGCTATTATGTTTGGTTGATAGCCAACATGATTGGTTAGTAGTACTATATCAATTGAGAAATCATAATACTACAAGGTTTTAAATACAACTATAGCACTTTACCAACAAATTTATTTTTAATATATATATATATATATATATATATATATATATATATATATATATATATATATATATATATATACTAGCCATCTACCCGCGCAATGCGACAGACGACAATAACTTTGTTTAAGCAATTAGTTTCATTTCGGTGAATAGTTTTTAAACGAAAGTTAAAAACTTCAATAAATAGATTTCTTGCGACGATTTGTTTCATTGCGGAAACATGTAAAAATCCATAAATAACACAATGAAGTAGACGATGATTGTGCATTGTTGGGTTAAAAATAAAAATTTATTATTATCTTTCGTCAAAAATAAAGGTATTATTTTTAGTTTCAAAGTATTTTGTATGTTGTTTTCTTTCACATATAAGTTGCATTATTATTTGGTGTTAAAAATAAAATTATATTATTGTTTTGGGTAAAATATTAAAAATCAAAATATGTCCATATTTTCGAGTTTTTTTTTTAAAAAAAAAATAATAGGGCAAATTACACATCTAGTCATTTTACAAGGTTTTTTTTTGTTATATTATCCATATTTTTCTATTGTTTTTTGTGGTATACATATTAAGTTATAATATGAAGTCTTTGTATTTAATAATTTATTGAGTATTAATCAATATAGTATTATTAAAATAGTTGGTTTCCGGTCAATTTAAATTAGACATGTTTGATTTTTATTGTTAAGAATTATTAATCATTTAATTTGGTTTTATTTAAGACTTACTTTCTTGTTTTATCAAATATTTTCAAATATAAAAATAATAATAATAAACAATGTAAAATGCATAGTTTTATTTTCTTCCTATTGAAATTATTTTTGATAATTCTTATTTTTAGATTTGATATAAATGACGTGTATATATGTATAATAATTCTTATTACCACTTTATTTAAAAAGTAAAAGTTTTAAATTTAAAAAAAAAAAAACAATGAATAACTTTGTCCGTCATTTGCACTTTATATTAATAATCTATATTAATAACTAACTTGTATTTTTGTGTATTTTGTATAATAAAGATAAATATTATAATCAATATTATTTGACATATTTTAATTTATTATCCACATATTAACCTCAATAATAAAAGCAGAATTGTAACCTTCAATTTTAAAATTTGAATCGTCGTCTAGGATTTTCAATTTTCCACAATATATGGGACACGTTTTTTATTTGGTATAATAGAAAAAGATTTATTAACTTTATTTTAGGCATAATATGTTTTTAGTTTGAATCTTTGCCTATCTTTTCCACCTAAATAAGGTTAAGTTATAAATTTAATATTATTTTATTGATTATTACTTGTACTATTGGCTAAATCGTTTGGACGTCTTAAAAAAATAATATTATTATATTGAAGTTATTTTTAGAAATAGTGAGATTTCCTTTATAATGTATTTTATATATATATATATATATATATATATATATATATATATATATATATATATAGGATATAGATCTGGTAAGAATTTTTTTTTGGTAGGAAGGTAAGTAGTTTTTTTTTTCTATATATTTTTTTGACGAACAAAAGAAATGAATCACTAGATGATTCATTTGTAAGATGATTCACAAGAAAAAATTCCCAAAAAAACATCTTTATGATTCATTTTTAAGTAAATTAAGAAAAAATTCACTTTTGTGACAATTTTAGTGAATAACAACAAAATCATTGTATAAATGAATCATCGAGATGTTTTTATTGTGAATCATCTTACAAATGAATCATCTAATGATTCATTTTGTTTGTTCGCGAAAAAAATATGTAGAAAAAAAAACTTCTTACCTTCCTACCAAAAATTTCCTTTTTATTTGATCTTGACTCTCTCTCTCTCTCTCTCTCTCTATATATATATATATATATATATATATATATATATATATATATATACAGTTCTGACGGTGGGCAACTCGGGCGACCGCTCAGGGCCCACAACTCTAAGGGGCCTAAAATTTCTGAAATATAATATATATATATATATATATATATATATATATATATATATATATATATATAATAATAATAATAATAATAATAATAATAATAGTAATAATAATAATAATAATAATAAAATTTGTGTATATGTCTTCTAAGGGCCCAATTACAAGATTAACCTAACTTTAGCTCAATGAAATAACCTCTTTTTTTCTAGAATCTGGAACGCTTTTTGAAGTAACGTTAAGCAAACACTGTCGTTTAGGGTGTCTTTCAAGAATCCTCATCAAGCGGGAACCAATTAATCTGATCGACACCTCGTGAATCCCAATCGTTGCCTCGTGAATCAACATCAGAATAATGATTCATAATCAGTTATGTTGTGTGACTTCTTCCCTTCTCGTAGTCTCTTACCGACCTTCAGATTATATCAGTTATGCCGATTGAATGCAAAATTACAAAGCATCCGACGAATGAGATAAAAACCATAAGGTTAGCTATATATATATATATATATATATATATATATATATATATATATATATATATATATATATATTTATTTGTTTTTTTCCTCTGATTCTTTTGTTTCTCATTCTGATTTGATTTCTTATTTACGTTCCTTATAGTTTTTATTTATTTGTTTATTTATTTATTTATTGACTTCGTTTGTGTATCTATGTCTCAGATTGCTGGAGACTGGACTGTCAATTCTTTATAACTTCTTCAAACTTTTCATATTTTTTAGTTAACAAGATAATTTCATTGTAAATATCTTATTCAGAACTCAAAATTTTAAATCCAATCCTAATTTTTCTGATGTTTTAGTGTTGTTTTTTATTTTATTTTGTATTCACATTCCTGATTCCTGGTCCTGGTATCTAATCAAATGTTGAAAGCTTATAGTTTTTTTTTTCTCAGATTTTTTGAGACTTAACTTTATATCTTCTACCTACTTATTAGATTTTTTTTACTTAAGAAGGTAATATTTTTATTGATATATGATTCGGAATTCAAAACTTTAAATCCAGTTTGTATTTGATTTTATTTTGCAGTTGCACCTTTGATTTAAATTAAATATGATCTTAGGCATCTACAACTTTAAGACATAAATCATATATCAAAAATGAGATGTAATCTTTTCCCATAAGTTGATAGTGTTTAGCTATTGATAATCTACAATGTTTTCCAAAAAACAATTATCTTGAAGCCAAAAAAAGGAAGAAACGAAAATTTTCCGATGCCTTCAATCAAACTTATAAAGTATCTATTCATAATTTTTTTAAATCATCGAGTTCGTCTAGTTTGAATGAAAATAATACTAGTTTGAATACATAAAAACTAATTTGAATTAAAATGATAGCAACTTCTTTTTTAGGTAATGTTGTGGTCATATTTATGTTTCTAATATTAATAGTGATTTTTGTGTACTTTGTAACATGTACTTTTAAATTAAATTATTATTTTAGGGGTTCATTTTTTCTCTGGTCTACAATACATTTGGGCCGGCCCCCCACACACACACACACACATATATATATATATATATATATATATATATATATATATATATATATATATATATATATATATATATATATATATATAATGTTTGTAATGTTTAAGAGTTAAGACCTTCGATATTATATTTAGAGTGTTAGTAAAATTTAAAGTTTAAACTCATATTGATATGTCCCACTTTCCTTCATTGCTTTAGAATTTAAACTCATTTTAAAAATTCATAAAATCATTTTGATTTGATTTTTCAATCCTAGCTATTTACAAAACTCTCATTTAGAAAACCCACAGATCCTTATGTATAAAACCGCCCTACATATTGGTATATACATTACCAACATGTATAACCAAACTTATTGATTGTCAAAAAATTTGGTACCAATTATACTTATACATTAATTGATACATTAATGATAGTTAAATTTTATACCAATTATATAATTAGTAAGGTATACAACTTGAGAAAAAAGATGCTTGTTACTATACCAAGTCCACCTCTAGAAGGTAGTGCCACCGGTCTAGTGTTAAAAGAAAGGTCGGCATGATCTTTTTTATTTTTCTAAACAGATAATACTCACCCATGAAATCTCGTTCCTAAACTTTTTATTTATCTACTACAAGACTTAAACCCTCAAATTTAAAAAATGAAACATATTTTATAACGTATGAATAAAACCCTTTGATATAACCTTATTAAGATATTTTTAGTTTTCAACTATATGACGACTATGAAATTAATCATTCATGATGTCACAGCCACTTACATAAACGAGTCTAACAGATAATGATCAACCAACGTCTTATATACGAGTGGACGATTAAAATTAAAATGGTAGCGAAGGGACCCAACGGCAATATGTCCTAATGTCCTATAAAACGTTAATTCTTTACGATGCTACTGGATCTCATCATGAATATATTCTTAGCAATAAATCCACTTATTTCCCACTCCATTTAGCAATAAATCCACTTAATATTGGGGATGGCAAAAAAATCCGAACCCGACGGGGAAACCCGAAACCTGATTATTTCGGGTCGGGTAACGGGTCGTTATCGGGTTTTTTATTGGGTTCAGGGCAGGGAGTGGGTTATCCTCGCCCCGACCCGACCCGTCCCGATTATATATATATATATATATATATATATATATATATATATATATATATATATATATATATATGTTAATGACACACATTCAAAGATAAAATACTTACTGTGGACAATCTTTTTAGTTATTAACAATCCGGTGTGAATGATCATTTTTTATGTTTTGACGTATTACACTAAAATTAAATAAAATAATTTTTAATATAACGTCGATTTAATTTTATTAAAGTGATTCATCATATTTTTAATTTAAAAGGGAGGCTAGAACACATATTTTTTATGACATCGGGGTACCCTAAAACGGAATAAAGATTTCGTTATGAATTGTTGTAAACCCGATAAGAAACCCGAAACTCGATTGAAAAACCCGAACCCATTGGGGTGCCCCGATAAGAAACCCGAAAGATATCGGGACGGATTTGGGAAACCATGCCCCGCCCCGAACCCGCCCCGTTGCCATTCCTACTTAATATCCACTCCATTTATTTGGGACAATTACTAATGTAGCCTAATTGAGGAACTAATTAATTATTTTTAGCCAAAAAACTAGGAATTATCCCAAAATAGCTCACGAAACGGTAGATAATTAGAGTGGACTACTGTTTTGCCAAATGAATAACTGTGTCGTGATAAGTATGTATATATATATTTTTTTTGAACTTGTAAAACCGTAGGTTTACGGTTTCCTCTCAAGAACCTACGGTTTCATTAATTTTTTTAAAAGTTTTTTGAAAAAAATTCATGAAATCATAACATATATATGATGGCTTACGAGGTTACAACAAATTAAAAAAGAATGAAAAAAATAAAAATAAAACCGTAGGCTTCATACGAAACCTACGGTGTACAAGTCCACACTGCACAATTTGTGCATTGTGTACTTGTACATCGTGGTTTCAGTTTTAATTATTTTTTTCGTTTTTTAAGTTATCCACATATACAAAAACTACTTCGAATCAACAATACGGTAAAATTTTGATAAAAATGGACGTACCTCGTTGTTCTTCGGGTGCTCCATTGAGAAAAAAAAAGGTAAAACTAAGAAAATAATAGTCAAAATAACCTAATCTGAAAAATTATACATTATATACTATGGACCAATAAGCCGCAAAAAAGTAAATGGGCCGGGAAACAATATCTCATTGCCACGAAAGAGTAGTTTTCTACTGTTGACCGTAATCAACCCCGGCCAATCTACTATTTCATGGGCCACTTTTGGCTAATGTGTGTGTGTGTGTGTTTTTTTTGCTATTTTTAGATAGGTAATTAGTGTTTTAGGCTAGATTAGTAATTTCCTCTTTTTTTTTTTTTTTTGTTCGGGACGTAATATCATATAGTGCTCCGAAAAATTTAAAGTCCAAAATTCGGTTGATTTACCTATTAGTTTTCAAATATATGCAACTAGGTTATAATCTGTGGAATCCACGGTTGACAAAGTAAAACAACATTGAAACTTTAAAAAACATAATTTTAATTAGGAAGAATTCCACTTTTGTAAAATAACTTATAAAAACCTTATCGAGTGTATTGTTGGTGAATTATTTCACTAAGTGTATTTAAGTGTAATAGATTGACTTGTTGATCAAAATAAATCTTGATGAATATTAAAAATATAAGAGAGGTGTGAAGTACACACTTGTTTAAGTTTATACAAAATTTTAAGTAAAGCCTAAATGATTTCTGAATTGGTTTGAAATCGAAACAAAAGAAATTTTCGAATGAACTGATATTGGAACCGAGATTGATCTCGGAATAAGTTTGTTTCAGACTGAAATAGATCTCGGAACGTAGTTTATATCAGATCGAAATTGATCTCGAACCTGGTTGTTATGCGAATGTGATTTCAGAACACTAGAACTGATTGCGATGCAAATGCACTTTCACAACGCAAGTGGTTACTGTTCAATTGTGATCGTTCGCAACAAGTTGGAATGTAACACTTTGGAACATTTGCATTGGATAGCATTTTATTGTTCAATTGCGATCGTTCGCAACTCATTGGAACGCTATGCATCAGAACTTTCGCATCGGGTTGGATGTTACTGTTCATTTCACATCAGAACGATCCTTACGGTTGCTTCAGAACAATCTTTGATGGATCGCATCAGAACGACCCATATCAGAATGATCGCAACGAAATTGTGTCGCAACCATGCTTCACAACTAACTTGCATCGGAACGAGTTCAATTCGGTGTTTTGCCCATTAGTTTAATGTTTTATCCAATGGTTAAAACAAATGTTTTTGTGTCAGGTTTGACTGTTGGTGGAGATCCGTCGGTTAAACTATTTATCCAATGGTTAAAAGCTTGTTTCGTGTCAGTTTTTAAACGTAGCAACTGTCTTGTTAAGGTTTTCAACCAAGTGACATATTTAAGCAAATTTTGGTCAAACATTTTTCATAGACAGTAGAGTGTACATCACGTTGAAGAACACAACGGACAAAAACATAATTTTCATTCTCTTTTCTTGTTCTCAAACTTCTGAGTATTATCTAATTGAGGATTTGAGAGTACCACCAAAATACTTCGATTTCAAAGTGTCAATCACGATCTCATAATTTCCATGTGCTATTAATCCTAAATCACCAACAGAAATAGAAGCATATTTCTAACAAAAATCAAAGTAATCTTGTGATCATGGCTGGTGGCGATTCTTTAAAGGATATGAGAAGTTTGATTAACCGAACAAGTTTGAAGGGCAATATTTTCATAGATGGCAAAAGAAGATGCATTTTCTCCTTACTACTTTGAAAGTGGTGTATGTTCAGAGTACACCTATGTCAGAATTTGTTGAATATGAAACTTTGGAGGCAACAAAAAGAAGATCAATGTGGGACAATGATGACTACATTTGTCTTGGTAATATTCTCATTGGTATGTCTGATTCTCTATATGATATTTATCAAAATCTTGAAACAACAAAAGAACTGTAGGATTCTCTTGAATCCAAGTACATGGTTGAAGATGCTTCAAGTAAGAACTTTCTTGTCAATAACTTTATGAGTTACAAGATGTTTGACTCCATGCTTGTTATATAACAATTCCATGAAATGTTAAGGATCTTGGGACAATTTGCTCAACACAATTTGAAAATTGATGAAACCATTTCTATGGTTGTGATTGTTGAAAAACTGCCCCCTTCCTTGAAAGATTTTAAACACAACCTGAAACATAACAAACATGAATTAACTTTGACTCCACTTGGAAGTCATTTACGGATTGAAGAGTAATTAAGGACTCAAGAACTTGATAACAATCCGAAAGGCAAGAATAAAGTTGGTTCCTCTTCTATGAACATGGTTAAAGGAGAAAGTTCAAAGAATTCCAAGAAGTCTGAGGGAAAAATGAAGTTTAAAGGAAAGGATAATAAGTCTCACAACAAGAAAGAACTAGTGGTTTGTTGGAATTGTAACAAATTGTGTCACTTCAAGCAAAGTTGTAGAACTCGTTACTCGGTACCTGCTCGGCCGACTACCGAGTAGCGAGTACTCGGGAGTACTCGGATTTGGTAATTCATGTAGAATATTTTTAGGGAAATTATATATGTCAAAATCACAAATTAAAATCATAAGTTGATTGAAATATATAACAAAATTAGATACATGTGAATATACACAAACTAAAAAAACACATAATGGCGTCACTTCGTGAATAATTACTGGAAATTTAAGATATATATATATATATATATATATATATATATATATATATATATATATATATATATATATAGTAATAATCACATGTGTGTATGTTAAATAATAAATCATTAAGTATAGTATACATATTAATCACCTAGTTGACCGAGTTTTACAACACTGCTCAGTTCGGTTAGGGGCCGATCGGGGAGTATTCGGGATTCTGTGACTCGCCTCGGCAAGGGGCCGAGTAGCGAGTACTCGGATGAGTAATCGGCCACCTTGGCGAGCTTTACAACACTAACATCAAGAAAGATTGTAGTTTTCGTAAAGTGAATAAGGATGGTGTTGGACAAAGTGGATCCAAGGATACAGAAAAGCAACAAGGCCAGTTTTCTGTTTTCATGCAGAATTGTAAATATGTTTATAATTATATTTCTATGATTTTTGAAGCATTTTATGTTCAAGATGATGATGTTGCACGGTGGGTTGATTCAGAAGCAACAATCCATATATGTAAAGATCTTCGTTGGTTCAAGGAATGTCAACCAATACAAGATGGATCTATGGTGAAAATGGGAAATGTTGCTACTGTACCAATCAAGGGTTGAGGATCTATTTTGCTTTATTTTACTTCTGGAAAGTGTTTGTGTCTGAACAATGTTTTATATGTACCAGGGATTCGAAAGAATCTCGTGTCTAAAATTTTCTTGAATAATTCTGGTTACAAACAAGTATTAGAAAGCGACAAGTATATCTTATCAAGACTTGGTTCTTTTATGGGTTTCAGATATGTATGTAATGGAATGATTAGACTTAATATTAATTATCCTAGTTATGATAATTTTGTTTGCATGGTTTTTTCTAGTTTTAGCAATAGTTTTGATAAGTCTGATTTATGGCATGCTAAACTATGACACATTCATTATAAGAGATTAAAAGACATGTAAAAAATGAGTTTAATTCTTATTTTTTATATAAATAATGAAAAATGTAAAACATGAATGTTAACTAATATCACAAGATAACCTTTCAAAGATGTTAGGGAAAACAAGGTGTTGAAACTTATACATAGTGATTTATGGGATTTCCATGCAACATCTTCCCTTGGAAGCAAAAAGTAAGTTGTTACTTTTATTGATGATGCATCTCGATATTGTTATGTTTATTTTCTATATTCAAAATATGAAGCTCTTGATAAATTTAAGATTTATAAACAAGAGGTTTCAGTTCATAAAAATGAATCAACAAAAGTTTTACGTACTAATAGAGGTGGTGTGTATTATGATCCAGTTTATTTTGAATCAATTGGAATAATAAATCAAACGATAAATCCTTATACACCACAACAAAATGGTGTAGCTGAAAGGAAAAATAGGACTTTGCAAGAAATGGTTAACTCCATGTTGTCCTATTTAGGTTTGAGTGAAGGTTTCTGGGGTGAAGCTATGTTAACACCATGTTATATTTTGAATAGAACTCCAAACAAATGAGTAAGAATACTCCTTATGAACTTTGGTTTAAAAAGGTACCAAATTTGAGTTATCTGAAAGTTTAGGCCACCACGATCAGCAACGCCAAGATAATTCATGTTATCCTTTCGATTCAACAATGGATGTCAACCATGGAAAATACAGTTCAAAAGGTTCATGAAATGGAGATTGTTGTTGCTACCTCCAAGCCTCCTCCCAATGAAGAAGCTCATGATTAAAATGATGATGGAACCGTAATCGAGATTAGCTTAACACCAATGTTCGGTCTTGATGATGACAATCTTGACGACATTCAATAGCCTCCTCCTTCAGACGATTTCATTATGGTTACTGGTGATGAAGAGTCGAGTGGATCTCAACATTCCAATTCAAAGCCTAAACAAAAGAAGAAGAAGAAGAAGAAGATAGCAGTTTCAAGGAAAGAATTTCTCAACATTCAAGAGAAAGTAGATCAAATTTTAGCTGCAGTCTCTTCCTCCACCCTGTAGAGCACTAAGACTCCAACACCGCATTCACTCATTGATCGTGTTGAAATCTTAGAGACTATAGGAACAATGAATGCACAAAGGATTCTTCTGCCGATTGAAATGGGTATTAGGGATCTTGATAATCGACAAACCACATATCACAAAGAATTCTTATCCAAGGCTGAAGACTTCTTCAAGGAAGTAAAGGAGTTGAAGAATGATCTCTAACTAACCTTGCAAATCCAAGCAAGCAACTCCAAGAAACTTGTTGATGAAAATCATACCACATAGGAAACAGGGTTTGTGGTACTCCAAGACACCATCAAGGTATTGAGAAACTGTTAGATTAGGTGTCTAAGCCCATAACTATATTTGGTATGTACTTGACCCGATTGTAGCATGGTCCTTTTGGGTTGCCTTCACCAAAGCAACTGTATTGGATGATTAAGGGAGAAAGAGGTTATTATGATTTATTAATATTGTAACAACGTAATTTTTCAAACAAATTTTTCATTTCAAAATAAAGTATTTTCATTCGAAACAAGGCATAAACATTCCATGTGTCATAACAAAATACAAATCATACGAATCCCAAGATCACAAAACATTTATCAGTGTGTACAGATCACGTCGGCGCCTTCCCACGGTCCTTGCTAGTACCTGTAACACATACACAGCAACTGTAAGCATAATTGCTTAGTGAGTTTCCCCAAAATACAACTTACGCACATACGCCTTTCCAGGCCCTGACCTTCCGGTCCATGTGTCTCAGGGGACTTCCGTCCCTGCTGGGTAAACCTTCCGGTCCTACCCACGCCAACCTTACGGTCCAAGACTCACAACGCCTTCCGGCCCATAACATAATCGCCTTCCGGCCCATAACATAATCGCCTTCCGGCCCTTAACATAATGCCTTCCGGCCCACATAACATACATAGCACGTATAACAATTAACTTATCACATTTAGCACATATATCTCATATCATATCCGACCTTCCGGTCACACCGTCAAACCCTTCCGGGTACAGTATAGTGAGAAGACTCACCTCGTAAATATCGAAAGCTAGCAAATCCCGAAGTCACTCGTGCTCGATCCGCCGAGCTACAATCTCCCTATAACATCATACATCTCTTATTAACACTTTTATCTTCTAAGTTTGACTATCCCTAAGAAGTCAAACATAGGTCAACTCTGGTTAACGGTCAACGGTCAACTTGACCGGACTCGGCGAGTGCACAAGGGCAACTCGGCGAGTCTAGACGCATCCGCCAACTCCATAGGATTCCCTTCTTACTCGTCGAGTACTTCCCCTGACTCGATGAGTTCCACCTGGGAGAGTCGCGGGGCCACCCCGACTCAACTCGCCGAGTCTCAAGAACAACTCGGCGAGTCGCAGCTCGACTCAGTCCACCTGTCGACCCTCTCTAACTCGTCCTGACTCACTGAGTCAACCATAACTCGGTCAGGACTATACACTGGGTGTCCTCAAGGACAATCTTCAAGCGACTCGTCGAGTCTGTTCATCAGACTCGGCGAGTCCATGCCATGCACCAGCTAAAACTGGCTTTTGCGGTCAGATCCGTTCCATCCATTCATAGATCTGGCCTTCCCAAGCTTATTTGTCACGTAAAGTCTCAGTCTTGGTTGCCATGCAATGCGTACAAGGCTTATTTTGGGGAAACAACCTCTAATATGACCACCTTAGCTTCTAACTAAAAAGGATGGACATAAAGCTAGTCATATGGGGTCTCCTGGACCCGTTAAGGCCCAGATCTAGGTTCCATATCTCCATGGAACCTTTCATACTTCCAATTTAAGCCAAGAAATGCAAGAAGAAACCCTAGATTTGACACATCAACACAAAACACGAAGTTTGGCTCTGAAAGTTACCTCAAGAAGACTCCCTTGATGAATTAGCAACAGATCCAAGCTCCCCAACTCCTCAAGTTTGATCCTCTCCCTCCTTTCTTGCAATATGACACAAAATGGTGAACAAATGGCCTCCAAATACACTCACAAGAGCTCACAGTCGTATGGGGGCTCTTAGGGTTCAAGGTGGCCGCAAATGAGGGCCATAAGGTCCTTTAAATAGGGCTTAGGACCGGGAAATTAGGGTTTCATTAAACAGCGCAGACTCGCCGAGTCCATATCCTGGACTCGCCGAGTCCAAACGAATCCTGTGTCCAGAATCGCGACCCTACTCGACGAGTCTGAGCTCCAACTCGCCGAGTCCCCTCTCAAAACACAAAAATAATCAAACCAATAAAGATACCTAGAATTCCGGGCTGTTACAATTCTCCCCCACTAGAACTAGACTTCGCCCTCGAAGTCTCGCTCTGAAAATAGCTCCGGATGCAGCTCCCGCATCTCGTGCTCCAGCTCCAAGGTCATCTCCGATCCCTTCCGGTGTTGCCACTGAACCAACACCAGAGGTACCTCCTTGTTCCTCAGAACCTTGATCTTCCGATCCCTGATGGCCACTGGTCTCTCAGCATAATTCAGGCTCGCATCCACCTGAATATCCTCTAATGGAACCACTGCCGACTCATCGGCTATGCACTTCCTCAATTGCGACACATGAAAGGTGTCGTGGATCTGTCCCAACTCCGCTGGCAACTCCAACCGATAGGCTACCCGGCCTATCCTTGCAATCACCCGAAATGGCCCAATATACCGGGGCCCCAACTTGCCTCTCTTCCTGAATCGAATCACTCCTTTCCAAGGAGAGACCTTCAGGAGAACAAAGTCGCCGACTTGAAACTCAAGCTCGGATCGGCGCCTATCTGCATAACTCTTCTGTCGGCTCTGGGCGGTCAATAACCTCTGTCTAACTTGCTGAATCTGCTCTGCCGTCTGAAGCATGATCTCTGTGCTGCCCATCACTCTCTGTCCCACCTCTCCCCAGCAAATGGGGGTCCGACATCTCCTACCATACAACAGCTCAAAAGGTGGCATACCAATGCTCGAATGATGGCTGTTGTTGTAGGAAAACTCTGCCAAGGGTAAATACGCATCCCAGCTACCCCCGAAGTCTAACACACACGCTCGAAGCATGTCTTCCAGCGTCTGAATCGTCCGCTCGCTCTGGCCGTCTGTCTGGGGATGATATGCGGTACTAAAATGCAATTTAGTACCCCGCTCCTCATGGAATTTCTTCCAGAATCTGGAAGTGAAGCGCACATCACGGTCTGAAACAATCGAGATCGGCACCCCATGCCGAGATACCACTTCTCTCACATATATCTCCGCCAACTTCTCTGCTAAAGAACTCTCACTGATGGCAAGGAAGTGAGCGCTCTTCGTCAACCTATCCACAATCACCCAAATTGCATCAACTCCTCTGGCAGTCCTCGGCAATTTGGTGATGAAATCCATAGTGATCTGTTCCCACTTCCATTCGGGAACCTCCAATGGCTGCAACTTGCCATGCGGTCTCTGGTGCTCGGCCTTAACCCTGCGGCAGGTCAAGCACCTCTCAACGAACCATGCGATGTCCCTCTTCATACAGGGCCACCAATACTCTTTCCTCAAATCCAAATACATCTTCGTAGCCCCCGGATGGATCGAAAACTTCGACCGATGAGCCTCCTCCATCAAAGTAATACGCGTACCACCCACGAACGGTACCCAAATCCGACCCTGAAATGTCATAAGCCCTCGTCCATCCATAACGAACTCTGAAACCAAACCAACGACCCGCTCTCTCTTCTGCATCTCCGGTCGCACAGCCTCGGCCTGCGCCCCACGAATAGCATCCAATACTGGAGCTATCACGGTCAATCTCAAACATACTTCTCGCAGTGGAGTGCTCTCCGCCCTGCGGCTCAACGCATCGGCTACCACATTATCCTTGCCTGGGTGGTACAGGATCTCACAATCATAATCCTTGACCACATCCAACCACCTCCTCTGACGCATATTTAGGTTGGGCTGATCCATCAAATACTTCAAGCTCTTATGGTCCGTGTATATCGTACATCGAACCCCATACAAGTAGTGACGCCAAATCTTGAGAGCGAACACTACTGCCCCCAACTCTAAATCATGCGTGGGATATCTTGTCTCATGAGGCTTCAACTGCCTCGACGCATAAGCTATCACATGACCCCTCTGCATCAACACTGCACCCAGCCCCAAAATCGATGCATCACAATATACTACAAAATCCTCCATCCCTTCCGGGAGAGCTAATACCGGGGCTTCGCACAACCTTTGGCGAAGTGTCTCTAAGGAGGTCTGCTGCTCGGGACCCCATGAGAATGCAACACCCTTCCGGGTCAATCTGGTGAGCGGCACTGCGATCTTGGAGAAATCCTTGATAAATCTCCGATAATACCCTGCCAACCCGAGGAAACTCCTGATCTCAGATGGTGACTTCGGCACTTCCCAACTCATCACCGCCTCAACCTTGGCCGGATCGACCAGAATCTCTTCCTGGTTAACGAGGTGTCCTAGGAACTGGACCTCCCGCAACCAGAAATCACACTTGGAGAACTTTGCATAAAGCTTCTCCGATCTCAACACCCCAAGGACCTCCCTCAAATGCTCCTCATGCTGCTCTCTAGATCTCGAATACACCAGAATATCATCGATGAATACAATCACCGACCGATCCAGCATCGGCCTGCATACCCTGTTCATGAGATCCATGTACACAGCCGGGGCATTGGTGAGCCCAAAAGGCATCACCACAAACTCATAATGCCCATATCGCGTCCTAAACGCTGTCTCCTGGACGTCCTCATCCCGTACCCTCACCTGATGATACCCCGACCTCAGATCGATCTTGGAAAACCAAGATGCCCCCTGCAACTGATCAAATAAATCGTCGATCCTCGGTAACGGGTAATGGTTCTTGACCGTCAACTTGTTCAACTCCCGGTAATCAATGCACATCCGGTGTGAACCATCCTTCTTTTTGACGAACAGAATAGGTGCTCCCCACGGCGAGCTGCTTGGCCGAATGAATCCCTTTCCCAGCAACTCCTGAAGCTGCGAGGACAACTCTTGCATCTATGGAGGTGCAAGACGATAAGGCACCTTAGCGATAGGCGCGGCCCCTGGAACCAGATCAATACCAAACTCCACTTGCCTCACAGGAGGTACTCCCGACAGTTCCTCGGGAAAAACATCTGGAAACTCACGCACCACTGGAACCTCCTCAACTGATCTCGGTCTCTCGGAAGCCTCCCGCGTATCCATCACATACGCCACAAAACCCTTACAGCCCTGCTGTAAACACTGCCTCGCCCTAGCGGCCGAACAAAAAGCTGATCCTGGACGGGTACCCTCGCCGTACACCGAAAGAACTCCCCCACTAGGGTCTCGTATAGTCACCCGCTGACGCTCACAGTCGATGACGGCGCCGAATCGGCTCAACCAGTCCATGCCCACAATGACACAGACATCACCCATCGCAATAGGAATCAGATCAACCGGAAACTCGACCCCGAAAATCTCTAACACACATCCCCGGAGAACCTCCGTGGCACAAATCACCTTCTCGTCAGCTATAGAAACTCTCAGAGGCCGACTCAACGGCTCACGACTAATGCTGATATGCTGACTAAAGGCCAAAGATACAAAGGACCGACTCGCACCCGAGTCAAATAGCACTAAAGCAGGCACAAAGTTCACAAGGAAAGTACCTACGCATAACATAACATAAGCATAACATCTCAACATCAAAATAATTACATGAAATAAAGCATACCTGCCACAACATCGGGCGCAGCGCGGACCTCCTCCGCAGTCAGCTGAAAGGCTCTCCCACGAGCCCTCGGGGCCTCGACCTTCACCGGTCGAGTCTCAGAAACCCTGGCAGCAGGTGCAGATCCCTGAAGAAGCTGAGGGCACTCGGCCTTCCGATGTCCAGTCTGGTTGCAATGAAAGCAAACCGTAAACCCCTTGGGGCAATCCCTAGCGATGTGCCCCTCCTTGCCACACTTGTATCAAGCACCAGATCGACATGTCCCCTCGTGACTCTTGCCGCACTTTCCGCAAGTGCGGCCCTTCGGACCTCCCGTCCTTGAATCGGCGGACTTAGTCCGCTTGGCTGCCGGCTGAGACTGAGCCGGCCGCCGGTCCACCCGCTGAGACTCGGCCTCCTCCCTGGCCTGGGTCTCCAACTCGATCTCGCGCTTCCTGGCATTCGCCTGAAGCTTAGCAAAGGTATGATAGGTGGAGTTTGACACAAACTCCCGGATATCCCTCTTCAAAACACCCAAGTACCGGCTCATCCGAGCCTGCTCTGTGGACACCAGCTCGGGGCAGAACATCGCCCTCTCATGAAACTTCCGCGTGATCACCGTAACTGAATCAGTACCCTGCTTGAGGGTCAAGAACTCCTGAACCAATCGTTCCCTCTCCACCGGGGGAACGTACTCGTCTATGAACATAGAGGTAAACCTCTCCCATGTCACTGCTGAAATCTCTGCCAAAGTGAAGTTCGCCGTCACGAACTTCCACCAATCCTTCGCTTCCAGACGGAGCTGGTTCAAAGCGAACCATACCCTCAGATGCTCCGGACATGAACAAGTGTAGAAGCACCCCTTAATGTCAGCGATCCACCTCATCGCAGCAATCGGATCCTGCGTCCCATCAAACTCAGGTGGCTTCGTGTTGTTGAACTCCCGAAACAGCAACGAGTCCCCCCCCCTGCGGCCTGGCAGCGGCCACAGCTGCGGTAGCTGCAGCGGCTGCAGCCTCAGTCAATGCGGCGTACCGCTCATCAAAAGTCTCCATCAGGGTGGTCTTAATAGACCCAAACATCTCCGGAATCTCAGCCCGGATCGCTGCAGCCACCTCCTCATGAATCATCTGACGAATCTCCTCGTCACTCACACCACTCGTACTCGGTCTGTGGCGTGGTCCAACCATGATGTCTCTAAAATACAACATAAAACTAGCAGAGACTTCATCGAGTATAATCGCACTTGATAACGCAACCCTACTCAGTCTCCGATATCTAGGGATTCTTACTTGGGTTACCCCCTGACCCGGTGTCTTCGGTAGTACGGGCCCAATACTACCGACCACACCGCATCAGCATTCATCCCAAGTCTTCCTCCCCAAACCCCGGATAGTGAGTACTCTACTTTTGTTATGCACTATCTACCCGCACGCTATCAAAGCATCTCATATCGGCAAACTTTCCTAGACTAAGGCATCACAAATCAGGCTACTCTAGTCCTATCATGAATACCTAGTCTTCTAGCATGCATAACAATTCATATCATATCTTATCTTTTAACATAACATTGTAAGGTATCTTGGGGATCTTTACCGTTCGGGCGCTGACTGATCGTACACACTGCTTCTTTCATTTTTACCACAAAATTATTTATAAAAGTTTATGCCTTTATTTTAAAAGTTTTCCTCAAATCCTCGGTTTGAGTTCAGTTGCGCCCGAAGGTGCACCCGAATCCCTCAAACCAAGGCTTTGATACCAATTTGTAACAACGTAATTTTTCAAACAAAATTTTCATTTCAAAATAAAGTATTTTCATTCGAAACAAGGCATAAACATTCCATGTGTCATAACAGAATACAAATCATACGAATCCCAAGATCACAAAACATTTATCAGTGTGTACAGATCACGCCGGCGCCTTCCCACGGTCCTCGCTAGTACCTGAAACACATACACAACAACTGTAAGCATAATTGCTTAGTGAGTTTCCCCAAAATACAACTTACGCACATACGCCTTTCCAGGCCCTGACCTTTTGGTCCATGTGTCTCAGGGGACTTCCGTCCCTGCTGGGTAAACCTTCCGGTCCTACCCACGCCAACCTTACGGTCCAAGACTCACAACACCTTCCGGCCCATAACATAATCGCCTTCCGGCCCATAACATAATCGCCTTCCGACCCTTAACATAATGCCTTCCGGCCCACATAACATACATAGCACGTATAACAATTAACTTATCACATTTAGCACATATATCTCATATCATATCCGACCTTCCGGTCACACCGTCAAACCCTTCCGGGTACAGTATAGTGAGAAGACTCACCTCGTAAATATCGAAAGCTAGCAAATCCCGAAGTCACTCGTGCTCGATCCGCCGAGCTACAATCTCCCTATAACATCATACATCTCTTATTAACACTTTTATCTTCTAAGTTTGACTATCCCTAAGAAGTCAAACATAGGTCAACTCTGGTCAACGGTCAACTTGACCGGACTCGGCGAGTGCACAAGGGCAACTCGGCGAGTCTAGACGCATCCGCCAACTCCATAGGATTCCCTTCTTACTCGTCGAGTACTTCCCCTGACTCGATGAGTTCCACCTGGGAGAGTCGCGGGGCCACCCCGACTCAACTCGCCGAGTCTCAAGAACAACTCGGCGAGTCCCAGCTCGACTCAGTCCACCTGTCGACCCTCTCTAACTCGTCCTGACTCACTGAGTCAACCATAACTCGGTCAGGACTATACACTGGGTGTCCTCAAGGACAATCTTCAAGCAACTCGTCGAGTCTGTCATCAGACTCGGCGAGTCCATGCCATGCACCAGCTAAAACTGGCTTTTGCGGTCAGATCCGTTCCATCCATTCATAGATCTGGCCTTCCCAAGCTTATTTGTCACGTAAAGTCTTAGTCTTGGTTGCCATGCAATGCGTACAAGGCTTATTTTGGGGAAACAACCTCTAATATGACCACCTTAGCTTCTAACTAAAAAGGATGGACATAAAGCTAGTCATATGGGGTCTCCTGGACCCGCTAAGGCCCAGATCTAGGTTCCATATCTCCATGGAACCTTTCATACTTCCAATTTAAGCCAAGAAATGCAAGAAGAAACCCTAGATTTGACACATCAACACAAAACACGAAGTTTGGCTCTGAAAGTTACCTCAAGAAGACTCCCTTGATGAATTAGCAACAGATCCAAGCTCCCCAACTCCTCAAGTTTGATCCTCTCCCTCCTTTCTTGCAATATGACACAAAATGGTGAACAAATGGCCTCCAAATACACTCACAAGGGCTCACAGTCGTATGGGGGCTCTTAGGGTTCAAGGTGGCCGCAAATGAGGGCCATAAGGTCCTTTAAATAGGGCTTAGGACCGGGAAATTAGGGTTTCATTAAACAATGCAGACTCGCCGAGTCCATATCCTGGACTCGCCGAGTCCAAACGAATCCCGTGTCCAGAATCGCGACCCTACTCGGCGAGTCTGAGCTCCAACTCGCCGAGTCCCCTCTCAAAACACAAAAATAATCAAACCAATAAAGATACCTGGAATTCCGGGCTGTTACAAATATATTATATGAATAATATATTAAAAGAGAAATCATATTGATTAATTAATATTGGTCAAGAATTAATTAAGAATTAATTTTGTGGTGAAAATATATTAATTGAACCTAGGGGACTGGAATTGCAATTATAAGATAATTGGATTTTGGACTGTGGATCCTTTACGAAGGGGTGGACGAAATTAAGGGGGAAGCCCACATTGATTTCGTCCAAGGCCTTGTTCTGGAAGGTTCCTTTGGACTGCTTAAGGCCTAATAAGTCCAATTAGGGTTTTAACTGAAAACCCTAGCTGCTCACCTATATAAAGGACCCTAGGGCTTCATAATTTGGCTACCACTTGAACCCTAAAGATCTAGAGCCAATTTTTGAGCCTGCTTCCCCTCTCTTAAAGATCATCCAAATTGCTTTGGTGTTTGTGGTCGATTAAAGGTATTACACTTGTGATACTAAATCTCTCAATGGTTGAAGATTCTTGCTACAATTGAAAGGTAATCATCTCAACTTGTTTTAGTTATTGGTTTCGATTTTTGTATGCAAGTATTAGGGTTTACAAGATTTGGATGATTTGCATGTACAATTTGAGAAACCTAGATACAAAGCTTTAGGGTTTGCATGTGCACCATAGGATTGATGTAATGCTCAAAAACCATCAGTGGTATCAAAGCCTAGGTTGTTTTCTATTGTATTTCATGCCTTGTTTGGTCATTCATTGCTTAAAAAATCGAAATTTCTGCCTTCTGACTGATGTACTCGTCGAGTCACCTGATGAACTTGACGAGTCAGATGAACTCGACGAGTCCAGTTACTGACTCGGTGAGTCGGAGAGTCAGAGTGTAGATCTTTCGGGATTTTGGCCTATTTTAGTTTGGGATAATTACACAAAACGTTTTTGATTAATAAATCCAATTTTTATTAAATTGATATGATTATCCTCATCCAAATAGAAGATAATTACAAATTAATTAGATAATTATTGCATTATATGATAACTTTAATTATTTGAATTATTTGATTGAATTATCTTGCCATGAAATTGAATTAGGTCAATTTAGATAATCACTAATTAATTGTTTAATTAAATTATTTGTAATTTGATCTAGAAAGTTTTGAAAAGTTTCAAAACTTGCGCTCAAGTTTTGGAATTTAAATTTTTTGATTAAAAGTTTAATTTTGAAATATTTAAATTCTAAACCCTAGAATTTTACAAGTTTAAAATTCAACCCTTGTACTATTATAATATTATAAGATTAATATATATATATATATATATATATATATATATATATATATATATATATATATATATATATATATAAGATAAAGTTAGTCTTACCTCTAGTAGGCCTTATTCACGAAGCCGATCTATAAGGAGGTATAAGGTTGCTGCCTATAAAATGACAGTTTAATGGGTGTCCACTCTCACTCACCGCTTCCTTGATTGGTGGAGGGTCGTTAGCCGAACGGGTATGATAGGGCAACTAATTCCTCATTAAAAGTATAATGGTTAATAAAGTAACTAAATGCTTTTTTTAAAATTCCCAATCTTAGTTACTTTAGGAAAAATGTGAAATGATGTTATTCCACGAAATTACACTTTGTACCCTGTCAAGTCGTTAGTGGAGTGTATGTGGATGACTGACACACTAATATGAACTAGAAATGGTGGCAAAGGGTGGTTCGATGTTTATCATAGATCAATGGAGCGTGTGTGGTTAACCAACACATTTATTAGGTGGTAAATGACGTCGAGAGTACCAAGTACATTTGCATGGTTTTTCTCACCTTGTTTGTGATCCTTGATATCCTAGTCAGAAACTTGAAGGGCATATCGAGATTTAAACATGTCATTGAAAAGTTCAATGAATATCAAAAGATCTAGGAGTTTCAATACATCTAAAACTTAAATCTAGTTCGTTTTTCATGGTGGAAATTAGTGAATCGTCATTCACTTACCTTCAAATTATTTGCAGTTCGGATTACGACATCCCTCTTCTAAATTATAAATAATGTTGTTGGATCCTAGCCCTAATTTCTCATTTGGGTGTTTAATTGGGGATTATTATCTAATCTAAATGTTATCTCTTTTCTATTTCAGATTTCTACTTCAAACAACAACAACGCTTCAGGCTTGATCCCATCCAGTTCATTCTCACTCATGAACTTGTGTGGGAGGGTGGTATTCAATGGGCCCAAATTCAATGATTGGATCCACAACATTCAAATTGTCACCCGTTATGAGGACAAGGAGTATGTTCTCGACAAGGAGCTGAAATAAGTCAATGTCAACACTGCTACTCCCGAGGAGATCATTACCTACGAGGCTCATGAGCGAGATGCTACGAAAGTTCATTGCATCATTCTCGCGATAATGACTGTAGAACTCCAAAAGTCCTACGAGGACTACTAACCCTACAAGATGCATCAAGATTTGATGGATAGGTAACATCAAATCACGAGGCAAGAAAGGTACGAGATCATCGTTGCGATGATCACTACCAAGATAAAGGATGGAGAGTCCATCACGACCCACCTGCAAAAAATATTGTGACATCTCCAATTTCACGGCCAGAAAAGACCAATTTGTTTATGCTTTGTTTTTAAAATCAGAGTAATCTTTTAAAGAGAACAGTTGCGGAATTTGTTCCCAAAACAGAATATGATAAAAATTATCAAAGCATTTCTTTAAAGAAATATATTTTAATTTTATAACAAAATCTTGGGATGTCATGTTCAATACAGACCAAAAGCATAAACAGAACAAAATAAACCTTACAACAGTTATTCATAACTACTGGCCTATAATCCAAAATCTCTCGTCAAGTCCACCAACTTATACTCTTCTGCCATTACCTGTAATGCAAAGAAAACTGAGTGGGTTAGGCTTGGGAGCCTGGTGAGCATATAGGGTTTTCAACCCACAATAATATAATTATTATAGTTAATTATCAAACACTCAACTCAATTTCCCATCCCCATTATCTTCCTTACTCTTAAGGGTTTACCCTAAGAGTTATCTATTCATTTACTCTGTATTAGGCACTAAGACAATAGCTGCCAAGGTTCCTTCGTAAAGCACTAATTTCATAGCTACTATGGTTCATTCATCGGGTACTAAATCCATAGCTACTAGTGTAGGTACTAAGTCCATAGCTACCAACGTTTATCTAACAGTACTATATCTATAGCTACCAGCGTTCGTCTCTACGGTAATCCATAGCTACCAAGATTTGTCTATACGGTACTAAATCCATAGCTACCAAGGTTTGTCTATACGGTACTAAATCCATAGCTACCAGCGTTCGTCTCTACGGTACTAAATCCATAGCTACCAAGATTTGTCTATACGTCTCATCCTCAAGCTCATCCGTCATCACACACCAACTAATCCGTCTACCCATGTTCTACCCAACGTATTTGTAGATATAACATACATATACAGTTTAGATCATTTAAAAACCTGTATAAAACAATCATTCAACAACCATCTCGAGTAAACCAACAACATATAAACACATAGTACGTATTTCATAGCAAATACTTCATATCTATGTGGTAGAAGAAAGTTACCACACACTCACACATATAAACAACTTTATATTATACACATAACACGTATTTCATAGCAAATACTAAATATTTATGCGTTAGAAGAAAGTAACTACACACTCACACGTATACACAACAATATACTTAATACACTCAAATCATACTTGTATTATTATCGTGTTTGTGAAAGGTAGTATACACTCACTTGATCAGAAGATGATCGGACAACACTACGACTTGCAGAAGTAGTAATCCTCAGCATATCTGGAAGATCTTCACAAAAATCGAACTTCTCTCGGGCAGAGCTTCGACTCGGGAATCGCACTTCTCGGGATCTTCGGGATCTCGGGAATTGCTTCGGGGCTCGAGAATATTACCGGGGCTTCGGGGTACTTCTAGCAAGCAAATCGAGGTAAAACGGGAGAGAGAAGAGAGAAAGATAGCAAAGGAGTCGGCTGCCTTCGGATCCTATTTGTAGAGGCTGTAACCTCGGAGTACGCGGGGCGTACGGCGTTACGCGGGGCGTACTGGTCCGAAATCGTCATTGCTTACGTATCCGAATAACTCGAGTGCGAGGTGCGTCATGCTTCGCGGTACGCTGGGCGTACTTCGGATCAGATTGGTGACTCCTTCGGATATACATCCGAATTAAAGATTTAATTTAAATACAAATTATTTAATAAACTTCGTAAATTCATATCTTCTTCATACGAACTCCGTTTTCGACGTTCTTTATATCCACGCTTAGGTGAGACTACGCTCTACAACTTTTGTTTAGACTCCGTCGGCTAATTTTGACTTTATTTTTATTAATTATTTTTAGTAAGCCGGGACAGAAAAACTTCGTTATAAATTCATAACTTCTTCGTTTGACGTCCGTTCTCGCCTAACTTTTCATCGCTTCGATACCAACAACGAGGTCTTCAATTCTCGTTTAGATTGATTCAGCTAAAAACCACTCGATCTCAAATCGAGTATTTCAGGCTGCATACCGCTAAGTCGAAACTTCAGAAAATCATAACTTCCTCATACGAAGTCAGACTTTGGCGTTCTATATATGTACGGAAACCTTGTAACATATACTATAACTTAGTTAAGGTTATTCATTCTAAATAATCTTTAATAAAAGATTCATTTTTGACGCCTATCGTCCCTAAATTGACTAGCCCTGATCTACGGGCGTTACAAATATAGAGGTATGTGGACCGCTTGCTAAAGTTAAATGTTAACCTCGATGAGGAGTTGGCCATAGATATCATTCTACACTCCTTACCTCCTTGTTACAACCAATTTCATATGACCTACCACATGCACAAGGAGGAGGTCACTCTAAGCAAGCTTCAAGGCCTGCTAAGAACTGCTGAGAGTAGTTTGAAAGAAAAATACGTTGCATCAACTCTTACTACCGCCCCCGCCTTGGCCATTGGTCAAGGGAAGGGTAAGAAGAGAAAGGCTCCTTTTAAGAGTCACACGGGAAAGTCCCATGATGGTACCTCTTCTAGTGGAACCAAGGTTGGTCCCGCTACACCCTCCTCCAACCCAAAGGATGCAGAGTGCTACTACTACCACGGGAAAGGGCGTTGGAAACAAAGCTGCCCAAAGTACTTGCAAGATATCAAGGATGGGAAGAAAAATCCATCCTTCACTAGTATTTATACTATTCCTTCTAACAACTCATCACATGCTATGTCTTGGGTCCTCGATACAGGATGTGGTTGTTGATGGGTTTTAGTATACTACAACATCCTATGATGCACATACAACCCTAAATGCTTTGGATATATGTTTTCTCTAATTATACATGCAATATTGTTTCCAAAGCATTAAGCCTAAAACTAGCATACAAATGACATAATCAACATAAAAGAGAGTTATAGAATTACCTCTTTGTTGTAGCTTGTAGAACTTCTTGTGTTTTGGCCTTTAAGAACTTAGTGCCCCAAGTGTTGCACCTCAAATGGAATCACAACACACCTTTGGATAAAAGGATGACTTTTGAGAGAATATCCTAACACCAAAATCGGCTCAATGATCTCCAAGAACACTAGTGTGCAATTTTGGATACTAAGGGACTTCTTATATGGTGTGGCATGATTAGGGTTACACCATGTAAACCCTAATGGACATGACTTTCCATATTCCTTAGGATCCATGGATTTAAACCTCCCTGGATCATCCATGGGTTGTCACATGGGTTTATCCCAACCTAAGGAATCATGGATCATTGGCCCACACCATAAGAATGAATGATTTACCAAATCAACCCCTTATATTTAATTAGTCTCTTTTGATCACAAAATTAATTCCAAACTAATTCTTGATCAATACTAATTAAATAATATGATTTCATATTAATATATTAGAACTTATAATATATTAACAAATCATAAATCACCTCTTCTCAAAAGTTTATCCTATCAAATTGTAATGGTGATATGCAACCCAAATGGACCATTCTACTCTCGGGTCAATTACATATCAATTATAGTTATGGGATTAGACACCTAATCCAATAGTCTCCCACTTGGATAAGTATAATAACTATTATTGCAAGTACGACTCCACAACCCGACTAGCAATTGTAGCTCTTAAAAGCCGTTGTTGAACTCTGACCTAGTCAATGACGCATCCATTAGATAAGGGATCATATATTCCTCCATTCTAGATATCATATGGACCGAGACATGGATTATAATGATTTTCTCTAACCATCTATTGTTTCCTAATTTCCGATTTATGACGACTGACTATTTGAACAAATCAAATCAGTCCAGGCTTGGCCAAGCACTTAGGGGTGTCATCACTAAATTATCGAGGGGCTCACAGATATCGCTTTTATCTACATGGGGTAAAAGAAACGGATAAACTACAACCCAAATGCTTTCTTGTACTAACTCATCAAATTACTCACAACGATATGTTTTATAACACCAAGTTACTGATGTGTTTACATATGTCAATGTGCAACCGACTTGTAACTACAATTCACATGTCTAGGTTTCAATAATATAAGATATTATCATCTCACAATCACTCGTGATAAAATCCATGAAGTGATTCAGATGAGAGTAGGTTCAATCCAATACTCGAATCTTATTCCAGGAGTACTCATGAACACTGTAGCAAACTTGTGCTATAACTAAAACACCTCTACAGACCCATTCATGACAGTCTTGCCTCAATACCTACTTCCAAAGTATGATCGAATGTGGATGGTTTGAATAACCTAGTTATTTGGGAAGTCAAAACATGCAAAGTGAAACACAAGAATAATACTAATCCTATATGGCCCCAAAACTTTTGGGTGCCATATTGATTACTCATTATTCATTGTATAATGTTTCGATTTATCAACTTAATACTTGAATTAAAACAATAGTTATGCCATGCTCCAAGCATGCACACTATGGTTGTCTGTGGTCCTGACTTTGTGAAATAGATCATTTGAAAACATTTCAATGATGCTTATTTCACAATTCCAAATATTTATTGCAAGTGTAAGAATTCCAAATTCTTGTCATTGCTAAACTTTCATGCAATGCAACCTTTGTAATGTCATGGTACCAAAAGTCATAGAGACTTGACCAATGATATTACAAAACTTTTCACTGGAGATTGATAATAAATCAATTCCAAGGATGAGAAGTCTCAAATTCAATGTACATTCCTTTGAACATCCTTTTTGCATTAAGTTTCCTAATCTTACACAGATTTAAAGAATAACTTCCATTTATGGAAACATTTCCATATTCGCATTTTGACTATCACTTTTGAACAAGAGTTGCCTCTTTTCAGAATATGTTAATATAGTCCATCCATTTTATACTTCCAACTACAAGCGACCAATCCTTGGTGAACCTTAGATTTTCCTTAATAGTTGTTAACCACTTTAGTCATATCCAGTTCTAGTCCTTTTTCCCTCTTAATGCCCTAGGCATTTGGAAAATTTAGAACGTGAGAATATTATAGCATATGTAATCGATCCTATACCCGAAGCATATGGGATGCGCTTCATAATGTCTAACATAAAGACATGATACTTGACCAGTCTTTTGCTACAATATTTCTATTTGCCATGTTCTCACAATTCGAATTATGAAGAGGGATGCCATAATCACAATTGAATTTTTAGAACGCAATTAACATTTTCATATAGAATTTCCTTATGTCGAATCTTTCAAACATGTCCCTGACTAAATTTGATCAAAAACTCAATCTAAGATTTTAGATTTTGAAATGAAATATAAATTCCTCTCCCTTAATTATAGCAAAACAACTTTTCAAATCTACAACTTTGTGAATTGAAACTTTTGTTTTCTATAATTAACATGGCTAACTTGCAACACTTACCATAACAATTATGCTCCACTAGCATAATAATTATTATTTTACTAGAATAACACATATGCTCCCACTAGCTTTGACATGTACTTCGAAATCAGCTGGACTTCTAGAAATCAACACTTATTGACTTTCATTACCAAAGTTCAGATTTCTAATACGAGATGCTTCGATAAAACTTTATCTAGGCTTCTCAAAATCATACACCTTTTCTTAGATAACTCACATGTGTCTCTAAACGATTTTAGAACTTATATCAATAAGTCTCAAATGTTTAGACCTTTTCCATTTCTCACAATTCGAATTATGAAGAGGGATGTCGTAATCATAATCGAATTTGAGAATGCAAATATCACAATTGCTATCTCCTTAAAATCTACTTAGTGAAATCGTTTCCTCACAATCATTTTCATGAATTGGAGAGAAACCTTATGACACTTCGATTTTTATGGTGTATGTGTTCCTATCCATGTGAATTTTTCATAACCATAATCACAAGATATGGTTAATGACAAATCCAAACTCATATGGACTGAACTTGTTCAAACTTAAATTCTAGCCACCTGGTAGCACAAGGGCCTACCATTGCTTCCTAGTTGTTATGCAAACGATTGAGAACTCATAGAACTCACATGCATAGTCAGCTTTAACTGGAAAGGGAACATAAACAAGAATATGTCAACACGATAGGTTACAAACCTCAAGTCGTGTGCTAGTGTTTAACAATAGTTTTAATCTTGATTAGTTCTAGAAACTTTCAAGATCTCTAAGACTCCCACTGACCTCTTGACTTATAAGACTCTCTTATCAAGAACCATTCCTTGACCATCAAATATTTATTCAATAGTTAGTGTGGATTCTTATCAAGACAAACACTTCACAAAATTGGTCCTAGTTGGTCTTTGTCTTATCCAAAACATCACAACTTACCAATTTCAAATGTACAAGAGTAGAAAAAATTTTACTCTACATTTGATAAGTGTTATAAACCTTCTTAAGATTATATCACTCAAGGCACAATCTTGGAGTATGACTCTAAGACTTGTTTTGGAACAAAGTATAACTCATCTTCTTGATTTAACCATTTCAACAATTCACGATTCCTCTTCTTAGCCATAGAAATGCACTAAGATATCCTTAACGGATCAATTGTGACATGGTTTTCATAATCATTAAGATGATCATAAAACACAATACTCAAGTACTCTCCCATCTTTTTAGATTGGAGAAACTTCTATCTTTCTGCCTAATTTGATTCTTCTTATTCGTCCTAACATACATTGAAGCTTTTCCAATGTTCAAAATTATACTTAAACTTGTAAGCAAACTTTAGTAAATCATGAAGAATAGTCTTATTGTTCTTTGTGGTGGAATTGAACAGCGCACATCTAGTGTACCTAATCCCTTAGTCCTTCACTTGACTCACACATACATGTGAACAAGGAATTAGTCTTAACTTACTACATATGAAGGTTCTCATTCATCACATAATACAAGTTGCATGATTCCAACTTAAACTTGGGTGATGAGAATCTTTCCTTATTTGGAAAATTGTTGACACTACCACAAACAAAGAAATCAAATTCATATTTCAATATTGCTATCAATGGAAACATATAAGCAACAGTTTTTCACAAATGCCATTGTAAGGAGATATAAAATAAAAACAAAATCAAATTTTTTTTTTATTTATAAAACGTGAAAAACTTTTCCTTACAATGCAATTACAAATGAAAATATGTTGTTATCTATTCCTAAGCAATCTATCATAACTCTTAAGCAACAGCTCACAAATCTGATAATCGAACCATGCGATCGAAATACATCTCTTCACGATCAGACTCAACATACTCTTCCTTTAAGCTTCCTTTCATTTCTTCGAATCTTGAAAATATCAAAATGTAATTGCATTACATCATGTATTAAGAATCTCCAGTTAGGAACTTAATAGAGTTAGACAATGGATTTTACCTGAAGCAGAGTCAAAATTTTGACTTTACCATCCTTGCGAGCTTTCAGGTAAATATGGCAGCTTCGCAACCAATGCCCCTTCTCTTGGCAATAGAAAGATATGGACTCTTTGGTACATGGGACTATCCCATACTTAGCCTTTCTATTTACCATTTAGTAAAATGACTTGACCATGGCCGATCCCTTTCCATTGGGAAGAGAAAGCTTTTCTGGACTTCCAATGTTACCATTGTCAATGTCCATGGTAGTTTGGGAAGTAGATCTTCCAATAAAATTTGCTTTTACTAGTGTGCCAAATCATTGTTGATTTTGCAGCAACAAGCAAAATAGGTAAGATCAATAAGGGTCATGTCGTTGTCTGTCACATAGTAGTCCTTAATGAACTCACTATTTGATTGAAGAACCCGACCAATAACCACCTTCCTTGAGACTTCGACACCCAACTATCCCAGCTTGTCAATATGTAACTTCATCTCCAAGACGTGAGCACATACAAACTTTCCTTCCTGTTAATAGGGCTTTAAGTGACCTTGAACTTGTGGGTTAGGGAGAATAATCAGAGGAGGTAGTGGAAGTGAAGTTCCACTACAACACGAAGAAGGGATTAATCTTTCACCTTGATCGCCTTGTGGAAAATCATCTTTATAAAGAAAGTTTTTTTTTTCAAAAGATTTGGGAAGACCATAGTCGTCTGAACTAGACATCTGCATGGGAGAAGTTTAAGTTAGTTGATTTAAGTCCTTAATATAACACCCAACATGAAATATTAAGGCTATGACCCAACACAATATATTACAATTCGGAAGAGGGATGCCGTAATCCAAATTGCGAATATTTGAAGGTAGGTAAATGGCGATTTACCAATTTCCAACATGAAAAACAAAATTGATTATTAAGTTTTAAATGGATTGAAACTCCTAGATCCTTTGAGATTCATTGATTTTTCAATGGCATGTTTAAATCTCGATTGTGCCCTTCAAGTTTGTGAATGGGATGTCGAGGATCACAAACAAGGTGTGAATAGCCATGTAAATTAGCTTGGTACACCCAATGTTACAACCACGTAATCAATGTACCGGTTAACCACACACGCTCCATTGAACTATGATTAACATCAAGCTACCCTTTGCCACGTACTGTCAGTCCCACATTAGTGTGTCGGTTAACCACACATGCTCCACTAACGACTTAACAAGGTGCAAAGTGCAATTTCATGGGTTAGCACCAAATTCACATTTTCCTAAGTAACTAAGACTGAAAATTTATAAGTGTTTAGTTACTTAGTATTTCATTAAACTTTTAATGAGAATTTAAACGTCCTGTCAAACCCGTTCGGCTAACAACCATCCACCAGTCAAGGAAGTGGTGGGTGAGAGTGGACACCCATTAAACTACCATTTTATAGGGTGTAACCTTATACCCCCTTATAGACCGGATTCGTGAATGAGTCCTACTAATAGTAAGACTGAATTTACTCTTATACACACACACACAAATATATATATATATATATATATATATATATATATATATATATATATATAAATATTAAACTTTAAACTTTTAAAATACTAGGGTTTAATTTGGAATTAAAGTATTCATAAGAGAAACTTTACAAATTCCAAAACTTGAGGGCAAGTTTTGAAACATGTCAAAACTTTTGATAGCTATAACTTATGAGTTTAATATATGTTTTATGAAAAGACTCTTGACATTCCATAACTTGATGACAAGTTATGGAGTTCATAAAAACATTTATGTAAAAGACTCTTCAAGTTCCATAACTTGAGGACAAGTTATGGAAGACTTAAAACCATTTTATGATGACATTTAAAAATGAAAATTTTCACTTTCCATAACTTGAGGACAAGTTATGGATTTCATCAAAAACATTTAGATCAAAAATTGTAAATAACAAAATCAAACAATTTGTCTATGATCTAACTAAACTCATAAATTAAGATAATTCATATCAAAAAAATTTCAAGAAATTAGCCTAATCATATAAACTAATCCAAATAATGAAACTTTGACAATTATCTTTTGTTTGGATGACGATAATCATTACCATAGCAACAAAATCAAATTTTATGAACAAAAACATTTTGTGGTAATGATCCTAATCCAAAACAAGCCAAAAAAACTGAAAATTTTGCCCACTACACAATCACCACCTTGTGGTAATT
This sequence comes from Lactuca serriola, assembly GCF_051521515.1. NCBI lineage: Eukaryota > Viridiplantae > Streptophyta > Magnoliopsida > Asterales > Asteraceae > Lactuca > Lactuca serriola. The sequence goes on from NC_136408.1 coordinate 24,362,039, forward strand.
TTTACCACCTCGTGGTGATCAGGCAGATTCCAAAAAAATGATTTTTCTTGCTTTAAAAAAAATAAGCATCAAGTATAATAGAAACCAACCCTAGGATCTGATACCATTGATGAGTTTTAGTATACTACAACATTCTATTGTGTACATACAAACCTAAATGCTTTGGATCTATGTTTTCTATAATTATACATGCAATATTGTTTCCAAAGCATTAAGCCTACAACTAGCATACAAATGACATAATCTACATAAAAGAGAGTTATAGAATTACCTCTTTGTTGTAGCTTGTAGAACTTCTTGAGTTTGGCAATTAAGTGTTGCACCTCAAATGGAATCATAACACACCTTTGGACAAAAGGATGACTTTTGAGAGAATATCCTAACACCAAAATCGGCTCAATGATCTCTAAGAACACTAGTGTGTAATTTTGGATACTAAGTGACTTCTTATATAGTGTGGCATGATTAGGGTTACACCATGTAAACCCTAATGGGCATGACTTTCCATATTCCTTAGGCTCCATGGGTTTAAACCTCCATGGATCATCCATGGGTTTAGCCCGACCTAAGGAATCATGGATCATTGGCCCACACCGTAAAAATGAATGATTTACCAAATCAAGCCCTTATATTTAATTAGTCTCTTTTGATCACAAAATTGATTCCAAACTATTAGGACTTATAATATATATATATATATATATATATATATATATATATATATATATATATATATTAACAAATCATAAATTACCTCTTCTCAAAAGTCCATCCTATCAAATTGTCCTGGTGATATGCAACCCAAATGGATCATGCTACTCTTAGGTCAAGTACATACCAATTATAGTTATGGGCTTAGACACCTAATCCAATAGTTTTCACATTTGTCTGATTTGCAGGGTCTAAGAAGAAGTAGGATATGGAGTATGGGAAGATAAACTTGATCATGGGGAATAGGAAAGTGTCTCCTGTCACCAAGATTGGAGTTACTCTTTAGTGCTTAGTAATGAGGTTAGGTTTAGATTTGAATAATTGTTGTTATTCGTTAGAAATGACACGAAACATTATTTTTTTTCATCGTTTGTATAAAAAAGGTTTTAGATTTTTGTTTGATAATGAAAAAGGTTCTATTAATGCTTTCTTTAATGGTCTTTATATTTTGAAGCATTGCCTTTTAATGGTATATATGAAACTGTGATGGTTGTATATAACTTAGGAAATGATGTGTTACATATCCATTCTTCCAATAGTTTGGACAAATCATGCTTGTGGCATTGTCAGCTTGGGCATGTCAAGAAGAAGTGCATAACCCAACTCCAAAAGGATGGAGTGTTGGAGTCATTCGACCTTAGGGACGATGATGTGTGCGAGTCTTGTTTGCTTGGAAAGATGAGAAAGTCACCCTTCACTGGTAGTTGTGAAAGGGGTGAGGGTTTATTGGATCTCATACATACCGATATATGTGGGCCCTTTAGATCCATGACAAGGGATGCAAGTCTCTTTTATGTGACTTTCACCGATGATTATAGCAGATATGGGTATATCTACTTAATCAAGCACAAGTCAAAAACCTTTGAAAAGTTCAAAGAGTTTAAGCAAGAAGTGGAGAATCAGCTGGCCAGGAAAATTAAGATGCTCCGATCCGATCGAGGTGGTGAGTACCTTAGTCTTGAATGCCACGACTACCTCAAGGAATGTAGAATTGTTTCGCAATTGATGCCACCAAGGACACCGTAGTTGAATGGTGTGGCTGAGAGGCGCAATCGAACCTTTCTAGACATTGTTCATTCCATGATGAGTCGTGCTTCATTACCTATCTCGTTTTGGGGGTATGCCTTAGAGACTGCCGCCCATATCCTTAATCTAGTCCCTACTAAGAAGGTTGCCAAAACACCTCACGAGATGTGGATAGAGAAAGCTCCCTCGTTGGCACATATCAAGGTTTGGGGTTGCGAGACTTTCGTAAGACGAGAGACTCACGACAAGCTCGAACCTCGTAGTGAGAGGTGTATTATCACCGGCTACCCATAGAAGTCCTTTGGATATCTCTTCTATAGACTGAGTGACAATGTTGTCTTCGTTCCGAGGAGAGGGGTTTTACGAGAGCGAGAACTCATAATCCAAGAGGACAGTAGGAGGCAAATTGATCTTGAAGAGCTTCAAGAGTCAATCGATGAAGGAACCTCTAACGCTGGCATTCAACCCAAGGAGGAAACTCCTGTTGAACCGACTGACGAGTCCTTACCTCTTAGATTTTCCAGTAGAGTTAGTGTTCCGCTTGTGTTATATGGTTTCCATATAACAAGTGAAGGTGATACGTTTATTAGTGATAGTACACCAGTAAATTTGGAGGAACCTAACAGCTACAAGGAAGCCATGGTAGGCCCAGAGTCTGCAAAGTGGAAAGAGGCTATGGATAGTGAAATTTAATCCATGTATGACAATCAAGTTTGGAACTTGGTTGACAACGTACCAGGTCGTAAGACGGTCGGGTGCAAATGGATCTTCAAGAAGAAGACCAACATGGATGTGAAAGTACACACTTATAAGGCACGATTGGTTGCAAAGCACTTTACTCAAACTCCCGGAGTTGACTATGACGAGACCTTCTCACCAGTAGCGAAGATAAAGTCTATAAGGGTTATGCTAGCCTTAGCTGCGTTTCATGATCATGAAATATGACAGATGGATGTTAAAACTGCTTTCCTTAATGGGAAGTTGGCTGAAGATGATTACATGAGTTAGCCAGAAGGTTTTGTCGATGCAAAACACCTTAATAGAGTGTGTAAGCTTGAGAAATACATTTGTAGATTGAAACAAACATCTCGCAGATATAATCTTTGTTTTGATGAGAAAGTCAAACAATTTGGTTTTTCAAGAAGCGAGGATGAGTCCTGTGTATATGTTAAAGCCAGTGGGAGTATATTTAGCTTTCTCGTTTTGTTTGTCGACGACATACTGCTCATAGGAAATGACATCCCAACCCTGCAGGAGGTTAAGTCCTGGCTTGGGAAGTGCTTTGCTATGAAGGACCTAGGAGAAGCGGCTTATATTCTAGGGATAAGGATAGTGAGAAACAAGAGTAAAATACTAATAGGACTTAGTCAAAGTACTTACTTGGATAAAGTACTAAAGTGTTTTAGTATGGAAAATTCCAAGAAAGGGGAGTTACCAATCCAAAGCAATACCAAGTTGAGTAAGACTCAAAGCCCGAGTACCAAAGCTGAGATAGCAGAAATGAGTCGAGTACTTTACGCTTCCGCAGTTGGCTCGATAATGTATGATATGACTTGTACTCGCCCTGATGTGGCCTTCACTTTGAGCATGGTCAGCAGATTTCAAGGGAACCCCGGTAGAGCACATTGGACCGCATTCAAGAATATTCTTAAGTACCTTCGGAGGACTAAGGAATGGTTTCTTATCCTCTATGGGAGAGATGACTTAAGGGTTCGAGGGTATAGTGATGCCAGTTTTCAGACCAACCGAGACAACTTCCGCTCTTAGTCGAGCTGAGTCTTTACCCTAAATGGAGGAGCAGTGACTTGGAAAAGTTCCAAGCAGGAGACCATATCTGATTCAACGTGCGAATCAGAGTACATAGCAGCAAGCGGAGTGTCGAAGGAGGCAATATGGTTGAAGAACTTTATTGGAGACCTTGGAGTTGTGCCAGCCATAAAGGTGTCTATGGAGGTTTTCTGTGATAACGAAGGTGCAGTCGCCTTAACCAAGGAAGTGAGGGATCATGGCAGATCCAGACATATCGATAGGAAATATCACTTCATTAGATATCGGGTAGAAGAGGGACTTCTCGTAGTGAAGAGGGTATCGTCAGAGGATAACCCAACAGATCCCCTTACGAAGGGACTGAGTAGGGTTAAGCACTTGCAGCACGCTAGGAGCATTAGGCTGAAGGACAATATTAGTTTTAGTAATTAGATAGCTTTTAGAGACTTGTAATAGATAAATTGTAATTAACATTTGATGATTAAATAAAGGAGTATTATTTATGAGTAAAGTTACTATCTTGTGTTAATTATTTACTATTATTTCACTTTGCATGTTTTGACTTTCTAAATAATAAGATTATTTAAACTATCCACAGTCGATCATACTTTGGAAGTATGTATGAAAAAAGACTGTCATGAATTGGCTTGTAGATTGTCTAATTGTTTAGACATAGCAAAGGTTTGCTGCAACGTTCATGTGTGCTCTTGAAATACGATTTGAGTATTGGATTAAACCCGCGCTCACTTGAATCACTTCATGGAATTAATCACGAGTGATTGTGAGATGATAATATCATATAGTCTTTAAACCTATATATATAGTTTACTGTTTGCAAGTTGGTTGTGCACTCATAATGCGTAAAGGCATCAGTAACTTGATGTTATAAAACACATTGTTGTGTATGATTTGATGAGTAAATAGTAAATGCATATAAGTCGAAGTTTTTCTGTTCCTTTTATCCTACGACAGTAAAAGCGATATCTTGGGCCCCTCGATGATTTGGTTTGAATTATGTGTCGGGACCGGTCAGGACTGAATTGATGTGTTCAATTAAGTTCTATGTTAGATGAATCAGAGACCGAGAAACAAACTGCTGGTCAATAAGTATGACTATGTTCCTTGTGATTGTCCACACGATATCTTGAGAGCGGAGGACTATACGATCCCTTATCTAAAGGACGTGTCAGAGTTCGACAGCGGCTTTTAAGAGCTACAATTGCTAATCGGATTTTCAAGTCGTACTTGTATCTATATTTATTAGACTTATCCAAGTGGGAGACAGTTCGATTAGGTGTCTAAGCCCATAACTATATTTGGTATGTACTTGACCCGGTTGTAGCATGGTCCTTTTGGGTTGTTTTCACCAAAGCAACTGTATTGGATGATTAATGTAGAAAGAGGTTATTATGGTTTATTAATATATTATATGAATAATATATTAAAAGAGAAATCATATTGGTTAATTAATATTGGTCAAGAGTTAATTAAGAATTAATTTTGTGGTGAAAACATATTAATTGAACCTAGGGGATTGGAATTGCGATTATAAGATAATTGAATTTTGGGCTGTGGATCCTTTAGGAAGGGGTGGACAAAATTAAGGGGGAAGCCCAGATTGATTTCGTCCAAGGCCTTGTTCTAGAAGGTTCCTTTGGACTGCTTAAGGCCTAAGCAATCCAATTAGGGTTTTGACTGAAAACCCTAGCTGCTCACATATATAAAGGACCCTAGGGCTTCATAATTCAGCTACCACTTGAACCCTAGAGATCTAGAGCCGATTTTTGAGCCTCCTTCCCCTCTCTCTAAGATCATCCAACTTCCTTTGGTGTTTGTGGTCCATTGGAGGTATTACACTTGTGATACTAAAGCTCTCAAAGGTTGAAGATTCATGCTACAGTTGAAAGGTAATCATCTAAACTTGTTTTAACTATTGGTTTCGATTTTTGTATGCTAGTATTAGGGTTTACAAGCTTTGGATGATTTGCATGTACAATTTGAGAAACCTAGATACAAAGCTTTAGGGTTTGCATGTGCACCATAGGATTGATATAATGATCAAAACCCATCAGATCCCTCACCGCAAAACACATTGTTGATGAAATTCTCCACTTCATAAAGGAGATTCATCAACATCTCTTCAGTCCTGTGATTTCCAACAACCAACAAGTGTGTGCTCAAATGAAAAACCATTTTGATGCCACCTTCCAAAAGATTGATGAATTGAAACAATGGTTTGAGGAGCAGATGAATCCTGGTTCCTCAAAAGGGGGAAGTTAACAAGGCAATCAAAATCAATCAGACAATCACTATAACACTCCTCCTCAGGATCCACCCTCTCCAGTGCACCGCAGAGAACAAACGCTTCCTCAAAACCAACCTCCAAATGTAGAGTTCATCAAAGAACAAACTCCACGGTCATCTCCTCAAATTCCAACTCCCATGGTTCTCCTCGACAAGAAGAAATGTCATCTGATCATACTGATGACTCTCCTGCCACAACCCAACAAAAATGAGACTAGAGAGATGCCAAGTTTATGGATGAAATCTGGAAGGAACAAGGGTTTGACACCATGTTCGACGAAACCCTGATCAATTCATGGGTAAACCCAATAATTGGGACATTCCAATTTCTCCTAACTCTAAATTTTTCCTAGACTTTGAATCGCTTGATCTTAGCCTTCCTGATGATAGAAGTCTCCCCATGGAGTTCGAACGCATAAATCTCTTTCATTCCAAGCATGGTTCCAAGTTTGAGAATATCTGGTCCAATGATAGACCAGAAGGGGTGAAGAAATACGAAGTTAGAAAATTCATAAAAACTGAATTTTTCCAATACACCCTGACCAGAAGAGGATGTGAATATATCAAAACCCAAGCTGATTTTGTGTGCATGAACCCCAAAGAGATATTTTTGATAGCTAGGGTGTCTCAGCTCAAGGCCAAAAAATATCCCAAGATAAAGGTTGCCTTTGAAGGGCTTGTGAATTCTTAAAGGCATTGGTATGCGAATTTGGAAAGATTGATGTTGAAGTACATCTAGTCCTTGCCAACAAGTTCGATTTTCCTACCTTCAAACATGTTCCAAACTTCAATGAAGGATTCCAAGATATGTCCCTTGGAGCAACAAGCTATCCTGAGCTAGGGGTTATGTACAAGAAAGCTTAAGATGGTCCCAAGTACTTCATTCTTGTAACCGCAATCCATCGATTAAAAAAAGGCAACTGGATATCACTCTAGCTTTAGTACAAAGATCAAAGCACACAACTGATGAATTCAAGTTCGAGATTTCAAGAAGAATCCAGTGGCTGTATGAAGTTAGAAATTTTGGTGGATCATCATCAGGTTCCTAAAAATGAACACATGAAGGAAATAAGCTGAGAGGTCACTTTAGAGGAAATTGTTGAAACAAAAAGTGACTCTCTTTAGCTATAAGGAACCGCAGACCTTTGCACTTGGTGATACCGCAGAGAAGCTACTACCGGGGACCTTTTTGTGGATGTTGAGGAACCGCGGACTTGAAGACCAACCGCAGAGATGAACGATACATGAAGACAGTTTATGTTGCTTTACTGACATTGCTTGTTTACATTGTAATGTCTAGTGAACCATTCAAGGTCATCATAGTCAGTAGCTTTAATATTATTTTACTATTTCAATGTAACCTTTGGGACTCTATAAATAGAGCATCCCTCTTCATGTACTCTTACCACTTCCAGAACTCTTATTGAAATACAAGATCGTTCATCTCTATCTCTATTATCTTAACTGATAAACCGATTCCCTCTTCACTTTAGTTGATCACACTTACTAACTTGTGTTTGCATGCAAACCTTGTTACGAATCAACTTGGTGTCTACTTGATATAACTTGTTGTTATTTATTTCCTTTATATTTCCGCAACCTAACTCTTCTAACTTATTATTGTTGAGCTAACAAGATCCTTCGAGATTAACTTATTATTTCGCATCATATTATCTTGTGACTAACATTTGTTCAGGTTTTTATCTTAACAATACGTGGAACGCCTTGTTAGGCTCAATGTGCATTTCGATGAGGAGTTGTCCATTTACATTGTCTTAAATTCATTGCCAAGTTTTTATGATCATTTCATTTTGGCCTATCATTTGAACAACACAGAAACCACATTGGCCCAAATCCATAACTTGCTACAGACCGCTGAGTCGGGAATGAAGGGAAAGAATTAATTCCTTACTACTACTAGTGCTCTCGTTCTCTTCATTGGGAAAATCAAATGGAAGAAAAGGAAGGCTGCTCATAAAACTAACTGGAAAGGCAAGGCCATGTTGGGTCATCTAGCAATGACCCAAAAGCAAGGCTCAGTTCAGACATTCCATTTTCTAGTGACCCCAAAAAGGCCACTAGTTTTTATTGCAATGATAAGGGCCATCGGATGATGAGTTGCCCTAAGTACCTGCAAGACATCATGGATGGCAATGTGAAGCCATCGTCTGCAGGTATATACACTATTCAAACTAATAACTCTCAATCTACTCATTCTTGGGTCCTTGATATAGGACGTGGTTTTCACATTTGTTCAGATTTGTAGGGACTAAAAGAAAGTGAAGAGGTGGAGCATGGAAGGATGAATCTAGTCATGGGAAATAGGTGATGTTCTCCTGTTACCAATATTGGAATTTATCAGCTTGTGCTTAGTGGTGATATTAGGATTAGTTTCATTGGTTGTTGCTATTCTTCATAAATGAGGTGAAACATTATTTCATTTCATGCATTGTTTAGACAAGGTTTTCGATACTCGTTTAATGATTTGAATGGTTTAATTTTACTTTTTTGTTCATATATATCCTTCCAAACTTTAAGAATTACGTCAATGTCCTTATAAAATATTATATTACGTATATGTCATTTAAAAACTATAACATTTACATATTTATCCAACCCTATATTTTAATTAGAATTATAGGATTTTAATATTAAAAAAATTATATAAAATTCAAAAATATATATAACTTTACCAAAATACCCTTTACAATTAAATCCAAAATAATTTTAATCAATTAAACATGTAACTAATAATTCAATTCAAGGCCTCTTTCTCTTTACTCAATCGATTCATACACCATCCTTTTCACTGTTTACCTCACCTTCTTCTCTCATATACCCTCTATCGACGACCATCACCTATAAACCAGTGTTGCCTTCATGCCAAGATACTTTGAAAATCCAATTCGACGAAAACTCTTCATCGTTGTGACCTAGGTACAACATCCTCTATTCACAAAAAAATCACTGTAACCCACGATTTCCCCCCTCCTATACTCTCTGATTACTACCGGTTGAAGCCTCACCCCGTAGCCGAAGATGTGTCTCAACCCCAATTTCGTCGGCTTCCCCTGCTGCAGTAAACATAAAATCTCAAGGCAAAACTCGGATTGTTATCTCCCTGTGATTTGGTGCTGTTAAGGTTTTGCAAACCAAACATAATTGAATGCAGAGCCAACAATTAATCAAATTAATCGAATACAAAAAGTTAATCAAAAACCAATATTAATCGACTGGAGAACAAGATTAACCTGTTGTGATGAAATAACGTGATTTGTTACTATGTTTGTAGCAATGATATTCGAATAAAGGAAGGCAAAAGTTCGCACGGCTTGAAGAAGAAAACAACATAATGAAAGCCTTGAAGATTTCACGTTTTTGAGGTTTAGCTTTGACGTGTTTGAGGTTTTGACATATTTAATTAGGTTTAATGCTAATTAAGCCTTGAAGATTTCACGTTTTGAGGTTTATTTTTGACGTGTTTGGGGTTTTGACATATTTAATTAGGTTTAATGCTAATGAAGTCTATTTAGTTCTATTTATTAATAATTTTGAAAGGGTAATTTAGTACAATCACCTTTTATTTTGATTTTTAAATATATTTTTTGGTATTAAATTGATTAATACCTCATTAAATTATAAGATTGGATACAAATGTGATTTTAATAGGTTACGAAGGATATATACGTAATTATGAATTTTGAAAGGATATAGACGTAATTCTTAATGTTTACAAGGACATATGTGAAATTTTCCCTAGTTTATAAAAATGGTGTTTTTATATTTGAAGCTTTACCTTTTAATGGTGTGTATGAAATAGTGACTTGTGTTGATAGCTTAGGTAATAATGTATTTCACATTGATTCGTCTAATGGTTTAGACAAGACATGATTGTGTTATTGTCTTCTTGGGCACATTAACAAGAAACACATCATCCAACTCAAAAAGGATGGAGTGTTGATATCATTTGACTTAAGGCCATATGATGAGTGTGAATCTTGTCTTTTGGGTAAGATGGCAAAATCACCTTTCACTTGCAACATCCCTAAAATTTCAAAATATTTAAACTTTTCAAAACAACCCATTTATCAAAAGAAGTGTTTACAAAACCGTTGTTTCCAAAACATTATTTAAAATCAAAGTCTCACAAGATCCAATTAGTCAGAAAACCAATAATGTGTACGGTCACGCCTTTGCCTTGCCACAATCATCTAAAGTACCTAAAATAATAAACTAAAATTGTAAGCACGAAGCTTAGTGAGTTCCCCCAAAGTACCACCACATACACATAACAAACAACAACATGCAAACAGAGCTTTCAGCCTGAATGGAACGCCGCCCCGGCCTACAGACTACTTGGAACGCTCACAGAATCTTCAGCATGACTGGACCGCCTCACCGAGCCTTTAGCCTATCTGGACCGTTCTTCGGGCCTTCGGCTTGACTGGTCCGTCTCACAGGCCTTTAGTCTATCTGGGTCGCCCTGGGTCTTTTGGACTTCAGTCTCCACTAGTCCACCTCAACCCAACCACACATAACATGTCGACATATACATAACATATCACCAGTCAGTAGACAACAAGTAGATCTTATAGACCACTACAACATAGCAACATCTTATATACCAGGATACCGATCTAACAGATCACTACAACATAACAACATCGTATATACCAGGATACTGATCTAACAGATCACTACAACATAAGAACATCCTATATACCATGATACCGATCTAACAGGTCACTACAGCATAACAACATCCTATATACCAGGATACCGATCTAACATATCACTACAACATAGCAACATATGGTAAACCAGGGTATCAATTCCAATGGGTTGTCCTTGGTGCCTTCGACCCATAAGTCCATTGAGGAAAACTCACCTCTCAATCTGATCAATAGTTGATGAGGTCCCGACTCCGAATCTCAGCTCTAGCCGTCACCTATCCACCCAAAAGACTAATTCTCAATCACCATCCAAAAGACCAATTCTCAAACACCAACCAAAATACCCATTGGTCAAACTTGGTCAAATTCAAGGTCAAAATGATCAAAATCCATAAGTCAATTGAGTCAAAATCAGAAAATCAACTGAGTCAACCAAGCCGAGTCAACTCAGTTGAGTCAACATCGTGTGCGTACGCGGGGCGTACTCTGGGGTATGCGGGGCGTACTCGCATTGATTGGAAACGAGGTGGCTGACTCAGTACGCGTGGCGTACACATAGGTATGCATGCCGTACTCAATGGATTTCTCTTTTCATATTAAGAGCTTAATACTTCGACTTAATGCGTCCAATTGCATATCCATGCCAAAATATCATAAAGAGTCATAAAGTTTCCAACTTTATGACCTTGCATGTCCAATAAGTGCTTAAAACACCAAAACTTAATATCTTAATGCATTAAGACCTTCTAATTAATGCATGGAGAAAAACCATCCATTTAGAACCCATTTTTATGACTTAAGACCCTTCCTAAGTTCTGAAAGGATAACTCAATGGGTTAAGAACATGATATGTTCATGAATCACCACATATTGGACAAAAAGAACCAAAAATTAAACCCAAAACAAGATCTAAATGAAACTTCACCAAGTTTAGAATTTTATACCTCCAAATGATGCCAAAAGGTGGTGTGATTCTAGATGTAAAGAGCTTCACTCCTCGAAGACGGTCTCCACTTCTTTCCTTCTTCTTCAAAGGCACAAACACACACACACACATACTCAAGCTTAGAAATGCTTCATAAGATGGACTACGGTTGCAAAAACGATCTAAGAGGATGGAGGCTGATGAAGTGAGGGGAAATGAGGCTATAATGGGGTTTAAATAGGGGTACGCATCGGAACCGGGTACCCGCTTTTAGATTCGGAGCCGCCTTGGAATCGCTGGTTCCAGAACCTGAACCGACTTAAGCGGTTCCAGTTCCGATTCCTAAAGTTTTGGAACCGCCTTAAGCGGTTCCAGTTCTGGATCTAAAAATTTTGGAACCGCTACCCGCTGGGTACCCGCCGGAACCGGTTTGTGTATATATATGTTATTTATTTCTTTGAATTTAGGCTCTTGTATATTATTACCTAACACTTTCTCCATGAAAAACAACTCCTTATATATAGTATTTATATTCACTACGAATAAATTTCGAATTATTCATAAACAAACTTTCGGTGCATTAGTAGATATTTCTTCCCACAAATTAGTTCTAGTTCATGTGAGTGTGCAAAGAACAAATAATTAATTATTTTTTCTTTATCAAAATGTAAATATTATTGCTCATGTCTTCGAAGTGTTAATGGTGTTAAGATGGTTTTTTCGTTTCTTTTATTTTGTGTGATTTATATATGTTTGTTCAGGTAAATTCAATCGAACTTATGCTCTATAATCATGTTCTTGTTTTTATTCCATCATTTTCCTTGTAAAATATTAAAAACTAACAATGTATGTGAGTTTAGGGAAACAACTAACTACAAAAACATGGTGGATTTTTATGTTTTTTTAAATGAAAACCACATTAGCTTTTTGTGAGTATGAAAATAATTATTTTGTCTTAAACAGTTAAAAGTAATGAGGACATATGATAAGTTTAATTTCATCTACAATCAAATAAAAAGACAAAATAAGTATTATACAATAGAAGGTAGAATGTGAGGCTAGTTATCCCACATCGACAATGTATAAGAAATGAGAGGGTGAGTCCTCTCTATATAAAGGGATCTCACCAACTCCAACTAACATGATCTTAATATTCGTAGTCTGAAACATAGAGGCTAATAAGCTTAATCAGATATCTATTAAACGGATCCTAGTTTTACTTAAAAAACTTAAAGTTTGAAAATTATAGTTAAAATTTTGGTTTTAAGGGTCTAAAATGGGTTCTGGTTCCGGTTCCAAAATATTAAGAACCGCTACAACTGGTTCTGATTGTGGTTCCAACATCATAGGAACCGCCGGTTCCAACTCTGGTTCCGTTAAATTTAGTTGGGTACCCACCTATGCTCACCCTTAGGTTTAAATATGAGCCAAACCCTAAAATTTAGGGTTTGCATGCCTGGCACATACGCCTTGCGTACAGATGTACACCCAACGTACCATGGAGCGTGTGACAACCCCAAATCTATTCCCGTTACAAATCTCATCTTCACTAACGGAATGCGTCACTATACGTTATTTTCTGTAATATTTGGAATCGTCAATAACCGAATATCTAGTTATATGCATGTCTTGATATTATCATAAGTAAATATAACTTGTATGTATTAACCCCGTTTAACCTAATAGAGTTACATTACTTTTTCAACCACTTCACCCGGGTAAAAAGTTTTAACCCTGTTAAACTTTAAGCATCGGGTAGCCGTGTATCGGGTACGTTACCCGAGGCATATGAAATGAGTGTAAACAACATTTGAACCCTCTTTTACCACACAATCACTCTCTCTCACTACTTTCTCTCTCTAGACCCGAAATCGACCCCGAATCCGCGAATTTCCGGCTTCCAAACGTAAGGATTCATTCCCTATCTTAATCTAAACATACTTTACTGCATTTAGAGTCCAAAATCATAGAAAACAAAGAACAAAAAGGGAGTTTACGGCCTAAGAAGCCCCTTAGGCCGTAAACCCCCAAAATCATGCCAAAGACCATGTTTTTCCTTCCTTTAAGCTCATGAACTAATTAAGGAATAAACCTAGGAGAGTTTGGACACTAAAACACAAACAAATTAAAGCTTAAAAAGGAGTTTACGGCCCAAGCTTGTGCTTAGGCCGTAAACACCTCAAACACCCCAACAACCCATGTTTAAAGTCCCAAAAACTCATCTAGGGTGTTTGGTAATTTAGACTTGACAACAAGGAAGGCTTAAATGCATCAAACAACATCAATTGATGGCAAAAAGAGGAGTTTACGTCCAAGGCTAAGCTTGGGTCGTAAACACCCATGTTTTTGTGTCAAACAAGTCCCTAAACCACTCAAATGCATATAAGGAATTTAGCTAAGGCCTTTGGAGGTGTGTTGTACCAATAAACTTCCCATTTTGAGGCAAAATGAAGATTTTACGGCCAAGGAAATTCTTGGGCCGTAAACTCCCCAAATTTCATGCCAAATTGTCCCAAAACTCATTATAGGGCCTTCTAGGATTTATCTAAGGTGAATGAGAACATGTTGTACCATTTAAACATACATCTTGAAGGATTTAATGGAGTTTACGGCCCAAGAACAAGTCTTGGCCGTAAACTCCCCAAAATGTCACAAAACAAGAGTTTAATCCCCCCATATTGGTCCAAGACTCATACCATTAAAGTAAGGAAGTGAAATAAGGCCTTAAACATACAATTTGGAGGACCACATGAGTTTACGGCCAAGCCTAGGGGGCTTATGGCCGTAAACTCCCAAGGAGTGGCCTTTGGGCCGTAAACTCCAAGGGAGTGAGCTCATGGACCCTCCCGTAAATCATTCTTGGCCTTGTACCACTCCCGGGAACCCCTTGTAGGCCCTAAAACCCCGAAAACGATGCTAGAATGTCCAAATACTATAATGAAAAGCATAAGATGATTAACTTCTTGTAAAATACATATTTCATATGACTTTAGGGTCCTAAAAGGTGCTCAAGTGGTTATTTGGTACCAAACGCTCAACCGACACTTTTACCCGATTTACCCGATTCACCCGAATTACGCGATTTCAGGTGAGTTCATACCCCTTTAATGAACCTTTCAAATGTTTTAAATGTTTTAGGGGGGAGATACAAGTTGCTTATAAATGTTTATGGAAAGTTTTACAGAACGATTTCCGCGTTACAAGGATTAATCACATGTGATTCACTATCCTTAATTCAAATCACATGTGATTTATCACTATGCCTTATAAACAATTTTTTTTTACATTCTTAAAACTATTTTTGGGCAACAAGCCAGATTTTAAATGTTCTTTTGGAAAACACTTTTATTAAATCAATTTACTCATAAATTGTAACCATTCTGATATAGTTATATAAGTAAGACTTGGAGGACTTAGGACCGATATCTCGCCTTATTTCCTGTTCTTGTTTGATTGTGGGCTTAGGGTAGTAGTTATCTGTCCGACTGTCGTTGATTTCTTAATTATATAACTTGTATATTAGTATGGGATACGAATAATTCTTCTTTCACTAAAATACTAAGGTCACTAACATGTCAAGAACCATCCCCACTAAGATAACTATAATAGGTATAGTTACGGTTGCTACTGCTACTACTCGCTAAAGTCACTACTCTCTACACTATAATACTCACTAATACCAAGCAATACACTAGTAAGAGAATACACGATGCTCAATACTATAGGATTTCTACACTATAACAAAAGAGAAAACTCCAAACAAACAATAATACACTAACCCACTACGAGATACTCTATTCGCTATCCACTACGCCCGGAGTTTTCCAGCAGGGAGACGACTCTACATGTATAGATCTATACGGGGCAGACGCTATTATATCCCGACTGTTAATTTCAGTCCGTGCCGTACAGGCCCAGGGATGCCACTACTTCACTATACTGTGCATGACTGGGAAGGTCATGGGATCCTCTATTATCCTCACTATTAGTAATATACAAGGAATACACTACAACTACTCTAAAATACTACACTAAATGCTAAACTACATCCCGAAGTAAGTAAGTACCTATCACTAAAGGAAGCTTGCACCTCTATCACTGATTATAGGCTTAACCTATTCTATCACATTTACTATTTGGAGATTTGCTAATATACTTTTACAATAAACTGTTTCAAGAAAATGAAGAATGCATACTTTTCACAGATTTTCACTTACAATGTATTTTCTGGAAAATATGGGATTTTCTAAGTTTCTACTACTTATGAATATAAATGACACATTATTCGCACTAATGCTTTGTATACAAAATCTCACACTAAACTCTTATGAACTCACCAGCTTTATGCTGATATTCGTTTTCAAAATAACTTGTATCTTCAGGTCAAAGATAGACAGGTACAGTCGCAGCATTTTTGGAGAAGGTGGAGCACGCAAGACCCATCTCTTATTTTTTATTACTTTTGGGTGATTGTTAAACATTACAAAACACACTTGTGATTAAATTCACTATGTAATGCAATGGTTGTATGTTTCTTGTTTTTACTATTATGCAATTGTGATGATACCGTACACTACGTCATCCACCCCGAAACGTATTTCGCCGTTATCGGTTTTGGGGTGTGACAGATTGGTATAAGAGCATTGTTTATAGTGAATCAAGTATATCAACCTATAAAAGATATACGAACTATAAACACTTCGGGACTAAAACACTCTGACCAAAAATATATATTGTTAAGTATCTAAAAGATCTAACTAAGTATATATATATACACACATCACTATAAAACACAGGAGTCAGTATTGTCCTAGAACAAAACGAAAGTATTAAGATTGTTGGGCAGCACAATTGGGTTTAGAGACATATAGTCACATTCAGGATGATGTAGCCTGATCAACTACGTTTTCCTGAGGGTGACTAGCATGTGCCTAAGTTTGGTTGTGATGTTGCAACAAGTCTAAAACTTACCAACAATACCACAATAACGCTACCATAAGAATACTATAGGAGTATTCTGTATCTCTAGACTATACGTAGGTGTTAACAAAAAGGGTCGTTACTAGTAGGACAATAGTTGCTAAGCGGATACACCACGATTACATGTGATTAAGGCGCTATAGACTTAGAATCTGCAGCCTTTGCTTCATTCCCTGTTCTTGTTTGATTGGGGGTCTGAAGTTAGGGTGGTTTATTCGAAGGACTATCTTGCTTCGGTTACAGGTAATCGGTATGCACTATGCAGGTATTGGGTCAACTAGTAATGATTCATCCTATAAGTATCTTAGAATAGTACGTCTATTAATCCTCTTTTCCCCCTTTCTCGCGTAGATAGCATGGCTGGCTTCCACCTACCCGGCGATCCGTACTTTCCGAAACAGGGCAATGGAGGATGGCTCGAAGAGGAGTCAGACGACGATCACCCTATTCCTTTGGATGATCATCATGCTGAAGGCTTCTTGGATAGCTCGAGCTCCGAGTCAGAAGTCAACAACCAACCTCCTGAAGCCCCGAACCCTAACCCTCGTCCGGCATTTCAGGGCCCCACCCCTATGTGGGCAATATCCTTGCACCGATGGAGCGAGGAGCAGGGTCAGCCCTTGCCTTACAATGGAGACCGAAGCTTCTACAAAATAGGCGGAGGAGGATCAGCTGATCGGGTTCTACCCATCATGATCCGAAGGATTGCCAGGAATGTTGAGCAAAGTCAAGCTGCTATTGGTCAAGTTGTAGAAGTGGATGCCAACTCAAATCTCAACACTGTTTGCATCCGTCAGCTCGAAGAAGCCGTGGACAGGACAAGGAGGACCAACGAGGCTCTGCAGCATCAGCTGGCTGCATCCCGAGCTGAAGTTAGGGAACTCCGAGCACGCCAAAGGACTCATGAGCGACACCTTCAAGAAGTTATGCGTCAACTAGCGGATTTGAGGATTCGCCCAACAAGCAACCGTCGCCAGTAGAAGACGTCTAGTTACCTCACTCTTTTGTTTAAAAGGACTAGCCTTTTATCTCTATGTTCCGTAGGTCTCTTGTCTGTAAACATTCCTAGTTTAAAAGTACTCTAGTTGAACCTCTAAACTGCCAACATTTTCTCTATGGTATGATGTAAGACCTACTGCTAGGTCAATTTTCATGAACTTGTGTTGCATCATTAATACCAGTATATTGGCAGTTGATTTCTCTATTGCTATAACTCTCACCCTGATCTTGGATTATGTTGATTTAATCCATGAAACACTTTGTTCATATTCGCAATAGGCTCTTACTATTGCTATCATTTCTATGGTTTTCCAGCGAAGGATGCCTCCTAGAAAGCGTCCAAACCGAGGAAGACCAGCTACTCAAACCCCTCCCCCACCACCTCCTCCTCCTCAGTTCGATCCGGTGTTGTTCCAAACGGCTGTGACTGCGGCTGTAACAGCAGCCATGGCCCAAATGAGCTCGGGTGATGCAAGCGGTGGGAATTCTAGATTTGGTGAAGTCCACCAGCGAGTGCAGGGATGCACTTATAAGGACTTCATGAATTGTAAACCTGCCTTCTTTGATGGTACTGGAGGGATCCTGGCATTGTCCCAATGGTTCGAAAGAACCGAAGCTGTATTCGAGATGTGCTCTTGTCCCGAAGAGAGCAAAATCAAGTTCGCTACTGCTACCCTCACTAACAGGGCCTTGTCATGGTGGAACGGCCATGTCAACGCACTCTCCTTAGTCACAGCCAATGCCATGGGCTGGGACACTCTAAAAGATCTTATAAGAGGAGAGTACTGCCCTAGGGGCGAAGTTCAGAAGCTTGAGGAAGAACTCTGGAACCTCAAGATGAAGGGGACCGACATAACGGCTTATACGGCCAGGTTTTGCGACTTGGCGGCTATGTGTCCCAACATGATCCCCTCTGAAAGCAAGAAGATTGAACGATACATCTGGGGTTTAGTGCCCCCGTATCGAGGAAATGTTCTGGCCTCACGCCCTACCACTTTTGACAGCGCCAAGGAATTGGCCCAGAGTCTGATCAACCACGAAATCTCCTCCACTCCAGCAACAACAACCACAACAACCACTGCACCATCCGGATCGTCTGACAGAAAAAGAAAACGATGGGATAAGAAGAAAGGCAAGAAAACTCAAACCGCCTCCAAGGACCAGCAAATTGTGGCAGTCCATGCTGCCACCACCCCAGCCGCACCAGCTGCTCCAGCCCCACCAAAAGCTTACAGTGGAAACTTGCCTAAGTGTCCCAAGTGCCCTTTCCACCACAACGGTCCTTGCCGTGAATTGCAGTGTTCCAAATGCGGACGAAAGGGCCATACTGTCCGATTTTGCAAGGCCCCTCCCAAACCTATCACACAGGTTCCTGGTACGGGAGTGACCCCAACTTGTTATGGCTGCGGTGAAGCGGGCCATTTTAAGAAGAACTGACCGAAGACTGCAAATGCTGGGGGAACTGGAAGGTTACTCGCTATCGGTCACAATGAAGCGGTAGCTGATCCCACGGTGGTCACGGGTACGTTTCTTCTCAACAACTCTTATGTCTGTGTCTTATTCGATAGTGGTGCAGAAAGAAGCTTCATAAATCAAAACTTTAAACACTTACTCAAACAAACCCCTCAATCATTAAAAGAAACATTCGTTGTAGAAATGGCTAATGGGAAGACAAAAAGCTCTAATGAAATCTATATAGGTTGCACTATCACGTTAGATGATCACCCCTTTTTAATCGATCTTATACCAGTCTCGATCAAAAATTTCGATGTCATTGTTGGTATGGATTGGTTAAGCTTTCACTACGCCGATATCCTATGCTCCGAGAAAGCCATTCGCCTGAACTTCCCGAATCGAGAGACCCTATTGATATACGGAGATAAGCCAAGTACAAACCTTCGTATCATCTCTAGTATTCAGGCTCAGAAATACTTGCGCAAGGAATATCGCGCCTTTCTTGCTCACGTTGTCGACACTAACCAGAAATTGAAAGATCCAAAAGACATTCCTGTAGTATGCGATTTTCCTGATGTCTTCCCGGAGGATCTTCCAGGCCTACCTCCCAAACGACAGGTTGAATTTAGAATCGACCTAATCCCAGGAGCTACCCCCATAGCTAAGTCGCCCTACCGTCTAGCGCCCGCCGAAATGCAAGAACTCTCCGGTCAACTCAACGAACTGCTCAGCAAGGGCTTTATAAGACCGAGTTTCTCACCTTGGGGAGCTCCGGTCTTGTTCGTGAAGAAAAAGGATGGGTCGTTTCGGATGTGCATCGATTATAGGGAACTCAATAAACTCACGATCAAAAATCGCTATCCTCTCCCTCGTATCGACGACCTATTCAACCAACTCCAAGGAGCAAGTTACTTCTCCAAGATTGATCTTAGATCGGGGTATCATCAGTTACGGGTGCTTGAGGAAGATGTTCCAAAGACAGCCTTCCGAACCCACTACGGGCATTTTGAGTTCGTAGTGATGCCCTTTGGACTGACTAACGCCCCCGCAGTATTCATGGACTTGATGAATAGGGTATGTCGTCCATATCTAGATCAGTTCGTCATCGTCTTTATTGATGACATACTCGTCATCGTCAAATAAGGCAACCATGAGCGGGATGGAGTACACCAGTGAACATATCGTTCACTAACACCTACAGGTTGCGAGCCTGCTAGCGTTCCACTGAACTGTCTAGAAAGGTTCGTGGCCGCCATCTATACTCCGCTAGATGACTACAACAACAACAACAACAAAATCGAGGCCTCTCATCATTTTTATCACACATCAACTATTTCATCTACCCATGTTTTACCTAACATATTTGTAGATAAAAATACATATATAGCTTAAAACTTGTATAAAACATCTATTTAACACCCATCTCAAATAAACAAACAATCTATGTGTAAGATGAAAGTGACTACATATTCATATCTATGTGTAAGATGAAAGTGACTACATACTTACCTGATTTTAACGATGATTGGGCAACACTTCTTCACTTAAAATAATCTATTTCGATGAAACCGGGAGGTTTTCTCAAAAAACCGGGCTTCACGCGGGTATAATTTCGTCTCGAAAAACTCTTTTCTCGGGATCTTCGGGCTCTCCGGGGCTTGCTTACGATGCTAGGATGATACTCTAGGCCTAGGGGGGTTAGAATGGGCTAAAAGGGAGTAGAGAGTGAAAGAGAATGAAATTTTGTAACATTAACTCGGTTGACTTCGAATCCTCTTTATAGGGGACCGAAGCTCCTCATTACGTTGGGCGTAATTTCCTGGTACGCGGGGCGTACTGCTTCGTTCAGTTCTTCGTTGGGCATACGCCTTCGTATACTGGGCGTAGGAGTGGATTACTTCGGATGTTTCAAGGCTACTAACACGTAACGAAGCTAGTCTGAGTACGCTGGACATACTCGTTTTACACGGGGCGTACTCCTTCTCGTGTTTATTTTTCAAACTTCAAAAATTCGTAACTTTTGTATACGAGCTTTGTTTTTGACGTTGTTTATATCCATGTGTAGGTGAGACCGTGCTCTACAACTTTCGTTTAGACTCTGTCGGCTAATTTTGAATTTATTTTTAAAGTTATATTTTTAACAGTCCTGGACAGGAAAAATCCGTTAAAAATTCATAACTTCTTCATCCGATGTCCGTTTTCATCTATCTTTTTACTGTTGAACTATTATCAACAAGATCTTCGATTCTCATTTAGTTTGAGTCGGCTAAAAATCGCTCGATCTAAAAATTCGAATTCCGGGCTGCATACTGCTATGCCAAATCTTAGAAAATTCACAACTTCGTCATACGAAGTCAGATTTGGACATTCTTTTTATGCACGCTCTCGGTTTAACGTATACTACGACTTTCATTTAGATCGCTAAGGCTAAAAATCACTTTGTGGTCAACTCACTTTTTACCTTACACAGCGTCGTGCCGGTTCTGTCGCGAAACTTCGACGGGTCATAACTTTCCTATTTTACCAAATCTTATAAGTCCCTTCGACGACGAGACTTTAAGTAAAATCGAATCCCCAAATTTCTCGGCCAGAAAAGATCGATTTAGTGTATGCTTTTAAAATAAAATCAGAGTAATATTCCAAAACCTCGGGATGTCATATATAACAAAGCATTTCTTAAAAAAGTATATTTCATATATAACAAAACCTCGGGATGTCATGTTCCAATGCAGACCAAAAGCATAAATAGTACATTATAAGCCTTACAACAGTTATCTACATCTACTGGCCTATAATCAAAAATCCTTCGTCATCATCTAACTATGCTCTGGGTCCACTACCTGTAATATAAAAAGCTGAGTGGGTCAGGCTTGGGAGCCTGATGAGCATATACGGTTTTCAACCCACAAATAATAATAAATTTATTAATTTCATCAACCAATAATAAATTTATTAATTTCATCAACCAACAATAACCCTGATTACATGTTCTCATTATCCTCACTTTACGTCCTAAACATCTATCATAAGGGACCTAGCCTAAGAATTTTCATCGGGGTGACAACATTGCTTTAGGGATTCCTCAGCAATTTATGTCAAATAAGGCAACCATGAGGGGAATGGAGTACACCAGCAAACATATCGTTCACCAACACCTACAACTTGCGAGCCTGCTAGCATTCCAATGGACTGTCTAGAAAGGTCCGTGGTCATCATTTATACTCCGCTAGATGACTACAACAACAACAACATCAAGGCCTCGCATCATTTTATCACATATCAACTATTTCATCTACCCATGTTTTACCCAACATATTTGTAAATAAAAATACATATACAGTTTAAAACTTGTATAAAACATCTATACAACACTCATCTCAAATAAACAAACAATATATATATATATATATATATATATATATATATATATATACACATAGCACGTATTTTATAGAAAATAGTTCATATCTATGTGTAAGATGAAAGTGACTACACACTCACCTGATTTAACGATGATTGGACAACACTTTGTCACTTAAAACAATATTTTTCGATGAACCGGGATGTTTTCTCAAAAACCGGGCTTCACGCGAGCAGAGTTTCGTCTCGAAAAACTCTTTGCTCGGGATCTTCGGGCTCTTTGGGGCTTGATTACGATGTTAGGATGATACTCTAGGTTTGGGGGGGTTTAGAATAGGCTAAAAGGGAGTAGATAGTGAAAGAGAATGAAATTTTGTAACATTAACTCGACTGACTTCAGATCCTATTTATAGGGGACCAAAGCTCCTCATTACGTTGGGCGTAATTTCCTGGTACGTGGGGCGTACTGCTTCGTTTAGTTCTTCGTTGGGCGTACGCCTTCATATGTTGGGTGTAGGAGTGGATTACTTCGGACGTATCAAGGCTCCTAACACATAACGAAGCTAGTCCGAGTACGCTGTGCGTACTCGTTTGTACGCGGGGCGTACTCCGTCACGTGTTTATTTTTTAAACTTCAAAAATTCGTAATTTTCGCATACGAGCTCCGTTTTTGATGTTCTTTATATCCACACATAGGTGAGACCATGCTCTACAACTTTTTTTTAGACTCCATCGGCTAATTTTGACTTTATTTTTAAAGTTATATTTTTAATAGTCCTGGACAGGAAAAATCCGTTAAAAATTCATAACTTCTTCATCCGACGTCCGTTTTCTTCTGTCTTTTTACCGTTGAACTACTATCAACAAGATCTTCGATTCTTGGTTAGGTTGTGTCGGCTAAAAATCGTTCGATCTAAAATTCGAATTTTGGGCTGCATACTATTATGTCAAATCTTAAAAATTCATAACTTCTTCATACGAAGTCAGATTTGGACATTCTTTTTATGCACGCTCCCAGTTTAAGGTATACTACGACTTTCATTTAGATCGCTAAGGCTAAAAAGCACTTTATCGTAAACTTAATTTTTACGTCACACAGCGTCGTGCCGGTTCTGTCGTGAAACTTCAACAGGTTATAACTTCTGCGTTATAACTCGGATTTTGGTATTCTTTATATCTCCGGAATCCTTGTTTCAACCACTATACCTTTATCCATAAATATCGACTTTATCAAACATTTATTTTCGATGCTTATTTTTATCCTTAATTTTATTATATCATAATACTTAGCATAAAACACATAATATTCAAATAATACATTTTATTATTTCAAAACAAGTTACAAAGGTTGACTGAGACTATTACATCATCATTAATACCTAGCCTAGAAACATGGGCGTTACACAGACCTAGTGAGAATGTGGTCGTGGTAGCATGACGAGGAGTCTTTCACGAGAGAGAGAGAGAGAGAGAGAGAGAGAGAGTTCATATACAAAGAGGACAGTGGGAGTACTATTGACCT
Source organism: Lactuca serriola (assembly GCF_051521515.1). Taxonomy (NCBI): domain Eukaryota; kingdom Viridiplantae; phylum Streptophyta; class Magnoliopsida; order Asterales; family Asteraceae; genus Lactuca; species Lactuca serriola. Next base: position 24,385,761 of record NC_136408.1, read on the forward strand.
TGAATAGATACAAGAGTTAACCAATAAAGGAACCTTAGAAGACACTAGCACTCAACCAGAGCAAGAAATTCCAGTTGAGCCAGTTGAAAATTCATTACTTCTTCGTTATTCCAGTAGAGTTAGCATGCCACCAATGTTTTATGGTTTCCATATAACGTCAGATGGTGATACGTTTATCAATGATCAAACACTTGTAAATTTAGATGAGCCAACTAACTACAAGGAAGCGATGGCAGACCCTGAGGTTGCCAAGCAAAAAAGGAAATAGACAGTGAGATCAAGTCCATTTTATGGGAATCAAGTTTGAAATTTGGTTGATCAACAACCTGGTCGAAAGATAGTTGGCTGCAAATGGATCTTCAAGAAGAAGACTGACATGGATGGAAATGTGGACACATTCAAATCAAGAATGGTGTGAAGGGCTTTAATTAATCCACATCGATTGACTATAATGAGACCTTTTCACCAGCAACCAAAATAAAGACTATTAGGATAATGCTTGCCATATTTTCCTTTCATGTTAATGAAATTTTGTAGATGGATGTGAAAAATTCTTTCCTTAATGGGAAGTGGCATAAGATATTTACATGAGTCAGTCAGAGGGTTTCGTTGATGCAAAGCTTCCCAATAGAGTGTGTAATCTTGAGAAATCCATATATGGATTAAAACAAGTATCTCATAGTTGGAATATTTGCTTCCATGAGAAAGTTAAAGAGTTTGGTTTCTCTAAAAGTGAGGATAAGTCCTCTCTGTATGTCAAGGCTAGTGGGAGTATAATAACCTTTCTAGTATTGTATGTTGATGACATACTACTTATAGGAAATGATGTTCCAACCTTGCAAGAAGTGAAATCTTGGCTTGGAAAGTGTTTTGCTATGAAGGATCTAGGAGAGGCAACCTACATTCTTAGGATAAGAATTTTGTGAAAAAAGAAAGAAAAGACTAATTGGACTTAGTCAAAGTACATACTTGGGCAAGGAACTAAAATGATTTAATATGGAAAATTCCAAGAAAGGAGAGCTACCTATTCAAAGCAATGCCAAATTGAGTAAGGCTTAAAGCCTAAGTATGAATGAAGAGATAGTTGATATGAGTCGAGTCCCTTATTCTTCAGCTGTAGGATCGATCATGTACGCTATGACATGTACTCGCCCTGATGTGTCCTTTGTTTTAAGCATGGCCAGTTGCTATCAGGGAAATCCTGGCAAGGCTCATTGGATAGTAGTAAAGAACATTCTCAAGTATCTGCGAAGGACAGATGATATGATTCTTGTCTTTAGAGGCAATGATACATTGAGAGTAAATAGGTATAGTGTCACTAGCCCCAGATAGATAGAGATAACTTTCGTTCTCAGTCGGGCTAGGTGTTTCTATTAAATGGCAGATCAGTTACTTGGAAAAGTTACAAACAAGACATGGTGGCTGATTCTACGTGTGAATTAGAATACATAGATGTAAGTGAAGCATCAAAGGAATCGTCTTGGATGAAGAAATTTATAGGAGATCTTGGAGTAGTTCCAACATTTCAGCAGCCAATGGAAATTTTCTGCGATAATGAAGATGAGGTTGCTTTGACATAAGAACCGAGAGACCATGGAAAGTCAAGTAATATCGAAAGAAAGTATCATTACATCAGACATAGAGTAAAAGAAGGTCACCTGATTGAAAAGAGGGTATCATTAGAAGAGAAACCTGCAGATCCTTTGACGAAGGCCCTAAGTAGGATTAAGCATAATCATCATGCTAGGAGCATTAATTTGAGAGATGATATTAGTTTTAGTAGTTATATGAGTAGTTTTAAACTTGTAACAAAATAAATGTAATTGAATTTTGGTGATTAAATAATAGCGATTATTTATGAGTTTGTTTACTGCCTTTTTTAATTGATTATTCTTGTGTTTTGTTTTGCATGTTTTACTTCCCGGAAAATGTAATTATTTAAATTCCACAGTCACTCATACTTTTGGAAGTAAGTAGTGAATTAAGACCGTCATGAATTGGATTGTATATTTTCTAAGGGAGTTAGACATAGCAATTGTATTGCTACAACATTCATCAGTACTTAGAAATGAGATTTAAATATTAGATAAATCCACACTCTAAGAATTATTTCATGGATTATATCATGAGTAATTATGAGACAATAATATCATATATTTTTTAAATGGATATATATGAGTTGTAATTTACAAGTCAGTTGTGCTTTGGTGTTGTGAAAATGCATTAATAACATGATGTTATAAAACACAGTGCCATATATGATTTAGTGAGTAAAGGATACAAGCATATGAGTCAAAGTTTATTTGTTCCTTTTTCCATTATGGGAAAATCGATATCTTTAGGTCCATCAGTGATTTGGTGTTGACTTATAGTGGTGGGCCCAACCGAGACTAAATTGATGTGTTCAATTTGAAGTCTTATTTTGTCATCACAAATCCTAAATCCGGAAACAAAACTTGGACAATGATATTGATTTTATTCCATGTCTCATGTTCGTACGATATCTTTAATAACAGAGGAATATCTGATCAACTATCTTAGGGCCAACGTCTTGTCAGTTTTGAGTTTAACGGATCTATGGAATCACTATTTGTTGTCTAATTTAGAAGTTATACTGGTAATTGCAGTTATAGACTTATCCAAGTGGGAGAATATTGGATTAGGTGCCCTAAGCCAACAATTGAATTAGTATATACTTGAATTATTAGCAAAGCCTTTTTGGGTTGCCCTCAAACCTAGTAATTGAATATGATGACTTTTAGAGAGAAATAAAGAGAGAGAGAGAGAGAGAGAGAGAAAGAGACACTGATTTATTGATATATTTTATGATTAATAAATAGAAATAAATGAATTTGTTAATATTTTATTGAAATAATAAATGGAATTATTTAATTAATAGTTAATAAAAAGTTAATTAGAAGTAATTTTGGGATTAACTTGATTAATTAAAAGTATAGGGGTCTAACTGCAATTGTTCAATAGTTGAACAAAATGTTCAAGAACCTTCCTCCATAAGAGGTGGACAGTTCTGGGAGGATAATTCTAGGGTTTCTAGAATATCCCTTATAGATAATTAGAGAGTAGATAATTATCAAATTTTAGATATTAATATAATATTCAAATTAGGGTTATCTAGGGTTTCCTAATTCAACTACAAAAGGACCCTATTGGATCCAATTTTCGGCCACTCTATTTTTCCAAGGTATAGCCGGAATTTCCATCTCCCATCTCATCTCTTCAAAAACCTCCTTGTTTCTAGGGTTGGGTATGAGCCATCAAAGGCACGGGATTTCTGGTGCTAGCTTCCAAGTGACTACAAGAAGGATTATCTTTGATTATCTACTAGTATAATCAAGATGTATGTTTTTCTAAACCCTTTTGTTATTTTTGAAAATGCTAGGGTTCTTGATGTTTAATTGGTTATTTCATTCAATAGTGAAAACATAGATCCTTTAGGTTCTTGTATGCCCTTCTACCATTGTATGCCCTTCTCCATACTCAGATATAAGGTTTAAACGGAAAATTAATTTGATTTGTCTGGTGGAAGACTTTGAATTTATTTTCATCTGATAAGGTTAAAAGGATGAAAAAAATCATTCAAATCGAGTGTGTCTTGGTAAGTAAAAAATATCTAACCCAATGATTGTATGTTATATAATAATTTCATATACGAAACCAGCTTAGTAACTCCGTGGAGACCAGTGTTTTTTTATGTTATTTCAGGATTTCATATATGTTATTCAGAAGTATCGAAATTTAATACAACAACTAAACATTGATGAGGCCAGTATTAAGTAAAATTTTAAATGTAAGTACTACCCATGGAGCAATTATACAGACTAATATATATGGATATTGTTGGTTGACCTTGTTAAGAAACAATTTAGTAGGTCTATGAGGTTACTCTAAAAACGATCTATAATTTGTTATGTAGAGAACTTACTAATTATATTAGGTTATCTTTATCATTGGAATAATAATAAAGACATTATAACTAGTGTTTGATATTCGTTCTTTCCCTTACTCTTTTTTTGGACCCGACTATTTTTGCATCCGTTGCCACTACATCATTCTTATATGTTAGGATGTCTATTTCTTTTGCTTTCTGTATATGGTCTAAGTTTTGGTTCAACTTCAAATTGGTTTAATTGCAAGAAATATCAATGTAATTTACCAAGATTTAATGGTTATGGAAACCTAATTTTGATTTCTCTATAACAACCAATAAGGGTTAATGAAAATGAACTTATGATTTTCATCAAGCGTGTTACAAGAATAAGATCAGGACTAAGTTGTACTTTGGGATTTAGGTGACCATGTTTTGAATACATACATTGCTTTTATGGTAAACAACATTGATTGAAAAGAAATTAGGAATTTTTTTTTGTGAACTATAGTTTCTTTTTGTTTATGTCTTTGCATATTCTTATTTCATTTATGTTTCAAATTGGAGAAGACTGAAAACTTAGTGTCAAAATTGAAAAAGATTGGAGACTTAGTGTCAAAATTGCAAAAGATTGGAGACTTAGTGTCAAAAGTGCAACAAATAAAAACATAGTGTCTTTGTGACATTTTTTTTCACTTCTGAAACGTCATCATGCTCTATCAGCATCATATAGCCAAATAGTGCAAAGTCGGCATGTCATGTATGTCAGCAATGACAACCGGACCGCCTAAAACAATCCGGTCAACTAGTTAGAATTGCAACCAATTTAAAACAAAGTGACTTAATTGGAACATAAAAAATTGCAGAGTCAAAATTGCAAAAAAATAGAAAACGTTAAGAGACTTTTGTGTCATTATCCAAAGAAATTAACGAACGGATGTTATAAATTTACATTGAGAAAGCAAATACATTTTAAATAAAATTCCAAAAGAAAGTTCTAAACTTAAGTCAAAACATTAACCATCTTGAATTTATATTGAAATATACATAAAAATAAGCATGTAATAAAGTGGTTTTTAAAATAAAAAAAAAAAAAAAAACTTAAGGAACAAAAGTTATTATGGAAAATCAGATTATACAGATTATCGGAAGAGGGGGAAAACGAAAACTTATAAAGTCGAGTGGATGAAAATGATATTTTACAAAGTTTAAAGGTTAGAAGGTCAATGTGACATTGTACAAAGTTGATGGATCATAATTGTCGATGACAGAGTAAACATTAAAGTTTAGACACTCGAGGAGGTAAAAGTTTAGAAAAGTTGAGGGGTGGTAAGTGTAAGAAAATCAGATTATATATATATACACACACGTGCAAAGTAGTGACGATAAATAGCTCTTTTGGCTAATAGGTTTGTTGCGGGGAAATAATTATTAGATTTTATTATTAGTTATTATATAATAAAAAACTACCACTTTTAATTAAATATTTTAAGAAATATTAATTAATTTATATAGATGAATTTAATATTTTAAAATTATCATTTTGCTTCAAATTAAAATTTTAATAATCTTTCTTAATTCAAGTCTTCAAAATTTTGGCAAGTACTAATGATTTTGTTATGCATAATTGATTTGTACAAAAAGCTTTGTATTTTATAACTTTTAAAATTTAATATATAACTATTATATTTTATAATATAATAAATATATTATGGGGCTAAACACAAAATGTTAGAATATAAAGGGAGTAAAAGTGACATTTTAGATTGTTAAACGTTTGGGGTGAAAGTGACTTTTTAGAAAGTAGAGATGTGAAAAGTGTCACATATTACCAGGGAAGCACGAAACTTTAGAAATTAAAGGGATTAAAAATGTCATTTTACAAAGTTCGGAGATTAAAAGGAGGTCAAACTGACATTTTAGAAATAACCAAGGGGTATTTAAAATAAAATAAAATAGAGGGATACCAATTATCTTTGGAAACATCCACAGACATTGATTTTTAAAATATAGTTAATATATTTGTATGATTTTTTAAACTCTTAAGAAATCTTTATAAACTTTGATAACATAAAACTTCAAATTATATGTATGTTTGTTTCAAACCTATAAAATCACACTCTCTCACACACACACACACACATATATATATATATATATATATATATATATATATATATATATATATATATATATATATATATATATACTAGCCGTTTACTTGCGGCAAGCGACGGATGCTAATAAGTTATGTCGACAATTATTTCTATTTGAAAACATATATATATATATATATATATATATATATATATATATATATATATATATATATATATATATAACGACAAATTGAAGAAATAATGGATGAAAACAATATTTGGTTAATATATGAAAATTAGTTTTTTATAGGGTTGAAAACCAGTTTTTCAAACCGATTCCAAACTGGTTTCATCAGAAATCCTAAATCTGGTCCAAACCGGTGGATAGATTTTAAACCAAACACGTTTCATTTTTCACGTCGGTTTCGGATTTTAAACCATTTTGAATCATGAACCAGTTATTTTGCCCACCTTGATTCCTCTATTCATACGGATATGCTACATGCCAAACGGTTATTTTTTCTCTTGGTGGTATCATTTCTTCAATAGTTTATGTAAATTTTTATAGTACAATTATCATGGATACATATTTATATATATTTTTAGGATTAACGACATATAAACATCAATATAAACTGATATATATAATTTTAATACAAACTTATATATATGTTATCCTTATGAAATTGCACATGCACATTGTGTACAATGGTCTGAAAGTAGACACCCATTTTGGAATTCAATTTCAAAGAAAAAAAAGAAAAAACTGTCATTTCAGAATTCTATTAAAAATAAAATTGCATCTAGCATTTAGGAGTTGTTTGTATTCCTATCATTGGTTATACATAAAAAATTAAAAGTTTGTAATGATATAACATTATACTTTTAAAACACAATGCTTAAGAATGATGTATTGTAAGAAAATGAAAACATTAAAACAAACACGGGTGCACATACACACACAAGCTAAAAAAGATATGTACCATTACTTGATGAAATTGCATAGGCACATTGTGTGCAACGGTCCAAAAGTACATTGTCATTTTGGAATTTAATTTCAAAACTAAAACTAACAAAAAATGACATTCCATAGGAAAGAGCAAGCAAGAATGCCTTCATGTACATTTGACCTTCAAGCATTGCGGCTGGACTTTTCTTGCCAAGTGCAAAATAGGCATCAGGTCTTCTTTTACAATATTATCATATTCCATTTTCGTAATTGACATTTTAAATAAGATTAGTAACAATAAAAAATTTGCCATGGGATGGTAAATGATTCGAAAAATGGTAAAAATCAAAATACATATAATACCTCATTTGCTAGTGTATAAAAGTTTAAAAATAAGAAAATAGTGGAGTGGTAAAAATTGTAATTTTGTTGTCCCCATTAAGTTCTTGCACTATAATCGGGAGCTTAAAGATGCAATTAACGGAAGACATGCCAATCATATCTTGGCATGTTGTTTCTTCTTTAAGTTGAAAATACTTCAAGCTTCCTTTCATGGCTGTATAAATAATAACAATAGATCAGATCACACATATATACATATTAGATCACACATACATATCAAATGATACATACATTCTTATGAGATCATACATACATAGACACATATAGATCAGATCACACAAACATAAAAGTCAGGTCTCTCACTGTCAACTTTTATATTTCATGACTTTAATTTAATGATCAAATAATAAAAAAATAAAGGTCAAATGATAATTTTTTAAGCTCTTTTAGTCACAATCGTGGATTCAAATCCCTAAAAAGCACAAATGGTATGATCTTAAACACTAATTTCACATTTATATTAGCATAACACCACATAAATATCAAGAAAAACATGTAAGTGATAAAGTCATAATAAAGAAAAAATAAAAATTGTAATTATTTAGGAAGAGGGAAAGGGAAAACAAAATCCCATATCAACTTCCTGTAGAAAAATTGTAAAACTTGTAAGAACTTACTAAACCCAAATCCCATGTCCATTTCCAACTTGAAACCGAGTATGCTAAAACATCAATACTAATTAAATACAAGAAAAAACACATCAACTAAACCTCATGAGGATATCTCCTAATTTGAAGAAAAATATTCACTAATTTTTATAAGAATGCCACCATTCACCGCATAAAGATAAAAGATATGATAGCATTTATTATTAACCAACAATTAAAACAAGTTTTATACCAGTTATTAGCTATGAAATATAAAGATAAAAGATATGTTAGCATTTACTATGAACCAACAATCAAAACAGGTTTTATACCGGTTATTAGCTGAAAATGAATATGATACCCGGTAATCAAAAGAGTTTTTATATCTGATATTAGAGACTATATTTGATTTGAATCTAGATAGCTTACCTCTTCGACATACATGGAGATCTCAATGTATTTTCATCCACTTCTTGATAGATGAATGACCATCTACTTCGTTCACAAGTGTTTCTACAAATTCAAACCTATATTGATCTTCCACCACCTGGTTAAAAGACCATGTAATTATGTGTACGTCTTAAAGGAATTTCATCGAACAGTTGGTAAGCAACGGCTAAGCATTCCTTTTTCTCCTCAACAACACGCAGACACACATATAAAGTAGCATATGAGTAAAGCCTAAGCATATGATTTTGGTAAACGGAAACTGAAAAACAGAAGAAGAATCAAGTCGCTTTATTTTAAGCTTGGATCAACTTTTACCTTTTTGATCCTCAAGGAAAGTGTGAGAATAATGAGGTCGACTATGGCTCCAAAAGCAACATTGAAGGTAAATCTCAGACATCATCGATGCCACATGCAACCCAACACATGTCTTGAAAAATCCTCATTTGGCTTCATCTCTCAATGCCCTCCCATTTAAGGGCATGTCACACACACACACACACACACACACATATATATATATATATATATATATATATATATATATATATATATATATATATATATATATATATATATATATATATATACACACACACACAAACATAGAGACTGTTACATCAAGCGTACGCAGAGAGAGAGAGAGAGAGACCTCGATGGTGTAGAACCAGATCTACGATAAAAAGCCTATAAAAAGAAATCAAAAATCGTGATGAGAGAGAGAGAGAGGGTTGAAGAGGAGACGGAGGCAACATAATAAAAAGAGATTATGAGCGCTTAAAAAGAAACAAAAAACTAATCATTTAGTTTTAGATCTGATCGAAAAAATCAAAAGTAAAAAACAATATATTTGCTTTGATTCTAGGTGATGAGGGTCGAAAATTTGTTGTGGTATACTGGTTGTGCGATGAACATTGGGGGAGAAGGGGGATTTATGATCGTTTAGTTGGGGGGGAGAAGGGGAGTGATGTCGAACTGTGAGATAGGAGGAGATGTTATATAAAGCGCAGTTGGTTTTGACCGATTCTCTGGCTGAAACTGAGGAATACTAATTCAAAGTCCAGTATCAATCGTTGACCGGATAAGTTTTATATTTCCCGCCATGCATAAAAGGATTGTATATATTATATTAGAGATTATACCTCTTAAAACTCAAAATGTTGAGGCTAAATGCTTATTAAGGGGTATATATATATACATACTAGCCGTTTACCCGCGCAAAGCGGCGAGCAACAAATAGTTTGTTTCGACAATTAATTTCTTTTCGATGGAGAAAGATTATTTTCAATTCAATCACTAGTTTGTTTTAGAAAACATGTCATATTAAAAATAAAGAAAATTCATGAAATGACCAAATTATAGGGTGTTGAGTATTTATTTGGATGAAAAAAGATCTGGTCAAAACCTTAGAAGAGAAGATTTATAGGAATTTGTTTAAATTTTAATATTATTTTATTAGTGATTAGTTGTACAATTAGCTTAATGATTTGGACGTCTTAAAAAAATATTATTATTTTATTCAATCTATTTTTAGAAATAGTGGGATTTGTTTTATAAGATAGTATATATATATATATATATATATATATATATATATATATATATATATATATATATATATATATAGCTAGTTTATTGTATTTTAACTATCTATTGTGTGGACATAAGGTTGATTGTAGAACAATCATTTTAATAATTTTAAGAAAGTCATTAATAAATATTATTGAATTAAAACTAATTGAAAAATACCATTTAATTTAACTATAAGGGTATTTTAGTCATTTGAGATAAACTTTAAAAAAATCCATATTTTTTGGTATAATTAATTCTCTTGATTTAAAAAATATTAATTTTTTAATTAATTCAACTTTCATTCTCACGTAATTTGTAAGCAATACCGACTTTTATTCTGTTAGAATGATAGTTCTGTTATAATATTATGTCAGAATGTTATTCTATCATAATATATATAATATTATAATGTTATTAATATATACTTTGATTGAATAAACTTTTATAGAATAATAAAATTTTAGATACAAGTTAAATTTTTTCCTCACATTCTTAATAAACAAGAAACTTTATATAGTATTCTATGATAATGTAACACTCATTAATAAAACAAACAAATACAATATATAGATTATTCTATTAGAATATACTATTACATATACTCTTATCATTATATTATAGATTATTCTTCTAGAATATGATGATCAATAGTACATTCTCTTTTGAAGATCGGTGACCATTGATCATTGTCCATCTCCATCCTACATATTTTGATCCAATCTGCATCCCCTTGATCATCATGTCCTTCATGTATTCTATGAGAATAAAGCCATGAAATCGAATTATGTAAGAATGATTTTATACAACAATAATAAACCAAATTTAAGTAATCCTAAGAGAATGCATACCGCATGTTAGAACCAAATAACCAAGTTAGAATAATTTTTGTGTTTTTCAAGAATTTAAACATTAAATTCTCTTTCAAGAATTTCAACAAACACCTGGCATGCAACATAAACATCAAATTCTCTTTCAGGGCATTTCTAGAACGAAGCTACCAATTGTGAAAAGTAAAGGTTGGAATGCAATGATCACTCACTCTACAAGATAATATCATGCCTACATATCAATTCCTTTCTTGTAACGTCCCGAAATTTCTAAGTAATTTTTTTTTTGTTTTAAGTCAACCAAAACATCCATTCAATCATTCCAAAAGCCCATCAGAGTATAGAAAAGTATCAAATAGTTATCATAATACAAAACAAGTCATAAAATACAGAACACCGGTGGATGAGATGCAATCACATGAGCTATTCCTTTTGGAACTGGAAGTACCGGTACAAGAAACTCCTCACACTATACATAATCAACACAACCCTAATTAGTAATTAAGGTAAATACCCCACTTAGCACGTCCAAAATCAAGACTAAACACTATTTGAGGAAAAGACCAATTTTACCTTCAAAGTTCTCAACCTATCATAGTTGACTAAATATAAAATTGGTCAAAAAGTCCATGGTCAACCTGCCGTTGACTTACGCATGGCGTACTCATGGCTCTACGCGGGGTTTAGAGCCCTCAACCAGAAAATGGGACTCCAATAGGCTATGTGGGGCGTAGCCTAGATTACGCAGTGTGTACTGACTCAGACTCTAAAACTCACATTAAGCACTTTACTAAGACTTTACACCCAATACTTAGATTTGTCCCTAATGAGAGCCCAAATTCAAACCCTAGTTTCAGAACATCATTTAAGGGCCAACAACTCATGCATGAGTGAAATATAACCATCAAAATCCCAATTTTATGTCATAGGAACCTTAGAAACAACAAGAAATGCTAATCCTATGCTCTGGAGTAGCACTTACTCACAAGAACCAAAACCATGGAACCATAATCATACAAACCAAGAAACAAAGCTAGATCTAAACTATGGAGCCATTAAGCTAAGAACTTTATGCCTCCAAAACTTGGCAAATGAGTTGAAATTTCTGGATCTTCAAGCTTGAGCCCTACCACACCACTATGATAGATCTTCTTCTTCTTCTTCTTCAATATGCACTAAAACACATAAAAGGGGTCAAAACAAGCTCACAAGGAATTGGGATTTCATGTTGGATGTTTTCAGAGAGTGGAAGTTGAGTATGGAGAGGTCTCAAGAGATTTAAGGCCTTTAAATATGGCCAAAGCCCTAAAATTGTTGTTTTGGACACTGCGCACTTACGCTCTCCGTATGGCATTAAAGCCCAGCGGATCACACCCTTTCCTACGCAAGTAAATTACCCCCATGTAAGGACTATTTTTGCAAGAAAATCATAGTTTGATCTATAAATGAAAATACATGAGAAACGGGTGTTACAACTCTCCCTCACTTGAATCATACTTCTTCCTCGAAGTCCATTGCCACGAATAATTCTTGATAATTCTCCCTCATATCTTCATCGGGTTCCCATATCCACTCTGAACCCTCCAGTGCTGCCATTGCATCTTCACCAAATCCACATCCTTGTTTCGTAGCATCTTCGTCTTCCTATCGAGGATTATAACCAGTCTCTCTATATAGTCCAGGCACACGTCAACCTGAATGTCCTCCAATGACACTACTGCGGAATCATCAACCAAGCATTTTCGCAGCTAAGAGACATGGAACTTGATATGAATCCGAATGAGCTCGTCAGGTAACTCCAAACAGTAAACAACACTGCCACCCGAGCAACAACCCTGAAAGGACCATTATACCTAGGGCCCAGCTTGCACTGCTTCTGAAATCGGATGAAACCTTTCCAAGGTGACACCTTCAGAAGTACCATGTTGCCAACCTGGACTCAAGATCGGAACGCCACCTATCTGCATAGCTCTTATACCGACTACGTGTAATCTACAATCTCCTACGCACCTGTTGTATCAATTTGGTAGTCCGGAGCACGATCTCCATGTTACCCATGATTCGCTGACCAACCTTGCCCCAATAAATTGGGGTCATAAACTTCCTCTCATAGAGCATCTCCAAAGGAGGTAGATCCATACTAGCGTGGTAGTTGTTGTTATACGAGAACTCTGCCAATGGGAGGTATAAATCCTAACTACCACCGAATTACAAAACAAATACCCAGAGCATATCCTCTAGGGTCTGGATAGTCTGCTCACTTTGACCATCAGTCTGTAGGTAAAAATCAATAATGAAGTGCAGTCGAGTGCCCATCTCCTCGTGAAATTTATTTCAGAATCTAGAAGTGAAACACACATCTGGATACAAAACTACTAATATCCGAACTTCGTGACGTGCAACTACCTCATGGATATAGATGTCTGCTAACTTCTATGCTAAGATGCTCTCCTAGATAGGGATAAAATGTGCACTCTTTGTCAATAGATCCACGATGACCCAAATCAAATCCACCCCTCGCATTGTCTATGGTAACTTCGTGATGAAGTGCATCGTGATATCTTCGTATTTCCAAACGGGGAACCAACAACTCCATCTTGCTGTGAGGTCAGCGATGCTTGGCCTTGACTTTCCTACAAGTTAGGCACCTCTCCATATACCAAGCCACATCCCTCTTCATGCATGGCCACCAATAATCAAGTCGGAGGTCTCTGTACATCTTGGTCGCTCCCGAATGACTAGAAAACCTCGACTTGTGTGCCTCTTTCATCAGAATCTGTTGTGCTCCATCAAAATATGGAACCCAAATCCTCCAATATAAAGCCACCAATCCCCAACTATCATAATCAAAAGAGAATACATGACCCACTATGCGCTCACTGTTCTGGTGCTCCGCCTTAAAGGCCTCGACGTGAGCCTCACGAATATGCTCTAGCAATGGAGTAATCACCATCTGTTGGATTGGTGTCTAAGGCTGTAACTATATTTGGTAAGTACTTGACCCGGTTGTGCATGGTCCTTTTGGGTTGCCTTCACCATAGCAACTTGACAGGGTGATTTAGAGAGAAGAGATATTATTATTAATATATTATAAGAATAATATGTTAAAGGAATAATAATATTATTTGATTAATATAAGTCATAAATTAATTAGGAATTAATTTGGCGACTTAAAGAGATTAATTGAATAAAGGGGTATAAACTGTCAAATGTATGAAAGTTGTATTTTGAGGTGATAATCCTTATGGATATAGGGTTGCACGATTTTAGGGATATGGATCACCTAGAAATCGTCCAAGGCCTTATCTGGGAAGGGATTTGGATTGCTTTGAGGCTAAGTTATCCAATTAGGGTTTAAGGGTGAAACCCTAGGAGCTCACAGTATAAATAGACCCATAGGGTTGAGGAAATCGGCATCTTTGTGATTGGAGAAACCCTAGAGCCGATTTCCCTCTTCCTCATCTCTCTCAAATCATCTTCTTGCTAGATGGTGTTTGTAAGCCATTAGAGGAGTGACATTTGTGACTCTAAGCTCCAAGAAGAAGAAGGTTTTCAAGCAAGTAACTCAAGGTAACATTCTAGATCTGTTTTCATATGTTTTAAGTGTTTGATTACATTAGATCTAGCCATGAAAGTCTTGGATTTGTTGCATGTTCAATTAGTGAAACCTAGATCCAAGCTATAGGGTTGTATGAGCACATAGGTAAAGTTTTTATGTCCAAAACCCATCAGTGGTATCAGAGCCATGATTGGTTTCAATTGAATATGATGCTTAACTGTTTTGCTTGCTGAAAATCGTTTTTTCTTGCCCTCTGTCGACCCAACTCGGCGAGTCAGTAATTGGACTCGGCGAGTCCGAGTGTCAGACAGAGGATAATTTGGGATTTAGTTGCTGTTTTTGTCTTGAATTGATACCTAAATCGTTTTATTATGTAAAAATCCGAATTTTAACTTAATTTAATGATTATCCTTGACATAAATAAAGATAATTTCAAATCTTTTAAATATTAATTATTTATATGATAAATATTGGACTATTTAAGATTATTTGGTAATTATCTAATGACTAAAAATGGAATAGGTCAAATATAGATAATTATGAAATTAATTGTTTAATTTGAATTATTTGTTATTTGATCCCTATTGTTTGAAAAGTTCAATTTTTATCCCGAAGTATTTGAAATTTGAGTTTTGTGATTAATACTTTAATTTAGAAGAATTTAAATTTCAACCCTTAGAGTTTTACAAGTTTAAATTCAACCCTATACTATTATATTATTAAAAGCTTAATAAAATATATAAGTAAAATTAAAATGCTAGTCTTACCGTTAATAGGCCTCATTCACGAAGCCGGTCTATAAGGTGGGTATAAGGTTGCTGCCTAAAAAATGGTGCTTAATGGGTGTACACTCACACCCACCGCTTGCTTGACCGGTGGAGGGTCGTTAGCCGAACGGGTAGGATAGGGCAACTCTCTCTCCTCATTAATAAGTATAATGAAACTATAAAGTCACTAAACTATTTTATAAAATTCCCAATCTTAGTTACTTTAGGAAAAGTGAATTGATGCAATCCCATGAAATTGCACTTTGCACCCTTGCTAAGAAGTTAGTGGAGTGTGTGTGATTTACCGGCACACTAATTGGTTCTAAGCAAAGGTGGCAAAGGGCGATTCATTGTTTATCATAGTTCGATGGAGCGTGTGTGGTTTACCGGCACATCGAATGGATGATTGTAACAATGAAGGCACCATGTAGATTTGAATGGTAATTCACACCCGCTTTATGATCCTCGGTATCCCAGTCACAAACTAGAGGGGCATATCGAGATTTAAACATGCCATTGAAAAGTTCAATGAATCTCTAAAACTTAAGGTTATGTTTTCGTGGTGAAGAATTAGCGAATCGTCATTCACTTACCTACAAATTATTTGCATGATTGGATTACGACATCCCTTTTTCTAATATGTAAATAATATTGTGGGGTCCTAGCCCTAATTTTTCATTTTAGGTGTTTAATTGGGGATCCAAATTCTAATCAAACTTTGTCCTTTCTATTTGTAGATGTCGAACGCAATCAACGTTGCTGCCAACTCATTCACCTTAATGAGTCTTTGCCAAAAGGTGACCTTCGATGGTACCAACTTTAGCGAATGGATAAGATACATTCGCACCATTGCACACTACGAGGAAAAAGAGTATGTCCTCGACGAAAAGCTCGAGAAGGTTCATTGCATCATGATAGCCACTAGGAACCAAGAATTCCAAAAGTCCTATGAGGACATGTATCCATATGAAATGCATCAAGACTTGATGGAGAGGTACCACCAAAGCGTGAGGCAAGGGCGCTACGAGATCATCACTAACATGATCACCGCTAAGATGGGAAATGGAGAATCGTTGACTGTGCACTTGCAAAAGATGCAACGATATGTTGATCGTCTTCGCAAGTTAAATGTTAACTTTGGGGAGGATTTGGCCATCGACATTGTTCTTCATTCCTTGCCTTCATGCTACAACCAATTTAGGATGACCTACCACATGAAAAAGGAAGAGGTCACCTTAAGCAAACTCCAAGGACTCCTTATGACTGCTGAGAGCAACCTAAAGGACAAGTCTGTTGCACCATCTCCCGCACCAACCGCTGCTCCTGTTTTGGCTATAGGACAGGGAAATGGCAAGAAGAGGAAGGCTCCTTCAAAGAGCCACCGCAAAGGAAAGTCCCAAGATGGTTCCTCTTCTAGTGGGACCAAATTTGATCCTACTAAGCCCAACCCAAACCCGAAGGAGGCAGAGTGCCATCATTGCCACAAGATAGGGCATTGGAAGAGAAGTTGCCCGGAATATCTGCAAGCCATCAAGGATGGAAAGATCAAGCCATCTTTTGCAGGTATATACACAATTAAATCTAGTAATTCATCTCACACTATTTCTTGGGTTCTTGACACAGAATGTGGTTACCACATTTGTTCTGACTTGTAGGGACTAAGAAGAGATAGAGATGTGGAGCAAGCAAGAATAAATCTAATCATGGGAAACAGAAGATCGTCGCCTGTCACCAATATTGGAGTGTATTCTTTAGTGCTAAGTAATGGATTAGGTCTAGATTTAAATAATTGTTGCTACTCGCCAGATATGGCAAGAAACATCATTTCATTTCATGGTTTGTTTAGACAAGGATTTAGATATTCGTTTAATAATATGAATGGTTCTATTTATGCTTATCTAAATGGTGTTTTATATTTTGAAGCAATGCCTTGTAATGGAATTTATGAAACTGTTATGGTTGTAGATAACCTAGGAAAAGATGTGTTGTGTATAGATTCTTCCAAGAGTATGGATAAAGCATCTTTGTGGCATTGTCGTCTTGGACATGTCAACAAGAAGCGCATAGCCCAACTCCAAAAGGATGGAGTGTTGGAGTCATTCGACCTTAGGGAAGATGACACGTGCGAATCTTGTTTACTTGGAAAGATGACCAAGCCACCCTTCACTGGCACTTGTGAGAGGGGTGAGGGTTTATTGGATCTCATACATATCGATGTATGTGGACCCTTTAGATCCACCAAAAAGGATGGAAACCGCTTCTACGTGACTTTCACCGATGATTATAGTAGATATGGGTATATTTACTTAATCAAACACAAGTCTGAAACGTTTGAAAAGTTCAAAGAGTTCAAGAATGAAGTGGAGAATCAATTGGGCAGGAAAATCAAGATGCTTCGATCCGATCGAGGAGGAGAGTACCTAAGTCTTGAATTCTACAACTATCTCAAGGAATGTGGAATAGTTTCACAATTGACGCCACGTAGGACACTGTAGTTGAATGGTGTGGCAGAAAGGCGCAATCGAACCCTGTTAGACATGGTTTGTTCTATGATGAGTCGTGCTTCACTACCTATCTCATTTTGGGGGTATGCCTTAGAGACTGCCGCCCATATCTTTAACCGAGTCCCTACAAAGAAGGTTGCCAAAACACCTCACGAGATGTGGACAGGGAAAGCTCCCTCGTTGGCACATATCAAGGTTTGGGTTTGTGAAGTTTTCGTAAGACGAGAAAGTCATGAAAAGCTCGAACCTCTTAGTGAGCGATGTATTTTCATCGGCTATCTGCATAAATCATTTGGATATCTCTTCTATAGACCGAGTGACAATGTGGTCTTCATTGCGAGGAGAGGGGTTTTCCGAGAGCGAGAACTCATAAACCAAGGAGAAAGTGGGAGGCAAATCGATCTTGAAGAGATTCAAGAGTCGAGCGATGAAGGAACCTCTACCGCTGGCGCTTAACCCGAGGAGGAAACTCCGGATGAACCAATTGACGATTCATTACCTCTTAGACGTTCCGAAAGAGTTAGAGTTCAACCCCACTTGTATGGTTTTCATATTACTACCGAAGGAGACACGTATATTAGTGATAGTACACTAATAAATCTTGATGAACCTAATTTCTATAAGGAAGCCATGGCAGGCCCGGAGTCTGCAAAAATGGAAAGAGGCAATGGACAACGAGATTCAGTCCATGTATGAAAACCAAGTTTGGAATTTGGTTGACAATGTGCCCGGATGTAAGACGGTTGAGTGCAAATGGATCTTCAAGAAGAAGACCGACATGGATGGGAATGTGCACACATACAAGGCGCGATTGGTTGCGAAGGGCTTTACTCCAACTCCCGGAGTTGACTATGATGAGACCTTCTCACCAGTTGCGAAGATAAAGTCTATTAGAGTGATGCTAGCTATTGCCGCATTTCATGATTATGAGATATGGGAAATGGATGCCAAGACCGCTTTCCTTAATGGAAAGTTGGATGAGGATGTTTACATGGCTCAGCCAGAGGGTTTTGTCGATCCGAAGCATCCAAATAGAGTGTGCAAGCTTGAGAAGTCCATTTATGGACTTAAGCAAGCGTCTCACAGATGGAATCTTTGATTTGATGAGAAAGTCAAAGAGTTTGGATTTGTATGAAGCGAAGATGAATCATGTGTATATGTCAAAGCCTGTGGGAACATAGTTAGCTTTCTTGTTTTGTATGTCGATGACATACTGCTCATAGGAAACGACGTCCCGACTCTGCAGGAGGTAAAGTCCTGGCTCGGGAAGTGCTTTGCTATGAAGGACCTCAGAGAGGCTTCCTATATTTTGGGAATAAGGATAGTGAGAGAAAGAAGTAAGAGACTAATAGGACTTAGTCAGAATACTTACTTAGATAAGGTACTAAAACGTTTTAGTATGGAAAACTCGAAGAAGGGAGAACTACCGATACAGAGTAATACCAAGTTGAGTAAGACTCAAAGTCCGAGTACCGAAGCCGAGATAGTTGAGATGAGCCGAGTACCTTATGCTTCCGCAGTTGGCTCGATCATGTATGCTATGACTTGTACTCGACCCGATGTGGCCTTCGCTTTGAGCATGGTCAGTAGATATCAAGGGAATCCTGGTAGAGCGCATTGGATTGCGGTCAAGAACATCCTTAAGTACCTTCGGAGGACCAAGGAATGGTTTCTAGTCCTCGGAGGAAGTAATGACTTGAAGGTGCGAGGGTATAGTGACGCCATTTTCTAGACCGACAGGGACAACTACCGTTCGCAGTCGGGATGGGTCTTTACCCTTAATGGAGGAGCGGTAACGTGTAAATGTTCCAAACAGGAAACTGTAGCTGATTCAACGTGCGAATCAGAGTACATTGTAGCGAGCGAAGCGTCAAAGGAGGCAATATGGTTGAAGAACTTCATTGGCGACCTTGGAGTTGTGCCTGCCATAAAGGAGCCCATGGAAATTTTCTGTGATAATGAAGGAGCGGTTGCCTTGACCAAGGAACTGGGGGATCATGGTAGATCTCGGCATATCGATAGAAAATATCACTTTATTAGGCATCGAGTAGAAGAAGGATACCTCGTGGTTAAGATGATATCATCATAAGATAACCCAACAGATCCGCTTACGAAGGGACTGAGCAGGGTTAAGCACTTGCAGCATGCTAGGAGTATTGGGCTGAAGGATGATATTAGTTTAGATTAGATAGTATTAGAAACGTGTAATAGATAAATGTAATTGACATTTGATGATTAAATAAAGGAGTATTATTTATAAGTATTGTTACTGTCTTATGTTAATTGTTTAGCTATTGTTTTACTTTGCATGTTTTGACTTCCAGAATAATTGTGTTTATTAAGAATAATCGAATTATTCAAACTGTCCACAATCGTTCATATGTTGGAAGTAGGTATGAATGAAGATTGTTATGAATTGGTGTGTAGATTGTCTAAATGGTATTAGACATAGAAAAGGTTTGCTGCAACGTTCATTAGTGCTTATGAACAAGTTTTGAGCATTGGAATAAACCCGTGCTTGCTGGAATCACTTTGGCGTGATCGCAAGACGATAATATCATATGGTCTTAAAAGCTAGATATATGGTTTATTATTTACTAATTGGTTGTACATTGATAATGCGAAACCGCATCAGTAAATTGATGTCATAAAACGCATTGTTGTGTATAGTTGGTTAGTTGATAAGTAAATGCATATAAGTCGAAGTTTATCTGTTACTTTTATTCTAAGAGGGTAAAAGCGATATCACGGCCGCTCGATGATTTGATTTGACTTATGTGCTGGGCCCGGTCAGGACTGAATTGATGTGTTCAATTAAGTTCTATGTCAAATAAATCTGAGATCGAGAAAATAGTTGTTGGATAATGAATATGAAAATGTCTCATGAAATCGTCTGCACGATATCAAAACAGAGGGTTGTACGATCCGTTATCTAAAGGACAGGTTACTATTAAGATCAGAGTTGACAACGTCTTTGAGAGCTACGATCGCTAATCGGATTGTATTTGCGTTTATAGTTACTAGACTTATCCAAGTGGGAGACTGTTGGATTGGTGTCTAAGGCTATTACTATATTTGGTAAGTACTTGACCCGGTTGTGCATGGTCCTTTTGGGTTGCCTTCACCATAGCAACTTGACAGGGTGATTTAGAGAGAAGAGATATTATTATTAATATATTATAAGAATAATATGTTAAAGGAATAATAATATTATTTGATTAATATAAGTCATAAATTAATTAGGAATTAATTTGGCGACTTAAAGAGATTAATTGAATAAAGGGGTATAAACTGTCAAATGTATGAAAGTTGTATTTTGAGCTGATAATCCTTATGGATATAGGGTTGGACGATTTTAGGGATATGGATCACCTAGAAATCGTCCAAGGCCTTATCTGGGAAGGGATTTGGATTGCTTTGAGGCTAAGTTATCCAATTAGGGTTTAAGGGTGAAACCCTAGGAGCTCACATTATAAATAGACCCATAGGGTTGAGGAAATCGGCATCTTTGTGATTGGAGAAACCCTAGAGCCGATTTCCCTCTTCCTCATCTCTCTCAAATCATCTTCTTGCTAGTTGGTGTTTGTAAGCCATTAGAGGAGTGACATTTGTGACTCTAAGCTCCAAGAAGAAGAAGGTTTTCAAGCAAGTAACTCAAGGTAACATTCTAGATCTGTTTTAATATGTTTTAAGTGTTTGATTACATTATATCTAGCCATGAAAGTCTTGTATTTGTTGCATGTTCAATTAGTGAAACCTAGATCCAAGCTATAGGGTTGTATGAGCACATAGGTAAAGTTCTGATGTCCAAAACCCATCACCATCATCCTCAGACACAAATCCTGGATGGGAGTACACTTCGCCTTGCGGATTAAGGAATCAACCATCACATTGGCCTTACCAAGGTGATAGAGGATCTCAAAGTCGTAGTCCTTCACCATATCGAGCCACCTATGATGTCTGATATTTAGGTTCGGTTGATCAAATACCTCATACTCTTGTGATCCGTGTAAATACTACAATGGACCCCATACAAGTAATGTCGCTAAATCATGAGGGAAAAAACCATAACCCCCAACTCCATATTATGCGTAAGATAGTTTGCTTCATGAGGCATCAGCTGCCATGAAGAGTACGCAATCACATGACACCGTTGCATAAGCACCACTCCCATTCTCGTGATCGAAACATCACAATAGACCATGAATTCATCCACATCCTCTGCTATTGTTAGGATCGGAGCCTCACATAGCTTTTGTCTCAAAGTCTCAAATGTCACCTGATGCTCAGGCCCCCAACGTAAGGTAATCGACTTCTTTGTCAGTCGCGTCAATAGAATGGAAATCTTGGAGAAGTCCTGAATGAATATTCGATAATACCCGAACATCCCTAGAAAACTCTGAATCTCAGAAGGAGACCTCAGAACCACCCACTGCATCACGAACTCGATCTTTTCTGAATCAACCAATATACCCTTCTAATTGATGAGGTGTCCCAAGAACCACACCTCGTGCAACTAGAACTCATATTTGGAGAATTTTGCATAACACATCTCCCTCCTCAAAGTCCCCCAAATCTCTTATTGGTGATCCTCAATGTCGCTGGAGCAGGTGTTGCCACCGCTCCCACTGTTAAACTCAGAAAACCAGCCTTCTTGTAGCCCATCTAATTGTAATGGAAGCAAATCAGACTCGGTCCCTAGGTGGTGGTGGTGGCGGTGTAGTCCTTGCTGTAGTGACCAGTCTTGCCGTACTTGAAGCAACTAGAACCACCCACCCTGCAAATCCCCTTGTGCATCTTTCCGCACTTGCCACAACGGATCTGGCTCTACTGGCCTCTCGAATGCGAATCAACAGTATTGGGCTTCTTTGCTACCTCCTCAGATGTATGAGCCTGAACCAGATTATGCTTCCTCAGAAGCTCCAAGTAAATCTCTCGCTCTCGGGCTTGGGCGATCATGTCCTCCAAGGTCCTGCAGTTGGACATGCTCATAAACTCCCAGATTTCATCCCTCAACATATCATATTATCTCACCTTCTTCATCTCCTCGTCCGCCACATACTATGGAACCCGTAAATCCCTCTCCCGGAACAAGGCAGTGATCTCCGCCACAGTCTCAGTAGTCTGACAAAGGCTCTAAAACTCTCTCCTTAGCTTCTGAACCTCAATCACTATTGCAAATTCATCCCTGAATGTCATCACAAATTCCTCCCAAGTCATCTTCACAACAGCCTCACCTCCCAAGGCATGGTCTACCTCCTCTCACCAATCATGAGCTCTATCCTTTAGAAGACAAGATTCAAATCTAACCTTAGACCCCTCGGGGTAAAAGCGAGTGCAGAAGGCATTCACGATGTCTGCTAAAAATCACCTACTAACAATGGGGTCCTTCTTCCCAAAGAGCTCACGAGCCCCACAAGCACTAAACTCTTGAAAGTTCAGAGAGTGCGCACCCACCATAGCCACAATCTCAATACAAAATGCATCTAGATGCTAATGCAACATCTCCATAACGTCCTCCTTGATTATACCAAAGATCACATGAGTCTTCTCCAAAATGTCGTGAGTGATCTCCGACGAAGTGAACTCTTACATCTGATCATCCAAGAGTCCGGCCCCAGACCCCAAACCCGGTCCATAATCAGAACCTGAACCATATGGAGTGACCACCATACTAAAAATAAACAATGCAAACCATTAGAAAACACTCAAAGAATTTACACACTCTACAAATTCCTTAGTATCCTCGTGACTTCCTTGACTTGAGTACATATCCTATGCTTTTAGTAGTACGAGCACAATACTACCTTCCACACCTATCCATACTTTCCTCAAAAACTGCCCCGAATCCTCTAAGTTACTCCCTTACTACCAAATAACCTCCAATTCTGCTAAGCCACACATTCGACACGCTAACATACTTCCTAGGTTCTCCTAGGATTCCCTTCACACCTCTCTCCACCATGAACTACATAAGAGACTCCCACTAATACCCAATAACTAGCTTACGAATACAAATAAATGCAACCGGAAGTAGATACCACTTCGACTGCAAGGTCTCACACTATAATGATTGGACTCAAACAAGAGCTATGCAATAGAGTTAAACATAACCTTCTAAATGTATCTAATATTTGTCACATGGAACCAAGAATATTCTCTTGATAGTTAACTGATACTAATGGAGGTTCCTAAAAGCACAAAGCAAGTAGCATTAGAGCATCAAGTTCTAAACCTAATTAATATGACCACTCTATCCAATCAAATGAAATCCACACTAGCATGCATTTCTAAAGGCTCACACAACCGGCATACACAAGCATCTCTCCTAGCATTCTACCATGTGATTCTGAGTAGATCCTTCGCCCTAATCTAGCATGTCATACACATATACACATATTAAAACAAATAAGCATGTATGGGTATTTTGGGAAATACTTACTTGAGCTCGGCTGATTGCATGCCTCACACCCGATTTTCTTTTATAAAAACCCTTTTGGAAGTTATTCTCTTTTGAAAGTTTACCAATTCCTTATTTTGAGTCCTAACATACCCAATGGTCTGTCCGAATCCCTCAAATCAAGGCTCTCATACCAACTTGTAACGTCCCAAATTTCTAAGTAATTTTTTTAAGTCAACCAAAACATTCATTCATTCATTCCAAAAGCCCATAAGAGTATAAAGAAGTATCAAATAGTTATCAGAGTACAAAATTAGTCATAAAATGCAGAGCACCGATGGATGCGATGCAATCACGTCGACCTCTTCCCTTCGAACTGAAGTACCTAAAATATAAACATAAATCGTAAGCACAAAGTTTAGCGAGTTCCCCAAATACCACATACCATACAAACATCGGACCCCGCCCGGCTAATAGGCCCCACCTGTAATACATAATGGGCCCCGCTCAATATACATAACATGCAAGAGTCACAAAGACAATAGCAATCTAATAACACATAGTTTCCTACGGTATGGTGAGAAAATTCGCCTCAAACAATAACAGATAAGTCGGTCACCCAAGCTGCTGGTACGAGAACCTCCTCACACTATACATAATCAACACAACCCTAATTAGCAATTAAGGTAAATACCCCACTTAGCAAGTCCTCAACCCCTCAGAATTGACCAAAAGTCAAACCGGTCAAAAATTTCATGGTCAACCTGCCTTTGACTTACACATGGTGTACACATGGGTCTATGCGGGGCTTAGAGCCCTCTACCAGAATATGGGTCTCCAACCGGCTACATGGGGCGTAGCCTAAATTACGCAGTGCATACTGCCTCAAACTCAAAAACTCACATTAAGCACTTATTTCATTAACACTTTACACCCGATACTCAGATCTGAACCTAATGAGTATTCAAAATCATAAAGTCTCCAACTTTATGCCTTTACGTGGCTAAAGCGAGTCCAATTCAAACCCTAGTTTAATAACATCATTTAATGGCCAACAACTCATGCATGGGTGAAATATAACCATCAAGATCCCATTTTTATGTCATAAGAGCCTCAGAAACAACAAGAAATACTAATCCTAAGCTCCGAAGTAACTCTTACTCATAAGAACCAAAAACATGGGAGCATAATCATACAAACCAAGAAACTAACCTAGATCTAAACTATGGAACCATAAAGGTGAGAAATTTATACCTCCAAAAGTTGAAAATGAGATTAATTTTTTCGATCTTCAAGATTGAGCCACACCACAACACTATGATAGATCTCCTTCTTCTTCAATATGCACCAAAACATATAAAAGGGGTCAAAACAAGCTCACAAGGAATTAGGCATGCGAGTTGGCTGTTTGGGGAGAGTGGAGGATGAATTTGGAGAGGTATCAAAGGAGTTAAGGCTTTTAAATATGGCCAAACCCCTAAAATTGAGGTTTGGACACTGCGCACTTACACCCTGCGTAGGACTAGTACCCCCTGCATAGGGCATTAAACCCCCATGGATCACACCCCTTCCTACACCATGTGTAGGAAGTAAATTACGCCCTGCGTAAGGACTATTTTTTCAAGAAAATCATACTTTGAGCTATAAATGAAAATACATGAGAAACAGGTTTTACACTTCTATTCCACATGTGTGTCCATAAATTAAAGAGCTCATTTATGCTTAAAGGCTTCACAAGAAAATGTGTTGCTCCAATTCTCAAACATAGAACAAATCAATGCATATGGTAGTAAACACCATTATATTTAGGGGAGAATCAATAATATTTCAAGACCTCTACTTGGATTTCCTCAAAGTTGATCCTAATTATCCTTCAAATAACATTAAAAAAAACAAGCCATGAGAACCATGATTTTTGAAAAGCATTAGATAGAATATCAGTTGCATAGTGATTAAAAAAAGACCTAACTGGAACTAACAAAAGAAACCATTTGGAACAGAAAAAGAAAACACCCAATATAAACGATGAATTAACACCAGAAGGGTATGATTGAGAAATTAACAAATAGATTTAATGCATGCAACCGACTACTCGATCGAAGATGAAGAACAAGGTAGTTAGTATTAGTAATCTAGTTGAAAAACTATAATCAGACGATGAAAGAAAATGCAGTTGAAAATAGAAAATAAACAAAGAATGTAATTTACCTGCAGAATAGGAGAATATAACATGTATAGGAGAGTCGATCAACATATACTTTCAGCACCATGTTTTCTCTATGCCCAAAACTTGAGTTGTTACTTTGATCAAGCTTTGATTTGGATAATTAAATTGTTCGACTTACAAGTGAACATCGTTTGACGGTGGCATAAAGGAGGCAGAAGCCGCCAATGGTGGAGAGGGAAGAAGAAGAACTTGGGTCGCCTACGATAGAGAGTTTTCGGAAGATCTCTATCGTAATTGGCAACAATGTTCTAAGACGGGAAAGAAGAAAGGACGAATTATGTGAAATAATATGGCGGTGATGGAGGATTCCTGGCGTCGCCGGTGGTGGGAAAGGAAAGAAGGGAGCATTGTGTGGATGGTGATGACGGTTCCATGGTTTTGTGTGGATAGGGAAAACTAATTTCCAGTAATTTTCCTAAATTAAAGATATTAACAATTTAATATGTAATTACTAAAATTAATTTATGGTTAAAATGACAATTTAGCCCTTATTTAAGTGAAAGACCCTAACTTTCGTATTTATGAAAGACCCAAACTATCATACACGACAATATAGTTACTCAAAAACATGCTACTTGCATATTCATAAAAACAATATTTTACATTGATAAAGAGGTTACAAACTACTGGATACAAACTGACTATTTTAAAGTGTTATATATTACATAACTTCCCAGGATTCTATAGTTTTATACATATGGGAGTGCAAAATACAATAGTTTCAAACTATTCATAAGCTTCTATCGATACAATAGTTTCAAACTATTCAAAAATCTTCTACCAGTATATAACTATACTGGATGCTTATCTCCTGCAAATTTGTTAAACATTGAGAGGGTAAGCGGTGACACTTAGTGCGTTCAATAATAGATACAATATAACGTTATGCCATATATATACTTCAATATGGCAGAAGCAAAAAGGAACAAGGAACAACAAGGGCATATGTGAATCATGTAACAAACATTACATATCAATCATTGATTTGAATTAAAGATATACAATCAATGAGACATAACAATTTCCATGCTTGATATACATCAATAAAGCTTTGGCCCAAACGGCACAGGAGATATACAACTTTGGATTAACATTTTGGTAGATTTTAGGCTTAAAGCCCTGTCTAACCTTCTGCCAATACCATAGAATAGAATTCATTCTCTTACGGAGACATGTTCTACATGGCCAGAGGCTACATACCAGTACCAACGTGAATCTAAGTCTTTTCACTAATCACATGGTCAAAGGTATTTCTTTGCTATTAAAAATAGCAATTAAAAATAACCCGGAATAATAACACTGAAAAACACGTAGCACATATAGCACATAACATACAATTGTTCCTATATATTAAACTCACCGTGAAATAACCAGGGGCTAAAATATTAATTTGGGCAGCACTTCGGCTCTAAATATGACTGTCGTCGTTGAAAACCGGGAGTTTTCTTGAAAACCGGGCTCTGCAAAGGTAGAGCTTCAAAACTGAAAAGATAAATTTTTCGGGCTTCTCGGGAGTCTCGGGGCGTGTTTCGGGCTTTGGAATCAGTATCAGGGCTTCGGGGAATGTCGGGATAGTAAAAGTATTGAAAAATGGTGAAAAAGTGTGAAATTTCTAAAGTTAGCCGAGAGGGTTCGCACCCCTTATATAGGGCCGAGGTTCGGATCCGAAGCGAAGGGAAGAGGGCACGTGTATGCAAGGCTCGGACCAGGTGGCAGCAGGGCGAGGCTTCCGGTGCGAGGGTCGGAACAGCTGGCTCACAGATGGTAGCTTCGAATTGGACCCAACTTTGGTCCAATGGGAGGATGACACGAGGGTCGGATCACGTGTGGCATGCGAGGATCACGTGGCCTTCCGGACATCTGTGTGACACGCGTCGCTTCTCGGGCATTGCCACGCAGCAGCTTCGGACACGTGGCCAACTCCGAGCGAGGGTGACGTGGCAATCACTATTCATGCGAAATTTCTCGAAAAATGTGCCAAATCTTGTAAAATCCATAACTTTCACATACGAGCTCCGTTTTTTACGTTCTTTATATCTACAACTTTCGTTTAGACTTCGTCGGCTAATTTTGACTTTAATTTTAATATTATTATTTTTAACAGACTGGGACAGGAAAATCCGTTAAAAATTCATAACTTCTTCATCCAACGTCCGTTTTCGTCAGACTTTTTACCGTTGCACTACTAATGACGAGACCTTCAATTCTCGTTTAGGTTGTGTCGGCTAAAAATCACTCGATCTAAAATTCGAGTTTTTAGTTGTCTACTGCTAAGCTGAAACTTCGAAAAATCATAACTTCCTCATACAAAGTCAGATTCAAACGGTCTTTATATGAAAGTTGATTATTTTTACGAGTTCTATAACTTTCATTTAGATTACTAAGGCTAAAAATTAGTTTATCGAAAACTAAATTTTTACGCGACAAAGTATTTTCCGGATTTATCACGGATCTTCGTTTGGTCATAACTTCTTCGTTATAACTCGGATTTCGATAAAGTTTTCGCCTAAATGTTTCTAATGAGATTATCTACAACTTTCAATAATAAAATTTTACTTATTCCAAATTTTATATTTTCGCTAAATTTCACTATTTGGCTTTTAATTGGAATCTCATAAGACTTCCAACATTTTATGAGTGATTATAAACATAGTTTTACTTCATTTCTAGTAAAAACGATCTGTTAGAACTCAACATTCAATTTCACTTAATATTTCATAATATTATTTACTTAAAACACGATTTCAAAACGTGTATGTTACAAATACCTCCTCCTTTTGAGGATTTCGTCCCCGAAATTACATCGATTAAAATAAATGAGGATATTTTTCTCTTATCTCATTCTTATTTTCCCAAGTATAATTTGGGCCTCGATGGTGTTTCCACTTGACAAGCACCAACTCCACTTCTTTATTACGTAGATTAGTTGTTCTCTCATTCACGATCTCTTCCGGCTCTTATACATATCTTAACTATTATCCAATTTCACCTCGGATAATGGAACTATCTCATCATTGATGCTCAAGCATTTGGGCAGATAGCTCACATGAAACACATCATGAATACCTGCCAAAACTTCAGGTAATTCTAAGCGGTATGCTTGCTTTCCAATTCTCTGGATGATTTTGAAAGGACCAACAAATCTAGGACTTAACTTTCCTTTCTTCCCAAATCTCATAAGGCCCTTCCATGGAGATACCTTCAGCATCACGAAATCACCCACTTGGAATTCTATGGGTCGCCTCCTCTTTTCTGTATAGGACTTCTGTCGATCCTGGGCCGCTTTCATTCTTTCTCGTACGATTTGAATTTTGTCGGTGGTGTCTTGAATCATTTCAGGGCCTCCAAGGATCTTCTGTCCTATGTCTCACCAAAATAATGGAGTACGACACTTGCGACCATATAATGCTTCATATGGTGGCATTTTGATTGAAGCGTGGTAACTATTATTATACGAGAATTCGACAAGAGGTAAGTATTTATCCCAGTTACCACCGAACTCCAAAACACATGCACGAAGCATATCTTCTACTGTTTGGATTGTTCTCTCCGCTTGACCATCTGTCTGGGGATGATAAGTTGTGCTGAGAGCAACTCGAGATCCTAATTCACGTTGCATACTCGCCCAAAAGTGAGAAGTGAAGCGAGTATCACGATCGGAAATGATCTTTAGTGGCACACCATGTCTTGCCACAATTTCATCCAAGTATACTTGCGCATATTTCTCCATTGGAGCCGTTTCACGCATGGCAAGAAAATGAGCGCTTTTAGCCAGGCGGTCGACAATTACCCAAATGCTATCATGTTGTCTAGTAGTCTTTGGAAATTTGGTAATGAAATCCATGGACAATTCCTCCCATTTCCATACAGGAACACTAAGACTTTCTAGGGTTCCATAAGGCTTTTGGTGCTCTGCTTTGACTTGTAAGCATACTAAGCATTCCTCTACATATCTTCCAATATCTTTCTTTAATCCAAGCCACCAATAATCAGCTCTTACATCATAATACATTTTACTTGTACCAGGATGGATTGACAGTTTAGATTTATGGGCTTCATCTAAAATCTTCTGTCTCAATCCACCAATCTTTGGAATCCACAGCCGATTGTTGAATACTTTTAATCCTCGCGGATCATCAAGTAGAGCATCATTATAATGTATCATCCCTTCTTTCATCACATTTTCTGGCTTTAGGGCCTCTTCTTGCCATTTCTCTAATTCATATAAAATAGTGAATTTTACTGTAGTATGAGTAATAGCATAACACATACTATTGCGATAAACTTTTCTACTAAGTGCATCAGCAACCACGTTAGCTTTTCCAGGATGATATAGGATTTCACAATCATAATCTTTGATCAGCTCCATGGCTCGTTGTTGTCTCATATTCAAAGTTTGCTGACTGAATATGTACTTGAGACTTTTGTGGTCGGTAAATAATTGGCACTTTGTACCAAAAAGATAGCGCCTCCAAAGTTTTAGGGCAAATACCACTGCAGCGAGTTCGAGATCATGAGTGGGATAATTCTTTTCATACTCTTTCAGTTGTCTTAAGGCATAGGCTATCACTTTGCCACGTTGCATCAACACACAAACGAGTCCCAATCTTGAAGCATCGCTATATACGGAGAAGTCATCATCACCTTCTGGGGGTGATAAGATTGGAGCATGAGTCAAAAGATCTTTTAGAGTTAAGAAAGATCTTTCTTGGGTTTCACCCCATTCGAACTTCACTTCTTTCCGTGTAAGACTCGTGAGAGGTACGGCTATACGAGAAAAGTCTTTAATGAATCTCCGGTAATATCCCGCAAGACCTAAGAAACTACGAATTTCGGAAGCATTACGGGGCACTTCCCAATTTTGAATGGCTTCGATTTTGATAAGATCTACGGATACACCATCACTAGAAATAACATGGCCGAGAAATTGAACTTGGCGAAGCCAAAATTCACATTTCGAGAATTTAGCATATAGTTTCTCCTTTCGAAGAAGTTCCAATACCGCATGTGTGACATCCCCAATTTCACGGCCAGAAAAGACCGATTTGTTTATGCTTTGTTTTTAAAATCAGAGTAATCTTTTAAAGAAAACAGTTGCGGAATTTTTTCCCAAAACAGAATATGATAAAAATTACCAAAGCATTTCTTTAAAGAAATGTATTTTCATTTTATAACAAAATCTCGGGATGTCATGTTCAATACAGACCAAAAGCATAAACAGAACAAAATAGACCTTACAACAGTTATTCATAACTACTGGCCTATAATCCAAAATCTCTCGTTAAGTCCACCAACTTATACTCTTGTGCCATTACCTGTAATGCAAAGAAAACTGAGTGGGTCAGGCTTGGGAGCCTGGTGACCATATAGGGTTTTCAACCCACAATAATATAATTATTATATTTAATTATCAAACAATCAATCCAATTACCCACCCCCATTATCTTCCTCTATTTCATAAAGATTTACCCTAAGAACCAATTACCCTTATCCCATTTATTCCTAAGAATTGCTCTAAGGAATTGACACAAAGTCTAGTGCTGCCATGGTTCTTAGATTACGTCTGGTGAACACGCAGTTCAAAATAATTAATAAACATCTAGTTCAAGAACACCCATTGAACACACTCCGTTCAATAATACCTAATGAATACCTAGTTCAAAACACCTAATGAACACTTAGTTCCAATATCCCTGGTGAACTCAATCACCTAAGGAACACAGAGTACGAAAGCTCTTAGTTCAAACCACGTGATAATAATGTATATCTCGATCCTACGAAACCACTAATATTATTAACACATATAAATCATATTTCTAAAACAATCTATCCCATCCCGCCGATCCCCATATACTGACCTTATACAATGATCTTACGAGATCTAGCCTAAGGAAATCGATATGAGCAACAACTGACGAAGCTGCTTCGGAAATCCCTAGCAGCAAACGAGGATCAATAAAGACATCGAATGAGGGGAATGGAATAAGTTTCACCACGAACCTTCATTCGTAAAAGAAAGAACCACAAGGCATTTTAAGTCAGGGGTAGTTATCAATGACTAGGCTATGGTCTGAATATCGTGAGGTATATAACCCCCGACGCACCCTATCCGACAATGGAAACACTGACTAATGCCTAGGCTATGGTCTGAACCCCCAGACTCACCCTATCCGGCATTGGAAACGCTGACTAATGCCTAGGCTATGGTCTGAACCCCCAGACTCACCCTATCCAGCATTGGAAACGCATGACTAATGCCTAGGCTATGGTCTGAATATCATGAGGTATATAACCCCCGACACACCCTATCCGACAATGGAAACACTGACTAATGCCTAGGCTGTGGTCTGAACCCCCAGACTCACCCTATCCGGCATTGGAAACGCTGACTAATGCCTAGGCTATGGTCTGAACCCCCAGACTCACCCTATCCGACATTGGAAACGCTGACTAATGCCTAGGCTATGGTCTGAACCCCCAGACTCACCCTATCCAGCATTGGAAATGGAAACACCGACTAATGCCTAGGCTATGGTCTGAATACATGAGGTATTTCGCCTCCAGACGCACCCTATCCAGCAATATAACACCAGACATACCTAGCAGTGGTCTATTACCGACACACTTTATTAGGCAGTCTACGAAGTTCCCTTAATTACTTCGTGAAAGAAAACGATGACATATGAAGCTCGGTCGATCACTTCATAAAAGAAACACTGACTCCAAAGCTCTCTCAAAATTAAAGTATGGGGAAATACTACTAGAGTACTCCCGTACGCTCACGTAACCGACACGCAAATCTGTCAAAAAGACTTTGTACATGATAGTACTTCTGGCACATTATAGTACTCTGGTATGCGAAAGAATCGTACCCGAGAACATAATAGTACCTTGGCACAAGCAGCACCCAAGACACAGAGCTTTGAAAAATACTTCGTACATAAAATGTACTTCTGTACGTAGGACGTACTCCACCGGTCATCAATCTCACAACACACGTACTCTTAATATGAGGTTACCCAATGTCCAAACTTAATGGAACTAAACATCCCTATTTAAGTCTTAACCCATCACTAGGCAAACCTACAGTACTTATAATCAATTTCCGATACTATCTCTGTTTAGGAAAAAGCTAACTAATGTATACTTAACACAAAGTTTTAAGTAATAATATCATATATACATCTTAACACATATTAAACCATATCCGATTCGCACGTTGTATATCATCAAATATATCTAACACGTATTCCAGACAATAACAAATACTTCACATACATATGTATATTTCATACTTTAATCAATTCTTGTATTAAAATCACGTTCCTAAAAGGGACTATACACATGATACCTTATCAAATGAACACGTAATTCAAAAATACATAATCCGTACTCCCGAATCTAAAATTAACCTCTTGATCTGATCCCTACTCTCGGATCTAAAACTAATCTCTTGATCTGATCCATACTCTCTCTTGATCTGATCCATACTCTCGGATCTAAAACTAACCTCCTGATCTGATCCATACATCCAGATCTAAAACAAGTTTAACTCTTATCCTTTTATCTCATGGTCCAACCCATATTTTATCACCTCCATCAACCTCATCTACTCATGTTCTACCCAACATATTTTGAGATACAAATTACATATACAGTTTAACTCATTAAAACTTATATAATTCATCCATTCCACAATCATCTCAAATAAACAACAATATATTATACACATAGCATGTATTTCATAGCAAATACTTAATATTTATGTGTTAGAAGAAAGTGACCACACACTCACACATATAAACAACAATATACTTAATACATTCAAACAATACTTGTATTATTATCGTGTTTATGAAAGGGACTATACACTCACTTGATCAGAAGATGATCGGACAGCACTACGGCTTGTAGAAGTAGTATTCTTCGGTGAAACCGGGATCACTTCACACACCGGGTTTCTCGCGGGCAGAGCTTCGGCTCGGAAACTCTTTTCTTCTTGGGATTTTCGGGCTTCGAGACTTGCTTTGGGTCTCGAGGTTGATACTGGGGCTTCAGGGGTACTTCTTTGCACGTAAATCGATGTAATATGGGAGAGAGATGAGAGAATGAGCAACCAAACTCGGCTGACCCTTCAAATCTATTTATAGGGCAAAACTGGCCTTTTCCACGTCATGGAACCTTTTGCCACGTCGTGGGCTTGGTCGTCACTGCATGCGTCATCCCAAGTTGCATCTGGGGGACTCCCGGAGGTGTCAGGAGACTTGCCACGTCGTGGCAATGCTTGCCACGTCGTGGTCTCTGGCAGTTTTGGGGTTTCGCGCCCCGAACTTCAGAAATTCATAACTTTCGCATACGAACTCCGTTTTCGACGTTCTTTATATCGACGCAAAGTTGAGATTATGCTCTATAACTCTCGTTTAGACTCCATTGGCTAATTTTGACTTTATTTTTAATATATTATAAGTATATTACTTATATGTTATCTTTAGTAGGCCGGGACAGGAAAACTCCGTTCGAAATTCATAACTCCTTCATTTGAACTCTGTTTTCGTCTGTCTTTTTATCGTTGGACTACTATCGAAGTAATCTTCAACAATCGTTTAGATCACTAAGGATAGATATCTATCTACTTTAAGTTCACTATTTACGTCGCGCTGGGTCATGTCGGTTCTGCCGTGAAACTTCGACAGGTCATAACTTCTTCATTATAACTCAGATTTTGGTGTTCTTTATATGCACGGAAACCATGTGCATATACTACAACTTGGTTAAGATTAATCCTTCTAAATAATCTTCCATCAAAAAGTCATTTTTGATGCTTATCGTCTCTAATTTGACTAGCCCAGATCTACGGGCGTTACAACATGAATATGAATGGCATGATCAGCTTCAGACTTGGAATAGATTAGAATATCATCAATGAATATGATGACTGATTTATCGAGCATTGGGCGGCATACCCGATTCATCATATCCATGAATACAGCCGGAGCGTTTGTTAAACCAAACGGCATAACAAGGAATTCATAATGCCCATATCGAGTACGAAAAGCAGTGTTCGGTACATCCTGCTCGTGAACTTTCAACTGATGATAGCCAGATCTTAAATCAATTTTTGAGAAATAGCTTACACCCTGAAGTTGATCGAACAAATCTTCGATGCGAGGTAGTGGGTACTTGTTCTTGATAGTCACCTTATTCAACTCACGATAATCAATGCACATCCGCATCGATCCATCTTTCTTCTTGACAAACAGTACCGGAGCACCCCAGGGAGAGGTACTCGGTCGAATGAAACCCTTGTCAAGTATTTCTTGCAGTTGGATTATCATTTCTTTCATCTCAGCTGGCGCAATACGATAAGGAGTCTTTGCAATTGGAGCAGCACCAGGCACAAGGTCAATTCGGAATTCTACTTGCCTATCCGGAAGAAGGCCAGGCAAGTCATCGGGGAAAATATCAGGATATTCGTTAACGACGAGAACATCATTTACAGTTTTCTTCTCCTCTTTGGAGACATCAACTGTGTAGGCCAGATAGATAGAACACCCTTTCGATATGAATTTGCGAGCTTTAAGGAAAGAGATTATTTTTAAGAGTCTTTGTTCACCGTAGACATAGATAGGATTCTCCCCTTCAATAGGAATACGTACTATCTTTTCATAGCACAAGAGTTCTGCGTGGTTCTTTGATAACCAATCCATGCCGAGAATAATATCAAAGTTGGGCAAGGAGATAGGGATCAACTTAGCGAGAAAAGTATAGCCTTCAATTTCTATAACACAATCCCTATAGACTTTATCAACAAGTAATGATATACTTCCCGCAGTATCTATGTGAAATGGTTGCGCGAGTACAAAGCAAGCAATTTGAAAGGAATGCGCAAACTCATAAGACACAAAAGAATCTGAGGCACCAGAATCAAATAAGATGTGAGCACGTCTAGAGTTGACAAGAAATGTACTCGTCACAACATTCGGGTCCTCGCGTGCCTCCTCTGAGGTAATCTGGAATGCACGACCCCTAGTTTTTGGCACCTCCTCCTTTTTAGTTGGAGTACCCTTTGGTTGTTGAACAGGGACTTGGCTTCTCACCGGTTGTTGAACAGAAGCTTGACTTCCCGTCATCTGACTAGTAAGAGTAGGGCAAAAACGCTTCTTGTGGCCAGTAATACCACATGCATAGCAAGTAATATCCCTTCTTGGGCAAGCTGGCTTTATATGACCCTTTTCTCTGCATCCATAACAGACAATGGATTCCTTGTCTATTTTGCATTGGCCCGGATGATTCCTTCCACAAATACGACATGAAGGCGATTGCATAGAAAAAGATTGTGATCTACCGCGTCCACGAGAGATACTTTGAGTTTGAACTTGATTACCAGGTTCACTCCGAACGGATTGAGCTGGTAGAAAAGAAGGAATAGGAACAGTTCTTTCAGTACGTGGATGCTTCAGAGCAATAACAGTGGCACCACGTATTTCTAAGTCATGCTCACGTCTTAGAGCATATTCAACGGCTTTATCGAATGATAGAACTTCTCTATTGGCAATGAAATTGTGGATTTCGTGTCGTAGTCCCTCCATGAATAACTGAATTTTCTCGTCTTCAGTTGGAATATACTTTGTAGCAAACCTTGCTCTTTGATTAAACTGAGTTTCATACTCATTCACAGTCATTCCTCCTTGTTTAAGCTCGAGGAATTCCTTCTCCAATCTCCTCCTCATGTCTAGAGGACAATACTTCTCCAGCAAACGAGTTTTAAACATTTCCCAGGCTAAATTCTCCTGGTCAAACCCGTTTAGAGCTTCATATGTTGCTTCCCACCAAACCAAGGCTTCTCCGATGAGCATTGCGGAAGCATAGTTAGCCTTGTCTTCATTATCCACATGAAAAATATGAAACACTTTCTCTGTGTTCTGGATCCACGTAAGAACAATAATGGGATTGAGAACACCGGAAAACTCTGTAGCACCACTACTCTTGAAATCTTTGAACGAGGGACGCTTCACCTCTCCTTTTGAAGATTCTCTAGTGGCTTTCTCTTTTCCCTTATCACCATTCTTTTTGTGTTCTTCGAGAGTCTGTCGAATAACACCGATAAGTCTACCCAAGAGTCGCTCCTCACGAGGAGATACTGGAGTATTCACTTCCTCAGGTTGAGGACCTCCACCAACCTCAGGGGTATGGCTACTAACCTGTTCAACCATTTCTCTGCAATACAGAGTAACATTGTATTTT
Source organism: Lactuca serriola (assembly GCF_051521515.1). Lineage (NCBI taxonomy): Eukaryota > Viridiplantae > Streptophyta > Magnoliopsida > Asterales > Asteraceae > Lactuca > Lactuca serriola. The sequence continues at coordinate 24,423,231 of NC_136408.1, forward strand.
AGAATATTAGGGTTTATTATTACCTAATACTTTTACTTGTATATTTCCTATGGTTTATATCCTTATACTTACAATGATTTAGTTCATATATTGAACTTCCAATAGTTTAAGTCTAAATACCAATCCGTGGAATTTAGTTCACTCAAACTACTGCTTTGATACCATGATTGAAAGACCCTAACTTTCGTATTTATGAAAGACCCAAACTTTCATACACGACAATATAGTTACTCCAAAACATGCTACTTGCATATTCTTAAAAACAATATTTTACATTGATAAAGAGGTTACAAACTACTGGATACAAACCGACTATTTTAAAGTGTTATATATTACATAACTTCCCAGGATTCTATAGTTTTATACATATGGGAGTGCAAAATACAATAGTTTCAAACTATTCATAAGCTTCTATCGATACAATACTTTCAAACTATTCAAAAATCTTCTACCAGTATATAACTATACTGGATGCTTATCTCCTGCAAATTTGTTAAACATTGAGAGGGTAAGTGGTGACGCTTAGTGAGTTCAATAATAGATACAATATAACGTTATGCCATATATATACTGTTGGAATAGTGTCTAAGGCTACAACTATATTAGGCAAGTATTTGACTAGATTGTGCATGGTCCTTTTGGGTTGCCTTCACCATAGCAACTTGATAGGATGATTTATTAAGAGAGAGTAAATATTATTAATATATTATGGGAATAATATAAAGAATAATAATATTGTTATTTGATTAATATAAGTCATAAATTAATTGGTGTTAATTTGGTGACTTAAAGAGATTAATTAAATACGAGGGTATAAACTGTCAATTGTTTGATAGTTAATCTTTAGACTGTAAATCCATATTGGATAGGGGGTGGACAGATTCTAGAAGCTAGATATAGCTTAAAATCGTCCAAGTCTATCTAAGGAATGGATTTGGATTGCTTTAAGAGAAGATTATCCAACTAGGGTTTAAGCTGTAACCCTTAAGGAGTCTACAAGTATAAATAGACCCTATGGCAAAGGGAAATCGACACTTGATCTAAAGTAGAGAATCCATGGCCGAATTCCTCCCCTCTCCTCTCTCTCAAATCATCCTCCTTGCTATTTGGTGTTTGTAAGCCATTAGAGGAGTGACAATTGTGACTCTAGAGCTCCAAGACAATAAGATCAAACAAGAGATTCAAAGGTATGATTCTAGATCTAATTTAGTATTGTTCTTATACCTAATTAGTCATTAGAAGTCTTGGATTCAAAGCATGTTTAATTAGAAAGCCTAGATCCAAGCATTAGGGTTTTGCATGCGCACATAGGAAAGTTCTTATGGCTAAAACCCAACAGTGGTATCAGAGCCTAGCTTGGTTTTCATTAAATTGTTGCTTATTTGTTTGAAACTTAACTGCAAAATTCAATTTTTTGGTTTCTAAGTCATGGACTCGGCGAGTTCCATAGTGGACTCGGCGAGTTGGCCTGACTCGGCGAGTCCCTTGGTGCACTCGGCGAGTCCAAGCGTCAGGAATGGCCAGATTCGGGATTTCTTCATGATTATCTTATGGAAACTTACCTTAATCATATTAGATCAACCCTAATCCGATTTTTTGATATATATGACTATAATCTTGATCTAATTAAAGATATTTATCAACTAATAAAATATTTAATTTCCTTATATGATAATTAATTAATTATTTTGATTAATTTGGTAATTATCTTGCAAGAAATCTTGAATAAATCAAATATAGATAATTAGGAAATTAATTGTTAATTAAAATTATTTGTTATTTGATCCTCCATGTTTTAAACGTTTAAAACTTGTCCTCAAGTTTTGATATTTATATTTTGTGATTAAAAGTTTTAATTTAGACAATTTAAATTTCAAACCCTAGATTTTAAAATGTTTATAATACAACCCTATACTAATATAATATTACAAGAATAATATATATGTATAACTAAAATGCTAGTCTTACCGTTAGTAGGCCTCATTCACGAAGCCGATCTATAAGGTGGGTATAAGGTTGCGGCCTATAAAATGACGCTTAATGGGTGTACACTCATAGCCACCGCTTGCTTGATCAGTGGAGGGTCGTTAGCCGAACGGGTAGGATAGGGCAACCTCATCCTCTCATTAAAAGTATAATAAGTAATACAAAGTAACTACACATATTTTAAATTTCCCAATCATAGTTACTTTAGGAAAAGTGAATTGATGCAATCCCATGAAATTACACTTTGCACCCTTGCTAAGAAGTTAGTGGAGCGTGTGTGGTTTACCGGTACACTAATTGGTTCTAAGCAAAGGTGGCAAAGGGTGATTCATTGTTTATCATAGTTCGATGGGGCATGTGTGGTTTACCGGCACATCGAATAGGTGATTTTTACAATGAATGCACCATGTGAATTTGCATGGTAATTCACACCCGCTTTGCGATCCTCGGTATCCCAGTCACAAACTAGAGGGGCATATCGAGATTTAAACATGCCATTGAATAGTTTCAATGAATCTCATCCGAACCTAGGAATTCTCAATACATTTAGGACTAATAGTTAGGTTTTATGGTGGAGAATTAGTGAATCGTCATTCACTTACCTTCAATTTATTTGCATGTTAGATTACGACATCCCTTTTCTAATATGTAAATGTTGTTGTTGGATCCTAGCCCTATTTTTTCTTATTGGGTGATAATTAGGGATTCATATTCTAATCTATCTTTGTCCTTTCTATTTGTAGATGTCGAACGCAAACAACGCTGCTGCTAGTTCTTTCACATTGATGAGCCTTTGCCAAAAGGTCACTTTCAATGGAACGAACTTTAGGTAATGGATAAGATACATTCGCACCATTGCTCGCTATGAGGATAAGGAGTATGTCCTCGATGAGAAGCTCGAGAAAATCAACCCTGAAATCGCTACTCCGGCTGAAATTACCGCTTTTGAAACTCACAAGCGAGATGCAACGAAGGTACATTGCATCATGATAGCCAACATGAACTCCGAATTCCAAAAGTCCTATGAGGACATGTACCCGTACGAGATGCATCAAGACTTATTGGAGAGATACCACCAAAACGCGACACAAGAGCGTTATGAGATTTTCACTAACATGATTTCCGCTAAGATGGGTCATGGAGAATCTCGTACCGTGCACCTGCAAAAGATGCAAAGGTATGTCGACCGCCTTCGCAAGTTAAATGTTGACTTCGGGGAAGACTTGGTGATCGACATGATGCTTCACTCTTTGCCTCCGATGTACAATCAATTTAGGATGACCTACCACATGAACAAAGAGGAGGTCACCCTAAGCAAACTCCAAGGTCTCTTGAGGGTCGCTGAGAGCAACTTCAAAGACAAGTCTGTTGCACCAACTCCCAATCCACCCGCTGCTCTTGTCTTGGCTATTGGTCAAGGAAAGGGAAAGAAGAGGAAGGCTTCGTCTAAGAACTATCGTAAGGTTAAAGCCCGAGATGGTGCCTCTTCTAGTGGGATCAAAGTTGATCCTGCTAAGCCCTGCCCTAACCCAAAGGAGGCAGAGTGTCACCACTGCCACAAGATAGGACATTGGAAGAGAAGCTGCCCAGAGTACCTGCAAGCCATCAAGGAAGGAAAGATCAAGCCGTCTTTCGCAGGTATATACACAATTAAATCTAACGATTCTAATCATGCTATTTCTTGGGTTCTTGATACCGGTTGTGGTTATCACATTTGTTCTAATGTGCAGGGACTAAGAAGAAGTAGGGATGTGGAGCAAGGAAGGATCAATCTAATCATGGGGAACAGAAGATCGTCGTCTGTGACCAAGATTGGAGTGTATTCTTTAGTGCTTAGGAATAATTTATGTTTAGATTTGACCAATTGTTGCTATTCGCCAGAAATGGCTAGAAACATCATTTCATTTCATGGTTTATATAGACAAGGTTTTAGATTTTCTTTTAATAATGAGAATGGTTCTATTTTGGCTTATCTAAATGGTGTCTTTTACTTTGAAGCTATACCATGTAATGGAATTTATGAAACTGTTATGATTGTTGATAACTTAGGAAATGATGTTTTGAACATAGATTCTTCCAATAGTATGGATAAAGCATCCTTGTGGCATTGTCGTCTTGGACATGTCAACAAGAAATGCATAGCCCAACTCCAAAAGGATGGAGTGTTGGAGTCATTCGACCTTAGGGTAGATGACACGTGCGAGTCTTGTATGCTTGGAAAGATGACTAACTCACCCTTCACGAGTACGTGTGAAAGGGGTGAGGGTCTATTGGACCTAATACATACCAATGTATGTGGACCATTTAGATCAACCACGAAGGATGGGAACCGCTTTTACGTGACTTTTACCGATGACTATAGTAGATATGGGTATATCTATTTAATCAAGCAAAAGTCGGAAACCTTTGAAAAGTTCAAAGAGTTCAAGAATGAAGTGGAGAATCAATTAGGCAGGAAAATCAAGATGCTTCGATCCGATCGAGGAGGAGAGTACCTAAGTCTTGAATTCCACGATTATCTCAAGGAGTGTGGAATAGTTTCACAATTGATGCCTCCTAGGACACCGCAGTTGAATGGTGTGGCAGAAAGGCGTAATCGAACCTTATTGGATATGGTTCGCTCTATGATGAGTCGTGCTTCACTACCTATCTCTTTTTGGGGGTATGCCTTAGAGACTGCCGCCCATATCCTTGACCGAGTCCCTACTAAGAAGGTTGCCAAAACACCTCACGAGATGTGGACAGGGAAAGCTCCCTCGTTAGCACATATCAAGGTTTGGGGTTGCGAGGATTTCGGAAGACGAGATACTCACGACAAGCTCGAACCTCGTAGTGAGCGATGTATTTTCATCGGCTACCCGCAGAAATCCTTTGGATATCTCTTCTATAGACCGAAGGACAATGTTGTCTTTGTTGCGAGGAGAGGAGTCTTTCGAGAGCAAGAACTCATAGGCCAAGGAGACAGTGGGAGGCAAATCGAGCTTGAAGAGATTCAAGAGTCGATAGATGAAGGAACCTCTACCGCTGGCACTCAACCCGAGGAGGAAACTCCGGTTGAACCGATTGACAAGTCCTTACCTCTTAGACGTTCCGATAGAGTTAGAGTTCATCCCCAGTTTTATGGTTTTCATATTACTACCAAAGGGGACACGTATATTAGTGATGGTACACTAATAAACCTTGATGAACCTAATAGCTATAAGGAAGCCATGGCAGGCCCGGAGTCTGCAAAATGGAAAGAGGCAATGGATAGCGAGATCCAATCCATGCATGATAACCAAGTTTGGAATTTGGTTGATAATGTGCCCGGACGTAAGACCGTTGGGTGCAAATGGATCTTCAAGAAGAAGACCGACGTGGATGGAAACGTACACACATATAAAGCACGATTGGTCGCGAAGGGCTTTACTCAAACTCCCGGAGTTGACTATGATGAGACCTTCTCACCAGTTGCGAAGATAAAATCTATTAGAGTGATGCTAGCAATTGCCGCATTTCATGATTATGATATTTGGCAAATGGATGTCAAGACCGCTTTCCTTAACGGAAAGTTGGCTGAGGATGTTTACATGGATCAGCCAGAGGGGTTTGTGGATCCGAAGCATCCGAATAGAGTGTGTAAGCTTGAGAAGTCCATTTATGGACTTAAGCAAGCGTCTTGCAGATGGAATCTTTGCTTCGATGAGAAAGTCAAAGAGTTTGGATTTGTACGAAGCGAAGATGAGTCATGTGTATATGTCAAAGCCAGTGGGAGTATAGTTAGCTTCCTCGTTCTATATGTCGATGACATATTACTCATAGGAAACGACATCCCGACTCTGCAGGAAGTTAAGTTCTGGCTCAGGAAGTGCTTCGCTATGAAGGACCTCGGAGAGGCTTCTTACATTTTGGGAATAAGGATAGTAAGAGAAAGAAGTAAGAGACTAATTGGACTTAGTCAGAACACTTACTTAGAGAAGGTACTAAAACGTTTTATTATGGAAAACTCGAAGAAGGGAGAATTACCGATACAAAGTAATGCCAAGTTGACTAAGACTCAAAGTCCGAGTACCGAAGCTGAAATAGCAGAAATGAGCCGAGTACCATACGCTTCCGCAGTTGGCTCAATCATGTACGCTATGACTTGTACTCGCCCTGATGTAGCCTTCGCTCTGAGCATGGTTAGCAAATATCAAGGGAATCCTGGCAGAGCCCATTGGATTGCGGTGAAGAATATCCTTAAGTACCTTCGGAGGACGAAGGAATGGTTCTTGGTCCTCGGAGGGAGTGATGACTTGAAGGTGCGAGGGTATAGTGACGCCAGCTTTCAGACCGACAGGGACAACTACCGTTCGCAGTCGGGCTGGGTCTTTACCCTGAATGGAGGAGCAGTGACATGGAAGAGTTCCAAACAGGAAACTGTAGCTGATTCAACGTGTGAATCAGAGTACATTGCAGCGAGCGAAGCATCGAAGGAGTCAATATGGCTGAAGAACTTCATCAGTGATCTTGGAGTTGTACCTGCCATAAAGGAGCCCATGGAGATTTTCTATGATAACGAAGGAGCGGTTGCCTTGACCAAGGAATCGAGGGATCATGGTAGATCACGACATATCGACATAAAATATCACTTTATTAGACATCGTGTAGAAGAAGGACAACTCATAGTGAAGAGGATATCATCGGAGGATAACCCAGCAGATCCGCTTACGAAGGGATTGAGTAGGGTTAAGCACTTGCAGCATGCTAGGAGTATTGGGCTGAAGGTTGATATTAGCATAGATTAGATAGTATTAGAAACGTGTAATAGATAAATGTAATTAACATTTGATAATTAAATAAAGGAGTTTTATTTATGAGTAATGTTACTGTCTTATGTTAATTATTTAACTATTGTTTCACTTTGCATGTTTTGACTTCCAGAATAATTGAGTTTATTAAGAATAATCGAATTATTCAAATTGTCTACAATCGTTCATATGTTGGAAGTAGATATGAATGAAGATTGTCGTGAATTGGTGCGTAGATTGTCTAAATGGTATTGGACATGGCAAAAGATTGTTGCGACGTTCATGAGTGCTTATGAACTGGTTTTGAGCATTGGAACAAACCCGTGCTTGCTGGAATCACCTTATGGAATATGATAAAAAGGGTGATCGCAAGACGATAATATCATATAGTCTTAAAACCTAGATATATTGTTTGTTATTTGTTAATTGATTGTACATTGATAATGCGAAAACGCATCAGTAACTCGGTGTCATAAAACGCATTGTTGTGTATAGTTGATTAATGAATAAGTAAATGCATATAAGTCGAAGTTTATCTGTAACTTTTATTCCAAGAGGGTAAAAGCGATATCTCGGCCGCTCGATGATTTGATTTGACTTATGTGTCGGGCCCGGTCAGAACTGAATTGATGTGTTCGATTAAGTTATATGTCAAATAAATCGGAGTTCGAGAAACCTAAATGCTTGACTAATCATTCCATAGAATTGTCAGCATGATATCTAACAGAGGACTGTACGATCCCTTATCTAAAGGACAAGATTGATTAGATCAGAGTTTGACAACGTCTTTGAGAGCTACGATTGCAAATTGAATTGTGCTTGTGCATATAGTTACTAGACTTATCCAAGTGGGAGACTGTTGGAATAGTGTCTAAGGCTACAACTATATTAGGCAAGTATTTGACCCGATTGTGCATGATCCTTTTGGGTTGCCTTCACCATAGCAACTTGATAGGATGATTTATTAAGAGAGAGTAAATATTATTAATATATTATGGGAATAATATAAAGAATAATAATATTGTTATTTGATTAATATAAGTCATAAATTAATTGGTATTAATTTGGTGACTTAAAGAGATTAATTAAATAAGAGGGTATAAACTGTCAATTGTTTGATAGTTAATCTTTAGACTGTAAATCCATATTGGATAGGGGGTGGGCGGATTCTAGAAGCTAGAGATAGCTTAAAATCGTCCAAGTCTATCTAAGGAATGGATTTGGATTGCTTTAAGAGAAGATTATCCAACTAGGGTTTAAGCTGTAACCCTTAAGGAGTCAACAAGTATAAATAGACCCTATGGCAAAGGGAAATCGACACTTGATCTAAAGTAGAGAATCCCTGGCCGAATTCCTCCCCTCTCCTCTCTCTCAAATCATCCTCCTTGTTATTTGGTGTTTGTAAGCCATTAGAGGAGTGACAATTGTGACTCTAGAGCTCCAAGACAACAATATCAAACAAGAGATTCAAAGGTATGATTCTAGATCTAATTTAGTATTGTTCTTATACCTAATTAGTCATTAGAAGTCTTGGATTCAAAGCATGTTTAATTAGAAAGCCTAGATCCAAGCATTAGGGTTTTGCATTCGCACATAGGAAAGTTCTTATGGCTAAAACCCATCATATACTTCAATATGGCAGAAGCAAAAAGGAACAAGGAACAACAAGGGCATATGTGAATCATGTAACAAACATTACATATCAATCATCGATTTGAATTAAAGATATACAATCAATGAGACATAACAATTTCCATGCTTGATATACATCAATAAAGCTTTGGCCCAAACGGCACAGGAGATATACAACTTTGGATTAACATTTTGGTAGATTTCAGGCTTAAAGCCCTGTCTAACCTTCTGCCAATACCATAGAATAGAATTCATTCTCTTACGGAGACATGTTCTACATGGCCAGAGGCTACATACCAGTACCAACGTGAATCTAAGTCCTTTCACTGATCACATGGTCAAAGGTATTTCTTTGCTATTAAAAATAGCAATTAAAAATAACCCGAGAAAATAACCCGGAATAATAACACTGAAAAGCATGTAGCACATATAGCACATAACATACAATTGTTCCTATATATTAAACTCATCGTGAAATAACCAGGGGCTAAAATATTAATTTGGGCAGCACTTCGGCTCTAAATATGACTTTCGTCGTTGAAAACCGGGAGTTTTCTTGAAAACCGGGCTCTGCAAAGGTAGAGCTTCGAAACCGAAAAGATAAATTTTTCGGGCTTCTCGGGAGTCTCGGGGCGTGTTCCGGGCTTTGGAATCAGTATCGGGGCTTCGGGGAATGTCGGGATAGTAAAAGTATTGAAAAAGGTGAAAAAGTGTGAAATTTCTAAAGTTAGCCGAGAGGGTTCGCACCCCTTATATAGGGCCGAGGTTCGGATCCGAAGCGAAGGGAAGAGGGCACGTGTATGCAAGGCTCGAACCAGGTGGCAACAGGGCGAGGCTTCCGGTGCGAGGGTCGGAACAGCTGGCTCACAGATAGTAGCTTCGAATTGGACCCAACTTTGGTCCAATGGGAGGATGACACGAGGGTCGGATCACGTGTGGCATGCGAGGATCACGTGGCCTTCCGGACATCTGTGCGACACGCGTCGCTTCTCGGGCATTGCCACGCAGCAGCTTCGGACACGTGGCCAACTCCGAGCGAGGGTGACGTGGCAATCACTATTCTTGCGAAATTTCTCGAAAAATGTGCCAAATCTTGTAAAATCCATAACTTTCACATACGAGCTCCGTTTTTTACGTTCTTTATATGCACGCGAAGCTAAAATTATGCTCTACAACTTTTGTTTAGACTTCGTCGGCTAATTTTGACTTTAATTTTAATATTATTATTTTTAACAGACCGGGACAGGAAAATCCGTTAAAAATTCATAATTTCTTCATCCGACGTCCGTTTTCGTCAGACTTTTTACCGTTGCACTATTAATGACGAGACCTTCAATTTTCATTTAGGTTGTGTCGGCTAAAAATCACTCGATCTAAAATTCGAGTTTTTAGCTGTCTACTGTTAAGCTGAAACTTCGAAAAATCATAACTTCCTCATACAAAGTCAGATTCAAACGGTCTTTATATGAAAGTTGATTATTTTTACGAGTTCTACAACTTTCATTTAGATTACTAAGGCTAAAAATTAGTTTATCGAAAACTAAATTTTTATGCGACAAAGTATTTTTCGGATTTATCACGGATCTTCGTTTGGTCATAACTTATTCGTTATAACTCGGATTTCGATAAAGTTTTCGCATAAATGTTTCCAATGAGATTATCTACAACTTTCAATAATAAAATTTTACTTATTCCAAATTTTATATTTTCCGTAAATTTCACTATTTGGCTTTTATTTGGAATCTCATAAGACTTCCAACATTTTATGAGTGATTCTAAACATAGTTTTACTTTATTTCTAGTAAAAATAATCTGTTAAAACTCGACATTCAATTTCACTTAATAGTTCATAATATTATTTACTTAAAACACAATTTCAAAACGTGTATATTACATTAAGTTTTTAAAATGATTGGTCCACAATCATTCCTATATCCACATAATAGATAGTTAAAATACATGAACATATCTATCTATATCTCTCTCTCTCTCTCTCTCTCTCTCTCTCTCTCTCTCTATATATATATATATATATATATATATATATATATATATATATATATATATATATATATATATATATATATATATATATATATATATATATATACTAAATTCAGTCCTAACTAATTTATTTAATAAACATACTATCTTTCTATTAATATTTTATTATTAAAAAATTAATTAACATGTAACATTAATATGACTCTTTTTTCAAAAATTTTAAATGTATCGATAGTAACATGGATGTAGTCGGTCGATAACAGAGTTTGTGTTGATATCTTTTTCATGAATTCACCTAGTAATATAAACCGATTGAACAGAGTTTCCCTTCTATCGATATATTCAAAACCGGTTATAACGAGAAGGAACTGAAAAGCCTATGTATGGTCATCTCAAACGACGGCGAAAGATGAATTCACCAATTATGTTTACGAGTAAGGTTAAAATTTTGATAAGCCCCTTTATGGCAAACTTTGTCAAGCTGACTTCCAGTAGTTAAAAAGCTATCATTTGTCTATTGTAATTATGTTCACGGGTGGATTCGAATTGCCGTTTACAAAAAGGTATTCAATAAATATAGCTACGTTGTTAAATTTTGGACAAAAAACGAAAAACACCAAAAGGAAATATTATACTTTTTCAAAACATGTTAACTACTAAAATGAGTATGAATTAATATTGGAATGAATATGATGGTCACGAACTTTTTTAAAACTTGAATTGTACCTCAAACTTGAATTTCTTACGTATCTCGTCTATAACAAACATAATGTAACACCCAAAAATTAAATTTCAAGCTAATTTTAAACTTTTTCAAAACACTTAAAACCATTTAACATTACATAGTTTGTTTTCAAAATAATAATTATCACAGTGTCCCAGTTCAAATCATAAAATCATGACAGTAGAAGGAGCGGTATGATCATGCATTCGCCTTCCCATGATCACCCAAGATACCTGAAACAACAACTGAAATTGTAAGTCTGAGAGCTTAGTGAGCTACCCCCGAAATACCAGCCTCAATCATATCATGTCAACAAAAGTATATATATATATATATATATATATATATATATATATATATATATATATATATATATATATATATATATATATATATATATATCAGCATGCATCATGAGCCTATAGCCTAACTGGACCGCCTCGTAGGCCTTCAATCTATCTGGACCGCTCTCCGCGCCTTCGGCACGTTTGGACCGCCTCTCAGGGCCTTCAGCCTATCCGGACCGCTTACCGAGCCTTCGGTCTGACTACCATACCCTTCTGGGTTTGTAGTCTATCCGGTCCGCCCTGGGTATGTTGGCCTTCAGCACAAAGCAGGACCGCCTCAACCCACCCCCAATCAAACAATCATGTGTATATACATATCATACATTATCGTACTAACAGTCAAACCGATCTAGCAGATCAAATAGCATAGCAACATCCTCTAACCAAGACACCGACCTACCCAGGTCACTAACATAGCATAATCTTATAACGAGGATACCGAACAAACAGGGTCACTAAGCATAAACATATCACCATCCTAACTACCAGGATGCAAAACATATCATGTAATAATCTGAATACAAATCCATAAAGGGTCGGCCTTGGTGCCTTAGACCCTGTTGATATAGTGAGGATAACTCACATCGCTAGTAGTGCTAAGTCTGAAACTCTCTGACTTCTCTCTCACCGGAAATCCCGAACTGACACATAATAAGCACTAGGTTAATACCCAACATAACTCCCTTGACTAAGTGTCCACATTGATTATTTAGTCCATTCTCTTTATTGGGCCAAGGCCCAACGCCAAGTCCTTGACATGAAATATATAAATATAAATTCCACTATTGGCCCAATTTACTAAATTGGGCCCATCCACCTAATTGGGACTAAACCCATGATCCACTACAATTACCTGACCCAAAACACCTTATTTATAGAATCCAACAACGACCTAAATCCATCTAGTCCATTAACGGTCCAAGCCCAAAGTCCATTAGACAAAAGCCCAACAGAGGAGGTACGCGGGGCATACTCATCCAACGTTGACCGCCATCGGGGTGGTTGACCAAATACGTTTTGCCAAAACCTTATTAAGTGCTTAATGGCTTAAGCACTCAAGCCCAAACCTCAGATCCAGAGACCTAACATGCCTAGGATCCATAAAGTTATGAACTTTATCATTTTGGACGTCCATAAAGTTCTTATTGCTTGGTCTTAATCTATTAAGACCTTATTTCTCTTGCATGGGATACATACAACAAATGGGACCTTATTTTTATCATTCAATGTCCCTTCAAGACCCTGGAAGGACAACTCTTTTCGACCAAATCACAACATGCACCACTTTATGGCTTTTGGGGACAATAAATGCTTCTAATAAAGTAAAATGATGAGATCTATGTACACATGCATAAAGTTTGGAACTTTATACCTTATGGAGCTTCTTGAACAATCTAACTTCAGATCTATAAGCTTGATCTCTTCCTCCAACTCTTGATGTAATGGTTTTCCTCTTTAAGCACTCAAAAACACACAAAATGATCTTAACACACAAAAGGGGAGGCTATGGTTTGAGAGAGACGAGTTTGATATGTGGAGGCTGAGGTAAAAGAAGTGTGGGTGCTCATCATGTTGCTTATATAGGCCCAAAACCCTAAATATTAGGGTTTCATCCAGTCATTAGTATGCCCAACGTACTCAAGTGTACGCCCACCATACTAAGGCGGACCCTAATACTACGTGCGGCTTACTCTCTTTTGGCTCAATTCTTAATCTTATTTTAGCTCTTCACTTCCAACCTCCAAGGACCATAATAACAAGGAAAAGATAGAAGAGGGTTCGGGAATACCTGCCAAATCTCAGGATGTTACAATTCTCCCCCACTTGACCTAGACTTCCCCTTCGAAGTGTGCTGCGGCAAATAGATCCTGGTAATGCTCCCGCATCTCGGATTCGGGTTCCCACGTCCACTCGGACCCCCTCCGATGCTCCCACCGCACCTTCACTAAAGGTATCTCCTTGTTCCTTAGATCCTTATGTTGGATTAGTGTCTAAGGCTGTAACTATATTTGGTAAGTACTTGACCCGGTTGTGCATGGTCCTTTTGGGTTGCCTTCACCATAGCAACTTGATAGGGTGATTTAGAGAGAAGAGATATTATTATTAATATATTATAAAAATAATATGTTAAAAGAATAATTATATTATTTGATTAATATAAGTCATAAATTAATAAGGAATTAATTTGGTGACTTAAAGAGATTAATTGAATAAAGGGGTATAAACTGTCAAATGTATGAAAGTTGTATTTTGAGCTGATAATCCTTATGGATATAGGGTTGGGCGATTTTAGGGATATGGATCACCTAGAAATCGTCCAAGGCCTTATCTAGGAAGGGATTTGGATTGCTTTGAGGCTAAGTCATCCAATTAGGGTTTAAGGGTGAAACCCTAGGAGCTCACAGTATAAATAGACCCATAGGGTTGAGGAAATCGACCACCCTTGTGATTGGAGTAACCCTAGAGCCGATTTCCCTCTTCCTCATCTCTCTCAAATCATCTTCTTGCTAGTTGGTGTTTGTAAGCCATTAGAGGAGTGACATTTGTGACTCTAAGCTCCAAGAAGAAGAAAGTTTTCAAGCAAGTAACTTAAGGTATCATTCTAGATCTGTTTTCATATGTTTTAATTGTTTGTTTACATTAGATCTAACCATGAAAGTCTTGGATATGTTGCATGTTCAATTAGTGAAACCTAGATCCAAGCTATAGGGTTGTATGTGCATATAGGTAAAGTTCTTATGTCCAAAACCCATCAGTGGTATTAGAGCCATAATTGGTTTCAATTGAATGTGATGCTTAACTGTTTTGCTTGCTGAAAATCGTTTTTCTTGCCCTCTGTCGACCCAACTCGGCGAGTCAGTGTTTGGACTCGGCGAGTTGGCCCTACTCGGCGAGTCCAAAGCTTGACTCGGCGAGTCCAAGCGTCAGACAGAGGATAATTCAGGATTTTGTTGCTGTTTTGTCTTGGATTGATACCTAAATCGTTTTATTAGGTAAAAATCCAAATTTTAACTTAATTTAATGATTATCCTTGACTTAAATATAGATAATTTCAAATCTTTTAAATATTGATTATTTATATGATAAATATTGGACTATTTAAGATTATTTGGTAATTATCTAATGTCTAAAATTTAATTAGGTCAAATATAGATAATTATGAAATTAATTGTTTAATTTGAATTATTTGTTATTTGATCCCTATTGTTTGAAAAGTTCAATTTCTATCCCGAAGTTTTGAAATTTGAATTTTGTGATTAATAGTTTAATTTAAAAGAATTTAAATTTCAAGCCCTAGAGTTTTACAAGTTTAAAATTCAACCCTATACTATTATATTATTAAAAGCTTAATAAATACTTAAGTAAAATTAAAATGCTAGTCTTACCGTTAGTAGGCCTCATTCACGAAGCCGGTCTATAAGGTGGGTATAAGGTTGCTGCCTATAAAATGGCGCTTAATGGGTGTACACTCACACCCACCGCTTGCTTGACCGGTGGAGGGTCGTTAGCCGAACGGGTGGGATAGGGAAACTCTCTCTCCTCATTAATAAGTATAATGAATCTATAAAGTAAGTAAACTATTTTATAAAATTCCCAATCTTAGTTACTTTTGGAAAAGTGAATTGATGCAATCCCATGAAATTGCACTTTGCACCCTTGCTAAGAAGTTAGTGGAGCGTGTGTGGTTTACCGGCACACTAATTGGTTCTAAGAAAAGGTGGCAAAGGGTGATTCATTGTTTGTCATAGTTCGATGGAGCGTGTGTGGTTTACCGGCACATCGAATAGATGATTGTAACAATGAAGGCACCATGTAGATTTGCATGGTAATTCACACCCGCTTTGTGATCCTCAGTATCCCAGTCACAAACCAGAGGGGCATATCGAGATTTAAACATGCCATTGAAAAGTTCAATGAATCTCTAAAATCTAGGAATTCTCAATAAAACTTAAGGTTATGTTTTCGTGGTGAAGAATTAGTGAATCGTCATTCACTTACCTCCAAATTACTTGCATGATTGGATTACGGCATCCCTTTTCTAATATGTAAATAATGTTGTTGGGTCCTAGCCCTAATTTTTCATTTTGAGTGTTTAATTAGGGATCCAAATTCTAATCAAACTTTGTCCTTTCTATTTGTAGATGTCAAACGCAATCAACGCTGCTGCCAACTCATTCACCTTAATGAGTCTTTGTCAAAAGGTGACCTTCGATGGTACCAACTTTAGCAAATGGATAAGATACATTCGCACCATTACACGCTACGAGGACAAAGAGTATGTCCTCGACGAAAAGCTCGAGAAGGTCAACCCAGAAATCGCTACTCCCGAAGAGATGGCTGTCTTTGAGACACACGAACATGATGAAACGAAAGTTCATTGCATCATGATAGCCACTATGAACCAAGAATTCCAAAAGTCCTATGAGGACATGTATCCGTATGAAATGCATCAAGATTCGATGGAGAGGTACCACCAAAGCGCAAGGCAAGAGCGCTACGAGATCATCACTAATATGATCACCGCTAAGATGGGAAATGGAGAATCATTGACTGTGCACTTGCGAAAGATGCAACGATATGCAGATCGTCTTCACAAGTTAAATGTTAACTTTGGGGAGGATTTGGCCATCGACATTGTTCTTTATTCCTTGCCTTCATGCTACAACCAATTTAGGATGACCTACCACATGTTAACTTTGGGGAGGATTTGGCCATCGACATTGTTCTTCAAAGTTGATCCCACTAAGCCCAACCCTAACCCGAAGGAGGCAGAGTGACATCATTGCCACAAGATAGGGCATTGGAAGAGAAGCTGCCCGGAATATCTGCCAGCCATCAAGGATGGAAAGATCAAGCTATCTTTTGTAGGTATATACACAATTAAATCTAGTAATTCATCTCACACTATTTCTTGGGTTCTTGACACAGGATGTGGTTACCACATTTGTTCTGACTTGCAGGTACTAAGAAGAGATAGAGATGTGGAGCAATGAAGAATAAATCTAATCATGGGAAACAGAAGATCGTCGCCTGTCACCAAGATTGGAGTGTAGTCTTTAGTGCTAAGTAATGGATTAGGTCTAGATTTAAATAATTGTTGCTACTCGCCAGATATGGCAAGAAACATCATTTCATTTCATGGTTTGTTTAGACAAGGATTTAGATATTCGTTTAATAATATGAATGGTTCTATTTATGCTTATCTAAATCGTGTTTTATACTTTGAAGCTATGCCTTGTAATTCAATTTATGAAACTGTTATGGTTGTAGATAACCTAGGAAATGATGTGTTGTGTATAGATTCTTCCAATAGTATGGATAAAGCGTCTTTGTGGCATTGTCGTCTTGGACATGTCAACAAGAAGCACATAGCCCAACTCCAAAAGGATGGAGTGTTGTAGTGATTCGACCTTAGGGAAGATGACACGTGCGAATCTTGTTTACTTGGAAAGATGGCCAAGTCACCCTTCACTGGCACTAGTGAGAGGGGTGAGGGTTTATTGGATCTCAGACATACCGATGTAGGTGGACCCTTTAGATCCACCACAAAGGATGGAAACTGCTTCTACGTGACTTTCACCGATGATTATAGTAGATATGGGTATATTTACTTAATTAAGCACAAGTCTGAAACATTTGAAAAATTCAAAGAGTTCAAGAATGAAGTGGAGAATCAATTTGGCAGGAAAATCAAGATGCAAGAATGTGGAATAGTTTCGCAATTGACGCCACCTAGGACACCGTAGTTAAATGGTGTGGCAGAAAGGCGCAATCGAACCCTGTTGGACATGGTTTGTTCTATGATGAGTCGTGCTTCACTACCTATCTCATTTTGGGGGTATGCCTTAGAGACTGCCGCCCATATCCTTAATCGAGTCCCTACAAAGAAGGTTTCCAAAACACCTCACGAGATGTGGACAGGGAAAGCTCCCTCGTTGGCACATATCAAGGTTTGGGGTTGTGAAGTTTTCGTAAGACGAGAAACTCATGACAAGCTCGAACCTCGTAGTGAGCGATGTATTTTCATCGGCTACTCGCAGAAATCCTTTGGATATCTCTTCTATATACCGAGTGACAATGTGGTCTTCGTTGCGAGGAGAGGGGTTTTCCGAGAGCGAGAACTGATAAACCAAGGAGACAGTGGGAGGCAAATCGATCTTGAAGAGATTCAAGAGTCGAGCGATGAAGGAACCTCTACCGCTGGCGCTTAACCCAAGGAGGAAACTCCAGTTGAACCAATTGACGAGTCATTACCTCTTAGACGTTCCGAAAGAGTTAGAGTTCAACCCTAGTTGTATGGTTTTCATATTACTACCGAAGGGGACACGTATATTAGTGATAGTCACTAATAAATCTAGATGAACCTAATTTCTATAAGTAAGCCATGGCAGGCCCGGAGTCTGCAAAATGGAAAGAGGCAATGGACAGCGAGATTCAGTCCATGTATGACAACCAAGTTTGGAATTTGGTTGACAATGTGCCCGGACGTAAGACGGTTGGGTGCAAATGGATCTTCAAGAAGAAGACCGACATGGATGGGAATGTGCACACGTACAAGGCACGATTGGTTGCGAAGGGCTTTACTCAAACTCCCGGAGTTGACTATGATGAGACCTTCTCACCAGTTGCGAAGATAAAGTCTATTAGAGTGATGCTAGCTATTGCCGCATTTCATGATTATGAGATATGGGAAATGGATGCCAAGACCGCTTTCCTTAATGGAAAGTTGGCTGAGGATGTTTACATGGCTCAGCTAGAGGGTTTTGTCGATCTGAAGCATCCAAATAGAGTGTGCAAGCTTGAGAAGTCCATTTATGGACTTAAGCAAGCGTCTCGCAGATGGAATCTTTGCTTTGATGAGAAAGTCAAAGAGTTTGGATTTGTACAAAGCGAAGATGAATCATGTGTATATGTCAAAGCCAGTAGGAACATAGTTAGCTTTCTCGTTTTGTATGTCGATGACATACTGCTCATAGGAAACGACGTCCCGACTCTGCAGGAGGTAAAGTCTCGGCTCGGGAAGTGCTTCGCTATGAAGGACCTCGGAGAGGCTTCCTATATTTTGGGAATAAGGATAGTGAGAGAAAGAAGTAAGAGACTAATAGGACTTAGTCAAAATACTTACTTAGATAAGGTACTAAAACGTTTTAGTATGGAAAACTCGAAGAAGGGAGAACTACCGATACAGAGTAATACCAAGTTGAGTAGGTCTCAAAGTCCGAGTACCGAAACCGAGATAGCTGAGATGAGCCGAGTACCTTACGCTTCCGCAGTTGGCTCGATCATGTATGCTATGACTTGTACTCGACCCGATGTGGCCTTCGCTTTGAGCATGGTCAGTAGATATCAAGGGAATCCTGGTAGAGCGCATTGGATTGCGGTCAACAACATCCTTAAGTACCTTCGGAGGACCAAGGAATTGTTTCTACTCCTCAAAGGAAGTAATGACTTGAAGGTGTGAGGGTATAGTGACGCCAGTTTCTAGACCGACAGGGACAACTACCGTTCGCAGTCGGGATGTGTCTTTACCCTTAATGGAGGAGCGGTAACGTGGAAAAGTTCAAAACAGGAAACTGTAGCTGATTCAACGTGCGAATCAGAGTACATTGTAGCGAGCGAAGCGTCAAAGGAGGCAATATGGTTGAAGAACTTCATTGGCGACCTTAGAGTTGTACCTGCCATAAAGGAGCCCATGGAAATTTTCTGTGATAATGAAGGAGCGATTGCCTTGACCAAGGAACCGAGGGATCATGGTAGATCTCGACATAGACAGAAAATATCACTTTATTAGGCATCGAGTAGAAGAAGGACACCTCGTGGTTAAGAGGATATCATCAAAAGATAACGCAGCAGATCCGCTTACGAAGGGACTGAGCAGGGTTAAGCACTTGCAGCATGCTAGGAGTATTGGGCTGAAGGATGATATTAGTTTAGATTAGATAGTATTAGAAACGTGTAATAGATAAATGTAATTGACATTTGATGATTAAATAAAGGAGTATTATTTATAAGTATTCTTACTGTCTTATGTTAATTGTTTAGCTATTGTTTTACTTTGCATGTTTTGACTTCCAGAATAATTGTGTTTATTAAGAATAATCGAATTATTCAAACTTTCCACAATCGTTCATATGTTGGAAGTAGGTATGAATGAAGATTGTTATGAATTGGTGTGTAGATTGTCTAAATGGTATTAGACATAGCAAAGGTTTGCTGCAACGTTCATGAGTGCTTATGAACAAGTTTTGAGCATTGGAATAAACCTGTGCTTGCTGGAATCACTTTGGAGTGATCGCAAGACGATAATATCATATGGTCTTAAAACCTAGATATATGGTTTATTATTTACTAATTGGTTGTACATTGATAATGCGAAACGGCATCAGTAAATTGATGTCATAAAACGCATTGTTGTGTATAGTTGGTTAGTCGATAAGTAAATGCATATAAGTCGAAGTTTATCTGTTACTTTTATTCTAAGAGGGTAAAAGCGATATCACGGCCGCTCGATGATTTGATTTGACTTATGTGATGGGCCCGGTCAGGACTGAATTGATGTGTTCAATTAAGTTTTATGTCAAATAAGTCTGAGATCGAGAAAATAGTTGTTGGACAATGAATATGAAAATGTCTCATGAAATCGTCTGCACGATATCAAAACAGAGGGTTGTACGATCCGTTATCTAAAGGACAGGTTACTATTAAGATCAGAGTTGACAGCGTCTTTGAGAGCTACGATTGCTAATCGGATTGTATTTGCGTTTATAGTTACTAGACTTATCCAAGTGGGAGACTGTTGGATTGGTGTCTAAGGCTATTACTATATTTGGTAAGTACTTGACCTGGTTGTGCATGGTCCTTTTGGGTTGCCTTCACCATAACAACTTGACAGGGTGATTTAGAGAGAAGAGATATTATTATTAATATATTATAATAATAATATGTTAAAGGAATAATAATATTATTTGATTAATATAAGTCATAAATTAATTAGGAATTAATTTGGCGACTTAAAGAGATTAATTGAATAAAGGGGTATAAACTGTCAAATGTATGAAAGTTGTATTTTGAGCTGATAATCCTTATGGATATAGGGTTGGACGATTTTAGGGATATGGATCACCTAGAAATCGTCCAAGGCCTTATCTGGGAAGGGATTTGGATTGCGGATGAAATGTCGCGCTAAAGTGTAACTGTGTGTCCAGTTCCTCATGGAACTTCTACCAGAACCGGGAGGTAAATCTAACATCTCGATCGGAAACTATAGTGTTGGGTCAAAAATATGGTTTATACTTTGCTTTTCTAGGAAAATATATTTTTATGTAATGTTGTATGTGTTTGCGGTTTGTGTGTACGGCCGTACACGTGTGTACGGCCACACACCCTGTGTGCGGCCGTACACATGGTGTGCGGCTTTACACATGTGTATGGCTGGAGGTCCATATAAATAGAGGAGTGCATGTGAGTGTACGGTTGGAAAAAGAATAGGAGGGAAGGCTAGACAAGAGAGAGAAAGTTAGAGAGAAGAAGTGTGTGTGTGTGTGAGAGAATCTATTGTAAGGAGCATCAATCATATCATCATTACATTAGATTCAAGTTATTCTTCTTCTCCTTCTCTTCTATTTGATCTGACATCATCCAATTGATTGGGATTTCGCACCATCAATTGGATCTGATTGATACACAAGCTATTTTGGGGACTTATAATTGGTATCAGAGCTTGGTTGTATCAATCAATTTTTCCAGATCTGGAGCTTATTTGATCTTATTTTGAAAAGAGAATAGCGTTTTTGGATAGATCTCGCAAAAATAAGGGGGGTTACTTCTTTCTATTTTTCATAAAAACGAGTTTTTGATCGAGTTTTAGAGCAAAAAAGGGTGAAAAATGTCGTTTTTTTTCATGAATCTTGTGAAGGTGTGCGGCCCGGTTGAAGGAGTGCTGCTGGTTGAAGGTGTGCGGCTCAGCAGCCTCGGTGTGCGACTCAGGAGTATACGGCTCGGTGTGTGTGGCTCATCAGCCTCGGTGTGTGGCTCAGTGTGTGCGACTCGGACGTGTGCGGTCTCGTGTACGGTCCTGCTCCTTCGCCTCGGACTCGCATCTGGTTCACGGCTCAGCAACATCGGTCTCGGCTTCGCGGCTTCGTCCTCGCTTCGCAGCCGTCCTCGCTTAGCAGCCTTCGCATAAAAAACGAAACGGGAATTGGGGCTGCCGGGATTCGAACCCGGGTCCCTTGGTCCAACATCCAAGCGACTTACCATCTCTTCTAGCCAGAATCTTGTTATTTAACTCCCGTTTTTTCTTCTTAAAGAATCCCATTCGGTTCCAAACTTTCACAATTTGACAAAATCAGCCCAAAAATTAAAAATTTTAGTTTTTAAAATTCCATTTTCAACCAAAATTTTAGTTTTTAAATTTTAACTTTTATTTTTGACTTTTTACTTAAAATTTTGACTTTGACTTTTAAAAGTTGACCTTTGACTTTAAATTTTGACTTTCTCGTTTGACTTTTAATTTTTCAAATTTGGCTTTTCGGTTTGACTTTTCAAGTTTGACTTTTGAGTTTGACTTTTTAAATTTGACTTTTAAGGTTGACTTTCTCGGTTTTTAAGTCAAAGGGCAATTAAAAATATATAAAAAAAATTAAAAAAAAAAGAAAAAAAAATGAGTTCCACATCAATTCCGGTAAATGAAGTTTCATGTACTCCATCTTGTAAAGCTACGATTAAATTTCTTCGCGAACAAATTGATTTATTAAAAAGAGAAAATGAGGACCTCAAATACGAAGGCTATACTCTAAGGAAAGGTCAGAAACCTTTAAAAGCTCAATTAGAGGCCAAGACTAAGGACTTTAGGAAATTATAAGAAGAGTATAGCAACAAGTGTGAAAATTATGATCACATTAAATGCAAACTTGCTGCTGTAACTGAAGAACTTGATGCTTTGAAAATAAAGTATGGAAAACAGATGTTAGTTTCAAAAATTATACTGCATCAAGTAAGACAGTCGAGTCCTTAGTAGAAAATCAATTGAGTTTTAAAGATAATCAAACCAAGGGTCTAGGGTATCACAGTGTGCCACCTCCTTTTAATCACAATTATAACCCACCCTTTGAGACCAATGAGGAAGAAATGCCTGCTCAGTATGGCCAAACCTCTGCTCCAGATTCAGTTAAGACTGAACAATTAGGGCCAACTGAGGGTGCTGAGCTGAACGATACTAATGATTCTACTTATTGTACAGGTAAAGTAATAGAGGATGAGAACAAGGAGAAAACTATTGAACACTCCAATGACTCCTTGAACTCTGAATCTGTTGCTTCGAACTCAGTTGCTTCTGATCAACCTGCTATTGAGAAGTACGGGCCACCAAGTCAAGTGAAACAGCCGACCTGTTGCAACTGTACGTGTGGGAACAATCAGAAACGAGGCAAGGACACGCCACCAGGGGCATGAAGAAACAATTTCCCAGTGAAGAAAAAGGCTTGTTTTCACTGTGGAACACCTGGTCATATTGCCCGAAATTGTCCAAATCGCGCATACGTTCCTTATTATGCACAAGGCTGGCAGAACGCGCCAAGAGGGAGATACTCCAAAAGATACCCCTCGAGATCACGATCAGACATTGACGACTGGAATGCCAAGAAGGCCAAGAATTCAAATCCCAAGGGCAAGAAGGGAATATCGGCCAAGAAGCCCAATCCAAGAGATGCTCCCGTGAAGCCAAAATCAAAATCATCTTAACGGCCGACATCAAGTTCAAAAGCAAGTGCTGAGCCACCCATCAGATCGAAAAAGAAATGGGTTAAAACCAACTACAAATGGGTTCCAAAGGCTCACTCTCCCAAATCAACTAATGACTCTAATATTTCTTCATCTTCTGTTTGTGATAAACAGGATATGTCATGGGAGAGAGTATCGTGCAAGGACAACAAAGGTCGACCCAGTTTCAAAATGGACTGGGTTCCAAAGACCAACTGATCACGCTTTGTGTCGTAGCAGCTATGGAGGCATATCATCAGACTTCGGTTTGTTGGTAGTGGTTGTTCCTGACACTTGATAGGGGACATCTCTCAACTGTACAACATTCAGACATTTGTTTGAGAGTATGTGTCCTTTGCGGGAAGGGAAGAAAGGAAGGGATCACATGGGTTTGTGCTTAATGACATGAAGAATTTTCAGATCTGTTATGAGATTAGGCGTGCTGTTCTCAGACCTTCTGAATGCAAATTCAATCGGTGACTTACGGTTTGAGTTTTCCTCTCTATACTCCTGAGTTTTTCTTAAGCTGATTCACTTTAAAAACAAATTTTTGTTTTAGGATAGTTTAAATTTGCACATTTACTTTCGTTTCTCTCCTATGCACAAATTTAGGAGGAGAAATAAAAACAAAACAAAAATTAGAAAATACAAAAATTAGAAAATTTTTAAAAAAAATTAAAAAAATATATAATATGTTGCTTATGGAATGTGCTTGAGGGATATGTTTTGGGAAGTGATATGACAATGTGATAACAGGCAACCTGAGTCTGCGTAACGTACCCAAAGTTGAAGGGTCTATTCTCTGGTTTGATGTGTCGGTAGGCACAAAAGATTCTAAATGGACATGACTAGGCAGAATTGAACTTAGGAAATCAAATGACTTGACAAATCTTGACATAGATAGTTCCGTTTAGCCTGAAAATACGACGCTTGGATAGGTTGAGCAGGGAGATATATATGGGAATCTACTCGTCACATTAATTGAACCCGTACTTGGAACCGTGGCTTAACTTTTCCTCGATGTGCGGATTATGTCCTTAATTCTGGTTGGATGGGGCTACTGGTAAATTCCGATAAATTAGGTCTGTAGAATATCATTTTCTTTCTTTCCGTCTGTTAGTCATATGTTGTCTCCTTTGCGTGACTTCCAATCCGACCTGGTACACAACATATGCAACTCTATTTCTCTGCAGGTTATATATGTGAAAGACTTCTTATCTGTTAGCCATATGCTGTCTCCTTTGCGCGACTTCTAATCCGACCTGGTACACAGCATATGCAACCTTCTACTTCTCAACCCCTCTGAAGTAATAAATAATAAGTAATAGAATTCTGAATCTATCCTCTCTCTGAATGGTTGTCTGCTCGCCCGGTGTAAGGAGTACTCTGGAAGTTCTTGATGGCTGGGGCATATCAGGAAGCAGGAAACACGTTCTAGTACACTTAAAATTGAACACATACAGATTGTCTATAGATCTCGCTGCTCAATTTAGGTGGATAACAATATCCCTGGTCGTCGTCAGATGAATGGTCCTTAAGATATAGTATCTAAGAAATTAGGATCAGATATAATTTTTAGGAACTTAAGTTCACCTGTCTTGTAACAAATAGTATGTCCTAAATTTAGGGATGAGCAAAAACCGAACCGAAAACCGAAAAACCGAAAAAAACCGATATAACCGAAACCGAAAAACCGAAACCAAAACAATAACCGACGGTTTAGGTTTGAATTTTACAAAAACCGAAAAATAACGGTTTGGTTCGGTTTTGACGTATAAAACCGCCCATAAAAACCGAACCGACCCACATATATATTATTTATTATGTTTTAAACTTTTAGTTTTAGACTTTAGACTTTATCTCTTTAATACTTTATGTTTATTTTCAATAAACTGTTAATGGTGTTAAACTTTGATATTTTAAACATTTTTATGTTTTTATAATACTAGAATTCGTACTCTTTATTTTGGTATATTTAAAGTAGATACAATACTATTTATCGCAACGTATTTTCACTAGGTTTGAACCCAAAAACTAGAAAAAAAAATAGGAGCTCATAAACCCACGGTTTAAAACCGAAAACCCATAAACCCAACTCGGAAAACCGAAAAACCGAACCATGCAAAAACCGAACCTATATGGGTTTAAAAATCGAAAAACCGACTTTCTACGGTTTGGTTTGGTTTTAGCCAAAAACCGACCCAAACCGACCCATGCTCATCCCTACCTAAATTTGTCACAATTTTTCGTGTTTAAGTGGACAACAATACCGACGATCGACCAGACAAAGATGTGAATATGAAAGGTACTGATAAGTGGATAAAGGCTGTCTAAAAACTTTGATCCCAAATCTCTCTTAAAGTTAGATATCATTTTTATTTTTGTTAAATTTGTCATAGTTTCTTCTAATTTAAATATTAGGGGAGAACTAAAAATTAAAAAAAAAAATCAAAAAATTCAAAAATCAAAAAAAAAAAAAATCCAAGAAAAATCAGAAAATTTTAAAAAACCAAAAATAGTGTTATTTCTGTTTTATTTCTTGTTTAGAAAAATCAAAAATCCAAAAATATTTTTTTGTTTCTGTTTTCATTTGTGTGTTAAGTTTTCTTTTAGTTTTGTTTTGTCTTGAAAAGTGATTTCAGGTATAGATAAGACTCATGGAGTTTGTGTTGAAGATTTCTGTGCCAAAGCCTCGTCCGTGAGCATCGAAGAATTCACATTCAAAGGAGCAAAAAATGAAGATTATTCTTTCGACATTCAATCTGTCAACCCCAGAAGCATGGTGAAGCTATACTTGAAGATTATGTCACAGATTGCATTGAAGCCTCCTCAATCAATCTGCTGCTATCTTTGTACCTGCTGAAGTGATCAAGAAGATTTGTTCTCTCTGTAGATTCTCAAGCTGAAGCGCTATCTTTCAAGAATCTGTACATCAAGCCTCCTCACCCAATGTGCGTTCAGAGTCAAATCTTGAAGAAAAGCCCAACCGCTCGAGATGAAGTCATTCATGAAGATTCATCAAGTTCATCTTGAAGCTGTGAAGAAATCAAAGATTAATGCTGAAGCCAAGCTCCCAATGAAGATTAACAAGAAAAAAGCCAGCTACTTTTTAGGGAGAGCTTGTTGGGTCAATTAGAAAAGAAAGTTATAAACCAAGGGGAGATTCTTGGGTCAAAAATATGGTTTATACTTTGCTTTTCTAGGAAAATATATTTTTATGTAATGTCATATGTGTTTGCGGTTTGTGTGTACGGCCGTACACGTGTGTACGGCTGCACACCCTGTGTGCGGCCGTACACAGGGTGTGCGGCTGTACACATGTGTATGGCTGGAGGTCCATATAAATAGAGGAGTGCATGTGAGTGTAGGGTTGGAAAAAGAATAGGAGGGAAGGCTAGACAAGAGAGAGAAAGTTAGAGAGAAGAAGTGTGTGTGTGAGAGAGAATCTATTGTAAGGAGCATCAATCATATCATCATTACATTAGATTCAAGTTATTCTTCTTCTCCTTCTCTTCTATTTGATCTGACATCATCCAATTGATTGGGATTCCGCACCATCAATTGGATCTGATTGATACACAAGCAATTTTGGGGACTTACATATAGAGATCGGAACCCCATGGCAAGTGACAATCTCGCGAAAATACACGTCGGCCAATTTCTCGGCTGAAGAACTCTTCCGTAAAGCCAAGAAGTGAGTACTCTTGGTCAATCGATCCACGATGACCCATATAGCATCAAACCCCTTTGTCGTATTGGTAGTTTTGTAATAAAATCCATCGTGATCTGTTCCCATTTCCACATGGGAATCTCTAGGGGTTGCAGCATACCATGCCACCTTTGATGCTCGGCCTTGACCATCCTACAAGTCAATCACCTCTCGACGTACCAAGCGATTTCCCGCTTCCTACATGACCACGAATAAATCAATCTCAGGTCTCTCTACATCTTGGTATCCCCCGCGTGGATATAGAAATGAGGCTTATGGCCTCCTACATGACTGTCTGTCTGACCCCACTAGACATCGGAACCCAAACCTGACCGCATCAGGTCAACAATCCCCGGCTATTCTGCACAAACCGGGTGTTTTCACCCTTGATCCTCTCTAGCTTCCAGTTCTCAGGTCGCATGCCCTCAACTTGAGCATTTCTGATCAAACTCACAAGCGGAGAATCCGCCGCTATCCTCATACATAACGCTGGGGTGGAAGACCCAGTTGACTTGCGGCTCAAGGCGTCCGCTGCCACATTCTCTTTACCGGGATGGTAAAGGATCTCACAATCGTAGTCCTTGACTGCGTCTAACCACCTATGCTGCCTCATATTCAGGTTCGGTTGATCAATGATGTGTCTTAAGCTCTTGTGATCCGTGTATATGGTACAATGGACCCCGTAAAGGTAATGTCTCCATATCTTAAGAGCGAAAACCACCGCTCCCAACTCTAAATCATGAGTAGGATATCTCGTCTCATGCAGCTTCAACTGCCGCGATGCGTAGGCTATCACCCATCCTCTCTGCATGAGGACCGCCCCTAAGACTGTGATGGATGCATCACAGTACACCTCAAAATCCTCAACTCCCTCCGGGAGAGTCAAAACTGGAGCCTCGCACAACCGCCGACGGAGGGTCTCAAAATTAATTTACTTGACAATTAATAGCAAATAATTACCATTAACACATAAGGATCTTTTAACAAGCTTGGCAAGATAAATTAAACATAAACAAACAATTCAATATAGCAGTTAGTCCAATAATCAAGGTTTCATTTAATCATAACCACAAGGTAAAAGGTTTTTACACCTAAATCAGAAACTAAACACATAATAGTATCACAATGGAATGCTAAACATGGTCACGTTAACAACTCATATGATTACCGACATGTATCCGCTATCCAATCCTTCAGATCTTCGCTCCCGTTAGCTTAACGGCCTTCCGTCCGCCTTCTAGACCCTCAAAACGGCTTAACAGAAGTTAATTATCTACTAAATTAGGTTAGAAGTCGAATCCCCCCTCTGGTTAGCTGATAATCGCTTTTTATAACCCTTGGAACCGACTTACGTACGCTGGGCGTAAGTCGGATTACGCTGGGCGTACTTAAAAACTTGTCGCGAAGAGGTTATCCGGATGCAGCAGTTACGCTGGGCGTACTTATAGATTATGCTGGGCATAACCCTTGTTTTGCCATTACGCTAAGCGTTCTAGTCAATTACGCTGGGCGTAATCGGCTCCTCCAACATTTTTCTTTCTTTTAGCCTCTAAGCCCTAATTCCGCTCCAGTCTTTTCTTTTGTGATCTATCGACAACGAATAGCGGCAAATCATAAGTCAAAGCATTATAATTACTTTTTAGTTCTAAAAGAGAATAATAAAGGCTAAAATATTAAGATATAATGTATAAAAAAATATATAAAAATACACATATCAAAATACCCCACACTTAGCCTTTGCTTGCTCCCAAGCAAATTTATTTTTATTTTACCAATATCGCACTAAACAATCCATTTTAAACTCAGCCATTATGTCAAAACCGCAATGCATGCATTTGTGTCTAAAATTTCCTAAAGTACCCCCATACTTTAAATACTCATAATCTTCATAAACACGCGCCCACTTTTTCTGAACAATGCTCATTTTATGCATCCCTTCGAATCCATCCGCAGAAAGCCTCCTAACCTCAAGGTGTTTTTGATTGAGCAACCCAAGCATACATAATCTAGAATTATAATTTATTATACCACTATGGAGCTCTTTTGGAATTCTTCACTTTCTTGATAATTTGATCTTTGATTTCTTTGAATTCACCACCTTGTTTGATTTGATTTATGGTATCTTCAACTTTTTGAATTTCTTCGGAATTTTGATCTTTTGATCTTCACTTTAGTTGCTCCAAAATTCTTCAAACTTTTCTTGCGATTCTCTCTCTCTCTTTTTTTTTAACATGTACCTCACTTTTTTCACTCAAAATCCTACATGCTTAAGCAGGGACGCTCAGCTTCAACCTTTATTGGCTAACGATAATAATTTTCCTGGATACATTTCTGGTACACGATGCTAAACATATTGTATCTCTCAAACTAAGCGAGATTGTGTTTTTGTTCCATGATTTCACTAAAATAGGGGAGACCACAAATGCACTATAACGTGTATTGGCTCAACTAAACATTTGAGTTCTCATCGGATCATCTCATACAATATTAGCAAAATTTTAAATTATCACTAGATTTTTCTAAATTAAACTATTATTTCAAGTTTTTAAATTTTTAAATTTCCTAAATCTAGAAATTTCCAAACTATTATTTCATTTTTTATAACAATTTACTTTTACCGACCCCCTACCCCACACTTATTTCATACAATGTCCTCATTGTATGCATAAAACTAATTAAGCACATAAAAAGGGAGAAAAATGAACAGACTCCCCAGGGTTAGTTGTGGCGAGATCGAACGGGGCTGCTAAAAGTTGCTCTAAACATTGCTGAAAGACTGAAAACTGGAACTGTTGCTTCTGAATTTGCCGATAAATACAATCAAGAATGCCAACTTCGAAAATGTGGTGCAAACGATTGCAAACAAATGCAATGTATAGTAACCATGACGTGGGAAAGTGTCGACCACGTCGTCTCGTCAAGAATGGCAGCCTCTTCTCGCGATGAAAACTCCCCCACAACATAGGAAAGTGTCAACCACGTCGTGGCAGCCGGGATGATACTTCTACCTCGCGTCGAAATAAAACTCTATGGTGTGGGAACAGCTCATCCATACCATAAGAGTTAAAAATAAAATTTCATTCTTCTAAATAATCGCTCACGAAATCAACATGAACCTCACACTTATGACAAATCGTGGGTCTTGACTATAATCTTCGAACTCTCACACGGCTCTCTCTAGCAACAGTCGGACCTAGCTGCTGAACTTACTGCCAGCTTTCTAAGGGCGAAAATTCTACAAAGATCTAAACAACCAAAGAGTATCAACATGGAAAACAAAAGTAAAACACCCTAAATTAAACTTAATTACATACCAATAAAAATCCTAATACTAAGCAACACAAAAATAAACTAAAAACAACACAAAAAAATAAAAATAAAAAGGATAACTAAATCACTCATCATCCCCGTCATCATGCTATTGTGTCCCAGATGTACCGGCTCCATCAGGTCGTGACTGAAATGGTGGAGGGAAAGGAACCGAGTACTGAAACCCCTGGTGGGCAAAGAATGCGGTCAACGCATCCCCATACCACTGCTGTTGTCTCTCCACGTGTGCAACGCGCTCACCCAGGCTCTGAAATCCCTCGTCCATACGCTGAGCCAGATAACGTATATCAACCGCCGGCTCAGGTCCCTGCTGTGCTCCTCGAGGAGAAGGTCTATGCCGTTGGGCTCGTCGCGGTTGTAGCTCGACTGCACCCTCCTCGTCCGCCACGTCATCTGGTCGTACCCGCAAGACACCATCCTCGCCCCGCTGAAGTACACACATCGACTCCAATAACTGAAGGCTCATCGGCCTCATATCATGAAACACCATCGATCTTGTAATCTCATGCGTCAACAACTGATATGATCGAGCTAAACGCGTGATAAAATGCCCCCCGCAAATCGGGCTATCCTCCCGAAGTCCCCTGGCCCTCCTACCCAAATACGCGGCTAAAGCAACTGGAAGGTTCAGGTGCCTCCCTGGAGTAACAAGTGCCCTTAAGAAATATAAGTCTGTCGAAGGCACTCTCGCACTGTTCTTATGGTGCGTGAGAGATATGGAAATCAAACAGTGCAGCAATCTGTATGTGGTAGACCGAATCATCCTCCCCTGTGCAGTAGATGGCGTGTACACTCCCCTTGTAATCTCGGCCCAAAAAGTGTTTTCATTATAGTCATCTGGCCGTCCCGTGAGACAATCAGCAAGGAATGTTGGGAAGTGGACACTCCTCGTCTCGTCTGTTGTATATATCCCAACTCGAGTGGCGAGCTCAATCACACTGCACTCCCGACTCACACCACTGAGTCTGAAGGAAAAGGTTGTCCTATCATCGGGTGTCTTCCTAGGGTCATAGGAAACTGTAGCATAAAACTCCAGCAAAAATTCCCGATACACAGGCTCCTGGATCCCGAACAGTCTTGCCCATCCCTGACATACAAACAAATGCACTCCACTCGCGTCCGAGTGCGTGTATTGCAAAAAATCCTGGATCAGCGCAGCAAGTCCAGTCTGGGTCGCCAATTCCCAGTCAAATGAAGGTGCTATGTCGATCTCCTTAGTGATCAGCAGACTCAGTTTGTTGACATATCGGGCCCGAGTTGCATCGTTTAGAGTTTGCGGGAATTGTAAGAAACGGTGATCGGTCACGTCCTCGGGTGGGTTGGTCCTTTGAGTTCTTCGGGCCATAATCTTCATGTCGATTTTTGTCGTCGATTTACGCTGGGCGTAAATTCAAATGTATGCGGGGCGTACCTCCAATTCCGAGAAAGAGTCATCCGCGATAAAAGTTGAGTACGCGCGGCGTAATTTCAATTACGCTGGGCGTAATTTAACTGAATTTTTTTTTCTTTTCCTTATTCGAAATTCCTTTTTCCAACTAATAACTTTGGGAAATTCTAAATATAAAAATTTTCATTGCCTCAACAACAACCATGACTTTCCGATGAGTGACATAAAAAATTTGAAACATCATGATCAATTATCTTTGTCGAGATCAAACAACATTAGCTGCTTAAAACCCTTGCATGCAAGAAATGGTTTGTGAAAACAACAACTTTTGGGACCCGTTAGAATATTTCCTTTATTTTCTTCGTACCTTTAACTAAAAGTAGAGCAAGAAGTGACCTAACTAGTCAAGAACAGCAAAAGCTCGGTCTTCTACTTAACCACCGCAATACGCCTTGCTATACTACGCCCCATGGATTCAATTGGACAAATCAACAAAGTAGTAGGCTAAGCAGGTCAAGAATTCCCTAATCGCTTGCATTCTTGAAACCCATGCAAAAAGTAAAACCAAGCAATGTGCATGATCCCAAATTCCTGCAAATAACAACAAGAACCTTACCGACAAGTGAAATGATATCATCGAAAATAAACCTAAAAAAAATAAAAACTAACTAAACTAAAAACAAATAAAGAATAATCAAATAAACTAAATTAATTACAAGCCGTTCCCCGGCAACGGCGCCAAAAACTTGATGTGCACGAAAGTACCCACTAATTTTAATATTTATAACCTAACAAACTTAGACTAACTATGCACTTATAGGAAGTGTACCTAGTCAGATTACAGTATAGCTTAGGTAAGTCGGGTGTCGATCACAGGGAACGGCGGTGAATTAATTTAAAATATTTGATTATAGCTTACAGGACATACGAAAGGAATAAAGAAATGGTTATTGAATCTCAAACGAACAATTAATTAACAACTCTCGATAAACTAACAGGAAAACAAATCTCTTTAGGTACTTTGGTTTAGATAAATTACACCTTAAAAACATAGACAATTGCATACACAAATTCATTTATTCATGTTCACCGATTCCTAAAATGATTACATTTGCGTTCACTATAACTGATCCTTTAGCAAACAAGTCAATTCAAACAGTGATCAGTTGATTAAACTAACATGTTTCCTAGTGTTCAGTTCGTATCAAGCAAGACTTGTAATAATACTTAATTAAATTGGTCGTTCAATTAACCTCTTGTTGATGGTCATCAAACAAGGCTCACACATTAACTTACTTATTCCCAAGTTAATCATAGTTTCGCATTCGCTATTTCTAGACTTATAATCTTGATGGTCATCAAAGTCATAAGACACAAGTAATCAAGCAGATGTTCATACAACTTAATTTACTTGACAATTAACAGCAAATAATTATCATTAACACATAAGGATCTTTTAACAAGCTTGGCAAGATAAATTAAGAATAAACAAACAATTCAATATAGCAATTAGTCCAATAATCAAGGTTTCATTTAATCATAAACACAAGGTAAAAGGTTTTTACACCTAAATCAGAAACTAAACACATAATAGTATCACAATGGAATGCTAAACATGGTCACGTTAACAACTCATATGATTACCGACATGTATCCGCTCTCCAATCCTTCAGATCTTCACTCCTGTTAGCTTAACGGCCTTCCGGCCGCCTTCTAGACCCTCAAAACGGCTTAACAGAAGTTAATTATCGACTAAATTAGGTTAGAAGTCGAATCCCCCCTCTGGTTAGCTGATAATCGCTTTTTATAACCCTTGGAACCGACTTACGTACGCTGGGCGTAAGTCGGATTACGCTGGGCGTACTTAAAAACTTGTCGCGAAGAGGTTATCCGGATGCAGCAGTTACGCTGGGCGTACTTATAGATTACGCTGGGCGTAACCCTTGTTTTGCCATTACGCTAAGCGTTCTAGTCAATTACGCTGGGCGTAATCAGCTCCTCCAACATTTTTCTTTCTTTTAGCCTCTAAGCCCTAATTCCGCTCCAGTCTTTTCTTTTGTGATCTATCGACAACGAATAGCTGCAAATCATAAGTCAAAGCATTATAATTACTTTTTAGTTCTAAAAGAGAATAATAAAGGCGAAAATATTAAGATATAATGTATAAAAATATATATAAAAATACACATATCACCTACCTTAAGCCCTAATCAATAAGAACAGAACATAAGGTCAAATCAACATTCTTGGGCTATAAGATCTTAATTATGTACAGCCGTGATACATACACAAGCTACTACAGTAATGATGTCAATCTCATATAAGGGAAACCCTAGGCTAGCAGTCATCATGTATTAAGGCAATTCGATCATGCAATTTCCTGAAGATCCCTAGCCTAGTTCTAGCATGTTGGTCTAACATATCACATAATCAATTAACGGTATGGTATTTTGGGGTCTACTTACTGGCTCCGGCTGATCGTACACCCTGCATCCTCCTTTACTCATTTTGAAAACCATCTAAAACCATTTTGAAAAATTTTCCTTGATTTGAGACTGGATTCACACGAATGTTCCTCCAATTCACTCAAACTAAGGCT
This sequence comes from Lactuca serriola, assembly GCF_051521515.1. Classification (NCBI taxonomy): domain Eukaryota; kingdom Viridiplantae; phylum Streptophyta; class Magnoliopsida; order Asterales; family Asteraceae; genus Lactuca; species Lactuca serriola. Next base: position 24,457,478 of record NC_136408.1, read on the forward strand.
CTGATACCAACTTGTAAAACCCAAAAATTTCAAGCCAATTTTAAACTTTTTCAAAACACTTAAAACCATTTAACATTACATAGTTTGTTTTCAAAATAATAATTATCACAGTGTCCCAGTTCAAATCATAAAATCATGACAGCAGGAGGAGCGGTACTATCATTCCTTCGCCTTCCCGCGATCACCAGAGGTACCTGAAACAACAACTGAAACTGTAAGCCCAAGAGCTTAGTGAGCTACCCCCAAAATACCGACCTCATATAACCATAATCATATCATGTCAACAATATATATATATATATATATATATATATATATATATATATATATATACACACACACACACATATCAGCATGCATCATGAGCCTACAGCCTGACTGGACCGCCTTCCAGGCCTTAAGTCTATCTGGACCGCTCTCCGAGCCTTTGACATGTCTGGACTGCCTCTCAGGGCCTTCAACCTATCTGGACCGCTTGATGGGCCTTCGGTTTGACTACCATGCCCTTTTGGGTTTGTAGTCTATCCGGTCCGCACTGGGTATGTTGGCCTTCAACACAAAGCAGGATAGCCTCAACCCAACCCCCAATCAAACAAACATGTGCACATACATATCTTACATTATCATAATAATATTCAAACCAATCTAGTAGATCAAATAGCATAGCAACATCCTCTAACCAGGACACCGACCTACCCAGGTCACTAACATAGCATAATCCTATAACAAGGATACCGAAAAAAACAGGTCACTAAGCATAAACATATCACCATCCTAACTACCAGGATGCAAAACATATCATGTAATAATTCGGATACAAATCCATAAAGGGCCGGCCTTGGTGCCTTAGACCCTGTTGATATAGTGAGGATAACTTACCTCGCTAGTAGTGCTGAGTCTGAAACTCTCTGACTTCTGTCTCACCGAAAATATCGAACTGACACATAATAAGCACTAGGTTAATACCCAACATAACTCCCTTGACTAAGTGTCCACATTCCTTATTTAGTCCATTCTCTTTATTGGGCCAAGGCCCAACACCAAGTCCTTGACTTGAAAGTCTAAATATAAAGTCCACTATTGGCCCAATTTACTAAATTGGGCCTATTGGGTCGTATTTTGTGTTGCGTCTATTGGGCTCGTTAGCTAGTCCAATATATATCTCCGGTATGGGCCTGTCCATCCGTGAGTTTTGTAGGGTTTAGTATATATAGATGCTTGCATGCATCCTAGAACAAAAGGACGATTAGTAACGATTAGAGTATTATTGTTCAGCAGATTTATCGTTCTTGTTTTAGTAACCCTAGAATCCTCTACAGTGGAAGTTCTTAGTCGAGCTCTGCTGAGGATCGAGTAATCTAATCATTCAACACATCTTGATTCATACTTATGTTTTGTTCACTATTTTTACGTTCATCACATACCTGTTACAAAGATCTAATCGATCAAAGAGTTAATTAATAACTCACCAATTGGTATCAGAGCAGGAGGCTGTGTAATCATACACATCTTTTCTGTGAAAGAGTTTGTGATTAGGGTTATTCCGCATTAACTAATATTTATTGAGCCGTCACTCCATTATTGATGTAACTCAACATTTATTTATTTGCCCTAATATTAAATATTACAAGTCTGATCTTTCAAACAGGTTAAAAACGATCAAGCATGGACGAGTCACAATCTAATCCCATCAACATCTCTAACAGCATTGGATCGACGACGAAGATTCCTATCCTTTACACCCAGGATTACGAAGTCTGGGCACATCACTTTGAAGATAGGGGTGTAAGTGAGCCGAGCTACTCGTGAGCTACTCGGGATCGACTCGTTAAAAGCTCGACTCGAGATCGAATTAAACGAGCCCGAGCCGAGCTCGAGCCTAGATATGAGGCTCATTTACTAAATGAGCTCGAGCCGAGCTTCAATTAATGGGGCTCGCGAGCCTAAACGAGCTTAAACGAGCCTCTATATATATATATATATACACACACACACACACACACACACACATATATATATATATATACATACATACATAGAGGCTCGTTTAGGCTCGATTAGGCTCGCGAGCCCACTAAATTGTTCATGAGCCGAGCTCGAGCTTCATTTTAAGGCTCGAATCGAGCTCGAGCTCGAGCTCGAGCTTCCTCAAATTAAACAAGCCGAGCTCGAGCTTGGTCATGCTCGGGCTCGGCTCGGCTCGTTTACACCCCTATTTGAAGATTATGTCATCGGATCGGAAGAGAATGGATACCTTATTTGGGAAGCAATCGTTTCTGGACCATTTCCTCACTCTGGAACGTCAAAAATCATTAAAACTCAGAAGGAGTACAATGATCTGTTAAAGGACGTAAAGGATATTGCTCAAGACGAAAAGGAAAAGTTTCAATGCAACATTAAAGCATTGAGACTGATTCGATTCGCTCTGCAATCAGATACATTCAGGCTAGTGAGTTCATGCAGCACTGCTAAAGAAATATGGGATAGGCTGCGAGAGCTATATTCTACAGATGAAGATTTGGAGCATTCTATTCAGACCCTGATTTTGTCTGATTTTGGTGAATTTAAGCAGAATTCATATGAAACTGTTACTCAGACGTTCGATCGTTTCAATCATCTTCTTAGCAAGATGATCAAACACGATATAGAAAGGAAGCTGATTGAGCAAAAAGTAACCTTTTTGAATGGCCTTAGATCCGAGTGGAGAGCGGTTGTGTCCACTGTTAAAGCTCATGAGCAATTTAAATCCTATTCGTTGGCAAAGCTGGTGGGGATTTTGAAATCCCAAGAAAAGATTGTTTTACAAGAGAAAAATGTTGTCTCCAGTTTAGGGTCCTTGGCACTCTTGTCCAAAAGCAAAAGTGTGGTAGAAGATGAAGATCTCAATTTAGAAGACTATGATCTTACTTCTGAAGACTATGCAATGATGGTATCGAATCCAAAGAGGTTCATTAAGAAAAGGTTCCCGACCAATAAGAACCGAAATTGGCAGGGAAGCTACAGTTCTGAAAAGGCCAGGGAGGAATCGAAGACAGACGAACCAAAGAAAGAGGCGAAAGTTGAAGGAGATTCAGGTGTGAACTGCTACTACTGTGGAGGAAAGAACCACTATACCAAAGACTGTGTTCTAAAGAAAATGGCAGAGAAGGATGAGGAAAAAGATGAAGAGGCCTTGTTGATGAAAAAGCTGGAAGAGATCAAGAGAAAGAAAGCTACTGCTAACCCTTCAATGAATGCTTTAATTGTGCAGGGTTTGGCAGCGGATGATGAGTTCGGTGGCGTGTAGGTCTGGTCAACCGACTCAGAGGATGATGAGGTCAGGAAGCCATCTCATGGAAAGGCATACGTTGCAAGAGGTGAAGAAAGCGGCAGGAAGTGCTTGATGGTGATAGATGTATCTCAAATGAGGGGATACAATACGGATGGTGGGAATGAGGGCACCAAGGAGCGAGAGGACCTATGCTTCACAACAAAACCTCTCAGCGTGCAGTTCAATGAGCTTGATGAATTAATCAAGAAGGTACAATCCATTTTTGTTTCATTTAAAGTCCCACAAAATTTGTATGAAAAAGAATTAAAAAGCTTAAATTCAAGAATCTCAAATCTAGATAGCAGTTTAACTCAAACACAGGTCACCAATTCTAACCTAACTGACCAAATAAGCAGGGTGTCTTCCAAGAGTGAGGAACGGAGGATGTGGATAGAGCTGAAGGAGTTGGAGCTTATTAAAACCAAAGATGAAAACATTTATTTGCAAAGAGACAATTTAAAACTTTTGAAACAAAGAAATGTCTTTTGTTTAATTGCTAAACGTCTTTATGCTAACATCACTCAACTTCACTTGAACTGTGAAATAGGGCAGAAAATTCATCGCATGATTTTACCCTTCCTTGAATTTAAGGAAGATGAAATCGACACTGAAGCATATAATTGTGAAAGTGTAGTTTCGTCTGATGATGTGAATCCTACGTATATGTATGGTCTGGACAAAATCGAATCTTTTATAAAGTCCAAGGACCATAAGGACATGTTGAAAAACCTTTTGGATGAAAACGATAAACTGAAACTAAAGACCGAAACCATACAAAAGTTTGACTCATTGAATGCCAACTTAAGCTTAGAAAATAAAATTGATGTTGAAAACGCATCTGAGCTCAATGAGGATGATGATATGAGTGAAATTTATGTAGAGGATGAAGTCGACTGTTCTGAGTTTGTCAAGAGTGAACCCGAAAACCACAAAAATCTTATTTCTGAAAATTCTGTGGAGTTTGCTCGTTTGTCCTAAAATAAGTCCCCGATTCTAGAAGAAAAGGCAGTTGTGTACCAAAAGGTGAGAACAACACCAAATCAGGTGTATAAGGTCACAGGAGTAACCGAACATCAGACAGCCGAACTCACCGCCATTGTAAACGAAGATAATGCAGATGGCTGTGATGAATTTTTCTGGTCTGCTCCTATAGATAATGCTGACGAAACTGTTGGTCTGTCAGAGCGAACGTCCTGGAAAACCAAAGGCAAATATGTGCCAGAGCCACTAAACAAGCCTGACAACTTCGATGTGCCAAGTACCAGTGGTACAAAAGAAGTTCCTATAGAAGAAGTCACTCCTTCAAGCGAAACATCATCAGTTCAAAGTGAACCGGCTGACAGGAAGCAAAAGCAAAAAGCTAACATCCACAGACAGCCGAAGCAAGTGAAGGATCAAAAGAAGCAAAGGAATCTGAGATACAAAAAGAATCTCTCAGAGCGGAAACAGTTCTGGCGATCTCAAAACGCCCATTTTTCTGATCATGACAGAAATTTAGAGAAAAGAGAAGACAGACCGCAAGAAAGGAATAACAACCGAAGGGAAAGGTTCGGTTCAGAGAACACCAGCTACCAAAAGCATAGGTTCGGTTCCGAGAGCAAAAGCTGCCAAGGTTCAAAGTTCGGTCCCACTAATGACCAAAAACAAAAGGGCCACCTAGAACGTCAAGTCAAGAAAACTTCTCAGTCTAAATTCTCTCATTCTAATTCTTCTCAACCCCATTCTAAATCTAATTCTGTTCAAACTCAAAATGCAAAATCTTCAACAGATTTGAAAGGAAAATCGAAGGTTTCCTCAGTCAAGAATGATCAAAAGCATTCCAAGGCCCAAACGCCTGAACCTGAATCCAAACCGACTGTAACAAATCCCAACAAAATTAAAGTTTTCACCATTAAGAAGAAAAATGAAACAACTTTAATAAAAAGAACATATCTAGTTGACATTTCTCTTACTATTCCTATTCCTGTGAAAGGCTCACGTGGACCCAAGAAACTTTGGGTTCCTAAATCTGCTCACGTCACTTGACCGGAAGGAAGGAAGAGCTGAGGGAATTCCGATCTCTTCCAAACGGCGGGAATGTCAAGTTCGGGAACAACTCATACGACACGATAAAAGGTTATGGGATGATAACAAATGGAGACTTCACGATTAGAAAAGTTGCATACGTTGAAGGACTACAGCATAACCTCATCAGTGTATCACAGCTTGTTGGAGGTACCGGTCTTAAAGTTTCATTTGATGATGAGGGTTCGGAAATAATAGAGAAGAAAACAAAAAGAGTGATTCTCAAATCAGAGCGCAAAGGCGAAATGTTTCCTCTCAATCTCAAACCTATCAAAGGAAATCCAGCTATCTGTCTATTATCCAAAGCACATTATGACGAAAGCTGGCTGTGGCACCAAAGGCTCTCCCATCTCAATTTCAAGGATATCAACAAACTTGTCACGGGAGGTCATGTTCGGGGTCTTCTATTGCTCAAGTTCGATCGAGAACAGTTGTGTGCTGCATGTGAAATGGGGAAGCAGAGTCGTCAAAGTCACCCATCCATAATCAACACTAAAGTCGTTGAACCACTTGAGTTAATTCACATTGACTTATGTGGACCATCTTCTATCGAAAGCATTGGCGGTAGCAAGTATATTCTTGTTATTGTTGATGACTTTTCACGCTTTACATGGGTGTTCTTTCTAAAGCACAAATCTGAGGCAAATCTCAAGCTAAAGATGTTTATCAAGCAGGTTGAAGTGCAAATGAGGAAAGTCGTTCGCAACATCAGAAGCGACAATGGGCTAGAGTTCAAGAATAAAGAATTTGAAGACTTTTTAGCAGAAAAAGGAACCAGTCACAACTTCTCAGCTCCCTACACCCCTCAACAAAATGGAATTGTCGAAAGATGAAACCGATCTTTGTGTGAGGCGGCCCGAACCATGCTAAGTTTCGCTTCTCTACCTCTATATTTCTGGGCTGATGCTATTGCTGCAGCATGTTTTACGCAGAACAGGTCCTATCTCAATAAGCGTTTCACTCTTACTCCTTATGAGATCATCAAAAACAGAAAGCCAAACGTCAAATTCTTCCACGTATTCGGCTCTCGATGCTTTATCTTCAATTCTAAAGATCATCGTAACAAGTTCGACGTTAAATCCGATGAAGGAATTTTTCTGGGATACTCTCTTACTTCGAAAGCATACAGGGTTTTAAACAAGCGTTCGAGGAAGATTGAAGAAACGTATTATGTGACTTTCGATGACAGCTATGTCAAGAAGCTGAAGGCCACAAAAGAATCAATTGGAGAAATCTTTTCTCAAACAGGCCAAGTCACAGCCTCGATTGCAAATTTGTTTGAGCAATTTGTGGAGTTATTCGATGAACCGGAGAAGGCTACTCTCTCAGAAGCCAATGCAGCAGACAACAAAGTTGACCATCTGAAGCAAATCGTCGATGACGCTGCCAAACGACTGGGTGAAGGAGAATCGGTTCTAAATGAATCTTCTCAGCACAGTGCTTTAGTTGAGGGGGAGAATCCATCTTCATCAAAACTGCCAAGTTCACAGGTTGAGGGGGAGAACTCTTCTCCAGCTGCAACCGAAAGTACTGTAGCTCCCGAAAGCTCAAATGCACCCGAAAGCTCTACTGCACCCGAAGGTACTGTTGCTACCAAAAGCCCAAATGCTCCCGAAACTCCTGTAGCACCAGAAAGTCAAGATACCCCTGAAAGCTCATCAGTCGAGGGGGAGAATTCCAATATGTTTTATGATGATGACAATCAATCTGAATTAGAAGAGATGGTAAATGCTGAATTGGATCCATCCTATGATCCGAATTACCCTCCTCTTGTCAAATGGACCAGAGATCATCCTGTTTCACAGGTAGTGGGAAATGTCTCTGAAAAGGTCTTGACCCGATCTCAACTGAAGGCAAAGCAAGCATCTTTGTTCTCAAAAGTAGAGTTCTGCATGTTTAACTCTTTCGTCTCAAAAGTTGAACCGAAGACAGTAAATACTGCTCTTGATCACTCTGATTGGGTTCAAGCTATGCAAGACGAACTTAATGAGTTCGAAAGAAATAAAGTTTGGCGCCTCATTCCAACTCCTCAAGATGCCTCGGTTGTTGGTCTCAAATGGGTCTTTAGGAATAAAATGGACAAGGAAGGCAATTTAATAAGAAACAAAGCTCGTCTGGTTGTGAAAGGATACTGCCAGGAGGAAGGAATCGATTATGAGGAAACTTTTGCTCCTGTAGCTAGGCTGGAATCTGTTCGAATATTTCTTGCCTATGCTGCACACAAGAGCTTTGAGGTCTACCAAATGGACGTGAAGTGCGCATTTCTAAATGGAGAACTTGAAGAAACGGTGTACGTGGAGCAACCTCCGGGATTCGTGAATGAAAAGTACCCCAATCACTGCTATATTCTGGACAAAGCGGTATACGGACTGAAACAAGCACCTAGAGCCTGGTATGAAACGCTAACCAAGTTTTTAAAGATGTCCAAATTCAAACAAGGTTCGGTTGACCCAACCTTCTTTCGTAAGAAGGAAGGTAACCACCTTATGATTGTTCAAATTTATGTCGATGATATCATCTTCGGCTCAACGAATCCTAGCTTAACGGCTAAATTCAGAAAGCTGATGGAGACTAAATTTGAAATGAGCTCAATGGGTCCTATTAACTTTTTCCTTGGCTTAAATATTAGACAGGGACCCGAAGGCATCTTTATTAACCAGGAAGCTTACACCAAGACTCTCCTTGCTAAATTCGGCATGATAGGAGACTCAAAGGTTAAAGTTCCAATGGCGTTCGACACCAAGCTCACTCCATCCTGGGACAAGCCAGCAGTCGATATTACACTATATCGCCAGATGATCGGTTCTCTAATGTACCTTACTGCTAGCAGGCCTGATATAATGTTTTCTGTTTGCTACTGTGCTAGATTTTAGGCGAATCCTCGTGAACCTCATATGCTTGCAGTGAAGAACAATCTCCGGTATCTGAAACGAACTACCTCTCTCGGCTTATGGTATCCATCAAACTCAGGTTTCTTCGTTCAAGCCTACTCAGATGCAGACCTTGGAGGTTGTGGACTAGACAGGAAAAGCACCACTGGAGGCTGCCAATTCCTTGACGGGAAGTTGGTTAGCTGGCAATCAAAGAAACAGACTTGTGTATCTCTGTCTACAGCTGAAGCAGAATACATCGCAGCTGCCTTCTGTACATCTCAAGTGATTTGGATCCAAAGCCAAATCCAGGACTATGGACTCAATATGAAAAAGATCCCACTATATTGCGACTCTGAAAGTGCAATTAGGATCTGTCATAACCCAGTGCAACACTCCAAGACTAAGCACATAGCACTGAGGTATCACTTCATTAAGGATCATGTGGAAGATGGGAACGTTGAAATTTATTTTGTTCGAACCACTGATCAACTGGCTGACATCTTCACCAAAGCTCTTCCTGAAGCTTTTTTCAACAAAATTCTACAAGGTCTTGGAATGATGGAATCGGAGTCAGTACCAAAAATTACCTCTCAAGATCAAACGTAAGAAGCGAAATAGACCGAACGTTCGGGTTCGGGTCTTGATCTGGTGTGCTGAAATAGACCGAACGCTCGGGTTCGGTTACAAAATTTTTCTCACCCGAAATAGACCGAACGCTCGGGTTCGGTTCCAAAGTTTTCTCAACCGAAATAAACCGAATGCTTGGGTTCGGTTGCAACATTTTTTTTATGTCTTATTTATTTCGATCAAAAATTCCAAATTTTTTTTTTCGTAAATTCAAAAACTCCAAAAATATTTTTTATTTTGGCTTTTATATTTATTTTATTTTATTATTATTTTATTATTTTATTTTATTTATTTCATTGTGGTTAACTTATTTCACTAGCTAAGTGTCCCTAGAAGCATGCTGTTGTATGTGACCAAAGCCTCATCTGATTCTGAATAAAAGTCTTACTGACTTGGTACAAACAAACCCTGTCTTCCCAATTAGGCTCTCATATTTATTCTAATCATGAGCTACCTAACTCTCTTCTCACATGAGAAAAGAGTTTTCTGCTTAGTCCTATTTTTCATAGCAGATGTACTTTGGGTTTCTTTACACCATCTACATCATTTTTCTCCATCTCACTCGTTTCACAAACGTAACCCTTGAGACTCTCAGACATTACCACTGAGGTTTATGGTTGCACAATTTCTGTGTTCATGATCTTAGCTTCGTGTCACTACGTGCTAAGTGAAACCCACAATTCAATACCTACTATGCATTGACGGTGAACAATTAACTTGCTCTAGCTTTCACTAATGAATTGACGAACTTATCCATGGGAGTACAACATGAAATCTCTATTTTTCTTTTGAGTGATTCCTATGAAATTGTTAAATCCAATAACATTTCTTCCCTTGGGATCTAGTTTTAATTTTTTTTTTGAGATTTCACATACATTAGTTTACCTTGCCACTTAAATTATCTCCAACCTACTTGTTCAAACAGACTACACTGGTCTCACAAGTACTTCGTTCGATTTCTATCTTATATCAAGATCAGCAATTATGAATCGAAGCGAAAGCCACCTCATAAGCCTAATTAAAAGAAGCCTTTCAACACTTCTTAATAAGTGTCTGATCGTTATTCAACGGGAAACCACACAAACACTTTAAAGTCTCTCTTGACTTTGAAGGAAGAGATTCATGCCCGGGATCCAGTGTTTCGTGTCTTTATTGACATCACATAATCCCTTAAAAGTGTTGCTTTATTTCTTTTTCTTTTACACACTCAGCACGAAAATCTTTTTGATTTTCCAAAATTCTGGTTTCATTAATTCTAAGGAATTTTAATTGGGTTGGCTGTTATCAAAAGTTGTGGTTAATATTGATCCACGTGGCGATTTTATTTTAAAGATGTCGTTTCACTCTAAAGGGATAAGATGACGAAATGTTGACTCAGGCGGGAGTCCAATCGATTTGATTTCAAACGGCGCAACAGGGAAAAGCGTGCGGATAGGAACCGTTTCATCTCCAAACGGCGCCTGATGGGAAAGCGTGTAATTAGGGATTGACACTCTCTCTCCCGCGTGATCATCGTCAAACCCAACTGTCACGCGTCAGTCACCTCCGAAAAACCCTTCGTTTTTCAATTGAAGATTTGGGAAAGATCTTTCTCTCTCCTTTACCCACAGTATAAAAGGTAATGTGATCCACCGTTTACCTCTTTACTGCACCTAAATTCTCAGAAAGCAAGAAATTCCTCTAAACCTCTACTGTTCATCATCTCTCCCACTTTCATCTCAACAATGGCGGATTCTTCATCTGTTCACGCGACCTCTCACATCTTGCCTATTCGTCCCCAGCAGAGTTTGATCATTGATCTCACTCCTCAGGCGTACGACGCTTTCATGTTTCCCGTCATCGAATGCCTGAAGTTCTCGCCAATCGCTCCTGCTCTTACCAGGGCTGAAGTTGTTCCAATGGAGTTCCTGTCACAAATCTTTGCCACGGCTCACTACGACAAGGTCGTCGACAAGATTTTCTTCGATGTCTTTGAGCACAAGGCGTCGATTTCCAAACAGAGGTTCTGTATGCTGTTAGGGTTTGCCCCTAATTCTTCGAGGGTTAATCCGGAAACCATTCCAATGGGTCATCTGTTTAACATGTTCTACAACATGGGGTACACTGAGGTGCTCACTACTGTCACGAAATTCAAGAAGTCGTGTCTGCCCCCTCAGTGGAATGGAATGTTCACTGTTCTTTTCAAGGTTTTATCTAAACGAAGTGCTGGATCCGATGGGGCAAGTCATTTATTTCTCTCCATCATGTACGGGATCTACATTGGCATCAACATGGACTACGGGTCGGTCCTATGGCAACAACTCATTCAGAGTCTCTCTTCGACTTCTCGAAACTCAGAGATTTCTTATGCCCGATTCTGGACTATTGTCACGAAATGGGTGATGGACAAGTACCACGTTCCCATTGTCGTTGGTGCTCCAATGTCTTCGATTGGTACTTTCCATACCACGAAGATCATTGTGTTGGATGCTTCGAAATTTCCCTTCAACGGGTCTATCTTGGAAACGATGTATGGTGATGTTCCTGCTGACAGCCGGATCATTCAAACGTATAAGGAGTTCAGACGTTCTGGTCCGAGGGATCTTACTCCAGAGATGCTGAAATCAATTCATGACGCTGACAAGCCTGCTCCTAGAGGCAAGAAAGCTGATAAGGAAAAACAGGTGGCAAAGGGAGCAAAAGGCCCATCTCCCAAGAAAAGGAAACCCACTAAGGCTGCTCAGTCTCCACCGCATAAGATGAGAAAAACCCAACCGCGACGAAAGTTGATTATTGCTTCATCCTCAAGCGAATCTGAGGACGAGGGTTCTGATTCGGATGGATCTCAACGTGGCAACACTCCACCACGTTCGCCTACCCCAGAGATACATATTTCTACTTCTCCTATCTCTTCTCCACCCATTACAATTCCTATTTCTATTCCCCCCATAACCTCCACCACTCAAATACCACCTACTTCCATCCCAATACCACCACCAATCTTTACCGAAGCAACAACCACCACCACTGCAGATGTTAGAGCCAACGTATCTGATACGGGGGTTCATACTGACGCACCAAAAACCACCTCAGCACCCGAACCCACACCAACAACCGAACACACCACCCAACCCGAAACTACTACTACTACCGAGCCTACAGTTTCACCACCACCATCTTCTCCTGCTCATGCTTCAGAGGAAGAAGAACCATTCCTTGGCGGGGAGAATATGACTTTTGATTCGGTCTACTATAGTCCGTTTCAAGTTCAAAGTGACGACGATGACGATGCACCTGTCACAAAGAGACATCTCAAGGAGCTACATGACAAAATTGATTCGCTCATCGCTTCGTCTTCCTCATCTCAGTCCTCCATATCTGAAGCTGCAATTCCGAAAATTGTTGACGCTTTTTCCAAAGCTCATCAAGTTTCCCTTGATTCCGCCACTGCAGCCATAGATGCCTCAACCAAAGCTTGTGAGGCAGCGACCGAAAAAGTCGATAAACTATTCACTGATGCTTCTTTCTTGTTGAAATCTTTACAGGAAAGTGCTGAAGCCACCAAGACTACGCTGGAACCCATTATCAACCAGTTGGCTACATCAGTCGCTTCTGAGCTGAATTCGTTCGCTTCGCTTCGTCAAACCATCTCTGACGACAACTCAGCTTTCAGAACCACCATTGAGGAGCGTCTCTCCAAGCTTCAAGAAGACTTAGCTGCCGAGAACTCTCTCATGGATGCTGTCGCAAGGAAGACTACCGCTCTGAAGGTCAAGAGTACTCAAATCTCCAACTGTCAACAGGAGATTGAATCTCTTCGATCTGAAAGAGAGGTGGTTAAATCGTGTGTTTCGGATGTCCACTCTGCTATCTCCAACATCCTTGAAGCACATGACCCAATCATCAATTATTCAGTACGTCGTACCCTTGCAGAGAAGCTCGCTCCCGCCCTTTCTCTACTCAGCAAAATTGAGGGGCTCCTTGATTTCGTGTCCATTCCGAAACAAGGGGGAGAAAAAGAACAAGTGTCTCAACCACCTCCTACTTCAGCAACTCACACAACCGAACCTCCTCCAGTAGGCCAAGCCTCCGGTTCTGGTGTGAAAGACAAAGGCAAAAATATTGCTGAGGAGAGTGATGATGATGATAAAGAGACAATTGCCGACCTTCTGAAGCGTCAAGGTCGAGATAAAGAGGCTGACATCAGTGCTCGTGTGGCTAGAGAGGCTGAAGAAGTCGAAAGAAGACAAAAAGAAGCCCACGACCTTCTTGAGAGCAGGAAAACTCTTTTTCCTCCGTGGACTCTTGAGATGATGATTAAAGAAGCCATTGACACACCAAGTATCTTGTGGCTAGAACCCGTGATCTCTTTAGATCGTTCTAACACTGTCGACTCACAGTTCGACATGCCACTGACCCGAAAGGCGTTTGTTTTTCATGCCTTTGACAACATTGCAGAGTTCCCTCATCCTCATCCACAGGTTGATCGGGACTTAATCGAATTTTATCTAAAGGCCGCTCAACCCCAATACCAGACTTGGAGCGCTCAGAAAATTGTCAATGTTCGGGTCCTGAAGCCGTACAAGGAAGGCAACTTCACCAACGTTCGGTTCAAGGTACTAAGGGGATCTGCCAAAGCCGAACATGCCATCTCACTTGCAGATTTTCCCAACCTTAATCCCCATGATTGGATTATCTTGCACAACATCCTTCTTACAAACGAAGCTGAATATGGTCCGATCATCGACCATTTTAAGAGGATGCTTGTATGCTATATCATGGAAGTTGCTTTGATGGATCAGGAGATTGCGAGCGTATTTAAGAAGAAGCCTACCATATCTCCTGTTGGCTCTGCCAGTGATCTCAACATGATGCAGATGGGGAAGATTGACCCAAAGAGAAACTCCGTCATGTTTACCAGGAACGAAGGACAGAAATGCCTTTTCGCCTTGGCAGACAAACATCTCTACACCACTGCATGTTTGGAACACGTTTTAGGGATCATCCATCGATGCAAGCAGAACACAACGGATGATATCAAGTACTTTGATGATATGATTCAATGGTACATTCGGTTCAGACAGACTATCCTTGCTCTTATCACATGTCTGTTTGATATCGTAAAGAAGGCTCCCGCTGCTGGCCCAAGCAAGAAGAAGAAGTAGTCTCGCTCCAATTTGACGCAAAGGGGGAGATTGTTGGGTCGTATTTTGTGTTGCGTCTATTGGGATCGTTAGCTAGTCCAATATATATCTCTGGTATGGGCCTGTCCATCCGTGAGTTTTGTAGGGTTTAGTATATATAGATGCTTGCATGCATCCTAGAACAAAAGGACGATTAGTAACGATGAGAGTATTATTGTTCAGCAGATTTATCGTTCTTGTTTTAGTAACCCTAGAATCCTCTACAGTGGAAGTTCTTAGTCGAGCTCTGCTGAGGATCGAGTAATCTAATCATTCGACACATCTTGATTCATACTTATGTTTTGTTCACTGTTTTTACGTTCATCACATACCTGTTACAAAGATCTAATCAATCAAAGAGTTAATTAATAACTCACCAGGGCCCATCCTCCTAGTTGGGCCTAAATCCATGATCCACTACAATTACCTGGCCCAAAACACCTTATTTATAGAGTCCAACAACGGCCTAAATCCATCTAGTCCATTAACGGTCCAAGCCCAAAGTCCATTAGACAAAAGCCCAACAGAGGAGGTATGCGGGGCATACTCATCCAACGTTGACCACCATCGGGGTGGTTGACCCAGTACGCTGGGTGTACTGGATTTACGCTGGGCGTATGCTATGTTTTTCCAAAACCTTATTAAGTGCTTAATGGCTTAAGCACTTAAGCCCAAACCTCAGATCCAGAGACCTAACATTCCTAGGATCCATAAAGTCATGAACTTTATCATTTTGGACGTGCATGAAGTTCTTATTGCTTGGTCTTAATCTATTAAGACCTTATTTCTCTTGCATGGGATACATACAAAAAATGGGACCTTATTTTTATCATTCAATGTCCCATTCAAGAGCCTGGAAGGCCAGCTCTTTTCAACCAAATCACAACATGCACCACTTTATGGCTTTTGGGACAAGAAATGCTTCTAATAAAGTAAAATGATGAGATCTGTGTATACATGCATAAATTTTGGAACTTTATACCTTATGGAGCTTCTTGAACACAAGCTAACTTCAGATCTACAAGCTTGATCTCTTCCTCCAACTCTTGATGCAATGGTTTTCCTCTTTAAGCACTCAAAAACATAACACACAAAAGGGGAGGCTATGGTTTGAGAGACACGAGTTTGATCTGTGGAGGCTGAGGTAAAAGAGATGTGGGTGCTCATCATGTTGCTTACATAGGCCCCAAACCCTAAATATTACGGTTTCATCCAGTCATTAGTACGCCCAGCGTACTCAAGTGTACACCCGACGTACTAAGGCGGACCCTATACGCTTAGCGTACCCTTAAGTACGCGCGGCGTACTCTCTTTTTGGCTCAAGTTGCAACTTGGTCCTTAATCTTATTTTAGCTCTTCACTTCCAACCTCCAAGGACCATAATGACAAGGAAATGATAGAAGAGGGTTCGAGAATACCTGCCAAATCTCAGGATGTTATACATAAAAAATCATTTTGCTCTTATTCATTTATTTTTTCTAATGTTTTATTACTTTTTATTATCTATTTATATATGTTATTGCGTTTATTTATGTATTGGGACACGTTGATCATACATGATATGCACTTACACCCTTCTTATTCAAAGATTTAACAACCACTACAATAATCATTGTTCCTTCCGACAAACACCATCAGTCACCACAGTCTACCATCATCATTCACCACCGATTTACATACCTTAAAATCAAACCTAAGATTCAAAACCATGAGAGATCTTAAAATTAAACTCATATTTGAAATGCACATGTGAATCCCCCACTAAAATCAAATTTCAGATCTCGTTGCTTAGTTAAATTTGAACTTAGGAATCCAAAATTGTTGTGATGCCAATAGGGAGGGGGGAGAGAGAGAAAGAGAGAGAGAGAGAGAGAGAGAGAGAGAGAGAGAGAGAGATTGTATGTGTGTGAGAGAGAGAGATAGAAAAAGAAAAAGAGAGATCTCGACGGCAAGCATCTCCAACTAAACCTCAAGCGGGTTTGAGTTTCAGATTATCTTGCGATGAATCTTAAATTAAATCTCAAGTGAAAAAAATCAAAGATATACTTGCGATGAAACCTTCGATCTAACCGACAGTGACTTTTTCTTCTTAGAGAAGTTGAAATGAGAAAGATACACACACAGAGGCTCGAGGGTCAAGTAGTCAGTGGCGGTTTAGTCGTCGCATGTAAATCTTTCGGGGACAGTGTATGTGGCATCTGGTAATGTGGTTTCAAACATAGATGAAATCGATACATCATATGAGCTTAAGGTTGAGGTTTCAGCCTTTCAGAAGTGTTAGATGGGATCGAATGACACCCATATGTATTTTTATATGTTTTTTTTTTTTTTTTTCTAATAAGATAATATTATTAAAAAGAATAAGAAAGAATATTAATGACATTTCATGCTTGGTAGGGACTAATCCATAAACAAACAAGTCGTAAGGATGACCCGAGTTAGAAAAAAGTCATGGAAAATAACATGCAAACTACCCCAAACCACATGGACCATTCATGTAACTTACTCTAAAGTAAAATATGAAAATAAAGAAATAAGTTAAATGGTCAAAATATGAAAATTTTGCCCCAAATTAGTTTAAATTTTTATGATATATGTTTAGGTATTATAATAATGTCAGATGAATTAGAATAATATAGTCATGGCATGTTTATGAGAATTAAAAATCAATTGCTAGATTATTTCGGTAAAAAGAAAAATAAAGTAAGTTGTTATTTACAACGTATATGACACAAATGATGTGTTGTACTCGAAATCCTTGTGATGTAATTAGTTTATGACTTTAGGTACATCTTTATACTAAATAATATGTGAGCTACCTAGCTACAATTTAATACAAAATCTGAAAAATCTGACAGTAAATTGTCTAAATATGAAAAGTTTGTGATTATGTAACAAATAAACGGTAATAAAAAAAACCTAAAGAATGATATGGAATGATTGTAGAACTCTTTTAATGACGACGAATGTAAATGTTGGTAATTGATAGGTATGATGCAAGATCGAGAAGCAATGGAAGTGAATTGATACTAGATTACTACCTAGTTTCACGTATGAGTATATATGGATCTTTTACTTGGGTACAAGACAACTGATTGTTTATGACAAATGCTCTTATTATGGAATCAAAGGTTTATGAAGTTGGATCTCTACTTTTATTTATGTTTTTACACACAATTATAAAAAATGTATCACCAAACAATAATACTAGAGAACGAACAGTTACATTACAAAAAAAAAAAGTAGTTGAATAATACAGTACCCTAAAACACATTCTCTCAACCATCAATAGGGAGATCATCTGTCCCACTTATTCCCACCTACTATAATGTTTAAAAATTATAAGGTACCGATGTAGTTGGTGCCTGATGATATTTGTTTAGATGATCTTATGAGAATAGAGACGACCAAATTCATTGAAGATTCTATAATATTCGTTATAAACATCTTGTAACTCAATGATAATATATTGTACAATGATTACAAATGCATTCATCCTTATAAGTTGTTTGTTTGCTTTATGTGCAACAATAAGAATTAAATGGACGCTTCATATTCATCCAAATGCAATATTTACCTATTTAAATTCTTTTTATGTTTCTTGTGTCCCTACTCATCACATGTTGTATGAGACAACAAGTAACTATGATATACTTGACGATATTTGGACTTTCACCATAGTCATGATCGGCTATATGTAATGCCATATGTCTCAAAATCATAAAAAGCAGACGATTATTGATGATATATATTACCATATGGAGATTAGATATAATTAGATATAATTATATAAATAACAATGTTTAACGATAATGGCGAAGTGAACGCTTAGATATAATTATATAAATAACAATGTTTAACGATAATGGCGAAGTGAACGCACCTTGAGACTCGTTCTCCAAGAAAAACTTATCTAGCATATTGTTCCCAATATTCTTTATGTTGTTATTCCTATTTTATGTATATTTAGTTGTTTTACGTAATTGTATGTAACAGTTATTTCTCTATTGATATATTATATATTAAAGTAATCGTTTACAAGTTAAATGTAAGATACTTGTTTATTGCTAAATAACGAACCAACAATGCACATACCATAGAACAAAATTTATGTTATTATTTTTGAGCATTTTCTTTTGGCTTGTTTTTTTAATAGATTAAACCTTAATTCTTCTTCGTAGTCATTTTTTTACAGTTGTATTGTTTTTTCTATGAGGTCCTCTTCTCCTTCACATTTGGAGATCATTACAACCAATATCTTTTCCTTCATATATGTTGTCGTTCATCTTAAACATATAAAGTAATGACAACAGGGATTATGAAGCACCATCGATCACTATCAATTTGGGAATTTCATAATCATATGTTAATGTATGGAAACACAATTGAATCGAGATTATAACGACCATACTACAATTCAAAGGAAACCAAGTCACCGACAACTATATTGCAATAATTAGACAAAACCTAAAGTTGTAATCTCCAATCCTTTATATATGGATGTTCTCATGAGCATTTAACAGGTAGAAATTATGAGTCTGTTAGTCATCGTATTTTCCAATGAATTGAGATGTATTACTGTATAAATACATACAAGGATTACAATGGGCTAATACAAAGAGGGGCAATACATACATATAACAAAGTAATAGGCTAAGTAATATTAATAAAGTCTATAATAAATATGATTTCGCTAACACCCCCTGCAGTTTGATCAGGAGGAGCTTTCCGAATGTTCAAACTAGTCTTGAAATCGATGAAGAGCTCAGTCGGAAGACATTTTGTTAAAATGTCTGCATATTGAGCAGAAGACGAAACATGAAAGACACAAAAAACACCACAAGCAACAAGATCACACACGAAGTGAATGTCAATCTCTATGTGTTTGGTGTGTTGGTGTTGGACTGGGTTGAACGTTATGTAAACTAAGTTGATGTTGTAACAATAGATGATAGCAGCTTTGGCGGGCGGACATTGGATCTCTCTAAGTAAGCTACGAACCCTACATGTCTCTGCTACAATGTTAGCAACGCCATGGTACTCTGCTTCGGCACTGGACCGGGAAATGACTCCTTGTCGCTTAGAAGACCAAGATATGAGATTGTCACCCAAAAGTACACAGTAACCCGAGGTCGACCGTCGCAAAACAGGGCATCCTCCCCAGTCTGCATCAGAGTAAGCATGAAGATTGGACATGGGAGAGATGTAAATCTAAATGCCATGGTCAAGAGTCCCTCGAATGTAACGTAAAATACGTTTTAGAGCATGTAGATGAGGCTCTTGGGGATCATGCATAAAGAGACAAATCTGCTGAACGGCATAGGCAATGTCCGGGCGTATGAAGATGAGATACTGAAGAGCCCCGACAAGACTACGATAGGAGAAGGGGTCAGCGATAGGAGGACCAGTGGCATCAAGCTTGTGTGTAGTCTCCGCAGGCGTACGAGATGGATTACATTGAAGAATATGAGTATGATCAAGGATCTCAGATGCATATTTTCGTTGAGAGAGAAAGAGACCCTTAGAAGATTGGGTAGCAATGATCCCAAGAAAATAATTGATAGGACCAAGATCAGTCATGGTAAATTTTCTGCGAAGCTAAGTAATGATGGACTGAAGCAAATCGGAAAAAGACGCAGTCAAAACAATATCATCAACATAGAGTAAGAGATAGGCAGTATCGACTCCATGCTGATAAATAATAGGGATGAATCTGTGAGACTATGATGGAACCCTATGCGAAGAACATGTTGATAAAACCGCTGAAACCATACCCGGGGAGCTTGTTTGAGGCCGTAGAGGCATCGTTGGAGATGACATACATGATCCGGGTGTTGGGGATCCCGAAAGCCTGGAGTGTGGTGCATGTAAATAGTCTCATGAAGGTGGCAATGAAGAAATGCATTCTTCACATCGAGCTGGTGAATAGGCCAGTTTCTGGAGACATCCAAGCTAAGAACGGTACGTATGGTGGCCGGTTTGACAACTAGACTGAAAGTCTCATCACATTCTATCCCCCGTTGTTAACTACGCCCGTTAGCAACTAACCGAGCTTTGTATCTAGAGAGAGATCCATCAGCATTAAACTTATGTTTAAACAATCACATAGAACGAACCACATTGGCTCCCGGTGGTCATGGAACAAGTACCAAAGTACCATTTGTAATAAGGGCATTTATATTCATTGTTCATGGCTATATGCTAATTTGGGTCTTTCAAAGCCTGGATATGTGACCTTGGGAAAGGGGAATAGGAGGAGGTGTGAAGATTAAGATGTTGAATGGGTTTCACAATGCCACTTTTAAGACAAGTGTGCATGTTATGAGAAAGAGGAGGGGGTGGAGGTGGGGGTGGGGTTGAGTGTGGTGGTGTGGGTAGAGGTGGTGAATCATAAGAAGGAGAAGGAGAGTCTATGTTATCCATGCTAGGAGGAGTGATGACTAATGGGGGATTGGTGGGGTGAAGTATATGGTGAAGATTCGGAGAAACATCATAATATGAGAGAAAGTCATAAGAGGAAGGATCAGTAGGGGTAACCAAACCGTAAGGGAAGATAGACTCATCAAATATGACATGATGAGAGATGATGATCTTTCGAGTGGAGAGATCAAAACAACGGAAGCTTCGATGATAGGTGGGATAGCCAAGAAAAATACAAGGGGTGGATCGAGGTTGAAGTTTATGACTAGTTTGAAGGCGAGGGAAGCATAGACACCCAAAGACACGTAAGTGGTCATAAGTGGGGTGGTGGTGGTAAAGGTGAGAGTGAGGGGTATCATAAGATATAGCAATAGATGGTAATATATTAAGACGGTGGACAACCATGTTAAGAGCTTCGGGCCAGAAGGTGGGTGGGAGATAGGAGTGAAAGAGTAATGTACACATCATGTTGTTGATAGTACGAATATTGCGTTCAGATCTTCCATTTTGTTGAGAGGTGTGAGAATAAGAAAAGAAAAAACTGATGTCGTGAGACACAAAGTGATCATGGAAGACTTTGTTATTGTACTCCCCCCCCCTGGTTGTCGCACTGAAATTGTTTAATAGAACCCCCAAATTGATTTTTAATGACATTAGAAAGATGTAAGAATTTTTCAAAAGCTTCATATTTTTGTTTAAGAGGATATACCCAAAGATAGTGAGTATAATGATCAAGAAACAAAATATAATAGCATAAACCACCACAACTAGATATAGGAGATGTCCACAAATCAGAGTGAATAATCTCAAAAGGTACAGAAATAGTAGAATCTAACAAATAAAAAAGAAGTCTAGTGTGTTTGCCAAGATTACATGCATGGCAAGTTACATTATTTTTTGGTAAACGACAAGAAATAAAACTACAAGAAAATAAGTGCTTCAAGAATGGATCTCCAGAGTGACTAGGTCGTTGATGCCATGTGGTTGGAGTGGTGGTGACAAAGGCGTGGCTGGTTGGGCGAGTAACTGGGTAGAGCAGGTTGGAGCTATCACAGTGGATTAGAAGGCGACACGTCTGATAATCAAGAACGGTAAAACCATAAGGATCAAAGTCAATAGAGCAATTATTTTTAGTAGTAAATTTGTGAACAAAGATAAGGTTTTTAATGATATTTGGTTTGATAAGAACATTTTGTAAAAGAAGAGGACGATAGGTATTAGAAATAGAAAATTGGAATGTCCTGGGGTCACAACCGGTATTGCAAAACTATTACCAACATAAATAGATCGAGGATAATGATTATTAGAATGAGATGTAAGTATACATGCATTAGCATGAACATGATCGGTTGCCCTGATATCCAGGACCCAATTTCCGGTTCTCAGGTCATCAAGAGTCATTGTGCTAAAAAGAGCGGGAAGCAATGTGGGATGATCAGTGGACCAAGTCCATGGTGGCTGAATTGGGCCAGAAGTATGCAGATTTACTTGTGGGTTATTGTTGTTGAAATTGCCTTGCTGTTGTGATGATGTAGGCTTGCTGCCAAGAATACTTTGGCCACTCGAGGTGGGCCTGTTCCACTGCTGTTGATGCTGTAATTGAGGTGGACCAACCCATGAATTTTGGGTAGACGAAGGTGCAGTTCAGAACTGTGGAGAGATGGGCGGTGGGTGATAAACCCGACTGTAGGTTTGAGAATGAGATGGCTGCCCACCGTTGGAGTCGTGTTGCTGATGTCGAGAAGTTACACCACCTCAGCGATTGTTTTGACCACCACCACCACGTCGGTTTCCACAGTTGGAGTTATCTCCACCATTGGAAGTGTTAGTCCTGACGTGTAACATGGACGGAGAGGACGAGTGATTTTCGTGAGTCTGTGTAGTGATCTGAGGATCAGAGAGAAGAGTCTCTTCCATGGCAAGCATGGATCACATCTCCGAGAATGAAGGAAAAGGTTTGGTGAAGTGGATGATACTAGCAACACTATCATACTTGTTTGTGAGACCATTTAGGGCATGAAGGATGACACCAAGCCCTTACAACAAATCAACAATTTTCTTCACCTTTTCATAGTATGCATGAACAGAAAGGTCGCCCATGGAAATGTTTCTGATTTTAGATTCTAATTGCATGGCAGTTGACTCTTTATTTTCATAGAAGAGGGAGTGAATGTTCATCAACACCTTACGTGCAATAACTTGAGGAGAGTGAGCGAAAGTGATCAGGTTCTGAGAAATAGAACCAAAGAGCCAAAGTATTACCATATTGTCAAGATGTCGCCATTGCAGATCAGTTGGAGGTTTGTTGGTCGGGTCATAAGTATCGTCTATATGGTCGAGAACATCGTATGCAATGCAGTGAGCCTTAAAGAGAGTACTCTAGAGTTCATAGTTGTATGATTGTGAATCGAGGATGAGAGGCACATAGGTCATAATGTTGGTAATTTCATATGCTTTGTGGGGAAGGGTGTTGGAAGTGCTTGATTCTCCTGGCATGATAGATGAGGAGGGAAGAACAGGAGATAATAGAGATCAGAAAAATATGGAAGAAGAAGAAAGAATGAAGATGACACAAGGAAGGATTAGCTATGCTAGGGTTGAATAACAACATGATACCATGTTAGTCACCGTATTTTCCCATGAATTGAGATGTATTACTGCAAACATATAAATATATACAAGGATTACAATGGGCCAATACAAAGAGGGCCAATACATATGTATAACAAAGTAATAAGCTAAGGTTTAGGCCCAAACCTGTTAAGGTTTAGATTAGGTCTCTTATGTATCGAGGTTTAACCTCACTATTTATCAATGAAACATTCTATTCTATTCTATATTCTATTCTATATCAGAGTCATGTATGCATGCATGGCCGAACATTGCATCGAGAATAAGCATAAGACTATAACTTGCCAGGAAAATGGTTTCTCACGAACATGTATCGCCCCTTGTTAGGTGGGGACATCGACTCTTTCATATATATTCCTCGCGAAGAATAAACTATAAGCTTGAAAGTTTAGTGGGGCGTACTTCATATCATACTTAGTATACATGCAAGTTTGCCGATATAGTTTTGCAAGATTGTTGGTTTTTGTTTTAAGTCAAAAAATTATGATAAAAAACTCTCAATATGGTCATATTAGCCGTTTCATTTAAAATTAAATAAAAAATACACATTCCAAAGAACTATATAAAAATATATACAAAAATTGCTAAACTCTTCGATTGTCATCATAACTTAATGGGGAAAGAGATGAACGGTGGCTTAAACGTTCTCCAAGGCGAATGCCACCCATTCTAGAATCCTGCAGCCGTAGCTGTCTCATAACCCATGGTGGATCACATGGTTTAAGCCACAGGGCTTCACCCGAACTCCTATGCTTAAAATCCGGTTGTCTTGGATTGATCTTGGATTTTCTTAAATCTCGCCATTCATATGGATTTGTGAAGAACACTTGCCACAAATGAAGGCGTTTTCTGTGTTTTTCTAGAATCGATTCCCCTGAATCTGTTACATGAGGAGTGGTAGGATTAGAACGACATAAAGCACATTCATTATAAGTTATATGAAAAAAATACAGAAAACCAAGGAATTTACCTTGTATAATATTGTTGGTATTTTTATTGTTACTTGCAACATAATTTATTTCTTTCACAATAACCTGCAATGAGTTCAAGGTAAGAAGATGTTCATATGGAGAGATGCATATAGAAACATAGATATAACGGTATATGTGCTCCTGTATTGATTTATGTACATATAAACCATTGATTGACTGTAGAAA
Organism: Lactuca serriola; assembly: GCF_051521515.1. Taxonomy (NCBI): domain Eukaryota; kingdom Viridiplantae; phylum Streptophyta; class Magnoliopsida; order Asterales; family Asteraceae; genus Lactuca; species Lactuca serriola. The sequence goes on from NC_136408.1 coordinate 24,481,722, forward strand.
CATTCAGAGATCCCTTTTAGCTTGTTTTTTTTATGAGTACAGGATACAAACCTTTGGTTGCAATATGACGTTTCCATTATTAGAAGCTAGTGTAAATGATCGTAGATACCCTGAAACATATATATAGTCATTTGGTTTTAGATGTTGGACACATAACTCTGCCATATCTTCCCACATATCCAAGAATATCCTGAAGAGAACACAAAAGATTTAAGTTTTCCTACTAACAACTTACTGAATACAGACTATGAGCAAGAAGGAACACAAAACCGTATGTATGCAGTATGCTCATCTATAAATGATTTTGGCAAACTTTGGGAAGCTGAAATTACTTTCAGTTGTTAGTTATGTTAATGTCATCAAATTTCACAAGTAGTTTCCTCAAAAAAGGAGTACTACTTGGTGTGAGGTAAACAGTATATCTGATTTTGGAATGGATTACCACCTACTTAACGGAAGCTTAATAAGAGTCAGAATTAGTGAAATGAAAATCAGGGTTAATCATAGTTAAACACAACAGTAGCAATCAATCAACGACACAAAACTAAAATCCTATAGATGCATAGGGAAATAAAATCTAGGTTAGTATGAATTCTCACATAAGAAACCTGTTTGAACCCGATGGAGACTCGACTTTGAGGTGAGTATGAGCACAGAGTAATCCGCCATTCGTGGTGAACTTTTTAAGAGGGGAATTGACTCTGCCAATGAAGCTGGCGTGATTTTCCAACTCCTTTTGCCACCGAATTGTGGGAGGACGTTGCGTTTTGAGAGTCTGCCGGTAGACGTCACTTCCTCTGCTCCGTTTTTCCGATTCACCGAAGAATAACGAACGACTCCGGCAGCTTTGGTCGTCGGAGGATGAAGAGAAGAGTCTATGTGCTTGAAGATGTCGAGAACACGGTGAAGATATAAAAAGTCGCACCAGAGGCCGGAGACGACAAACGGTAGTGTCCATTGTCCTGGGTTTAGCTTCCGGTGTGCTGAGGTTGTGGACTTATAGTTATTGGGCTTGAATTCAATTGGGTCAATTTTGAACTTTTGATTAATGTTTTAGCCTGAAATGAGAAACAATAACCCAAAATGTTACATCGACAATTATTAACCCATCCACCAAAGTAATCATTACTTTTTTTCATTTTTGACTTTTTAGAAAAATAAAATAGTGTTCACCAAGGTTTTATCAATAAAAGTATTGGACAATTGCAAAGCCAATGAAGATTTAACAACAAAACAAATTATAGAAGCTACTAAGGTTTTATCAATAAACCACAAAGTGAAGAATAGCCAGAAGCAGGTGGCTGTAACACTTTTGATTAAGAAAAAAATCATTTGAACAAACATAGACAGAAGAATAGAAGCACAAAAGAGATTTCAGAAATACGAATCATAAATAAAATCAATTGTTTTAAGACACAAAAGAAGCATGAATGGGTTTTACTGACTTTAAAAACGCAAACTACAATTTAGTAAATTTCAAAGCACACAAAAGTTTTACGATTTTCAAATTTCAAGAAAGAATCATAAATAGAATCAATGACTTTCAAACACAAGATCAAAAGAAGCACAAATGAGCTTACTAATGTTGAAACACAAACTAGAGTATCCTGATTTTCAAAACAAACAAAAGTTTCTGATTTCCAAAATGTAGTACGGAATATGTTTCTCTAAACCCAGACAGCCTACTGTGAGAAATAAGAACTAAGAAGAATAAAAAAAATTCAGAAGCATTACAAACCGATTTAGATTCCAGAAAACCATAGTTGATAAAGAAACAGAGTTAGAAGATTACATCCCAAATTCGGGCCTTGCCCTGATTGAAAATTGAATCTAGATATTTCGATATTCAACTTCCATAGCATGAAATCAGATTTCGAATGTTGTGTGAAATTTGATTCAGATTAGAGAGAGATTTGTTGGTGATTTTATATCATCAATATTATTTAAGTGTAATAGGATTAAATTTGTTGACCAAAAGTGATCTTGTTGAATATTAAACAAGTTAGGATGGTGTAGGAGTGCACACTTGTTCAAGTTTTTCATGATTCAAAGTACACTGTTATTTAGGGGCGAATCCCCTGAACGAACGGGAGTCCGGGGGCAGCGCCCCTGGCGGGTTCCAAGGGGCAGAGCCCCTAGCTGGGGTCAAGCTGACAGGTCAGCACAAAGTTTTTTTTTATTTGGACTATGTTGCTATATTAAAAAATGCATCAAAAATCCTATTTTACCAGAATCTGTTGAAGATGAACCTTTGGAGGCAACAAGAAGGAGATCAAAGTGGGAAAATGATGATTACATATGTCGTGGTCATATTCTCAATGGTATGTCTGACTCTCTTTTTGATATCTATCAAAATTTCGAATCTGCAAAAGAACCGTGGGATTCTCTTGAATCCAAGTACATGGATGAAGATGCTTCTAGCAAGAAGTTTGTTGTTGGTAACTTTATGGATTACAAGATGGTTGACTCCAAGCTTGTTACGGAACAATTCCATGAAATGTTAAGGATTTTGGGACAGTTTGCTCTAGGGGTGTCGAACGGGTAAAATTTTCGGGTTTCGGGTAGAACGGGTATTTCCTTAAGAAAATAATACTCGATACCCGACGTATATTGTAATTTGGGTTTTCGGGTATTCGGGTTTGAGGTCGGGTCGGGTAATTATCGGGTATACCCGAAAATTTCTTAAATGACACTTATTGATATTTTTTTTACATGTTGGTTGGTTTAATAAAGAATTGGGTAGGAAAATACTCCATACAATTAACAAGTACATCTATAATAACAATATAAATCATTATAATATGTTATGTACTTTTTTAATTCCATTACGTGCGATAGAGAGAAACTAAGAATTGTGATGACGGTTCAGGACTTCAGCTTCAGTGTCGTATTCTCTTTGCAAGTTTGCGTCGACTGTCGAGTCGTCGTTCATAAGAAGGAAACGAAGAGTTTTGTTTTATTTGAAGTGTGCGTACGTGATTGCATTGTATATTTGGTATTATTTAAGAAACGAATTCGGGTATACCCGAAAATAAATATTCATACCTAAAATCCGACCTATATTATTATCGGGTTAACCTATTACCCGAATGTTCATACCCGTTACCCGTTCTACCCGACCCATTCTACCCGAATTCGGAACGGGTCGGGTGGGTAGAACGGGTTTCGGGTTTTTTTGACAGGCCTAGTTTGCTCAACACAATCTGAAAATGGATGAAGCCATTTTTATGGTTGTGATCATTGACAAACTACCCCCTTACTGGAAGGATTTTAAACACAATCTGAAAGATAATAAAGAGGAATTGACTTTGACTCAACTTGGAAGCCATTTAAGGATTGGAGAGTCCATAAGGACTCAAGAACTTGATAACAATCCTAAAGGCAAGAACCAAGTTGGTTCCTCTTTTGTGAACATGGTGGAAGGAGAAAGTTCAAGGAATCCCAAGAAGTCTAATGGAAAAAGGAAGTTTAAAGGAAAGGATGACAAGTCTTCAAACAAGAAGGCTAAGTTGGTTTGTTGGAATTGTAACAAACCGGGTCACTTCAAGAAAGATTGTCGTCTTCACAAAGTGAACAAGGATGTTGTTGGACCAAGTGGATCCAATGAACCAAAAAAAGAACAAGGTCAGATTTCTATTTTCATGCAGAATTCTAAATATATTTAGAATTATATTTCTGTGATTTCTGAAGCATTTTATGTGCAAGATGATAATGTTGCATGGTGGGTTAATTCGGGAGCAACAAGTCATGTTTGCAAAGATCTATATTGGTTCATGGACTTTCAACCAATTGAAGATGGATCTGTTGTGAAGATGGGAAATGTTGCAACTAAACCAATCAAGGGCATAGGATATGTTTTACTTACTTTTACTTTTGGGAAATGTTTGTGTTTGAACAATGTTTTATATGTTCCATGGATTTGTAAGAATCTCGTGTCTGAAATTGTATTAAATAATTGTGGTTACAAACAAGTGTTAGAAAGTGACAAGTATATCTTGTCAAGACATGGTTCTTTTATGAGATTTGGCTATATATGTAATGGAATGATTAGGCTTAATATTAGTTATCCTTCTAGTGATAATTTTGTTTGCATGGCTTCTAGTAGTACTAGCAATAATTTTCATAAATCTGAATTATGACATGCTAGACTAGGACACATTCATTACAAGAGATTAAAAGACATGTCAAAAATGAGTTTAATTCCTGCTTTTGATATGCAAAATAATGAAAAATTTTAAACATGCATGCTAACTAGAATCACTAGACAACCTTTCAAAGATGTTGTTAGGGAAAGCAAGGTGTTAGATCTTATACTGTCACACCCCCGAACCAGACGGCAGAAACGTCTGAGGGCTCATGTGGCTATCAATTGAAATATCATCACAATGAATATACATGAACAACACATACATCACCAACATTACATAGTACAACTATCATTGTTCACATCAAGTACATTGTTTAAACATTACATATCCATAGCATAAATTGTTTGGGAGTCACAAAACATAACATCCTAACACACTTGGTATCTTTCTTCAGCTTATCTGTTACCTGAGAATACAAGTTGTTTTGAAAACGTCAACATATATAATGTTGGTGAGTTCATAAGCATGTTTGATATAAATTTTGTTTGTATTATTTGTAAAACCCAGAAAATCCAATATTTTCTATACAAAAACTGTTTGCGAAGAAGATGCGATGATCCCATAAGTGCATGTGTATGTGATTTCGAACAAGTAAAAGTCATTGTTATTCAAAATTGATTATTGTATTATAGTTGTTGAGTGTACTAGTGAGTAAGGTTGTTCCCCCGGAAAACCCGATGTTTTCCGACAAAAATAGTATGACATTTTTTTATTATTCTATCGTCACAACAAATGAATACGATTTCCCATGATTACTTAGATGGTATTGGATCTATATGTTAGTCGTTATAACCATGCATAATAATGACTAGTTCGCCTGTCTTGGCATTCTAGCGAATGCCGGTATTGAATTAAGATTTTGTCACCCTAGACTGGCCGAGTCTAACTATAGCGAATAGCTCGGGTGTGGGGAAGTCACCCCCATATAGATTTATACACAAACTCTCACCCGTTATTTCCCACTAAATCCAACTGAAATTGAATAACCTTGTTTAACAACCTGATTTATGTTTACTTGAATAAAAGGGTGAGTCTAACAGACGAAGAGAAGAGGGCAGCAGAGGCCCACTATCATGTATGTTATTATAGGTTATCAAGTATGCGACGGTCATGTTAGCCCATTACGCATATAATTGGTTTGGACCTTACTAGCAATGCAAATGGGCCATTAAGGCCCAATAGCATGTTAAAGTCATTGAGGATTCATTAGGCATGTAATTGGGTCACCTGAGGCCCAATAAACATGTGTGATTATATTGGGCACAATAATCATGTTATTGGGCCACAAATGCCCAATAGCACGTATAAAAGGTATTTGAGCACAACCTTTGAATCACTTATGTTTTATCGAGTTTAAGATCGTATTGTTGGTATTTGTGGTATGCTAAATGTTTATTCACAATAAAAAAATATCTTAACGTTTGATTTATAACGAAGTTTTCATTATATATATATATATATATATATATATATATATATATATATATATATATATTGTAACACTCGTGTTTCTAGCCTAGGCATTTATATTGAGGTGATAGTCTAGGTTAACCTTTGTAACTCATTTTGAATAAATGAAAAAGGAATTATGTGAATTCTATGTGAATTATGTGTTTTATGCTTAATTACTAGCGTTTAAATTAACTAAAAATAAAAATAAGCGTCAAAATTATAGTGTAAGATAAAGCCAATATCTTTATATAAAGTTTTAGTGGTCGAAACAAGGATTTTGGGGATATAAAGAATACCAAAATCCGAGTTATAACGAAGAAGTTATGACCTGTCGAAGTTTCGCAACAAAACCGGCACGGTGCTGAATGTCGTAAAAAGTGAGTTTTTGATAAACTACTTTTTTGCCTTAGTGATCTAAATGAAAGTCGTAGTATTCATTAAACCGAGAAGTTCGATAAAAAGAACGCCCAAATCTGACTTCGTATGAGGAAGTTATGATTTTTCGAAGTTTCAGCTTAGCAGTAGACAGCTAAAAACTCGAATTTTAGATCGAGCGATTTTTAGCCAACACAACCTAAACGAGAATTGAAGGTCTCGCCATTAGTAGCACAATAGTAAAAGTCTGACGAAAACAGACGTCGGATGAAGAAGTTATGAATTTTTAACGGATTTCCTATCCCAGTCTGTTAAAAATAATAATATAAAAATTAAATTCAAAATTAGCCGACGTAGTCTAAACAGAAGTTGTAGAGCATAATTTTAGCTACGCGTGCATATAAAGATTGTAAAAAACGGAGCTCGTATGCGAAAGTTATGGATTTTAGAAGTTTTGGCACGAAAATCGAGAAAATTTGCATAGTCACGAGCTGCCACGTCACCCTCGCTCAAAACGCGCCACGTGTCCTGCTGAGTCATCCGAGCACGTGGCCTCATCCGAAGTGGTCCAGTGAGTATCCGACGCGTGTTCCATTCCTCGTGTCCGAGCCTCGCAGAAGGAGCCACGTCCGAAGCCTCTGACTAGACCGTGGTCCAATCAGGAGGCGACAGCGAGCCCCTCGCAGGTGCGAGCCATGTGCGAGCCATGCGCAGCCCACGTGCGAGCCCTCCCTGCGAGCCTTCGGATCTGCGACGCGTGTCCTCTTTCTAGCCGTTGGATCAGAAGCCTCGCCCCTATAAATAGAAGGGTGCGAGACCTCCCGGGGGTATTTTGAAAACTTGTCATTTTTAGTCCCTTTCTCCATATTTCTTTCATCTTAACATCCCCCGAAGCCCCGCTACTTATTCCAAAGCCCGGAATACTCCACGAAGTGCCCAAGAAGCCCGGAAAATTTATCTTTTCGGTTTCGAAGCCCGACTTTTGTAGAGCCCAGTTTCTCAATAAAACTCCCGGTTTTATTAGAAACGATCGTTTTAGGAAACGAATTGCTGCCCGATTATCATCAAATCAAGTGAGTGTATAGTCACTTTCATTTTACACATAGATATGAAGTATTTACCTTATAATACGTGCTATGTGTAAATATATTAGTTGTTTATTTGAGGTGACTGTTGAGTTGATGTTTTATACAAGTTTTAAACTGTATAAGTATTTTTATCTACAAATATGTTGGGTAGAACATGGGTAGATAGTGATATGTGATAAAATAAAATTGATGAGAGGCCTCGATGTGTTTTGAGATCCATTCATCTAGCGGAGTTTGGATGACGAATTGACGATCACGGACTTTCTAGACAATCCAGTGGGAAACATTAGCAGGTCCGCAACCTGTAGGTGTTAATGAACTAAGAGTGTTCATTCGCTGTAATTCATCCCCCTCATGGTTGCCTTTAGGACATGTATGACTGAGGAAACCCCTTAGCAGTAGTGTCCATCCCGATGATATTCTTTAAGCTAGGTCCCTTGTGATAAGTCTTTAGGGACGTAAAGTGAGGATAACGGGAACGGGTAATCAGGGTTATTGTTGATTGATGAACTTAGTAAGTTTATTATTATTATGGGTTGAAAACCTTATATGCTTACCAGGCTCCCAAGCCTGACCCACTCAGCTTTTTATGTTACAGGTAGTGGACCCCGAGCATAGTCGGAGGACGACGAGAGATTTTTGGATTATAGGCCAGTAGTTGTAAATAACTGTTGAAAGGCTTATAATGTCTTGTTTATGCTTTTGATCTATATCGAAACATGACATCCCGAGGTTTTGATATATATATATACCTTCTTAATGAAGGGTTTTGATAAAATTTTATCATATGTTGTTTGAGGACCAATTCTGCAACATCTTTTAAAAAGATTTCTTTGATTTTATTTTATAAAGCATAAATTAAATCGGTCTTTTCTGATCGAAATTAGGGGATGTCACACACACACACACACACACACACACACACATATATATATATATATATATATATATATATATATATATATATATATAAACTATTGAATTTGTCATTTCCAGCCTTTATTTGTAAAAAGTTACATTTTTGGCCCAATTTCCGTAAGTTTTACAATTTTTACCCCAAAATCAAAAACTTTGCATTTTTAGTCCAATTTGGTAATAAATTCATTTTCAACCCCTGAAAAAAGTTTATTTACGTTTTAGGCTCATATTTTGTTAAGTTTTCCATTTCAGCCCCTCAAAACTTCGTTTTTTCGCAACCTTGGGCCCAAAAACTCGTGAGGCCCAATTTAACGCCCAATATGCTAAATTTTATGTTTTTGACCCTTTGAAAGGTATTGTTTTCATAAAAATCAGCTTTTATACTAATAAACAACTTATAACCCTCATAAAACCGATAATTTACAATTTACACCCAAACTTTGTTATTTTTGCAAAAATGACACTTGTAAGGTTCTTTGGTTTTGTTTTTCACTTTTTAAACTTAAGGACCCTTAGATCTATGATGTATGTTGTTTATTATGTTTTTGTTTATGATTCTTTCACCCTTTTTGCTATAGATCTCGAAATATAAGAAATATTACATATTATCACGACCAAAAAACTAAAGAATTCACATATAGCATGCAAACACACATAGATTATCACATAATACTTGTATTCTCCACCCAAAAACAAGTAAAAACCGAAAACAAGGGGGTATGAACTCACCTTGCTTAGTTGTTCTCGGTTTGAAGAAGAATTGGAAAAGGTTGAGGTGATTCTCGGCCCTAGCAAGTTTCTTGAGAGGTCTTTGGGCTTAGATGGGTTCTATGAAGCATGATCATGAATTTGCATGAGTTAAGATGAGATTTTTGATGAAATATAGAAGTTAAGCCATGGATTCAAGTAAAGACTTAACAAGAATGATGATATTAATTGAAAAACTCCTTGAAGACACACACCAATGCTCGAAAATTTGGAGAAAAAGGAAAAGTTCTTGAGAGTAATTTTCTTGTAAGAGTTTGATCAAAATGAAAATGGTGGTGGTGTGTGGTGCTCTCAGCCGTAGATAAGGAAAGAGAAGGGGGGGATGAGCTTGCCTTGATACATGAACTTGGCATGGATACATGAGGGATATAACTTAGAGGTATGTTGGATAATCATGAGGTGTCAGCATAAAAGTCAACTCTCTTAATCTTTTTTCTTTTTTTATATATATCTAGATGGGCCCAGAGGGAGAAAGAAGAGGGATGGAATGGGCCTTTAATGCTTGGTTCCAATAATAGGAGGCCTATTTTTATGGTTTTAGGACCATTGGGCCCTTAGAGGTGTTTATGACCCAATTAGAATGAAAGAATAGGTTTCATAGCCCATTAAAGCTAATTAGGTTACTTATGGCCCAATAAGGTCCATTAAGGTAAACCAATTCATTTTTGGATACATCATAGCTTAAAATGTTAAATTTCATGAAAGTGAGTCCAATTAGGGCCCATTTAAGGGTCCTAAGCCCAATATAGTCAAATTGGAAGCTTATTGGCCCATTAGGCCCAATAAGGAAATCCTAGTCCATAATGGACTTAAACCAGGATTTTTAGGGTTTCCAATATTTTGTTGACCATTTGAAGTGTTTGCATAAAGTGTTTGATGGAATTTTGTTGTCACCGAATAATCAACATGCATACTTTCAAGTGTTAGCCACAAATGTTACTCTTGTTAATGTTTACAAAAAAAACCTTAGAATTCCTAGTTGTGACATATACATAGTATGTTGTTACTTTTATTGATGACGCATCTAGATATTGTTATATCTATTTGCAACATTCTAAGGATGAAGCACTTGATAAATTTAAATTTTATAAACAACAAGTTGAGCTTCATAAAAATGAATTAATAAATGTATTGCATACTGATAGAGTATTATGATCCAGTTTATGTTGAAACAACTGGAATAATACATCAAACCACAACCCCATATACACCATAACAAAATGGTGTAGCTGAAAGGAAGAATATGACTTTTGTAACGCTTTAAAAATTCCAACCAATTTAAACTTTTCAAAAACAACCCAATTTCATAAAGTTATTACAAAAAGGGTTTCAAACATGAGGAGCGGTACGATCATGCATTTGCCTTGCCACAGTCTACTGAAGTACCTGAAACATTAAACCACAACTGTAAGCCCGAAAGCTTAGTGAGATACCCCCAAAATACCAACCACAATACCATATACAACTTATAACATATCATAACACAAAACAGAACAGCCATGCACTTCGGGTCTACTGTGTGACTGGTCCGCCGCACCGGGCCTTCAGTCCACCTGGTCCACCCTCCGAGTCTAGCCATATACATCGAGCCTGCAATGTGGTTGGTCCGCCCGCACCGGCCTTCAACCCACCTGGTCCACTCTTTGAGTCTACAGTATGACTGGTCCGCCCGCACCGGGCCTTCAGTCGGCCTGGTCCACTCTCCAAGCCTCAGCATGTCTGGTCCACCCTCGTGGGGCCTACAGCCTATCCGGACCGCTCGCTGGGCCTTCGGAATATCCGGTCCGCCCTGGGTATGTTGGCCTACAGCATAAAGAAGGACCCGCCTCAACCTAACCCCAGTTAACCAACCATGTGCACATAAACATATAATCATATAACAATTAATCACTAATCAACCGATCTAGCAGATCACATACATAACATACTCTAACCAGGATACCGACCTAACCGGTCACTCACATAGCATTATCCTATATTCCAGGATTCCGAACCTAACCAGGTCTCTAACATATACCATCCTAACTACCAGGATGCAAACATATAGCAAAACAATAACATAACAACTACTCGGATTTCCATCGATAAAGGGTCGGCCTTGGTGCCTTAGACCTTGTCGATATAGTGAGGATAACTCACCTCGCAACTGCCGAAACTCTGAACTGAAGAAGTAGAGTCCCGAACCACCGTCTCACCAAAAATCCCGAACTATCCGAAGCAGCAAAACAACCATTAATGGCCCAATTTGCTACATTGGGCCCATTCTCCTTATTGGGCCTTACCCTAAGCCCGACACCCATACTTGGCCCATCTTCCCTGACTCCTGATGGCCCACTAAGGCCCAAAGACCCAAAGCACAAGGCCTAAATACTCAAGGCCCAAACTGGCAGCGTTACGCAGGGCGTAACTCAATCTACGCTTATCATACCAGCTCCTTGACGTGTATGTCGGGCGTACCCTCATTTACGCGGGGCGTAACTCCGCTGAACTACAACTTCTCATAAGATCTTAATGGCTTAAGCTCTTAAGCCCAAACTTCAGATCCATAGACCAAATATGCCTATGATTCATAAAGTCTCAAACTTTATTACTTGGGACGTCCATAAAGCTCTTAATCCAAGGTCTTAATCCATTAAGACCTATCTATATCACATATGAGACAACCAAAGCCCTTGGGACCTCATTTTTCTTACTCAAGACCTCTCCTAAGGTCTAAAAGGACAATTAATCTCAACCAACTCGAATCATGCATCAAGATGAGGTTTTTGGGACAAGAATGATGTCAAAACTTCACAACACATAGATCTACACAATATGATTGTCAAGCCATAGACTTTTTACCTCAAAAGGGCCTCAGAAGATGATGTCTTTCCATATCTACGAGCTCCAGCCACTCAACTCCTTCTTTGACAACTTCCTCTTTCTTCTTCTAGACTCTCCTTTGCCAAAACAAGCTTTCCAAGGTCAAACACACCCAACAATGGAGGTGGGACTGCTATCTAGGGTTTCTGAGGATAAGAGAGTGTTTATGGAGGCTAGGGTGAGAACCATTATGTTCCTTTTATAGTGGTTGGCCCTTAAAATAGGGTTTCCAGATGACAGACGTACGCTGAGCATAATTCTATTACGTTGGGGTACGTCGAGGGACTCCGCGTTCATCTGGTCACTCTACGCTGGGCGTAACCCAACCTATGCTGGGCGTACCCACGTGTGTCCCATGCATGCATGGCCTCTCCTTGCCAACTTCTTCTAATAAGTGTCATAAGTGTCAATAACTTTAAAGTATCATAACTCCTTCATTCTAGATCCATTTCCGACGAACTGTATATCCACGGAAAGGTGGCGAGAAGATCCATGCTTCTAGCAACACACTCCGATCTGAAACCCTCTCGAATAAAAACCCATTTCTCATGAAAGACCGAAATGCCCTTACTCTTGATCTCGGGAACCCATAAATAGATATTTTTTTAGAACGGGGCGTTACAACTTTGAAAGAAATGGTTAATTCCATGTTGTCTTATTCCGGATTAAGTGAAGGATTTTAGGGTGAGACAATGTTAACTGCATGTTACATCTTGAATAAAACTCCAAATAAGAGGAGTAAGAATACTTATCATGAACTGTGGTGTAAAAAGGTTCCAAATTTGAGTTATCTCAAAGTTTCAGCTTGTAGAGCAGCTGTAAGGCTTACTGAACCCAAAAGGAAAACATTGGGTGAAAGAGGTATAGATTGTATCTTTATTGGATATGCTGAGCATTCCAAAGCTTATAGGTTCTATGTTTTAGAATCTAATGACTCTGTTTTTGTAAATACTATTATAGAGTCAAGAGATGCTATCTTTGATGAAGAAAGATTTACATCTATACCTAGACCAAGGTACATAATTCAACAATCTTTCAGCAAGAACACAACTCAAGCTGGAGATGATTCTGGTGGTACAAGTTCTGTGCCTGAACTTAGAAAGAGTACTAGAGCTAGAAAAGTTAAATCTTTTGGTTATGATTTTCAACTATATTTAGTTAAAGGAACAAGGGATGAGACTCTGTCTCAACATCAATATTGTTTTAATATTGAGGAGGATCCAAATACTTTCAGTGAAGATATGGCTTCTAGGGATGTCCATTTCTGGAAAGAGGCAATTCAGGATGAGATTGACTCTATCATGCATAACAATACTTGGGTATTGTCTGATTTACCTCCTAGTTGCAAGGCATTAGGATGTAAATGGACCCTCAAAAGAAAAATGAAGGTGGATGGCACAATTGATAAGTATAAAGCCAGATTGGTTATCCAAGGCTTTAGATAAAAGGAAGGCATTGATTTCTTTGATACTTATGCTCCTGTTGCCAGAATTTCTACTATTAGATTATCATTAGTTCTTACAGCTATACATAATCTTGTGATTCACCAAATAGATGTGAAAACTGCATTCTTGAATGGTGAATTAGATGAGGAAATATACATGAAACAACCTGAAGTTTTTGTGATGCCTGGAAATGAACACAAAGTGTGCAAGTTGAAGAAATCATTATATGGTTTGAAACAAGCACCAAAATAATGGCATCAAAAATTTGATGATGTTGTCTTGTCTAATGGTTTTGCATTAAGCCAAGCTGACAAGTATGTATATAGCAAATTTGATACTTCTGGTAAAAGAGTCAAGATTTGTTTATATGTGGATGATATGTTAATTTTTGGTACTGATTTAGAAGAAGTTGATAAAACCATGAAATTCTTATCATTTAGTTTTGAAATGAAAGACCTGGGGGAGGCTGATGTAACTCTTGGTATAAGAATTAAACAAGGAAACAATGGAATTTCAATTTCTCAATCTCATTACATTGAGAAGATATTGAAAAAGTTTAACTTTGAGAATTGTTCTCCTATTATTTCTCCTATAGATCCTAGTCTCAAGCTTCTACCTAATAAAGGATCTCCAGTGTCTCAACTTGAATATTCTAAGGCTATTGGTTCTCTAATGTATGTCATGATTATTACTAGGCTTGATATAGCATATGTTGTGGGAAGGCTTGGTAGATATACGAGTAATCCTAGTACACATCATTGGAAAGATGTGAGTAGAGTATTCAAGTACTTAAAAGGGATCATGAGTTATGGTTTAACTTATAGTGGACATCCTTCTGTTTTGGAAGGTTATTCAGATGCCAGCTGGATTAACAACTTAGAGGATCACTCCTCTACAAGGGGTTAGGTGTTTCTTCTTGGAGGAGATGCCATTTCTTGGGCATCCAAGAAACAGACTTGTATTACTAACTCAACCATGGAATCTGAGTTTGTTGCATTGTCTACTGCTGGTAAAAAATCTGAGTGGCTAAGGAATTTGATTTATGAAATTCCATTATGGACCAAACCGATATCTACCATTTCTATCAGATGTGATAGTGCTGCAACCTTGGATAAGGCTTATAGTTAAGTGTACAATGGAAAGTCTAGACATTTAAGTGTTAGACATAGCATGATTTGTGAGCTCATCATGACCGGTGTGATATCTGTGGAGTTTGTAAGAACTCAATTGAATTTAGTCGATCATCTAACCAAAGGGTTAGCAAGAGATCTTGTGCACAAGGCGGCTGTAGGGATGGGTTTAAAGTGCACTTAAAATCTTTTATATTGAGATACCCAATTCCCATCTAATGTAATATTAGATGCTGAATTCAATGTGGAAAGCTTGATATTTGAAGATGTCACACCCCAAAATCGGAATAGCGGAAACGTTCGGGGGTGGAGGACGTCATATTTAGTATCACAAGATATGTATATGGTAAGCAAGTAATGAACAACCATTTCATTTAGAAAGAAAGTGTTTACAATGTGTGTGTTCACAAAAACATAGAAGTCATAAACAAATAACAAAACAAGACTTGCAACTATAATGCTCCATCTTCTGAATTTCCAGCACAAGCACCTGTCTAATAGTCTCCTGAGAATACAAGTTATTTGAAAGAGTTGATCAGCAATTAAGCTGGTGAGTTCATAAGATTTTAGTGATGTGAGTAAGCTGTAAAATGTGGTTGAAAATGTATATGCACAAGTGACGTAAGCTATAAGTTCTGTTTTGAAGTGTTCGCCTGTTCCTCTAGAAAATCCTATATTTCCTTCTTGAATGAAAGTTAAGTAAAATGACACTACAAGCCTTTCTATGCGTACTAAGTGGGTACAAGTTATATATACTCAGAGTAATTAAACAATCGATTGTGCGCATCTGCCCTAAACTCACAACCCAGGGGGGAACAGAAAGTAAGGTGGATAGCACACATTCCATTGGTTGTTAGATCGTTGTCATATATAACCCTGGTGTATTCACTTGTTACTCATGGAGTTATTTGTAATGATTCCTTTATATCTAATGAAGAGTTCTTTTAAGAAAACCTATATTCCTTATAGTAAAATAATGACTACAGTGACTACTTTTATAATAGCTTTGTTTATAATGCTATAGATAATCTGATACCGGGTAGAAAGTTAACTGGGTGAATCTGCCCTAATCCCACAATCCAACGGGAACAAGAAGTAAGGCGGAAAACACACATTTAACTATCTATTGGATATTAGTTTTATATATAAACATGGTATATAAACTAAGGTGTTATAGAGTTACTCGCCAAAAGTCTCTAAAACTGTACTGGCTTAATAAAATCGATTAAGCCCTTATCTGGGAAATCTCTAGTTTTGTATACCGAAAGTACTGACTTTGACAAGTAAGTTTTGTACTAGAAAAACCGTGCGTTGACTCTGTGTCCTATGACTTGATCCATACCTGGTACCCTTATGATGACTTAATGTATACTAAGCATATATATATATATATATATATATATATATATATATATATATATATATATATATATATATATATATAGATTCGGGTAGATAGTAGGTTGGGTGACCTCAGTCCAAGCCCACAATCCAACGAGAACAGGAAGTGAAGCGAAGAGCACACATCCTATTAGCTGTCGGAATCTATTAGTATATATGTATCCTATGGTATATACATTAAGGAATCATAAAGCTAGCATTATGATCCTAACCTTTAATCGTAGCCTTCTACCAAGGCATCTTCTGTTATGTGATGAACCCGACTGTTCCTTTGTCGAAATGTAAAATTATATTCTCCCTAGTTTATAACTATCTTGACTAAAAAATAGATCAACTTTCAAGTGGTACCGACACTTTATGAAAGTAATGGGAATAGTAAGTACACAGAGGTCGTTTATAATGACATGCGGATGTACTAATAACCTAAAACATATTTGTTTTATTACGGTCATAATGTGAAAGCTAGAACCCCTATTAAACGCTCTCAATGTAAAGAGATTAAGGGAACAAAACGCGACCCCAACAATTTCTTGCAAGGCGTTTAATTCACATTAAAGTTATATGATCATGTATACCCAATATAACTATCACTAATGCGCTAGTGATTCATTGGTATAATTAGATCCTGTTTGTGTATTCTCATGCTATAGCAACCTAACTTGTTTGTTATGTTCTGTTCTGGTATTGTTTGATTCTCTTTACTGTTTGTTCTGATATATAGTATTGATTCTTTGGGTGCTTCATTGTACTAGAAGTAATGAATAGCATTCTCCTAAACTATACCTGTAATAAATTACTAATGCTCTACTTGGACTGTTACTGACAAGACTCATTTCTCTACTAAGTTATGCTTTTACTTTAATAACAGAGTTTTGTATAACTATAAAGTAACATAACTTTAAACGAGTTTTGAAATGTTTTGACAACTTATAAATAACATAAGTAACATTTTGAAAGATGTTTAACAACAAACATTTACACAATTATCATCGTGTTCAACCTGTATTCCCCCTTAGAACAGTTAAAATAGTTAAAGATTCATTACGGGGTATGAACTCACCTGATGTGGGTGATTCAAACGGGTATGCGCGTACGGATGAGAAGTTCCATGAATGAAGTCCCGAGACACAATAAGTCCTAAATGACATATAAGGACACATATTGACATGAATATAGTGTTTATAACAACTATATGGAAGGAAACATCTTCCGGGACTAGGAAACACCTTGATCAAGTGTTGGAATCACAGGTGATTCAATAAAGGAAGGTAGAATGGCACTCACATAAGTTTACTATCGTGGGTTTATGGCCCAAGGGAGTTTACGGCCGTAAACTCATGGCTACTCATGTGTAAGTGCATGTTTGAAGGCTAGGGGTGATTTAGGGACCATAGCTCTACCCTAGGATGAGGAAGACCACTTTCTTTGGAGCCTTTGGGGTTTCACAGACCTAATGAGTTTACAACCATAAACTTATGGCCATTTATGTTTATGAGGGTTGTTTAGGGTCCTAAAAGTCATAATGAAGCATCCTAACTTCAAGTCTAAGCCTTAGGAAGTGTTTGTGGCATCAAAACACCCCAAACTTGTGTTTTCGGCCCATGGACCACTTTGACAAGTGTTTGCGGCCGTAAAAACCTATGGGTGATGGTATTTTGATTGCTTTGAGTCCTATACACATCAAGGTAAAGTGCTAGGCTAGTCTCTAGGCTTAAGGAAGGAATTTGGGGCTTCATTGCACCATAAAAGGGAGTTCACGGCCCAAGAACATCCTTGGCCGTGAACTCTCTTCTAACCCTTGTTTCTTGATGATTCTAAGGTCTAAACATGTGTAACCTAGTGTACAACAAGTTAGAAGAAGAGTGCTTACAATGTACGAGCTTGAACTAGTCGATTTGGCCAAGAACACTAATGTGTGTTCTTGGTGTTTCTTGAGTATCTAAATAAACATGATTTTCATGGATGAAATCAATGTAAGAAGCTAGTTAATAAGGTGTATTAACTAATCAAGGGATAGAATACTCACTCTTTTGAAGATCTAAGGTGATTGTTGTTATGATACTTGAGAGGATTTGGAGGAAAATCGACCAAGGAAGGAAGAAATGACTTGAAAATGACCCTTTGGCTTATATATGCTCTTGAGAGTATGGCCCCCATGAGTTTATGGCCGTAAACTCATGGTCTTTTGGCCGTGAACTCCTTTAGATGGGGTTAGGGTCCGATTTGCTACACTGTGGTTCTAGCGGGTACTTTCTAACACTTATTCCTTAAGTGTATTAGGCTCAAAACTTCTTAGAATGACCTGTAACAAGGCTAGAACTCTATACTAACAATATTGACACTCAGTTGAGTTGAATGACTGAGCTTATAAAAATAAAAATTTTCGGGTTGTCACATATGTAACGCCCGTAGATCCGGGCTAGTCAATTTAGAGGCAATAGGGGTCGAAAACGAATTTTCAACAAAAGATTATTTAGAATAAATAATCTTAACCAAGTTGCAGAATATGTCACAAGGTTTCCGTACATATAAAGAACGCCAAAATCCGAGTTATAACGAAGAAGTTATGACCCGTCGAAGTTTCGCGACGGAACCGACACGACACCGGGAAGCGTAAATAGTGAATTTACGATAGATCGAGATTTAGCCGTAGCGCTCTAAATGAAAGTCGTAGAATATGTTAAACTAAGAATATCGATAAAAAGAACGCCCAAATCTAACTTCGTATGAAGAAGTTATGATTTTTCGAAGTTTCGGGCTAGTAGTACAACCCGAAATTCGAATATTAGATCGAGCAGTTTTTAGCCGACACGACCTGAACGAGAATCGAAGATCTTGTTAAGAGTAGCGTAACGAGAAAAAGATGGGCAAAAACGGACGTCAGATGAAGAAGTTATGAGGATTTAACGGACCAATCCCGTCCCGGCCTGTTAATAATATAAAATCTAAAATCGAGTCAAAATTAGCCGACGGAGTCTAAAGGAAAGTTGTAGACTACGTTCCCACCTTCGTGTGGATTTAAAGAATGTCGAAAACGGAGCTCGTATGTGAAAGTTACGAATTTTTAAAGTTGAAACATGAAATTGCGAGACCTGATGAAGGATCGATGACGTGGCGCGTTCTGAACCGTCCATTGCTGAAGAAAGCCTCGCTTCGGATCTTGACACGTCGCCCCTCGCTACGCCCCGCGTCCGAATCTGGGTACGCCCAGTGTACTTGATCTTGTCTAGGTCCGAGAATGGGTGTGAGCCAGCTGGTGCGAAGCTGGCATTCTTATCCGAGGACTACGCCCCGCATAGCCTCCCTACGCCCAGCGTAATGACCGAAGTCTGGCACTATAAATAGAGGTGCGAAGTGCTCCGAACTTCTCACACATTTCTCATATCTCTCTCTCTAAACTTTCTCTCTCTAGCTCATCTAAACCCCCTAAGCTCCCGAGGGAAGCCCCGAGGCTCCCGGAGTCCCGAGAAAAAGGAGTCTTTCAGTTTCGAAACGCTGCTCCAAATAAGTTCCGGTTTTCGATTAAATTCGTTGTAAGTGTGCTACGCTTACGCAATTTTTAATATAGCTTTCAAATAATTATAGGAATGTTATTAGGTCCTTAAAATAATTATTTAGGCTATTATTATGAGTTATATTGAGTATATTAACGCTTGTATAATAATAATAATAGTCAGACTATTAATTTGTCGCGGTTATCGTTAGACTAAACCCTAGTGGTATTGGTACTAGGTTTTATCGAAGGAAAATTGTTTTAAGAGTATCGGAGCGCTGTCCGAGTGCTGAGTCACCACCTACTCAGGTGAGTGCATAGTCCCTTTCATCTTACACATAGATATGAAGTATTTTATATAAACTATGTGCTATGTGTGCATATTGTCTGAATACTTGTTGTCTATGCTGGATGAACGTTTTATACATGTTTTAAATGATTTAAACTGTATACGTATTTTATATATACAAATATGTTGGGTATGACATGGGTATATGAATGATGAGAGATATACGATGATGTGAGTATACATTGGCAGCTACAGACTTAGTGCCTATGGGACGAACACCGGTAGCTATGGACTTAGTACCTCATAGACGTTGGTAGCTATGGATTTAGTACCTATTAGGAATTGGTAGCTATGGACTTAGTACCTGTTAGTTAGACGCTGGTAGCTATGGACTTAGTACCTGTTAGGAATTGGTAGCTATGGACTTAGTACCTATTAAACACTGGTAGCTATGGATTTAGTACCCGAAATTAGCTTTCTTAGCACTACTACTGGGGTTGCGCTCTTTTGTTTTGCAGAATACCCACTAGTAGACCTGGCAACTTTGCCATGGTGTTCCTGATAGGATTCATACTTGGTCCATCTATCATTACCTCGTGTGTACAAGCCGTATGTGATTAGGATTAGTAGGACTGTCGGATATGCGAATCTGCCCCAGGTCCACAACCCAACGAGGACAGGAGATAGGGCGGAAACACACATACTAGATCTGCGTAATCATACTCATATACCACCCTCACATATACACTCAATAATAATAGGCGGGTTGTATTCGTCCATAGCCTCTGTGCTCGAACTTGGTCTGCTGGACGAGTGGTAGTTCGTGACGGTCTATGGACGTCTGACGATAAGGCTTCGGAGGACAAAGTACTCTTCGCACGAGTACTTCGGGGGTTTAGAATGTGAAAGATAAAATTTTTGATTCAGGTCGGACTTTCGATATGAAAGGCGAAAGTTTCGAGAATTTGCCGATCGAGGCGATAGAAATATATGAACTCAGTATGGTGTGGACCACGCCAACTCATGACAAAAGAAAACAACGGACTCTATACTGAACAAAGTTTTGGTCAAATGAAAGAAACGTCTGATAAACGATGATGTATCCCTGATATGCTTGGTACTGTACTCCTAGTATGTTCAACAATGTACTCCTTGTAACTGTTCTCGTGTTTCCTGCTTTCTATTCGAAGTGAACACTCATATGTATCGTACCGCTATGTGCGCATACATACAAATAAAAGTGCTTTACTAACCGAAGGGATACTTTTTACACTATGATCCCCCATGGTACCACTACCATCGCCCGTCATATACAAGTTGTGAATACTTAAGATGAGCCAGGCAGTCGACTGAGCATCTCTGCCTCAAATCCTCAACCAATTAAGGAAAGGGGACCTAAGCGGAGTCACTCACTCTAAGTCTGCAACACCTTAGTTGCGCACAACCCTGAGGTCTATGGTGAGCCATAATAGCTTCTCTAAGGGATCCTTTAGTTCTCTTGAATATTACGACCTATTTCAACATGTGAGTCGTTATGGTTACTTTTAAGTGTCATCCCCAATATTTTAAATCTTATATGAATATAAATTAATTTTAAAAGTAATTACTATCTTGAAAACGTACCAATACTCGTCACTACTATAAAAACAGCCTTTTACGACGCTTATTGCGCGTCGTAAAACGCTCAGACGACGTGCAAATGCGCGTCAAGGAAGGCCCTGTCATAAAGAGAGACGACACGCATTTACGACGCGCGGTTATGACACGCAATGCGTATCAAAGAAGGCCCTATCATAAATGAAGACAACACGCATTTGCGTGTCGTAATCTTACGACGCGTGTGTTTATGACACGCAATGCGTATCAAGGAAGCCACTGTCATAAAGGAAGACGACACACATTTTGCGTGTCATAATTTTAAATGTTTTTAAAATTATATATTTTTTTTTATATATTTACTAATTTTCAAATTAAACAACACATTAAAAGTCTATTATACAAAATAAAATACCATAAACAATAAAGATAATTCATTGCACTAATATGTCAAATACAAATAATCATTCCAATAGTAAGTAAATGTAACACATTGCTAATATTGCATAATATTTATTATAGAAAACAAATCAATAGAAGTTATAACTTAAATTTACAAACTAATTAGATATAAGAAATATGAAAAACTTAAAATCCCTGAGATTAATAGTTCTAACAGAAACTTCACGTGAGATACATACAGTTGGACCAGTAAGCAAGGATGTTCCTGAATCCGCAATAGCAGCACAAGAACACGTACACGATATCTTCTTCTAGAAGGTGTCAATCCAAAACTATTGTTGAAGGTTGCCATGATAGCTGTTAAGATTTGAGCATAACAAGAAACCAATCAGTGTTAAGAACTCAAAATTTACTGCCACCGTTATCATGTATACTCTGGAGAAAAAAAATAAAAATAAAATGGAAATAATAAGTCAAAAGTTTAACTGTTTGGGCTATTTTTGTCCTTTTTTTTAACAATTTAATCTCACCTTGATGGCATTCTTAATTTCTGCAAGAACTAATGGTATTCTTTTTACAACTTGGGCATATGAATACTTCTTGGCAAATGCATCAACAATGTCATTTTTGCCAATGTCAATCATATAAAGTGCTCGTTGAAACCCATCATCATTAATCATATTTTGTGAACTTGAATATATCACCTCAAAAAACTAAATTTACAAATCCCAAAACTGAAATTTTTAGGTAAGATAAATTGCATGATATAAAAATCAATTGATAAATGGCTTTTTATGGTAGGAAGGGCATAACTGTCATTCGGACATTCCTATGATAAACCTAGAAAGTTCACATGAAAGGCTCTCTTAAGGCCGTGGGCAAGTTTAGTTCAGGCTCAGAAGTAGGAATATCCAAATTTGGAATATCCAACTGTCAAATCCAAGAAAAAGAAAATCAATTATTGAAAATTTTAAAATCATATTTCACAAGGAGTGTTAATACTTAAAGAACACAAAAGGGTACCTTGGGCGCAAAATCTTTGGAAACTAATCTTGCACAAATTACCTACAATGAATGAGAGAAAGATTAAGAAATTATCACATGATGAGCTGAATTTCTCTATTAAGTTGTCCTTTATACTTAAAGAACACAAAGGGGTACCTTGTCCTTTGTTTCATGTAGAATTACTTGTGCACGTGACAAGTTAGCACATGAAATTTGTGAATTTTCAGGCTAGTCTGCACTCTTGTATTAAACTGCACTTTTGTACTTGGAATTAAGTTAAGCCCTTGGTAAGGATGAAAATATACTTCCATACCTGATTATAGGCTTTTACCTCATGGAATTTGGAGTCTTTATGAATTTATTATGAATTTTCGAAGTTGATTGATGCAAACAGTGGGCTGCGTGGACCAGTCTGCAAAGATTGGTACTTTTACCCTTAAAGGAATTGGAATTAGGAAAAGTGGTCCAAAGTTCAGTGAAACTAGATACACTAACCTTTCCAGAAAACTAGACTTCATGATTTTTGGACAATCTGATGGCCTTGTATGATTTTTATTAGATAAGGACAGATTGCAGCAACGTGCTGAAACATTTCATGACAACATCAAACAAAATGGGATAAACAACTCACTTAAACTCAGAATCGGGATAGGAAAACAAAGAAAAAATGTAGTAGACATTCATATACCTTTCCACATGAAAACCCCATTAAAATTCTCAACCTAACACCATTGCCCTTTCTATGGCATGAATTACCATTCTGCCCTTCTCTTCTTCCTCATTTTCTACTGCATTTTCAGAAAGAAACTAAATAAAATGTGTGGTAAAGAGGATGAAAATAAGGGTACTTAAGTGCTACAGCAAACGATGCAAGAAAAATCACACTCTAACAGAATATGAATTGAGTCATTCCATTCCATCAAAATCCTTTAAAAATAATGTTTGTTGGGATTTCTGCAATATTTCTGCAACTGCTTCATTCAAATATTCCCGAAAAATCATGTAGCTTAAATATAATCCACCTTCTATTGCTACAACTGTTCTTCTCATTTTCCAACTTTTTCCACTTTTAACCCTTCTACTTGTAATCCCTGCAGTCCCATCCCTGCCAATCTTTTTCAAAATTCCCATAATGCCCGCAGCTGCCAAAACCCAAGCACGTGATATAGAACATGCCAAGAAAATTATATAAACTTACATGTATAAGGGAATCAAGAAAATATGGTTACTTCTTCAGATTGCAAACCAAGACACAACCCAATAATGTTGGTCCAACAGACCCTTGATAGGAGGGTATAGCCCCAAGCACGTGAATAAGAAAAACAGAAAATAATTAATTACAGGAGAATGAAATATTGAAGTAGTGAAAGGCTTGAAAGTTTACAGATTGTAGTAAAGATTATGTGACTGAAGCGTTAGTGCGTTTATCATTAATCATATTCGCACGAACAGGTGCTCAAAAAAATCATACCTTCCTACTAGAAATTCTGCTACCAGATAGAAATCAAGCCTCTGTTCCAATACTTCCTTTATAGGAATAAAATTGCATATAATTCCCAACCAATTTGTAAATTTCTTCTTTACAAAATATTTTCAACTAATAATAAATGATTCTGCCTACCTAGCACTGTAACATCTATTGTACCGGTCACCCTCACATGTTAGACCTTCCCGGTTAGATATGTCCTGTTTTCCAAAAATATTTTATTTTCGTTTATCAAATATTACATCTCATACAGAAACAAAAAAATGAATGAATTTTGTTTACTATGTACAAGGTGTTTGAATTCGCCTGCAAGAACAGCTTCCATAAAGCGTTCCACTTTAATTTCCTTGAGATGCATCCAGTCCCTTAAAATCATCACCTCCAAATTATCTCCACCACCATTCACACTAAGGTTCCTATCATTCCAAAATTTCAATCCACAACTCAAATAACAGAATTTTGTTTGATGATTGCTTACTTTAAAAAGGAACCCGTGAATGAGTAAGATGTTGCAAGGTCAATATGTTTCAATTTTTGTAGCCCCTGAAATATTAACAACATACTTCAATACTTGTTACTTGTTGTTAAGTAGGAAATAGGAAAAGCACTATGTGTACCTTCACCAGCATATGGGTCTTGTAGTCATGAAGTTTGAATCCTTTTAGTGCTAAAGTGGTTATGTTAGGACAGTTGAGCACAAATTCATTGTAGGTTGGGAATTTTAAACCATCCTCTCTACCTGTATTGTATATGTGGAGAAAATAATGTGTTAATAAGAAAAAAATTAATGAAAGTATGTTGCAATCATAGATGTAAATTTAATAGACAACAAAGTAAGCCACAACAAAAGTTCTTTAAAAATGACCTATGAATAATAATAATGAATATTGAGCTTATGTAGAAGCCTGGTAAGTGGTAACAACTAGAAAAGCCCAAAATTGGTTCTGAGAAACATCAAGCTCATTAAAAGAATGCAGCCAATATAAAATATTGAAGACAAACAAGTTGAAAGTAGAAAAATAGAAGTTAAAGGATACACATAAGAGACCATGGTGGTAAGGTTAATTGGAAATAAATCGCAAAGATGATTTTACAAATGGATCAATGACAAAGAGTCACCAGTAAGTGTCTGAGATAAGAACATCAATGAGCATATCAGATAGGAAGTGATGAACTGATGAACAAAAGAGTGAATGCGGTCAAAAGTCAATATGTACGACACGTGTGACTTGTGATCTCACATATAATATCCTACACAAAAGAATTAGGCTGAATAAAGTTGATCCCATGCCTCCCACTACAATTACTAAGTAGTTCAATAATCTAAGAGATCTATCAAAGAATCAACCCATGCATGATGTAATTCTTCAAAGCATGTGTTGATGAAAGGGTCAGCAGACTTGAGCACATAGTTCACTTCTGCAGTAGACGGGACTCGTTTTTTTGGCAAATTTGAAATATTGGGTTGTAATTGTTGACAGTGTCCAAGTAAATACGAATTGAATTGCAGATGGGGTGATACATTAGTGAATAATTAACTAATACCCAACTAGAATAGCAACTTCGCAAGCAAGAATCCCCAGTCCAATAAACTTATAGACATTATACTTGATTACTTGAGCAACTTGGGAGAGAAATTAGAAAAGGTCACAAGCCAACCTTCTCATTTTCAGGTTGATGACGCTTTTTTAACTGATTGGCATCAATGGAAGGCATAAGAGGTGCCACACCACCTGTAAGCGCATAAACCTATAACCATAAATGCTTCAAAATATCAAGAAACCACACAAATTATCTCAAAGGTATGTATGTATGTAATGTACAAACCTCGCGTGAAATGCCATCGGGTTTTCTCCGAGAATCCTTCTGGGGTCTCGATGTCTTTTCCTGTGGTATGGGCAGTGAAATATTCGGTATTCCTAGAATGTCCTTGGCATCCATTATCGAAGTTAGGGTTTTGACACCAGTCCTTGTAACACAGACCAATCAATATTGTACGAGAAACTGCAGAAAAAAAAATATTAAGTTGTAATAATGAAACTGAAAATGATAACTTACCACAATAGTAGCGATTCTTCAGTTCCTCCATTATTCGAGATGATGAAAATCTATAAGCAATTACAGAGAATCGCAGATCAAAACGTTCACACAAATCAAACAGTTCATCCGTCTCTTCTTTGGTCCATGTCTGGCATACACAATTTTAGATTGCTCAAAACTCAAAACAGAGATCAACACCTCATCAAAGATGATCTATCGAAAATATCTGACAACATAAAATCGAAATCCTATCACCATTAACAATCATATGGATCGCATCTGACTAGTAATTAGCGAATAATATTTGTATTTGAAGCTTTACTTGATTATAGAGGCAAATTGGAAGTTTCATGTGATTGGAAATTACCAGATTAAAAAAGCAATCGAGAATTACTTCTCAAACGATCATACTCACCAAGATTCCAACATAATTTAGGATGAGAGCGCATAACCTATTGCAGGAGAGAAACAATTGACGCTAATAATTAACATAGTGGACTTTGTCTTCCCCTGCGAAGTCATCGGATTCGACATACAGGAAGTCCGATTGGGCATTAAGGGAGATACAATGATGAATCTGTCCTTTGATCTCAAGCCAACACCGACACACAAGTGAACACTTATTCGATCTCCTAGTCCATAATCAAGAGAGGATTTGATGGTGGCAGAGAGTCGATACATTTTTTTTGTTTGTTTTCTTTTTTGTTGAGAAACATAATTAGAACTATATAAACAAAGCGCCTGTCTCTAAGAGGCGATACCTTGAACCCAAAAAACCCTAAATCGCTATGAGATAGGAGCGCCGCCGCCTGAATCGAAATTGTTTAGAAGCACCGAGCCCAACCCTAAATCGTTGAGGAGTCGCAGTCGCATGCGAGGAGAGGTAAGCCTGAGGTCGCCGGTGAGATGAGGTGAGAGAGAGGTTGCCGATGAGGTTACACATGCTGATCTGGTCGTCGATTGCAAAGCGATCATGTGGAAAGGAAAATGGTTTTGAATGATCAAAGTGTTTTGAGTGTTCTTCAAAAAAAAAGCCCTAGATTTAATAGTCCCTACGATTCGATTTCGTGATAAGTTAAACGCGTGTTTTGTAAAATTTATAAGGCGACATTTGTAGAGGACACACACTTAAGATAAAGCGCCTTCCGTGTTTTTGATTTTTTTGTTGGACACTAATTTTAGGGCGTGCAAAAATGCATGCCCTCTATCCTTCAAATTTTGGTAAGCTGACATTATTTTATAGATCACGCAGAAATGCGCGTCCTCTATCAGCGTGTATCATTAATTGGGCGTCGTAAAAGGCTATTTTTCTAGTAGTGCGTCGACGACTCTGGGGTAGATTCTCCTGCAGTGATCATCAGAATACGTCCATCCGCGCCTGAGTTCTTGATTATCGGGCAGTTCCTCTGATTGTGTCCAGTCTCACCACAGCCACAGCAGGCTTGGTTTTCTTCAGCTCCGAGGACTTGGGAGATCGGTTGAGCCGGTGCCCTGCAGTAACGGACTATGTGTCCCTTTCTGTGGCAGTTTAGACACTGCATTTCCCGTCACACTCCAGTGTGGTAAAAGTTTCATTTTCCATACTTCGGAAGGTTTCTGGCATATCGACTGGCAGGTGCTAAAGCAGTAGGTGTCATAGCGACGTACATAGTACTCGCTCGTTGCTCTTGTGGGGGTGTCTTGTGTTGTTTGTTTCTTCTTCCTCTTGTTCCCCGACTTCTGATTATAGTCCTCTTCCCTCGATGACTCGGGAATAGGGACTTTTACGTTGTGGCGGACTCCATGATCGATGAGTCGCTGAGCCAAGCATTTAGCACTATCGAACGTGGCTGGGTTAGAAGACAGCACATTTCCTTGGGTCGAAGCAGTCAGACCCCAAATGTATCTTCCTATCTTCTTGCTCTCCGAGGTAATCATCTCGAGGCATAGAGCTGCTAGTTCGATGAACCAGTCCGTGTAGGTCACTATGTCTGAGCCGACCATAGTGAGATCTGTGACATCCCCTAAATCTCGGCCAGAAAAGACGGATTTTCATTTATGCTTTTAAAATATTTTCAGAGTAAATCCTTTTGATTTGAAAGATTTGCGGAATTTGTTCCCAAAAACAAAACATGATAAAACAATGTTTACCAAAGCATTTCGTAAAAGAAATGTATTTTTCATTATATAATCAAAACTCGGGGTGTCATGTTCCGATACAGACCAATAAGCATAAACGATAACCTTACAAGTCATTCAACAAATATATACATATACAGACTTGTAAACAAAACAACTGATGGTTCATCCATCTCATGCCCTCGCGCCACTTCCTGTAATACAAATAAAACTGAGTGGGTCAGGCTTGGGAGCCTGGTGAGCATATAGGGTTTTCAACCCACAATAAATAATCATATTTAATTTTCACCAACCAACAATAACCCAATTACCCATTCCCGTTATCCTCACTTTATGTCCCTAAAACAACTAACACAAGGGACCTAGTCTAAGAATATTTCATCGGGGCGACAACACATGCTTCGGGGGTACCTTAGCAATATAAGTCAAATAAGGCAACCATGAGGGGGATGGAGTACAACAAATGAACACCCAAGTTCATTAACACCTACAGGTGGCGAACCTGCTAATGTTTCCACAAGACTGTCTAGAATAGCCAGTGGTCGTCATCTAAACTCCGCTAGATGACTAAATCAAACAACAACGAGGCCTCTCATCTGTTTATTACACACCAACTATCTACCCATGTTCTACCCAACATATTAGTAGATAAAATATACATTTTTATACATAGTTTAAAAACCTGTATAGCATGCTTTAATCAACACATATTCCACATAACAGATGAGGCACACACACACATAACACATATCCCATAGAGAATAAATCATATCTATGAGATAGAAGAAAGTGAATACACATTCACACATATAAACAACAATATACCATACACATAACACGTATTTTATAGAAAATACTTAATATTTATGTGTTAGAAGAAGGTAACTACACACTCACACCTATAAACAACAATATACTTAATACACTCGAACCAAACTTGTATTATTATCGTGTTTATGAAAGGTAGTATACACTCACACCTATAAACAACAATATACTTAATACACTCGAACCAAACTTGTATTATTATCGTGTTTATGAAAGGTAGTATACACTCACTTGATCAGAAGATGATCGGACAACACTACGACTTGCAGAAGTAGTAATCCTCAGTAGATCTGAAAGATCTTCACAAAAATCGAACTTCTCGCGGGCAGAGCTTCGGCTCGGGAACCGCACTTCTCGAGATCTTTGGGATCTCGGGACTTGCCTCGGGGCTTGAGTATGATACCGGGGCTTCGGGATATTTCTGGCACGCAAAACGATGCAAAACGGGAGAGAGAAGAGAGGAAATAGCAACCCTAAACGGCTGGCCCTTCAAATCTATTTATAGGGAAAATTTGGCCCTTGCCATGTCGTGGCAACCTTTTTCCACGTCGTGGGCTTAGTCGTCACTGCATGCGTCATCCCAAGTTGCATCTGGGGGCCTTCCGGAGGTGACAGGAGATTTGCCACGTCGTGGTCTCTGACAGTTTTGGGGTTTCGCGCCCCGAACTTCAGAAATTCATAACTTTCGCATACGAACTCCGTTGGCTAATTTCGACTTTATTTTTTATTATTTATTTTTAATAGGCCGTGACAGAAAAACTTCGTTATAAATTCATAACTTCTTCGTTTGACGTCCGTTCTCGCCTAACTTTTTATCGCTTTGCTACTAACAACGAGATTTTCGATTCTCATTTAGATTGTTTCGGCTAAAAACCCCTCGATCTCAAATCGAGTAAAACAGGCTGCTCACCGCTAAGCCGAAACTTCGATAAATCATAACTTCCTCATACGAAGTCAGATTTGGGCGTTCTTTATATGCACGGAAACCTCGTTTCAACTACTACAACATTATCCATAGATATCGGCTTTATCTAACAGTTTATTTTGACGCTTATTTTTATTCTTAATTAAATTAAGACACACAATTAAGCACAAAACACATAATACTCAAATAATACACTCCTATTATTTCAAAACGGGTTACAAAGGTTAACCTATACTATTACATTGCTAAAAATGGCAAGCCCAGAAACACAGGCGTTACAATTCTCTCCACCTTAGAATGATTCCGTCCCCGGAATCACACATCAACAAACAAATGCGGATAGCGACTCAACATGTCACTCTCCGTCTCCCAGGTGAGATTCGGCCCATTCGTGTGTTTCCATCGGACAAGCACTAACCCAACCATTTTGCGTCGCAACTTCTTAGTCTTTCGGTCAACAACTGCCTCTGGTTCTTCAATCAACCTTTTGTTCTCATCAATTCTCAATTCAGAAATTGGAATTATGTCGGGAACTTCTCCCGTGAACTTCCTCAAATAACACACATGAAAAGTGTTGTGAATTCCATTCAGTTCTTCGGGTAATTCGAGCTTCTAAGCTTGGTTCCCAATCCTCTGAAGAACTTTAAACGGTCCAATAAACCTTGGACTCAACTTTCCCCTTTTACCAAATCTTATAAGTCCCTTCCACGGCGAGACTTTAAGCAAAACCGAATCTCCAATCTCAAAAGTCATCGGTCTTCGCTTCTTGTCAGCATAGCTCTTTTGACGATCTTGAGCTGCTAACATTCTTTACCTAATTATTTTCAACTTTTCAGCGGTTTGATGGACCATCTCCGGTCCCATAAACTGCTTTTCCCCAGCCTCAAGCCAACAAGACGGCGTACGACACTTTTGTCCATACAAAGCTTGATAAGGTGCCATCTTAATGCTCAAGTGAAAACTATTATTATAGGAAAATTCTACCAATGGTAAATGTTCATCCCAATTACCTAGGAATTCCAAGGTACATGCTCTAAGCATATCTTCAAGTGTTTGTATCATTCTTTCACTCTGACCATCAGTCTGCGGATGGTAAGCTGTACTTAAACATAACTTGGTACCCATTTCCTCTTGTAGACTTTTCCAAAACCTTGAGGTGAAACGGCTATGACGATCCGATACAATCGTTAACGGAACACCGTGAAGCCTCACAATTTCCTTCACGTAAAAATTCGCAAGCTTTTCCATAGACCATTTCTCCTTGGCTGCTATGAAATGCGCACTCTTAGTGAATCGATCAGCGACCACCCAAATCATGTCGTGACCATTCTTTGTTCTGGGCAGTTTAGTGACAAAATCCATAGAAATGTCTTCCCACTTACCCATAGGCATAGGCAATGGTTCTAAACTCCCGTACGGTTTCTGATGTTGTGTCTTGACTCTCGCACAAGTCACACACTCAGCCACATACTTTGCAACATCAAGCTTCATCGTCGGCCACCAGTAGTAAGGTTTCAGATCCCTATACATTTTAGTGCTACCGGGATGAATCGAGTACATGGTTTTGTGAGCTTCTTCCATCAGAAGATCCCTAATTCCTCCTGACTTAGGAACCCAAATACGATCTTGGAATACCTTCAGTCCATGACTGTTTACACCGAACACCAACGTTTTACCCAAACGTTCCTCCTTTCGGTCATTCTTTTCAGAAGCTTCCTCTTGAGCTTTCTTTATACTTTCCACAATGGTCGAGACAACTTCAATTCTCAACGCTCTTGGCCTTTTCCTTTCAAGACTGACTTTCCGACTGAGAGCATCAGCAACAACATTAGCTTTACCGGGGTGGTAAAGTATCTCGCAGTCGTAGTCTTTTAGTAATTCCAGCCAGCGTCGTTGCCTCATATTCAATTCCTTCTGATTAGACTCTTATGATCAGTAAAAAGTTTGCACTTCGTGCCATAGAGGTAATGCCTCCATATTTTCAGAGCGAAAACTACCGCTGCCAACTCCAAATCATGAGTCGGGTAATTCTTTTCATGCTCTTTCAGCTGTCGAGACGCATATGCTATCACCTTTTCTCTTTGGGTCAAAACACAACCCAATCCAACCCCAGACGCATCGCTATAAACAGCGAAGTCTTCAACTCCATCGGGTAAAGAAAGTATCGGTGCCTCACATAGCTTCTTCTTTAGCTTCTCGAATGCTTCTTTATGCTTATCACTCCAAGCATAAGTAGCTCCTTTGTGGGTCAAAGCTGTCAATGGACTAGCGATCGAAGAAAAGCCTTGGATAAACCTTCGGTAATATCCGGCTAATCCTAAAAAGCTTTGAATCTCCGTGGGACTTTTCGGTTGTTCCCACTTCATCACAGCTTCAATCTTTGCTGGATCAACCATTATCCCTTCTTGGTTGACCACGTGACCCAAGAATTGGACTTCACGAATCCAAAAATCACATTTGGAGAACTTTGCATACAGCTTCTCCTGCTTCAAAACTTCTAACACTTCTCGCAAGTGTCTGCCATGCTCCTCCTGGCTTTTCGAGTAAATCAGAATGTCGTCTATGAACACTATCACAGATTTATCAAGGAACGGATTACAAACCCTATTCATCAAATCCATGAACGCTGCCGGAGCATTGGTTAGTCCAAATGACATAACCAAGAACTCGTAGTGTCCATATCTAGTTCTGAATTCAGTCTTCTCGATATCTTGCTCTCTTACTTTTAGCTGATGATATCCTGACCTTAGATCGATCTTCGAGAAATAGCTCGAACCTTGCATTTGATCAAATAGGTCATCAATCCTCGGCAACAGATATCTATTCTTTATTGTTGCCTTATTCAGCTCTCTGTAATCGATGCACATTCTCATACTTCCATCTTTCTTCTTCACGAACAACACTGGAGCTCCCCAGGGCGATGAACTAGGTCTAATGAAACCTTTGTCCAATAACTCCTGAAGTTGCATCATAAGCTCCTTCATCTACGTCGGTGCTAATCGATAAGGTGCTTTTGCTATTGGCGTGGTTCCTGGTAACAAGTCTATTCTGAACTCCACTTGTCTATCAGGTGGTAATCCCGGAAGATCTTCGGGAAATACTTCCGGATAATCACACACCACTGGAATACTCTGCATCACCTTCTTTTCCTTCTTAGCATCGATCACGAATGCTAAATATGATGTACATCCCTTGGTCAAACACTTTCTGGCTTTCATTAGAGAAATGATTCCAGAATTCACTCTGCGTTTGTCCCCATACACCATAAATGAATCCTTCCCAGGCGGGTTTACTTTAACTATCTTCTTCTTGCATAAAATTTCGGCATCATTGGCGCTAAGCCAATCCATTCCCAAAACGATGTCGAAACCATTAAGCTCGATAGGCAATAATTCCTCGCGAAACTTATTCCCATTAAGGTCGATTAAGATGTCTTTCATACGATGGCTAACAGGTACAAACTTGCCACTAGCTACTTCGACTAATAAAGCATCATCTAGTCTATCAACAGGCAAAGCTAGCTTTCTACCAAACTCATGCGAAATAAAGGAGTAGTTGGCTCCAGAATCAAACAAAATTTGAGCAGGTAATTCGTTTACGAGAAAGGTACCTGAAGCGACATCAGCTTCATCTTTAGCAGCCTCAAGTGTCATCTGGAAGGCTCTCGCCTTCGGCTTTGGTGGAATGTTGGGCCTAGCTGCCTCCTTCTTCTTCGGACAGTCTTTCAAAATATGCCCCTGTTCATTGCAACCAAAACACATCCTTTTGTTGTTCGGACATTCATTGGCAAAATGTCCCATCTTTCCACACTTGTAGCAGGTTACATCCTCACTACATTTCCCAAAGTGCTTTTTCTTACACTTATCACACCACTTTGCTTCGCCTTCTTTTCCTCCAAACTTTTTCGAATCAGATTTTGAAAATTTGCCCTTCTTACCGGAACCAGATGTTCCCTCAAACTTCCTTTTCTCACCAACCTCATCCTTGACGGTGGTTCTTCCCTTTATCATGTTCTCAACAGACTTGGCAGCCCAGATAGCTGCCTCTAGAGTATGTGCCTGACGTACTGGCACCTCGTACTCCCATGGGAGTCCCTTCGCATACCGGTCCACCTTTGTCAACTCGTCTGGGACGATACGCAAGGAAAACTCCATCTTATCGGTGAAGTTATTGGTGTATTCATCAACTGACATGCTGCCTTTCGTCAATGTCAGAAACTTGTTCTCTAGTTCCAACAGATTTTGAGTCGAGCAGAACTTGCGCTTGAACTGCACCAAGAACTCTACCCATGACAATTGCAGTGGCTCATTAGGGCTTAAAGTCTTCCCTAGAGTGTTCCACCAACGAACGGCTCCACCTCGGAATTGTCGCACTGCATAGATAGTCTGCAACTTACCTCTGCAGCCACAAGTCATGAAGGCTAGCTCCATTTCGGAGATCCAATCCATAACCCCAATCGGATCCTCCTTTCCATTGAAGGTCGATGGTTTGCAAGTTAGAAAATCCTTGTACTTACATCCCATTCCATCATTCCTTCCATCATGGTTGTTTTGCCTAACTATCGGTGGGTTGGCTTGACCAATAGACCCACTGAAGTTTCCACCTTCCGAGTGCCCTTCATTTAATTCAGACTCCTCCACACGAATTGACAGTTCTTCACGATTCTGTTGAAGCAACCGTCTAGTTTCATCCATCTGACGATCCAACATCGTCTGAATCATCATTTGCACACCAGCCATGGTTATTGGCTCAGGTGCTGCTGCTACGACAGGTACTTGTTCAATCACTGGTGGCTGATTCCTGTTTTCATCAGCATTTCCAACTCCACTTCTTGTTCTCACCATTTTTGATCTACACCCGAATAAGGTGAAATTAGATCCTCAATCATGGTAGATATTCAAATCTTCCTTATCACACCGAAACGTTTACATGCTAGTTCTAAATTCGTAGACGTACGCTTAGAATCCTACACACATAAGGTTTCTAGATCCGGACGGCAACAGACAATAGATCCGAACAAATAATTTCATATATGGCAACATATAACATTTAGCACATAAAGCATTTTAGGCAACTTTCCTAAAATAAACCAGTGCTCGTGTCTAAAACATAACAGACACACATCTCAAAACTTCACTTGGCATTTTAAGTTTAAGTCTAGAAATCCTACAAATTCCTAGTTCGCTTAAACTAATGCTCTGATACCAACTGTGACATCCCCTAAATCTCGGCCAGAAAAGACCGATTTTCATTCATGCTTTTAAAATATATTCAGAGTAAATCCTTTTGATTTGAAAGAGTTGCGGAATTTGTTCCCAAAAACAAAACATGATAAAACAATGTTTACCAAAGCATTTCGTAAGAGAAATGTATTTTTCATTATATAATCAAAACTCGGGGTGTCATGTTCCGATACAGACCAATAAGCATAAACGATAACCTTACAAGTCATTCAACAAATATATACATATACAGACTTGTAAACAAAACAACTGATGGTTCATCCATCTCATGCCCTCGCGCCACTTCCTGTAATACAAATAAAACTGAGTGGGTCAGGCTTGGGAGCTTGGTGAGCATATAGGGTTTTCAACCCACAATAAATAATCATATTTAATTTTCACCAACCAACAATAACCCAATTACCCATTCCCGTTATTCTCACTTTATGTCCCTAAAACAACTAACACAAGGGACCTAGTCTAAGAATATTTCATCGGGGCGACAACAAATGCTTCGGGGGTACCTTAGCAATATAAGTCAAATAAGGCAACCATGAGGGGGATGGAGTACAGCAAATGAACACCCAAGTTCATTAACACCTACAGGTGGCGAACCTGCTAATGTTTCCACAAGACTGTCTAGAATAGCCAGTGGTCGTCATCTAAACTCCGCTAGATGACTAAATCAAACAACAACGAGGCCTCTCATCTGTTTATTACACACCAACTATCTACCCATGTTCTACCCAACATATTAGTAGATAAAATATACATTTTTATACATAGTTTAAAAACCTGTATATCATGCTTTAATCAACACATATTCCACATAATAGATGAGGCACACACACACATAACACATATCCCATAGAGAATAAATCATATCTATGAGATAGAAGAAAGTGAATACACATTCACACATATAAACAACAATATACCATACACATAACACGTATTTTATAGAAAATACTTAATATTTATGTGTTAGAAGAAGGTAACTACACACTCACACCTATAAACAACAATATACTTAATACACTCGAACCAAACTTGTATTATTATCGTGTTTATGAAAGGTAGTATACACTCACACCTATAAACAACAATATACTTAATACACTCGAACCAAACTTGTATTATTATCGTGTTTATGAAAGGTAGTATACACTCACTTGATCAGAAGATGATCGGACAACACTACGACTTGCAGAAGTAGTAATCCTCAGCAGATCTGAAAGATCTTCACAAAAATCGAACTTCTCGCGGGCAGAGCTTCGGCTCGGGAACCGCACTTCTCGGGATCTTTGGGATCTCGGGACTTGCCTCGGGGCTTGAGTATGATACCGGGGCTTCGGGATATTTCTGGCATGCAAAACGATGCAAAACGGGAGAGAGAAGAGAGGAAATAGCAACCCTAAACGGCTGGCCCTTCAAATCTATTTATAGGGAAAATTTGGCCCTTGCCATGTCGTGGCAACCTTTTTCCACGTCGTGGGCTTGGTCGTCACTGCATGCGTCATCCCAAGTTGCATCTGGGGGCCTTCCGGAGGTGACAGGAGATTTGCCACGTCGTGGTCTCTGACAGTTTTGGGGTTTCGCGCCCCGAACTTCAGAAATTCATAACTTTCGCATACGAACTCCGTTGGCTAATTTCGACTTTATTTTTTATTATTTATTTTTAATAGGCCGCGACAGAAAAACTTCGTTATAAATTCATAACTTCTTCGTTTGACGTCCGTTCTCGCCTAACTTTTTATCGCTTTGCTACTAACAACGAGATCTTCGATTCTCATTTAGATTGTTTCGGCTAAAAACCCCTCGATCTCAAATCGAGTAAAACAGGCTGCTCACCGCTAAGCCGAAACTTCGATAAATCATAACTTCCTCATACGAAGTCAGATTTGGGCGTTCTTTATATGCACGGAAACCTCGTTTCAACTACTACAACATTATCCATAGATATCGGCTTTATCTAACAGTTTATTTTGACGCTTATTTTTATTCTTAATTAAATTAAGACACACAATTAAGCACAAAACACATAATACTCAAATAATACACTCCTATTATTTCAAAACGGGTTACAAAGGTTAACCTAGACTATTACATTGCTAAAAATGGCAAGCTCGGAAACACATGCGTTACAAGATCCCACAGCTCTTGTTCCAGTTTTTGAATCTCGCCTAACGGGCAATATTCTTCCCGCATTAACTCTTTTAGGTTTTCCCAACCTATTGAGTTTGCCACTGATAGGGTCAGTGAGTTAACATGGCTGCTCCACCATGTTAGGGCCTTGCCAGAGAAGGTGCAGGCAACAAACTTCACTTTGCTTCCTTCTGGGCATAAACAGATTTTGAAGACCGACTCTGTTTTCTCGAACCATTGCATAAGGGCAATGACTCCTTCAGTCCCATTAAAGGACAATGGCTGGCATCTGGTGAAGTCCTTGTAGGAGAACTCTCCCTAGCACACCGAGACTTCAACTTGATTAGAATTAGCAGGCGTTTCACCTCCACCTGCACTGGTGGGGTGATATTGAGCCATGGCTGTTGTCACAGTCGCGGCCACTACAACGTTTAGAGTTGCTGCATTGATTTGTGGAGAAGGTATGGGAGTTATCGGAGTAGTGTGTCTGGGTGATCTGCGAGGAGGCATCTTTGCTAAAATAAAATAAGGATGAGACGGAATAAGCCTATAGCAACGGACACAAGCCGAAAGCTGAAAAGACAAGGTTATCCTAGTTCTGGATGTATCGGGTCCTGACTTCCACAGGGTTCTAGGAACTATTCATAAATGAGTCTATACCTAATAAACTCTATGAATTTGAAATAACTATCCTCGAACGAATATCTGTTTCCTGAATAACTGTTACCAGCTGCATGTAAGAAAATAATTCTAACACATGTAATGTGATCAGTGTTTCCAATCGCTCGATAAATTAACCTAGTTAATATTTATTAGTGTGACGCGTAAGACGTTTTGGTTACTTCGGCTGATCTTTCCTTGAAATCTTCTCATGAATTTGTCCTTGTTCCTCCTGAACTCTTCTGTTGTCTACTATGAGGAAGTGGTTACGCTTGTCTGGGCTTGTCGTGCGAGAATGAAAGTGACTACAGAACGTATGAGCTTTTAAGGTAACTTTATGGGGTGATCCTTACGGAATCCTCCTATAATTGTACAAGGTACACTAGTTTGTATTGTATATAATTGAAGATCAAATGGACCTTTGAATAATTGATCCCACCTCAACACTACTTACTTAAGAGGAATGGATAGCGAAGCGTCGGTCACAGATTCTATGTCTATAAGATCTTGATTATATATAAAACTTTATGAATATACTCTGTAAGATTATAGACCTGTCCGCAAGGGTCTTTTAAGTTATCATATAAGTTATTTATCTGGACCAAAATACTCCTATAGTATTCTAACGTAATGTACTTGGTATGTTCTAAACTCGTTATCGAGCTATCGTATCATAGAATACTCCCATAGTACTCTAACTCTAACTGTACTAGTTCTGGCGTTCTCTTAACTGGTGTTCCGGTAAGTTTTAACCCTGTTGCAACACCACATCATTCCCAAACACATGTTGGTCACATCTCGAATGAATATAGTTGATCAGGCTATATTGATCCTAGCTATGATTACCTAACTGTTCGGGTTGACGACAATGCCCAACCTTTAAATACTTTTAGTTCTGTTCTCCTTGCGACACTAGTTCTATTATGTACATGTATGAGAAAGTAGGTATATTTTTATAACTTGTAGTTATACTCTAAAATATATCATTATCCAGAGCGCTTAAGCCCCATTGTATTTATAGACGTATATCTTTTATTGGTTGATATACTTAGTTCACTATAAACAATGCTCTGATACCAATCTGTCACACCCCAAAACCGGAACGGCGGAAACGTTCGGGGGTGGAGGACGTCATGTTTAGTATCACAAGATATGTATATGGTAAGCAAGTAATGAACAACCATTTCATTTAGAAAGAAAGTGTTTACAATGTGTGTGTTCACAAAAACATAGAAGTCATAAACAAATAACAAAACAAGACTTGAAGCTATAATGCTCCATCTTCTGAATTCCCAACACGAGCACCTGTCTAATAGTCTCCTGAGAATACAAGTTATTTGAAAGAGTTGATCAGCAATTAAGCTGGTGAGTTCATAAGATTTTAGTGATGTGAGTAAGCTGTAAAATGTGGTTGAAAATGTATATGCACAAGTGACGTAAGCTATAAGTTCTGTTTTGAAGTGTTTGCCTGTTCCTCTAGAAAATCCTATATTTCCTTCTTGAATGAAAGTTAAGTAAAATGACACTACAAGCCTTTCTATGCGTACTAAGTGGGTACAAGTTATATATACTCAGAGTAATTAAACAATCGATTGTGCGCATCTTCCCTAAACTCACAACCCAACGGGGAACGGAAAGTAAGGCGGATAGCACACATTCCATTGGTTGTTAGATCGTTGTCATATATAACCCTGGTGTATTCACTTGTTACTCATGGAGTTATTTGTAATGATTCCTTTATATCTAATGAAGAGTTCTTTTAAGAAAACCTATATTCCTTATAGTAAAATAATGACTACGGTGACTACTTTTATAAAAGCTTTGTTTATAATGCTATAGATAATCTGATACCGGGTAGAAAGTTAACTGGGTGAATCTGCCCTAATCCCACAATCCAACGGGAACAAGAAGTAAGGCAGAAAACACACATTTAACTATCTATTGGATATTAGTTTTATATATAAACATGGTATATAAACTAAGGTGTTATAGAGTTACTCACCAAAAGTGTCTAAAACTGTACTGGCTTAATAAAATCGATTAAGCCCTTATCTGGGAAATCTCTAGTTTTGTATACCGAAAGTATTGACTTTGACAAGTAAGTTTTGTACTAGAAAAACCATGCGTTGACTCTGTGTCCTATGACCTGATCCATACCTGGTACCCTTATGATGACTTAATGTATACTAAGCATATATATATATATATATATATATATATATATATATATATATATATATATATATATATATATATATATATATAGATTCGGGTAGATAATAGGTTGGGTGACCTCAGTCCAAGCCCACAATCCAACGAGAACAGGAAGTGAAGCGAAGAGCACACATCCTATTAGCTATCGGAATCTATTAGTATATATGTATCCTATGGTATATACATTAAGGAATCATAAAACTAGCATTATGATCCTAACCTTTAATCGTAGCCTTCTAACAAGGCATCTTCTGTTCTGTGATGAACCCGACTGTTCCTTTGTCGAAATGTAAAAGTATATTCTCCCTAGTTTATAACTATCTTGACTAGAAAATAGATCAACTTTCAAGTGGTACCGACACTTTATCAAGGTAATGGGAAAAGTAAGTACACATAAGTCGTTTATAATGACATGCGAATGTACTAATAACATAAAACATATTTGATTTATTACGGTCATAATGTGAAAGCTAGAACCCCTACTAAACGCTCTCAATGTAAAGTGATCAAGGGAACCAAACGCAACCCCAACAATTTCTTGCTAACCTAATTCCTATCTTTGATATTATTCTCGACATGGATTGGTTGTTAAAGAACCACGCAGAGCTCTTGTGCTACAAAGAGATGATATGCATCCCTATCGAAAGGGAAGATTCTATTTATGTCTATGGTGAAAATAATAAATTTCTTTCTTAGAAACTCGTAAATTATGTCGAAGGGATATTCTACTTATCCGGCTTATACAGTTAATACCTTGAAAGAGGAGAAGAACACTGTGAATGATAACCTTTGGATAATTGTCGACAAGCTAACTACGAGTGCATATTTTCTTGCCATAGTACAACGGTTCTAATGGAGACATAAGCACAAGTTTACTTAGACGAAATTGTGGCGAGACATGGTGCGCCACTAAAGATTTTTTTTTCCGATCGTGATACCCGCTTCACTTCTCACTTTTGGGCGAGTATGAAGAGTGAATTGGGATCTCGAATTACCCAACACAACTTGTCATCCTCAGACAAATGATCAGAAGAAGAGAGCAATCCAAATAGTAGAAAATATACTGAAGGTATATAAAGTACTATATGAGCATAAATGTCATACTCAAATATGTTGGCGTAACCTAGGACAGAAGATCTTTGGAGGATCTGAAATGATTCAAGACATCATTGACAAGATACAAATTTTTCGAGAAAGAATGAAAGCGGCTGAGGATCGACAAATGCCCTATGCAGAAAGGAGGAGACGACCCGTAGAATTCCGGGTGGATGATTTAGTAATACTGAAGTTATTTCATGAGAAGGCATTATACTGCTTGGAATTGCTTGAAGATTTGACAGATATTCATGAAATGTTTCATGTGAGCTATCTGTGTAAAGGTTTAAGCATATATGATGAAAGGGTTCTATTATCAGAGGTGAAACTGGATAATAAGTTAAGTAGAAGAGATCGTAAATGAAAGAACGACTAATCTACATAATAAAGATGTAGAGTTGGTGATTTTCATATAGAAACACCGTCGACGCTCAAATTATACTTGGGAAAAGTCAGAATGAAATAAGAGTGAAGTATCCCTAATTGTTTTAATCGTTATGATTTCGGGGACGAAATCCTCAAAAGGA
Organism: Lactuca serriola; assembly: GCF_051521515.1. NCBI lineage: Eukaryota > Viridiplantae > Streptophyta > Magnoliopsida > Asterales > Asteraceae > Lactuca > Lactuca serriola. The sequence goes on from NC_136408.1 coordinate 24,523,354, forward strand.
GGAGGTATTTGTAACATACACGTTCTGAAATTGTGTATTGTTATTATTAAAAATAAATAAAATTGAGTGTTGAGTTCTAACAGATAGTTTTTACTAGAAATGAAGTAAAACTATGTTTAGAATCACTCATAAAATATGGGAAGTCTTATGAGATTCCAATTAATAGCCAAATAGTAAAATATAGCGAAAATATAAAATTTGGAATAAGTAAAATTTTATTATTGACAGTTGTAGATAATCTCGTTAGAAACATTTAGGCGAAAACCTCGTCGAAATCCGAGTTATAACAAAGAAGTTATGACCAAATGAAGATCCGTGATAAATCCGGAAAATACTTTGTCGCGTAAAAATTTAGTTTTCGATAAACTAATTTTTAGCCTTAGTGATGTAAATGAAAGTTGTAGAACTCGTAAAAATAATCAACTTTCATATAAAGACCGTTTGAATCTGACTTCGTATGAGGGAGTTATGATTTTTCTAAGTTTCAGGATTAGCAGTAGACAGCTAAAAACTCGAATTTTAGATCGAGTGATTTTTAGCCGACACAACCTAAACGAGAATTGAAGGTCTCGTCATTAGTAGTGCAACGGTAAAAAGTCTGACGAAAACGGACGTCGGATGAAGAAGTTATGAATTTTTAACATATTTTCCTGTCCCGGTCTGTTAAAAATAATAATATTAAAATTAAAGTCAAAATTAGCCGACGAAGTCCAAACGAAAGTTGTAGAGCATAATTTTAGCTACGCGTGCATATAAAGAACGTCAAAAACGGAGCTCGTATGTGAAAGTTATGGATTTTAGAAGTTTTTGCACATTTTTCGAGAAAATTCGTATGAATAGTGAAATGCCACGTCACCCTCGTATGCGAGGCTTCCACGTGTCGGACAGGTGTTCGCTTCTGATTGGATTGCAGCCTTGCGTGTTGCCTTCTGATTGGACCAAGCCCGAGGACCACTAAGCTCGGAACACCTTCGCATGAGACACCCCCTTGATCACCCTCGCATGCGCAACCCACGTGCGAGCCACCTGCTGTCCGAGCCGAAGACCCAGCCGATGACGCACCTGAAGCTGATGACTCCTCGCATCCGAGCCTTGCTGGAGCCCTGCGAAGCTGCCATCTGGTCCGAACCTCGCAGCCACCGTCTCCTTCCCTTCGCTTCGGATCCGAAGCTCAGCCCTATATAAGGGGTGCGAGCCCTCTCGGCTAGTTTTAGAAATTTGGCATTTTCACCCCCTCTTTCAATATTTTTACGATCCCGACATCCCCCGAAGCCCCGGTACTGATTCTAAAGCCCGAAACACACCCCGAGACTCCCGAGAATCCCGAAAAAATTTATCTTTTCGGTTTTGAAGCTCTACCTTTTTAGAGTCCGGTTTTTAGCTAATTCTCCCGGTTTTCAACAAATAAAGCCATTTGGAGCCGATATGCTGCTCAAATTACTATTTTAACCCCCGATTATTTTAAGGTGAGTTCAATATATAGGAACAATTGTATGTTATGTGTTATATGTGCTATGTGCTTTTCAGCGTTATTATTCCGGGTTATTTTTATTCGCTATTTTTAATAGCAAAGTTATACCTTTGACCATGTGATCAGTAAAAGGACTTAGATTCATGGTGGTACTGGTATGTAGCCTCTGGCCATGTAGAACATGTCTCGTAAGAGAATGACTTCTATTCTATGGCATTGGCAGAAGGTTAGATAGGATTGGTATGTAGCCTCTGACCATGTAGAGCATGACTCCGTAAGAGAATGAACTCTATTCTATGGTATTGGCAAATGGTTAGACAGGGCTTTAAGCCTGAAATCTACCAAAATGTTAATCCGAAGTTGTGTATCTTCTGTGCCGTTTGGGCCAAAAAGCTTTATTGATGTATATCAAGTAGTGAAATTGTTATGTCTCATTGATCGTAAATCTTTGAATCAAATCTTGAGTTGATATTGAAAGCGTGACATATGATACACATATGCTATTGTTGTTCTTGTTCCCTTTTGCTTCTGTCATATTGATATATATAAGGCATAAGATTATATTGTATCTATTTATTGAATTCACTAAGCATTATCGCTTATCCCTCTCAATATTTAACAATTGCAGGTGATGAGTATCCAATATAGTTTTATACTGCTGAAAGATTTAGAATAGTTAATACTATTTCTATGTATTTTAATGTTCATGTATGTATATGAATAGTAGATTCCTGGGTAGATATGAAATGTAATAAAACTTAGTCGGTTTGTATCCAATCCTTTGTAATCACTTTATCTATATAAAATATTGTTTTATAAATATGCATGTAGCAGGTTTCGAGGAAGTAACTTAAGAATAATGTTGGAATAGTATGAAAGTTTGGGTCTTTCATAAATACGAAAGTTGGGGTCTTTCAATCATGGTATCAGAGCAATGGTTTAAGTGAACTAAATATCACGGATTGGTATTTAGACTTAAACTGTTGGAAGCTCAATATATGAGCTTATTCATAATAAGTATATGGATACAAACCATAGGAAATATTTAAGTGGGGGATTGGGCAATGATAAACCCTAGTATTCTAAGATATTAAGTTACTTCAGAATTTTAAGAAGATTAGTTTAAGTGAACTAGAAATTTTGAGAATTTCTAAACTTAAACAAGAATTGTTAAGTGAAGATGATACGATATGTATCTGGCATATTTTAGGTTGAATACCTAATGGAATCAAGCACTAGAATAATAAGAGGAGATATGCCTTATATTCTAATATGTGCTAAATGATAAATGAATATAGCATGCCTTAAGGTGCTTATCTATAATTGCTATTATTTGAGAAAGCTTAAGGTCTGTTGCCGACCTTGGTTTAGAAAATTCTATGTTCAGAATTCTAAGAATTTTCGTAATAGAATTTTTCGAAGTGATAAAGAGACTTATGATGGTTGACATCGATAAGTTTATAAATAAACGATCGCAAGATATCGTAAAATAATAAATATGAATTATTATCGTAATAAGTGTATTAATGCCAATAGAGTGGTAATATACATTTAAAGTATGTTTGATATATAATAACATCTTTGGAAGAAAGATGTGCGTTTGAAACACGTTTGGGCAAGACAAATGTGTTGGTGCAAATCCACGAAGTTGTTTCCAGCACTGTTTAGATTGAAGCAGTGATTGTTTAGAGAGTCAGAAGAACCGAAGATGGCGGTCAATACTTCAATAGTATCTCAATTAATGTGGTACAAGATTTGAAGAATTAAATGAAGATCAAAGGAAAGGCTGATGAAGTTTTCCAGACTTAATAGGCCAAGACTTTGTGATGTAGTAAGTAGTCCGAGTAGTAACCCTGTAAAAGATGTTCAGACTTAGTATTTAATAATACTAAGTGATGATTGACTTCTATCCCATCCTTATAGAAGTTCCATTGTATGTTAAGCCAACTTTAACATACAAGATTGGGATGGTGAATTGAGTCATTTAATGGTAAATGGTTAAGCAACTTACTTGTTTAAGTAAGGTAGAATGCTTAATTGAAGAAGAAATACACCCATAGTATCGTATGAGAAGAGATGTTGTAGTCAGGAATGACAGAGAACTAAGTTGAAGCTAGTAGAGCTTGCTGAGATGCAGCTAAGATGCAGACTTCTTAGGATAGACTCCTATGAAGTAGACTTAGGCTTACTCAGATATAAGAATCACGATTTCAAGGAAGAATAATGAAATAAATGTGCATGATGGTTTGCATGAGTTAGAAGATGATGCAGGTAGTAGAAGACCATTTGTCTCCATGCTGCTAGAGTAAATTTTGGAATAGTGTGTCTTGTAGAGTAGACACTACTCGAGAAAGAATTTATATAGAAATGGAAGTAAAATTTCTATCGACCTATGGAAAAGTATTAGGATATATTAAAGCGAGCATATGCATGAGAAGAATCCTAGAAGGCGAATATAGGTAATCCAATATATGTTTGATAAAAACGTGAAAACCCTATTTGAGTCTAGGAGAAACTGTTGTATGTATTTGTTTGAACACATTCATGTGTGATAAGTTGCTTTGTGGAAACTTTTGAATGGTGACTTGGGAACTGCGAGACAATACTTGGGACGAGTATGAGTAGGTGTGAATAGTAGTAGAGGCCTATACTACTGGAAGCACAGGACTCACACTTGGATCAGGAAAAGTCACAAGGTTATCAAGAAGCTAGTAAATGATTTCGTTTTATTCATGTGTGTCGTTACCTTCGTTTCGGTAATGACTAAGAAGATAATTATCGTTCAAATATTAATGTCATAAAGAATCGAGTCCGATTAGTATAAATCCGCGAAAGGAGTTGATTGGTTCAGAGAACCATGTCTCATATAGTGACGAAACTTCAGTAGGAATACTGAAGAAGTAAATGGTCAAGGTAGTCGATAGAAATATAAGGATCTTCATTAAAGAATTGAGCAATCATTTGCCACAGATATGACTTGCTATGTGGTGTTACTGGACACAAGAAATATTTCTGCCCTACTCTTACTAGTCAAATGGCAGGGAGTCAAGTTTCCATTCAACAATCAAAGAGTACTCAAACTAAAAAGGAGGAGGTACCAAAAGCTAAAAGATATGTAGGTTCGAAAGCACGAATTAGAGATACGTGGCACTATTCTTTCTATTCCAAAGCATCTACGTGTTGATCAAACTCTTTTTGTTTTCGCTATTCTATCAACTCGATTTATTCGATCTGATTCTAATACAAGAGTTTGGATCGTTATGCGTCTTGTGCGGGATAAAATCAAAGGTCATTAGAATAAAACCATTCGAGTTGCTGTTATAGCAAAAGTAAAGACCTTATCATGGGTTTAGTCTATAAACCAAGAAGGAGCAAGAGTCTGTAATGAGAATTGAGTTTTAACTCAAAGATTAGGATCGAAAGCCCAATAGAGAATGATGAGCGGGTGCAGGTTTGAGCACCGCTAGTAATTAATAAGTTTGAAGAGTTTGACAATCGTTTGGCAAACTAAAAGTTAAATATCGTACATTTTAGATTACTACAAAGGAAGTAAGTTAAAACTCGAATGTTGTGACTAGTAATTTTCTCGTAAACTCTAGATTTACTCAAATCTTATTTGATTTCAATGCCTCGGATTCTTTCGTGCCTTATAAATTCGCATATTCTCTTCAAATTGCTTATTACGCAATTGTCCAATCATTTCATATAGATAACATAGGAAATATATCATTACTTGCTGATAAAGCCTATAAAGTTAGTATTATACGAATTGAAAGTTATAATCTTCCTGCTAACCTAATTCCTATCTTTGATATTATTCTCGACATGGATTGGTTGTTAAAGAACCACGCAGAGCTCTTGTGCTACAAAGAGATGATATGCATCCCTATCGAAAGGGAAGATTCTATTTATGTCTATGGTGAAAATAATAAATTTCTTTCTTAGAAACTCGTAAATTATGTCGAAGGGATATTCTACTTATCCGGCTTATACAGTTAATACCTTGAAAGAGGAGAAGAACACTGTGAATGATAACCTTTGGATAATTGTCGACAAGCTAACTACGAGTGCATATTTTCTCGCCATAGTACAACGGTTCTAATGGAGACATAAGCACAAGTTTACTTAGACGAAATTGTGGCGAGACATGGTGCGCCACTAAAGATTTTTTTTCCGATCGTGATACTCGCTTCACTTCTCACTTTTGGGCGAGTATGAAGAGTGAATTGGGATCTCGAATTACCCAACACAACTTGTCATCCTCAGACAAATGATCAGAAGAAGAGAGCAATCCAAATAGTAGAAAATATACTGAAGGTATATAAAGTACTATATGAGCATAAATGTCATACTCAAATATGTTGGCGTAACCTAGGACAGAAGATCTTTGGAGGATCTGAAGTGATTCAAGACATCATTGACAAGATACAAATTTTTTGAGAAAGAATGAAAGCGGCCGAGGATCGACAAATGCCCTATGCAGAAAGGAGGAGACGACCCGTAGAATTCCGGGTGGATGATTTAGTAATACCGAAGTTATTTCATGAGAAGGCATTATACTGCTTGGAATTGCCTGAAGATTTGACAGATATTCATGAAATGTTTCATGTGAGCTATCTGTGTAAAGGTTTAAGCATATATGATGAAAGGGTTCTATTATCAGAGGTGAAACTGGCTAATAAGTTAAGTAGAAGAGATCGTAAATGAAAGAACGACTAATCTACATAATAAAGATGTAGAGTTGGTGATTTTCATATAGAAACACCGTCGAGGCTCAAATTATACTTGGGAAAAGTCAGAATGAAATAAGAGTGAAGTATCCCTAATTGTTTTAATCGTTATGATTTCGGGGACGAAATCCTCAAAAGGAGGAGGTATTTGTAACATACACGTTCTGAAATTGTGTATTGTTATTATTAAAAATAAATAAAATTGAGTGTTGAGTTCTAACAGATAGTTTTTACTAGAAATGAAGTAAAACTATGTTTAGAATCACTCATAAAATATGGGAAGTCTTATGAGATTCCAATTAATAGCCAAATAGTAAAATATAGCGAAAATATAAAATTTGGAATAAGTAAAATTTTATTATTGAAAGTTGTAGATAATCTCGTTAGAAACATTTAGGCGAAAACCTCGTCGAAATCCGAGTTATAACAAAGAAGTTATGACCAAATGAAGATCCGTGATAAATCCGGAAAATACTTTGTCGCGTAAAAATTTAGTTTTCGATAAACTAATTTTTAGCCTTAGTGATGTAAATGAAAGTTGTAGAACTCGTAAAAATAATCAACTTTCATATAAAGACCGTTTGAATCTGACTTCGTATGAGGGAGTTATGATTTTTCTAAGTTTCAGGATTAGCAGTAGACAGCTAAAAACTCGAATTTTAGATCGAGTGATTTTTAGCCGACACAACCTAAACGAGAATTGAAGGTCTCGTCATTAGTAGTGCAACGGTAAAAAGTCTGACGAAAACGGACGTCGGATGAAGAAGTTATGAATTTTTAACAGATTTTCCTGTCCCGGTCTGTTAAAAATAATAATATTAAAATTAAAGTCAAAATTAGCCGACGAAGTCCAAACGAAAGTTGTAGAGCATAATTTTAGCTACGCGTGCATATAAAGAACGTCAAAAACGGAGCTCGTATGTGAAAGTTATGGATTTTAGAAGTTTTTGCACATTTTTCGAGAAAATTCGTATGAATAGTGAAATGCCACGTCACCCTCGTATGCGAGGCTTCCACGTGTCGGACAGGTGTTCGCTTCTGATTGGATCGCAGCCTTGCGTGTTGCCTTCTGATTGGACCAAGCCCGAGGACCACTAAGCTCGGAACACCTTCGCATGAGACACCCCCTTGATCACCCTCGCATGCGCAACCCACGTGCGAGCCACCTGCTGTCCGAGCCGAAGACCGAGCCGAAGACCCAGCCGATGACGCACCTGAAGCTGATGACTCCTCGCATCCGAGCCTTGCTGGAGCCCTGCGAAGCTGCCATCTGGTCCGAACCTCGCAGCCACCGTCTCCTTCCCTTCGCTTCGGATCCGAAGCTCAGCCCTATATAAGGGGTGCGAGCCCTCTCGGCTAGTTTTAGAAATTTGGCATTTTCACCCCCTCTTTCAATATTTTTACGATCCCGACATACCCCGAAGCCCCGGTACTGATTCTAAAGCCCGAAACACACCCCGAGACTCCCGAGAATCCCGAAAAAATTTATCTTTTCGGTTTTGAAGCTCTACCTTTTTAGAGTCCGGTTTTTAGCTAATTCTCCCGGTTTTCAACAAATAAAGCCATTTGGAGCCGATATGCTGCTCAAATTACTATTTTAACCCCCGATTATTTTAAGGTGAGTTCAATATATAGGAACAATTGTATGTTATGTGTTATATGTGCTATGTGCTTTTCAGCGTTATTATTCCGGGTTATTTTTATTCGCTATTTTTAATAGCAAAGTTATACCTTTGACCATGTGATCAGTAAAAGGACTTAGATTCATGGTGGTACTGGTATGTAGCCTCTGGCCATGTAGAACATGTCTCGTAAGAGAATGACTTCTATTCTATGGCATTGGCAGAAGGTTAGATAGGATTGGTATGTAGCCTCTGACCATGTAGAGCATGACTCCGTAAGAGAATGAACTCTATTCTATGGTATTGGCAAATGGTTAGACAGGGCTTTAAGCCTGAAATCTACCAAAATGTTAATCCGAAGTTGTGTATCTTCTGTGCCGTTTGGGCCAAAAAGCTTTATTGATGTATATCAAGTAGTGAAATTGTTATGTCTCATTGATCGTAAATCTTTGAATCAAATCTTGAGTTGATATTGAAAGCGTGACATATGATACACATATGCTATTGTTGTTCTTGTTCCCTTTTGCTTCTGTCATATTGATATATATAAGGCATAAGATTATATTGTATCTATTTATTGAATTCACTAAGCATTATCGCTTATCCCTCTCAATATTTAACAATTGCAGGTGATGAGTATCCAATATAGTTTTATACTGCTGAAAGATTTAGAATAGTTAATACTATTTCTATGTATTTTAATGTTCATGTATGTATATGAATAGTAGATTCCTGGGTAGATATGAAATGTAATAAAACTTAGTCGGTTTGTATCCAATCCTTTGTAATCACTTTATCTATATAAAATATTGTTTTATAAATATGCATGTAGCAGGTTTCGAGGAAGTAACTTAAGAATAATGTTGGAATAGTATGAAAGTTTGGGTCTTTCATAAATACGAAAGTTGGGGTCTTTCATGTTGCTATACTCTTCCTGAAGCTTTCTAAAGTCTTTGGTTTTTGCTTCTAATTCAGCCTTCAGGGGTTTCTATCCTTTCCTAAGTTGATATCTTTCGTATTTAAGGTCCTCGACTTCCCTTTTTAGCAAATCATTATGTTCACGAAGAATTTTAATCGTATCTTCACAAGATGGAGTACATGAAACTTCATTGATCGAGATGTTTGTGGAACTCATTGTTTTTCCACACTTCAAAGCGTCAAGCTCTTCAATTACATCAGCAATATTAAGACGATTGAGATCTTTTGTCTTCTTGATGACAGCTACGTTCATATCCCACGATTTCGGAAGTGAATTCAGTAGCTTTGTGTTTATCTCAGATTTGGTCAAGAAGATCCCAACTATATTCATCTCAGTAGTGAGTGTGCTAAATCGCTGCAACTAAGCTTCCAGGGTTTCTCCGAGAATGTAGTTAAACATGTTGAAATTTTGTCTTAACATATCCTGATGATTCTTTTTCATGTCTTCAATTCCCTTGTTAACCTCAAAAGCCATTAAAAGCACAACTCGAAGCTAAAATAAAACTTAAACGTCAAACTAAAATTTAAAAATGTCCTTTGACTATAAACCTCAAAAGTCAACCTTAAAAGTCAAATTTAAAAGTTAAACCGAAAAGCTAAATTTGAAAATTTAAAAAATTAAACGAAAAATTCAAAGTTTAAAGTCAAAAGTCAAACATGAAAGTCAAAGTAAAAGTTTTTTTTTTTAAAAATCAAAAATAAAAGTCAAAAATTAAAAACTATATTTTATTTTATTTTATTATTTTTTATTATTTTATTTATTTATTTATTTATTTATTATTATTATTATTATTATTATTATTATTATTATTATTTATTTTTTTTGTTTTATATTTTGGATGAAAAAGGAAAATAAAAATAAAAGAAATTTAATTTTGGGGTTAAAAGTGACAAAATTTCGAAATAAGGATGCGACAGGGAGTGGTTTTGAATTATATTTGCGAAGGAAGGAACAAAAGCTTTGCTAGAGGAGTTGGTTAAGGTGTTGGATTTATGAACCGGAGGTCCCGGGTTCTATCCTTGGCAGCTCCAAAATCCAATCTTGTTTTTGCTGATGCTGCGTGAGAGGACCAGATGCGAGACCGAGGTGCGAGGCGAGGACAAAGTAATGCGATGCGAGGACCTGGTGCGAGGTGCGAGGCCGTAAACGTTGCTGAGCCGTAAACCACCGAGGACCGAAAACCGAGGCCGTAAACTCCGAGCCATAATCTCGGACCGTGAACCCCGGGCCGTGAACTCCGGAAACCCTAGCTGCTGGTCGCAAACTCCGCCATTCCCTCGCAGGTTACCACCAAAAACAGTGATTTATTTGCCCTTTTTGGCTCCAAAACTAGATCAAAAAAACCCGTTTTTATGATAAACGCGAAGAACAAACCCCCCCTAATTTTTAGAGATCTATCCAAAAACGCAAAAAATCTTTCAAAAATAAGATCAAATAAGCTCCAGATCTGACAAAATTGACTGATACAACCTCGCTCTGATACCAATTGTAAGTCCCCAAAATGCTTGTGTATCAATCAGATCCGTTTGATGGTGCGGAATCCCAATCAAACGGATGATGTCAGATCAAGATCAAATAGATGAGAAGGAGAAGAAGAAGATGATGAATCTTGTATTATTTGATGATTATAATGATGATCTGGATACAAGATTCACACACAACACACATCTCTCTCTCTCTCTATCTCTCTCTCTCTACCGTACATTCTCTACTCACGTTCATCAATAATTACTCCTCACCCCTAACACCTATATATATACAAGGGGAACATGGGCCGGAGAACATGGGCCGAAAATGGGTTTACGGCCGTAAACACAACCGTAAACACGTATACGGCCGTAAACACCAAGCAGTTTACGGTCCAAGACACAAAAATACATTTTTCTAGAAAAGTAAAGTATAAACCATATTTTTGACCCAACATATTGATAGCATGAGGAGTTGCCAGGGCAGCAACTAAGGATTTATTGTAGGGAACATCAGCAGAATGAGGTGAATTACCTTCCAGTAGAAGTGAGTCGAAGGCACCAATGTCGGCCCACGAGTAGTTGATTATAGTAGAGATGATTGTATTTGTGATAATTTTCTGGTATGCCACTATCTGTTATGCTTTATGTGCTAATATGCTATGATATTATGTGATAGTAGTAGGAGGGGTAGGATAGACCTCGTTACCGGTCGAAAGGACTGAAGGGGTAGGTCAACACCTAGATATGCTAGGCAGTATGCGATTTATGTGTATATGCTAGGGTATTATATGGTAGTGGTAGAGGTGAAATAGTCCCCAGTTACCGATTAAAAGAGGCCGAAGGGGTAGGCCAGCACCCAGATGTGCTAGGCAGTTATCGGTTGAAAGAGACCAAATGGGTAGGCCAGCACCAAAATATGCTAGGTAGTTACCGGTTAAAAGAGACCGAAGGGGTAGGGCAGCACCCTGTGACAACCGTCAATTTCCAATCAAGTCAAAGTCAACTAAAGTCAACAAGTCAAACCGGTCGACTCAATTAACCCTTGTGTAGTAGGGCTTATGTTTGGTAAGTGCTATACAAGTCTCTATTCTAATGAGAAATCATCAATTGAAAATTTCGTATATGTAGATTTCCTAAACCTAAAACTGTGGTAAGTAGTGAACCAAACCGATAAAACAATGTTGCATAGTCATCGGGAGTGTGTAAGATGCTTAAACATGGCTTAATGGAGTTTACGAACCTTGCGTTGCGAAGCCAAACACTCAAAAAGGTCACAAAAGAAGCCTCTCCCAATCTCTTTCACTCTATCTCTCTCTCTCTCTCTATTTTAAATCTCTCTCAAATCTCTCTAAGTATGTGAAATCTCTCCAAAATCTCTCTAAGTATGAGAACTCTCTCCAAGTATGTGAAATCTCTCCCAAATCTCTCTAAGTATGAGAAATCTCTCCAAGTATGTGTAATCTCTTCCAAATCTCTCTCAAAAGTTCCTTTAGCTTTTTATAGTCTTTCGGGCCATCCCGACCCTTAACCGGGTCAAAAACCGCTTGAAATGGGGTAAAAACGGGTAAAATAGCCTTAAGGACCCGAAACCCCTATTAAAGGGTCGAACCCTCTTAGGGCCGAAGGTCCATGAAGGGACCGAACTGCTGAGCCGAAGCCCCAAGAACCTAACCTTCCTTTCGGACCGAGCCTCGCAAGGACCGAACCCGAAGGTCCTCTCGGACCCGAACCTCGCACGAACCGAACTCGAACCCTTCGGTCCATTTTGCTTCCGACCAGTTTCGCCCCATTTCGCTTCCTAGCCCATTTTGCCTTCGGGTCCAGCACCAAGAGGGACCAAACCCTCGCACCTTCGCTCCTTCATGCGAGAAGCCTCGTAGCTTCGCCTCAACTTCCCGCTTTCCGACTAGTTTTGCATTTTAAGTCCGTTTTTAATTATTTTAACGAGGGATTTTCACCCAAAATCATATTTTAACATATAAAACCCCTTATTTCTTAATTAATCACGTTTTTGGGGATAAATCTTATCCAAGAAGAGCGGGTGAAGTACAAAGGGTGGAGTGTTGACTTTTCTTTGATTTATGACACAAGCAACCACCCATACCCACTCCATGACCAACCCACACCCCTCCCCACCATACCTAGTCACTTCCTTGTACTTTTCCATCAATCTCCATCCATTCCTACGTCCTAAGAGCTGGACAACCCACCCTCTCTCCTCACACTTCCTTCATTCTCTCATTTTTCCTCCAAGGATGACACTCCAAATTCTCTCACCATTCTCTCTCACAATTTTGAGATTTCCAAGGCATTTTCAATCTTTCTTCCACTTTTGGTAAGTATAATTCACCCTTCATATGTTTATTACACTTCCTTTTTACTCAGATCATTGATTTCTTACTCAAACTCCATCACAATTGTGTTAGATTCTCAAATCTTCAAGCAATCCTCCAAGTGTTCTTGAGTTGAACACTTCTCTCCTTCAACATCCATCCAATGAAATCACATAAGGTGAGTTCATACCCCTATCTTTTCATGTTTTTCTTAAGTTTTAATTGGGGGGGGGGGGGGAATACAAGTTAAACACCAAGAACACAATTATACTCATTCAACAGCTTTCATAAAAAAAGTTTAACTCCATTCACGGACTGTTTTGGTCAACTTAAACATTTTAGTTTTCAAAACTGTATTAGGTTGCAGATATTTCATGTCCATACCTTTAAAATGACTACTTTCACATCACCATACGATGTTTCTACGATTTATGGTGATTTTTACAAAACTGCCTATCATTTCAAAAGCGAATTCGGACTAGTTTGTGAATGTGAAAATTTTAACACACGTTAAAGAATTCCAAAAATCATAATAAAAATTATGAACAAACTAGACACATTTTATGAACACTCAGAATTTACGGATTCAGTTCTCGACTTCGTATGATTTTTCTATGATTTTTTAAAACAATGCTGAAAGGTTAAAAACTAGTTAACAACTTACAACTTGCATAACACTTTGTATTATGTTGAGCAAAGTGTATAATCATAAGTTCTAAATATTGAATGTATTATCTTGTTAGTTTATCATCATAAACTGAAATTTATCCATTCATGATAAGGTTTACTCATTCATTTCGAACACATATAATAAACTTCAATAAGCATAGTTTATGGATTTTACTACATGAAAAAGGTTTTACTCTCAAAACAAATGGATTTTCATATCCTACATGATAAATTATGATAGTAATAGTTTAAGGATTTCATATTACTAAATTATTCAGGAAAGGTGATTTTACTTCCTCCACGGAAGAGGTTTTAATATCAAACTATGTGTAAACTAGTTAACTTAGGTTGTGAGGCAATTCTCTCCCTGTACGTTCGAGTACGGGATCCCAATTCCTGTAAGTTATAACCAAAGTATCTTGTAGGGAGAGCGTGATAATTGTGTATAGATCTATATTGGGTTTGACACCCCACACCTTGCTGCTAGCTACAGTGGGACCTGCAGGTCTACGGGTGACAAGAGTCATAGTATCTTAACGTCTGAAAAACATTGTGCAGGGTTATTTCTCGTCATAGTATGGTTATAGCGACTCACATAGGTAGTTAACTATCTTTCAAGTTTACATGGAAAATTTTACTTTGAAAAGGGTTTCACTTCCAAATCAAAAAGGGTTTTGTGCCGATTTAAAACCACTTTTATATCTTTAAGTATGGCAAATACTTATTTATTTTCGGTCCTGGGATTTAGGACCACATAACTTTTATAAGGAAAATATAGGATTTTCTTTGGAATCATATCTCTGTTAAAACTACATTTCATCTAGAATTATTAGACTTCAGCTATAATTTCTAAGTGTATATGCTAAAGTTATATAAGATTCTAGTCATAATCGACTTAGAATTGGTGGGCCCGCCTTACTTCCTGTTCCTTGTTTGGTTGTGTACCTAGGGCAGACCCGTTATATTCGACGGTTTGTTTTATTTAAATTTTATATAACTTATATACACTGGATGATTATAGAAGGAATCTATGGGTCTTTCTAGAGTTCATCATCGCATAACATAGGAGCATTCATTCCACACTCAACTAAGAAAATATTGGATTTTCTAGAAATCATACTCTATCGCTTTTACAAGGAAAATGGTTTCTTCCTCAAACAAAACTCTTATAAACTTACCAACTTAATTGTTGACACTTTTTCAAAACTACTTGTATTCTCAGGAAATCAATGAAATAGGAAAACCAACAGCATTTTGAGGATGGGACGATAAATCGTCAAACAGTACATTTTGTCATCATAATGTAATTGATTTGAATCATGTAAACATATACTTTGGTGTAACCTTTTCAATTATATTTATGATGGTTGTATTTACTTTGAGCACTATTATACTCATTGTTCTGATACTATACATGAAGTCCTCCACCCCCGGACGTTTCCGCCATCGTTGGTTTGGGGGTGTGACACACCTTGATATGCTAGGCGGTTACCGGTTGAAAGAGACCGAAAGGGGTAGGCTAACACCCGAATATGCTAGGTAGTATGTTCATTGTAGGTATGTGGTATGATGGGGGAACTCACTAAGATTCGTTCTTACGGTTTTTAGTTTTGGTTTCCGGTACTTCTTCTTCAAAAGGAAATGAGCCAGCATGATCGCAGTGTGTCGCACTATGTTTTCCGCACATGAGATCTTTGGGATTATACTATGATATTGTTTCATTATGACATGTTTTGATTATTGACATACTGGTTTTGATATGAGATGACACTATATATGTTTTTTTATATACTATTGGTTTTACAATAACTTAATTTAAAATGAAATTCTTGGTCTTGAAATTTGGGATGTTACAAGTTGGTATCAGAGCCTTGGTTTGAGGGATCCGGACACACATTCAGGGGTGTCTGGACTCAAATCGAGGGTTTGAGAAATTTTTACAAGAAAAATAATTTTCTGAAATTAAGATTAAGGGTTTTTATAAAGAAAAAGGAGTGTGATGCGGGCAATCGGCCGGGCTCAAGTAAGTTTTCGCCAAGATACCCATACATGTTATATTATATGAAGTGTGAATTGCATGCTAGATTAGGGCTAAGGATCTAGAAAGGATGCCTTTTATGCCTATTGTATGTGCTTATTGAATTGCATGCTAGTATTGATTAGTCAATGATATGAAGCCCTATTTAGGATATGCCTGGTTTGGTGACTCAAAGCTCGAATGTTGTTTGCTTTGTGCTTTTAGGAGTTCTATCTATCTTTAATTAACTAGTAAACGAATATGTTAAGCTACATATTACGAGGACTGAATAATTTTAGAAGGTTAGGTCTAGCAATATTTCGCAGCTCTCGTCTAAGTCTAACTGCTGTTGTAGGGTAGGACCTCTCATTCAAAGAATTATTTGGTCTTAGTAATATGCAATAGTATTCGGGAGCTAGTTAGGGAGAGATAACAGGGACTTCTTATGCAGCTGATCGTGGAGAGTGGGTCGGAGATTACCCTAGGGTAAGCCTAGGATGAGATTAGGGTTGGGAGCGGTATTAGTGAAAGGGACTTGGTGGATTCAAGGAAACTCTTGAGGAAAGTACGGATAGATGTGGAAGGTAGTATGAGCCTGTACTACTGAAAGCAGAAGATTCGTACTCGATTCAAGGAGGTCTGTGATAAGACCAAGAAACTTGTAGTGCGTGTGAGATCCCTCGATAGAGGATGAGTATGCAAATGGTTGTGATTGTATGTTCTAGCATGGTGACGCTACGTGATGGGCCGGTTGGCAGTTCTGGTACCAGCGAGGGATCAGGCTCGGACTCTGGAGTCGGGCAGCTCGATGATTAGATGAGGGAGTTTATTCTAGTTGAGATTACGTGCAGTATCATTAACCAGACTTATGTGATATTCGGTACGGTCCAGGAGGGCATTTTAGAGGTCCTTGATGAGAGGATGAGCGCATTTCGCTCTGAGATGATGACTATGATAGGGACGTGCGCGATGATGATTCGGGAGTTCCGAGCTTGAAGAGCTCCAGACTATCCTGGGGTTAGGGACCCCATTCTCAGTAGGAGGTGGTTAACTAATATTGCTAACGCGTCCAGGACAGGTTCTGCCTCATGGAGGCAAAGATCAGATATGCTTCGTGCCTATTGAAGGATCAGACACGTGATTGGTAGCGAGTCGGGTAATGTTGCGGTTGATGCTGTGTCATAGGATGATTCTTCGACCAGGTTTCTAGCGGAGTTTGTTCCAGCAATTGAGGTGCAACAGTTGGCGCGAAAGTCTCTGGGTCTCCACCAGACTACTGAGACTGTGAAAGAGGTCACTGCCAAGTCCCAGGAGAGGGCTTTTTTGGTACCGTAATGTGCAGGAGATGAGTAGATGAAGAAAGTGAGGAATCATGATATGATGCGGGATGATATCAGGGAGTTAGTGAGTATTTTGGGGTGTAATGCCCTGAATGGTATGATTTTTAGTGCCAGTAAGTGGGAGATAGATTTGGAGCACGTTGGTAAGAGGGGAGGTCAGATCAGGTGTAGACGTTGGAGAGTCCCGGGGAGAGACCCAAGATTTCTTATCAGCGCATGAAAGGCCAGTAGGGCCGAATTCTCTGCAATACGTAAGGAAAACAGCACGAGGGTACCTGCCGTTCCACAAGTTTGTGATGGGTTTTATACAAACAATCCTAAGTGTGCATGCAACCCTAGTTTGGATCTATGTTTTCACTATTAGATACACAACATTATGAACACAAGATTAAAACCCTAATGTGCATTGCTATTTTCGAAATTAACATACAAGGTTGGATTACATACCTCTTGTTGTTATATTGCAATAACAACTTAAATCTTCAAATCCTAAGTCTTGAAAGCAAGCACCACAAGTGTAGTGCCTCTAATGGCTCACAAACACCACAAGCAATTGGAGAGGCTTAAGATAGAGGAGGGAGGAGATGGAATTCGTCCTTCGGACCTCTTAGGAGCATGTGCACGAATTCTAAAGGCCTAGGGGTCTTTATATAGGGTTTAGATTAGGGTTTCAGTCCTTATCCTTATCCAGTTGCTTGCCCACCAAGCAACCACAAGATAAGCCTTGAAAAACCCCTATCTACTTATCCTTGGACGATTTTAAGGATATCCTTATCCTTGAAATTGTCCATCCTTTAACAAGGATAAATATTGCCCTATCTTGCAACTATCTTATAATTACAATTCAGCCCCTCTAGTTTAATTAATTACACTTGATCACAAAATTAATTCCTAATTAATTATTGACCAATATTAATTAAACAAATATGATTTTTCCTTTAATATATTAACATATTAATAAATCACAATAACCTCTCTCTCTATTTAATTTCTCCAGTCAAGTTGCTTTGGTGAAGGCAACCCAAAAGGACCATGCACAACCGGGTCAAGTACTTACCAAATATGGTTACGGGCTTAGACACTAATCCAACAGTCTCCCACTTGGATAAGTCTAGTAACCACAAATGTAACGTGCAACCCGATTAGCAATCATAGCTCTCAAAGACGCTGTCAAACTCTGATCTTATCGGTAACCTGTCCTCTAGATAAGGGATCGTACAGTCCTCTGTTAGATATCATGTTGACAATTCTATGGAATGATTAGTGAAGCATTTAGGTTTCTCGATCTCCAATTTATTTGACATAGAACTTAATCGAACACATCAATTTAGTTCTGACCGGGCCCGACACATAAGTCAAATCAAATCATCGAGCGGCCGAGATATCTCTTCTACCCTCTTAGGATAAAATTTACAGATACACTTCGACTTATATGCATTTACTTATTCAATAATCAACTATACACAACAATGCATTTTATAACATTGAGTTACCAATGCGTTTTCGCATTATCAATGTATAATCAATTAGCAAATAATAAACCATATATCTAGGTTTTAAGACTATATGATATTATCGTCTTGCGATCACCTCTTATATATCATATTCCATACGGTGATTCCAGCAAGCGCGGGTTTATTCCAATGCTCAAAACCAGTTCATAAGCACTCATGAACGTCGCAACAACCCTTTGCTATGTCTAATACCATTTAGACAATCTACGCACGAATTCATGACAATCTTCATTCACATCTACTTCCAACACATGAACGATTGTGGACAATTTGAATAATTCGATTATTCCTAATAAACTCAATTATTCTGGAAGTCAAAACATGCAAAAAATTGAAACAATAGTTAAACAATTAACATATGACAGTAGCTTTACTTATAAATAAAACTCCTTTATTTAATCATCAAATGTCAATTACATTTATCTATTACACTTTTCTAAAACTATCTAATCTATGCTAATACCATCCTTCAGCCCAATACTCCTAGCATGCTGCAAGTGCTTAACCCTACTTAGTCCCTTCGTAAGCGGATCTGCTGGGTTATCTTCTGATGATATCCTCTTCACTAGGAGTTGTCCTTCTTCTACACGATGTCTGATGAAGTGATATTTTCTGTCGATATGTCGAGATCTACCATGATCCCTCGGTTCCTTGGTCAAGGCAACCGCTCCTTCATTATCACAGAAAATCTCCATGGGCTCCTTTATGGCGGGTACAACTCCAAGGTCACCAATGAAGTTCTTCAGCCATATTGCCTCCTTCGACGCTTTGCTCGCTGCTATGTACTCTGATTCGCACGTTGAATCAGCTACTATTTTCTGTTTGGAACTCTTCCAAGTCACTGCTCCTCCATTTTGGGTAAAGACCCAGCCCGATTGCGAACGATAGTTGTCCCTATCGGTTTGGAAGCTGGCGTCACTGTACCCTCGCACCTTCAAGTCATCACTCCCTCCGAGGACTAAAAACCATTCCTTCATCCTCCGAAGGTACTTAAGGATATTCTTCACAACAATCCAATGTGCTCTGCCAGGGTTCCCTTGATATATACTAACCATGCTCAAAGCAAAGGCTACATCGGGGCGAGTACAAGTCATAGCGTACATGATTAAGCCAACTGCGGAAGCGTATGGAACTCGGCTCATTTCAACTATCTCAGCTTCGGTACTCGGACTTTGAGTCTTACTCAATTTGGCATTGCTTTGTATCGGTAATTCTCCCTTCTTCGAGTTTTCCATACTAAAACGTTTTAGTACTTTCTCTAAGTAAGTGTTTTGACTAAGTCCAATTAGTCTCTTACATCTTTCTCTTACTATCCTTATTCCCAAAATGTAAGAAGCTTCTCCGAGGTCCTTCATAGAGAAGCACTTCCCGAGCCAGGACTTAACCTCCTGCAAAGTCGGGATGTCGTTTCCTATGAGTAATATGTCATCGACATATAAAACTAGAAAGCTTACTATACTCCCATTGGCTTTGACATATACACACGACTCATCTTCGCTTCGTACAAATCCAAACTCTTTGACTTTCTCATCGAAGCAGAGATTCCATCTGCGAGATGCTTGCTTAAGTCCATAAATGGACTTCTCAAGCTTACACACTCTATTCGGATGCTTCGGATCCACAAACCCCTCTGGCTGATCCATGTAAACATCCTCAGCCAACTTTCCATTAAGGAAAGCGGTCTTGACATCCATTTTCCAAATCTCATAATCATGAAATGCGGCAATAGCTAGCATCACTCTAATAGATTTTATCTTCGCAACTGGTGAGAAGGTCTCTTCATAGTCAACTCCGGGAGTTTGAGTAAAGCCCTTCGCAACCAATCGCGCTTTATATGTGTGTACCTTTCCATCCACGTCGGTCTTCTTCTTGAAGATCCACTTACACCCAACGCTCTTACGTCCGGGCACATGATCAACCAAATTCCAAACTTGGTTATCATACATGGATTGGATCTCGCTATCCATCGCCTCTTTCCATTTCGCAGACTCCGGGCCTGCCATGGCTTCCTTATAGCTATTAGGTTCATCAAGATTTACTAGTGTACCATCACTAATATACGTGTCCCAGTCGGTAGTAATATGAAAACCATAAAACTGGGGTTGAACTCTAACTCTATCGGAACGTCTAAGAGGTAAGGACTCGTCAATTGGTTCAACCGGAGTTTCCTCCTCGGGTTGAGTGCCAGCGGTAGAGGTTCCTTCATCTATTGACTCTTGAATCTCTTCAAGCTCGATTTGCCTCCCACTGTCCTCTTGGCCTATGAGTTCTCGCTCTCGGAAAACTCCTCTCCTCGCAACAAATACAACATTGTCCTTCGGTCTATAGAAGAGATATCCAAAGGATTTCTGTGGGTAGCCGATGAAAATACATCGCTCACTTTGAGGTTTAAGTTTGTCGTGAGTGTCTCGTCTTACGAAAGCCTCGCAACCCCAAACCTTGATATGTGCCAACGAAGGAGCTTTCCCCGTCCACATCTCGTGAGGTGTTTTGGCAACCTTCTTAGTAGGGACTCGGTTAAGGATATGGGCGGCAGTCTCTAAGGCATACCCCCAAAAGAGATTGATAGTGAAGCACGACTCATCATAGAGCGAACCATATCCAATAAGGTTCGATTACGCCTTTCTGCCACACCATTCAATTGTGGTGTCCTAGGTGGCGTCAATTGCGAAACTATTCCACACTCATTGAGATATTCGTGGAATTCAAGACTTAGGTACTCTCCTCCTCGATCGGATCGAAGCATCTTGATCTTCCTGCCCAATTGATTCTCCACTTCATTCTTAAACTCTTTGAACTTTTCAAAAGTTTCTGACTTTTGCTTGATTAAATAGATATACCCATATCTACTATAGTCATCGGTAAAAGTCACGTAGAAGCAGTTCCCATCCTTCGTGGTTGATCTAAACGCTCCACATACATCGGTATGTATTAGGTCCAATAAACCTTCACCCCTTTCGCACGTACCAGCGAAGGGTGACTTAGTCATCTTTCCAAGCAAACAAGACTCGCACGTGTCATCTTCCCTAAGGTCGAATGACTCCAACACTCCATCCTTTTGGAGTTGGGCTATGCGTTTCTTGTTAACATGTCCAAGACGACAATGCCATAAGGATGCTTTATCCATACTAGTGGAAGAATCTACGTTCAAAACATCATTTCCTAAGTTATCAACAATCATAACAGCTTCAAAGTAAAAGACACCATTTAGATAAGCTAAAATAGAACCATTCTCATTATTAAAAGAAAATCTAAAACCTTGTCTATATAAACCATGAAATGAAATGATGTTTCTAGCCATTTCTGGCGAATAGCAACAATTGTTCAAATCTAAACATAAATTATTCCTAAGCACTAAAGAATACACTCCAATCTTGGTCACAGGCGACGATCTTTTGTTCCCCATGATTAGATTGATTCTTCCTTGCTCCACATCCCTACTTCTTCTTAGTCCCTGCACATTAGAACAAATGTGGTAACCACAACCGGTATCAAGAACCCAAGAAATAGCATGACTAGAATCGTTAGATTTAATTGTGTATATACCTGCGAAAGATGGCTTGATCATTCCTTCTTTGATGGCTTGCAGGTACTCTGGGCAGCTTCTCTTCTAATGTCCTATCTTGTGGCAGTGGTGGCACTCTGCCTCCTTAGGGTTAGGGCAGGGCTTAGTGGGATCAACTTTGGTCCCACTAGAAGAGGCACCATCTCAGGCTTTAACCTTGCGATAGTTTTTAGGCGAAGCCTTCCTCTTCTTTCCCTTTCCTTGACCAATAGCCAAGACAGGAGCAGCGGGTGGATTGGGAGTTGGTGCAACAGACTTGTCCTTGAAGTTGCTCTCAGTGACCCTCAAGAGACCTTGGAGTTTGCTTAGGGTGACCTCTTCTTTGTTCATGTCGTAGGTCATCCTAAATTGATTGTACATCGGAGGCTGTCACACCCCCGAACCAGACGGCGGAAACGTCCGGGGGCTGTCGTGACTCAATTGAATACCATAACATTGAATATATATGAAACATAACAACATTCGTCACCATGCATTAATATAGTACAACCAGTAGAGTTTACATGAAGTACATTGTTTAAACATTACATTCCCAAAAATAAGTTGTTCGATTCGTACATAGATAAACTGCAAGCCATCACTGAATATGATTTCCTTTGATTCACTGGTTCCCTGAGAATACAAGTATTTTGAAAAACGTCAACATATGAAATGTTGGTGAGTTCATAAACGGTATTTGAAAAACAATGTTTCGTGTCGTTTGAAAACCACCAGAAAATCCGATATTTTCTGAAAAGAAAAGCTTTTGAAAACGTTTGTGAAGATCCATAGGTATGCTTGTTTGTTTCTATGCTTGTAAAAATTGTTCATTAAAGTTGTATGTATTTCGAACCCGTATGTATTGAAAACCCTAGGAAAACCCGATGTTTTCCTAATTCCTTGAATTCCATGAAGTTACATTGAAACCATTGCATAGCGTGTAGTGTCAGTCCCAGGCGACGTTGGATTATTTTTGAGCATGATTATTTGCTACAAACACGCGTTACACAAACGACCAGTTTATAGCTATACTAACGATCCCGTAGGCGTCGTCCGTACTAATCACGTTATCCAATCGCCCTGACTAGGTGTAGTCCCACATCCGAAGAGAAAGAGGACACGAAGACCTCAATGACTCCATTGACCGGTTGGGGATAAAAATGTACGAGGGGTCCCAGACCCGCCTCACATAAAAAGGTAGACTCTACTAGCAATACCAAAGGACCCTTGGGGACCAGTAGTATACAAGCCATTGAAAGTCCTTTTACGTTGTGTTAGATCGGTAAAACCCAACACTTCGTAAGATAAAGGTCTTCGGGCCTTAAGATCAGGTCATTGGGCTAGCTAGGCTCAACAAACAAGATTTTACACTTTTGGGGCCCAAAGATGGTGCGTAGACGTCTGTGCACACTCGCATGTATATTGAATTCCCAAACGTTATTTGTATGAATCGCAGCGTCGTCGTGTTAGTAGTTTCGGATTTTTATTGGTTCGAGACCGAACCAATTCGTTTCACAACGATTTTTGGTATTGTAGTGTATTGTATTTCGTCGATAGTCGCGGTGCCATCATTTGATCAAATTGTATGTATTGAATTAGCCTTGAAGGTTTTCTGTTTTCAGCCCCTCATTGTTTGTAAAATTTACTTTTTCAACCCTTTATTTAAATACTTTCCAGTTTGGTCCTTAAATCAATTTTCTTGACATTTTAACACCAAAAATTATTGAAATTAATATTTTTCAGCATATTTTTCATAGAAAACAGTTTAAGTCCCTGAAATTTCAGTTTTCTCGGTTATAACCCTTCTTTTTCGCAATTTTGACAATTTTGGCCCAAATTGTAAATTTTTTGCAACTTTGGTCCTTTTTAAATTCAAAAAGCATTTTAAACCTTTGAAAAGGACTTGGAACACTTATAGTCCACTGTTTTACAGAAAAACACAGTTTTGGCCCTCCAAAACAGAAAATCTCGCATAATGGGCCTCATTGGGCCGAAAATGTCATTTTTAGCCCATTAAGCTTGAAATTTATGTTTTTAATCCTCTAAATGAGTATATTTCCAGAAATTGTCTTATTGAAACTGTTTTGACACACCTCATCCATTAGAATTCGTAATATGTCAATTTGGGCCCTTAATTTTGTATTTTTCACATTTTAGGTCCAAAAATTTGTGTTTTTAGCCCAAAGAAATTGTTACTAAACCACTTAACTATTTTTCTAGAAATACTTTGTATGTAGAAATATATTTGATGCTAAAATCAACTAACATAAGGTATATCTCGGTTTAGAGGGGTTTTATGGCTAGATCCAACATTACAACACACAAAAGCATACATATAAGCATGGAAATCATACAAGGCATACAAAGCACATATAGATCTACACTTTCACTTGTATTCCCCCCCCCCCCACAAAACTCATAAAAAAAGAAAATAGGGGGTATGAAGCTCACCTTAGGGTGTGATTTCGGTTCTTGAAGAAAAGATGGAAGAAAACTTGGTGATTTTTGGCCTTAGCACCCTTTTCTTGAAGATCTCGAGTTTGAGATGGTTCTAGGATGCAAGATCACGATTTTTGCATGGATTAGGAAAGGATTTTGATAAAACAAAGAATTTAATTCATAGATCCAAGCATAACCTTACCTTGGATGAAGAGTTGGTGGAAATATCCTCTTGAAAGCCTCCTAATTTTCGAGATTTTTGAGTGGAGAGGGAGGAGTGTTCTTGAGAGAGTTTGAGAGATTTTTGTGAGTGTGTGTGTGTGTGAGTATGGCCGAGAGTGAGAGAGGGAGAAGGAAGAAGTGATCTTTGAAGTGATATTTGCTTGGAAACATGAGTTGTGTGCATGGAAACCCAACAAATAAAAGTGAGGTGGCAACCCAAAGTCAACTCTCCCTTTTTCCTTGGGCTTGGGCCGAGAATGGAGAGGGAAGAAAGGATTTTTGGGCTTTTTGCCCCTAAGCCCAATATTAGAGTTAGTTTGGGTGTTTATTGGCCTTATAAAATAAAATTGTGATTTTTATGCTTTAATAAGCTAGATTAGGTTAATCATGGATCAAAGCTTTTAATTTATTTCATTCTAGGCCCAATATGACCCAAAATGTTGAAATAAATTAGTGTGGGTCCAATTAGAACCCAATTAGGGTTCTAAGCCCATGATAGTCTAATTGGAAGCTTATTGGTCCATTTGGATCCAATAAGGAAGTCCTAGTCCAAAATGGACTTAAACAAGGACTTCTAGGGTCTCCAATTGTTTGATGACTATTTGTAGTACTTGCATGATGTATTTGATTGAAGTTTTTGATGTCATAATAGTAGGTGTTACACATGTTCTTAAGTTTTTGATTCACATTAACTTGAGTGTATAGATTACATGACACAAAATTTCCAGTTGTGACATCCTCCCCCCGTTAGAGGGAATTTCGTCCCGAAATTCTGTTTGAAAGCTAGATTTGAGAATGCTAGAATAAGTGAGGGTACTTTTGCTTCATTTGATCTTCGCGTTCCCACGTGAATTCTGGCCCACGCTTTGCGTTCCACCGCACCTTCACGATCGGGATGCGACTCTGCTTAGTACACTTCACCTCCCTGTCCATGATTTCGATTGGTTCTTCGACGAACAACAGATTCTCATTGATTTCGATTTCGTCAAGAGGAATGACAAGGGTTTCATCTGATAAGCACTTTTTCAGATTAGAGACATGAAACACAGGGTGTACACCGTTTAGCTCCGCGGGTAGTTGTAGTCTGTCTGCTACTGGGCCTATTCGGGCGACGATTTCGAAAGGTCCAATGTATCGCGGGTTCAATTTTCCCCGTTTTCCGAAACGTATAACCCCTTTCCAGGGTGAGACTTTCAACAGTACTCGATCACCGACCTGGAATTCTAAGGGCTTTCGCCGTTTATCGGCGTAGCTCTTTTGTCGGTCACGCGATGCTTGTAATCGGGCTCTGATCTGAACGATCTTTTCTGTGGTTTCGCGAATGATCTCCGGTCCTGTTAGTGCCCTGTCCAACGCATGCGTTCTTGCTAGCTGGGTGTCACCTACTTCAGCCCAACATAACGGTGATCTACATTTACGCCCGTACAGTGCTTCGAAAGGAGCCACCTTGATGCTCGAATGGTAACTATTGTTATATGAGAACTCGATCAATGGTAGGTGGGTATCCCAAGACTTTCCAAAGTCTATCACACATGCACAAAGCATGTCTTCAAGCGTTTGAATGGTTCGTTCACTTTGACTGTCCGTTTGTGGGTGATATGCGGTGCTCATATCGAGATGAGTTCCCATTGCCTTGTGGAGTGATTGCCAAAAGCGCGACGTGAACCTACTGTCTCTATCCGAGATGATAGATTTTGGCACTCCATGGAGTCTTACGATTTCTCGTAGGTACAAACGCGTCAGTCTCTCCATCTTGTAGGATTCTTTGATTGGCAGGAAATGGGCAGATTTCGTCAGTCGGTCGATTATAACCCATATGGTGTCCAGTCCGTCCGACGTCTTGGGCAGCTTGGTCACGAAATCCATAGAAATCCCGTCCCATTTCCACTCAGGGATTGCCGGTTGCTGTAACAATCCGGAAGGTTTCTGGTACTCCACCTTTACTTTGGTGCACGTAAGGCACTTACCAACATAGGTAGGGATTTCCGCCTTCATGTTAGGCCACCAATAGTGTTGTTTAATGTCCAAATACATCTTGTCCGAACTGGGATGAATGGAGTAACGTGTCTTGTGGGCTTCCTTCATAACGGTCTCCCTAAATCCTCCGATTTTTGGGACCCAAATACGGTTCATGAAGTAGTATACCCCATTCTCTTTTGCTTCTAGGTTCTTTTCCATCCCGCGCAATGCCTCGCTAATTCTATTTTCCGTCTTCATAGCTTCCAACTGGACTGATGTAATTTGAGTGGCCAGGTGAGATTGAATGGTTATCGAGAGAGTTTTCGTATGGCGATTAGAGTACCCCTTCCGACTTAATGCATCAGCTACCACATTGGCCTTGCCTGGATGGTACTTGATCTCACATTCGTAGTCGTTTAGTAATTCCACCCATCTTCGTTGTCTCATGTTCAGCTCTTTCTGATTCAGGATGTGCTGGAGGCTCTTGTGGTCCGTGAAGATGGTGCACTTTGTACCGTACAGGTAGTGCCTCCAAATTTTCAGAGCGAAGACCACGGCTCCCAGTTCTAGGTCATGGGTCGTGTAATTTACTTCGTGCGTCTTTAGCTGGCGGGACGCATATGCTATCACTCTTCCACGTTGCATGAGAACGCAACCTAAGCCCTGATTCGACGCGTCACAGTAGACCACAAAATCTTCCGTTCCTTCAGGTAGAGATAGTACAGGAGCACTACAGAGAGCTTGCTTCAAGGTTCGAAATGCAATTTCTTATCGGTCTGTCCATTTGAATGGCACGCCCTTTTGCGTAAGCAAGGTAAGCGGCTTGGCGATCTTAGAGAAGTTTTGGATGAATCTCCTATAGTAGCCTGCTAGGCCTAAGAACTGACGAATTTATGTGGGCGTAGTCGGAGTTGCCCATCCTTCCACGGCTTTGACCTTAGAGGGATCCACATGAATTCCGTCTTGATTGACTACGTGGCCTAGGAAATTCACGCTCCGGAGCCAGAACTCACACTTAGAGAGTTTGGCGTAAAGCTTTTCCGATCGCAGAGTCTCTAGGACTTGTCGGAGATGTTGGCCATGCTCCTCTTTGCTTCGAGAATAGACGAGGATGTCATCGATAAACACAATGACGAAGTTGTCTAGGAACGGTCGACAGATTCGATTCATTAGGTCCATGAATGCGGCAGGTGCATTTGTTAGACCGAAGGGCATTACGACGAATTCATAATGTCCGTAGCGGGTTCGGAAAGCGGTTTTAGGAATATCCTCTTCTCGGACTTTGAGTTGGTGGTATCCGGACCGTAGATCTATTTTAGAAAAATAGCTAGCTCCTTGGAGCTGGTCGAATAGATCATCGATTCGTGGGAGTGGGTAGCAGTTTTTAACAGTGAGTTTATTTAACTCTCTGTAATCGATGCACATTCTGAAAGATCCGTCCTTCTTTTTGACAAAGAGCACCGGAGCTCCCCATGGCGAGTAGCTAGGTCGGATAAATCCCTTGTCCAGAAGCTCACTGAGTTGGCTGGACAATTCCTGCATTTCAGCAGGAGCCAATCGATATGGCGATTTAGCGAGAGGAGTTGCTCCTGGAACGAGGTCGATTCGGAATTCAACCTGTCTCTCTGGGGGTACTCCTGGAAGATCTTCAGGAAATACGTCCGGAAATTCACACGCTACCGGAATGTCTTGGATGTTAGTTTCTTCTTTGGTCTTGTCCACTACGTGAGCCAAGAACACCAAATTGTTCTTTCGCAGATATTTTTGTGCTTTGATGCACGAGATGAGACGAAGATTCGTACTGGGTTTGTCTCCGTAAATTACTAGGGTTTCATAATTTGGGAGACGAAGGCGAACGGCCTTCTCGTGGCACATAATCTCAGCATGGTGGGGGCTTAACCAATCCATGCCGATAATCACATCGAAACTCCTAATTGATACTGGCATTAGGTCTATTCGAAAAACGTGTTGGTTGAGGGTTAGGGTACATCCGATGTAGATCTCCCTAGTGGATTCGGTTTTCCCATTGGCCATTTCCACCGTATAGGTTTCATTTAGCTTCTGGGGTTGTTGTTTTAATAAATGTTTAAACTTCTCGCTTACGAAACTTCGCTCTGCTCCGGTATCAAATAAGATGCATGCATAAGTGTGGTTTAGGAGGAACGTACCAGTCACAACTGCGGGGTCCTGAACTGCATCACTCTGACCCATAGTCAGCATTCTTCTTGCTCCTCTGTTTCCTGAGTTGTTGTTGTTAGGGCAATCTCGACGGAAGTGCCCCGTCCTTCCACACCCGAAGCAGGTGTGGCTAGGCCCTGCATTGTTGCCACCGGTGTTGTTGTTATTGCGGTGGTTGTTGTTGTTGTGGTTGTTTCCCTGATTTTGATTTTGGGGAGGATAAGTCCTGCAGAACCTTGCAGTGTGTCCCCTTCGGTTGCAACTGGTGCAATGGAACTCCTTACATTCTCCGTGGTGATGGAAACCGCACTTGTTGCACTTGGGAAAATTACCAGAATAGGGTCTTGAAGCATTTGAAGTAGCTGAGGCTGGAGCATGTGGTGTGGCTGGAACCAGTGCGGTGACAGCGTTAACTGCCACCGTTTGCTGCTTTTTAGAGGTCTCGGGGCCCTGACACCCCTTCATCTTGTGGTTCTTCCCTCTCCTGCCATCACCCTCCTTTTTCTTCTCAGTCTCTACTGGCTTCTCGCCCTTTTTGTTGTTATGATCATATAACCTCTTTGCCAATCTCTTCGCACTGTCAAACGTTTCAGGGTTCGCAGTTATCACATTCCCCTGAATGGGAGGTGTCAGTCCCCAGATGAATCGTTCGATCTTCTTTCCTTCTGATGTGATCATACCCGGGCACAACAGAGATAGTTCGCTAAATCTCGATATGTAGGCATCGATGTTCGCATTCTGCACAGTGAGGTTCCATAGCTCCTGCTCCATCTTTTGTATTTCGCCTCGGGGGCAGTACTCAGCCGTTAACATCTCTTTCATTTCTGCCCAAGGGATAGAGTTGGCGACAGGGAGCGTCATAGCTTCCATGTGTCCGTTCCACCAAGTGAGTGCTTGGTCCACAAAAGTACAGGCCGCGAACTTCACCTTCATCTGCTCGGGGCAATCGCATATCTCGAATACCGACTCTACCTTCTCGATCCATCGCTTCAGAGTGATCACTCCTCCAGTGCCGTTGAAAGTCCGTGGTTTAGCGTTTGTGAAGTCCTTGTAGGTGCACGTTTTAGTGGGTCCTTGATTCGTCCCGTTGTTCGAACTTCCGGATCCTTGCCCGTTACCTCCTCCGTTGTTCCCTCGGTGAAGTTGTGCCATAGCTGCTGTGACCGCAGCAGACACGGCTGCCTGAAAAGCAGTGGTGTCAACTTCGGGCGGGGTTGGTTCGGGATTTCCGCGAGTAGCTCGGCGAGGCATCTTTCTGTCATGAAACGGAAAGATGTTGAGTGTATGTGCTTTCTGTGAGGTTGTAATCCTACTAACTAGGTGTATGGTACGAACCTAAACATTACTACCATCGGGCATACAATCGTAACGTCTCAACACATAATAACTGGTAATATCATTGCAAAACACACAAAAGTTCATTAATATTATCCGCATGTAATACAAGAAAATTTGCTCGTAAGAGCATACATAAGTGACACTAATCCGACAGCATAACGGCTCCATGAGTAGTGTAGTCACTTAAACATAGAGCCGGAGTACATAGCATAGTTCCTAATGACCTACTATGATAAGTCTATCCCTAACCGCGATGAGCTGCGTCTGGAGGTGGTGCCGAAGATGTGGATGCTCCCTGAAGACGAGCCACCAAGCGTTCTGCGTCCTGAAGTCGAGACTCCCACCTTACCTGCCTCATGTGAAACTCCCGGAGGACGTCACACGTCTCCTGTTCCGCACGCTCGACCCTAGTCCACAACTGGCGTACTTGATCAGCAGTGCCCTAAGCAAGGTCGCCGGTGTCCCGTAATCGTCTCACCATGACCGGTAGGGCTCGGTCGGCCGGTCCTCTGTCCCTCAGGTCAAAGAACTCACGTGACATGCCAAACGGGGGTCGCTGTCCCTGATGTCTGCTCCATCTCCAAAGATCAATTCCCCAAGGAGGGGTAGGTCCAGTGGGACCCACACGATAAGCAGGCACCCTGATCGGGTAAGGGGGGTTGATGACCTCGGACTCTGCGTCCGAATCACCCCCTTCGCTGTCATCGAGCTCCTCTTCGAAATGCTCCTCGTCTTCTTCGGGTTCGGCAGGCTCGCCCTCGACTTCTTCCTCCGGTTCCCCGTCAGATTCCTCTTCGGGGTCTTCCTCAGGTTCCTCTTCAGGCTCTTCCTCAGGCTCCTCCTCTTTTAGCCACCCGTTGTTTCCCTGATTAGGGAAGTAGGGGTCTCCAGGGTGATGAAAACCAGCCATGCTTTCTGCGCGAGTATGTAAATATGCTAACATTATTCCTAGGTGCTATGACTATTGTACAGACTAAGCGAACGTTCTCTTTTTGGTGATAAGGGTATAGTTTTAGGTTCCCTAGCCATCCCGATCTCATCAAGACGTGTGTTAGTTTTACTTTGGAGAGAATGTAGTTGATCAGGCTACATTCACTCCTTGGTATCACTAAGAACAGTCCCGAATTAACCGAGATACCAGAATTATTGTGTTTGATTCAGCGTTAGGTCCTTATTCCTAATGCAAGCAAGTGTGTTTTATTTACTTGTTTTGTTCAGAGTTATGTTAGTCCCTCTTTTTGGTTTATAGTTGCATATCAATGTGTGGCTCGACATGCTAGTTCACTATAAACAAAGCTCTTATACTAACCTGTCACACCCCCGAACCAGACGGCGGAAACGTCCGGGGGCTGTCGTGACTCAATTGAATACCATAACATTGAATATATATGAAACATAACAACATTCGTCACCATGCATTAATATAGTACAACCAGTAGAGTTTACATGAAGTACATTGTTTAAACATTACATTCCCAAAAATAAGTTGTTCGATTCGTACATAGATAAACTGCAAGCCATCACTGAATATGATTTCCTTTGATTCACTGGTTCCCTGAGAATACAAGTATTTTGAAAAACGTCAACATATGAAATGTTGGTGAGTTCATAAACGGTATTTGAAAAACAATGTTTCGTGTCGTTTGAAAACCACCAGAAAATCCGATATTTTCTAAAAAGAAAAGCTTTTGAAAACGTTTGTGAAGATCCATAGGTATGCTTGTTTGTTTCTATGCTTGTACAAATTGTTCATTAAAGTTGTATGTATTTCGAACCCGTATGTATTGAAAACCCTAGGAAAACCCGATGTTTTCCTAATTCCTTGAATTCCATGAAGTTACATTGAAACCATTGCATAGCGTGTAGTGTCAGTCCCAGGCGACGTTGGATTATTTTTGAGCATGATTATTTGCTACAAACACGCGTTACACAAACGACCAGTTTATAGCTATACTAACGATCCCGTAGGCGTCGTCCGTACTAATCACGTTATCCAATCGCCCTGACTAGGTGTAGTCCCACATCCGAAGAGAAAGAGGACACGAAGACCTCAATGACTCCATTGACCGGTTGGGGATAAAAATGTACGAGGGGTCCCAGACCCGCCTCGCATAAAAAGGTAGACTCTACTAGCAATACCAAAGGACCCTTGGGGACCAGTAGTATACAAGCCATTGAAAGTCCTTTTACGTTGTGTTAGATCGGTAAAACCCAACACTTCGTAAGATAAAGGTCTTCGGGCCTTAAGATCAGGTCATTGGGCTAGCTAGGCTCAACAAACAAGATTTTACACTTTTGGGGCCCAAAGATGGTGCGTAGACGTCTGTGCACACTCGCATGTATATTGAATTCCCAAACGTTATTTGTATGAATCGCAGCGTCGTCGTGTTAGTAGTTTCGGATTTTTATTGGTTCGAGACCGAACCAATTCGTTTCACAACGATTTTTGGTATTGTAGTGTATTGTATTTCGTCGATAGTCGCGGTGCCATCATTTGATCAAATTGTATGTATTGAATTAGCCTTGAAGGTTTTCTGTTTTCAGCCCCTCATTGTTTGTAAAATTTACTTTTTCAACCCTTTATTTAAATACTTTCCGGTTTGGTCCTTAAATCAATTTTCTTGACATTTTAACACCAAAAATTATTGAAATTAATATTTTTCAGCATATTTTTCATAGAAAACAGTTTAAGTCCCTGAAATTTCAGTTTTCTCGGTTATAACCCTTCTTTTTCGCAATTTTGACAATTTTGGCCCAAATTGTAAAATTTTTGCAACTTTGGTCCTTTTTAAATTCAAAAAGCATTTTAAACCTTTGAAAAGGACTTGGAACACTTATAGTCCATTGTTTTACAGAAAAACACAGTTTTGGCCCTCCAAAACAGAAAATCTCGCATAATGGGCCTCATTGGGCCGAAAATGTCATTTTTAGCCCATTAAGCTTGAAATTTATGTTTTTAATCCTCTAAATGAGTATATTTCCAGAAATTGTCTTATTGAAACTGTTTTGACACACCTCATCCATCAGAATTCGTAATATGTCAATTTGGGCCCTTAATTTTGTATTTTTCACATTTTAGGTCCAAAAATTTGTGTTTTTAGCCCAAAGAAATTGTTACTAAACCACTTAACTATTTTTCTAGAAATACTTTGTATGTAGAAATATATTTGATGCTAAAATCAATTAACATAAGGTATATCTCGGTTTAGAGGGGTTTTATGGCTAGATCCGACATTACAACACACAAAAGCATACATATAAGCATGGAAATCATACAAGGCATACAAAGCACATATAGATCTACACTTTCACTTGTATTCCCCCCCCCCCCCCCCCACAAAACTCATAAAAACAGAAAATAGGGGGTATGAAGCTCACCTTAGGGTGTGATTTCGGTTCTTGAAGAAAAGATGGAAGAAAACTTGGTGATTTTTGGCCTTAGCACCCTTTTCTTGAAGATCTCGAGTTTGAGATGGTTCTAGGATGCAAGATCACGATTTTTGCATGGATTAGAAAAGGATTTTGATAAAACAAAGAATTTAATTCATAGATCCAAGCATAACCTTACCTTGGATGAAGAGTTGGTGGAAATATCCTCTTGAAAGCCTCCTAATTTTCGAGATTTTTGAGTGGAGAGGGAGGAGTGTTCTTGAGAGAGTTTGAGAGATTTTTGTGAGTGTGTGTGTGTGAGTATGGCCGAGAGTGAGAGAGGGAGAAGGAAGAAGTGATCTTTGAAGTGATATTTGCTTGGAAACATGAGTTGTGTGCATGGAAACCCAACAAATAAAAGTGAGGTGGCAACCCAAAGTCAACTCTCCCTTTTTCCTTGGGCTTGGGCCGAGAATGGAGAGGGAAGAAAGGATTTTTGGGCTTTTTGCCCCTAAGCCCAATATTAGAGTTAGTTTGGGTGTTTATTGGCCTTATAAAATAATATTGTGATTTTTATGCTTTAATAAGCTAGATTAGGTTAATCATGGATCAAAGCTTTTAATTTATTTCATTCTAGGCCCAATATGACCCATAATGTTGAAATAAATTAGTGTGGGTCCAATTAGAGCCCAATTAGGGTTCTAAGCCCATGATAGTCTAATTGGAAGCTTATTGGTCCATTTGGATCCAATAAGGAAGTCCTAGTCCAAAATGGACTTAAACAAGGACTTCTAGGGTCTCCAATTGTTTGATGACTATTTGTAGTACTTGCATGATGTATTTGATTGAAGTTTTTGATGTCATAATAGTAGGTGTTACACATGTTCTTAAGTTTTTGATTCACATTAACTTGAGTGTATAGATTACATGACACAAAATTTCCAGTTGTGACAGAGGCAAAGAGTGAAGCACCATGTCGATCGCCAAGTCTTCCCCAAAGTCAACATTCAACTTGCAAAGACGATCGACATACCTTTGCATCTTTTGCAGGTGCACGGTAAGAGACTCTCCATGACCCATCTTAGCGGAAATCATGTTAGTGAAAATCTCATAACGCTCTTGTCTCGCGTTTTGGTGGTATCTCTCCAATAAGTCTTGGTGCATCTCGTATGGATACATGTCCTCATAGGACTTTTGGAATTCAGAGTTCATTGTGGCTATCATGATGTAGTGAACCTTCGTTGCATCACGCTCATGAGTCTCAAAAGCACTCATTTCAGCCGGAGTAGCGATTTCTGGATTGATCTTCTCGAGTTTTTCATCAAGGACATACTCCTTGTCCTCGTAGCGAGCAATTGTGCGAATGTATCTTATCCATTCGCTAAAGTTCGTTCCATCGAAAGTAACCTTTTGGCAAAGGCTCATCAATGAGAAGGAACTATCGGCAGCGTTGTTTGATTTCGACATCTACAAAAGAAAAGGAGAAAGATAGATTATAATATGAATCCCTAATTATCACCCAATTAGAAAAAATTAGGGCTAGGATCCAACAACAATATTTACATCTTAGAAAAGGGATGCCGTAATCTAAATGCAAAAAAATTGAAGGTAAGTGAATGACGATTCACTAATTCTCCATCATGAAAAACCTAACTCTAAGTTCTAAATGTATTGAGAATTCCTAGGTTCGGATGAGATTCATTGAAACTTTTCAATGGCATGTTTAAATCTCGATATTCCCCTCTCGTTTGTGACTGGGATACCGAGGATCACAAAGCGGGTGTGAATTATCATGCAAATTCACATGGTGCCTTCATTGTATTGATCACCTATTCGATGTGCCGGTAAACCACACACGCTCCATCGAACTGTGATAAACAATGAATCACCCTTTGTCACTTTCGCTTAGAACCAATTAGTGTGCCGGTAAACCACACACGCTCCACTAACTTCTTAGCAAGGTGCAAAGTGTAATTTCATGGGATTGCATCAATTCACTTTTCCTAAAGTAACTAAGATTGGGAAATTTTAGAAAACATGTAGTTACTTTGTATTTCTTATTATACTTTTAATGAGAGGATGAGGTTGCCCTATCCTACCCGTTCGGCTAACGACCCTCCACCGATCAAGCAAGCGGTGGGTGTGAGTGTACACCCATTAAGCGACATTTTATAGGCCGCAACCTTATACCCACCTTATAGACCGGCTTCGTGAATGATGCCTACTAACGGTAAAACTAGCATTTTAATTATACACATATATATTTATTAAGCTTGTAATAATATAATAGTATAGGGTGTATTTTAAACATTTTAAAAATACTACGGTTTTAATCTTCAATTAAAATTTTTCGAAATTTAATGTCACTTAAATTAAAATTTTAATTATTAAAACTCTTGATTTAATAATTATCTTAAATTAAACTATTAATTTAAATTATCAAATCATAAGGGATTATCTAAATCTAAAAGATAATTACCATTTAAACATTAAAGTTATCCTAAACCCTTAAATCCCTCTATAAATTTCGAAAATAGGGATGGGATAATTCATGATCTTTAATTACCATATTTAACTATTAAAGGATAATTACAAGATATGGGATTATCCAAAACCCTAAAATTTAGGATCTTATCTTGGGGAAGGAGGCAAATCTTAAAATCTAAGGGTTTGCAAACCCTAGATTTCGAAATCTTGTATTGAAAGGAAAGGATTCAAAAACCCTTTCAAGATTTTCGCAAATTAGGGTTAGGAAACCCTAATCTCGAAATCTATGGCCTCCTAGGGTTTATTGGCTATAAACCCTAATTTGTCAAGTTCATACAATTGAATAAAACTAATTGAAAACAAGTTAACCAAAGGCTCTGATACCACTGATGGGTTTTATACAAACAATCCTAAGTGTGCATGCAACCCTAGTTTGGATCTATGTTTTCACTATTAGATACACAACATTATGAACACAAGATTAAAACCCTAATGTGCATTGCTATTTTTTAAATTAACATACAAGGTTGGATTACATACCTCTTGTTGTTATATTGCAATAACAACTTAAATCTTCAAATCCTAAGTCTTGAAAGCAAGCACCACAAGTGTAGTGCCTCTAATGGCTCACAAACACCACAAGCAATTGGAGAGGCTTAAGATAGAGGAGGGAGGAGATGGAATTCGTCCTTCGGACCTCTTAGGAGCATGTACACGAATTCTAAAGGCCTAGGGGTCTTTATATAGGGTTTAGATTAGGGTTTCAGTCCTTATCCTTATCCAGTTGCTTGCCCACCAAGCAACCACAAGATAAGCCTTGAAAAACCCCTATCTACTTATCCTTGGACGATTTTAAGGATATCCTTATCCTTGAAATCGTCCATCCTTTAACAAGGATAAATATTGCCCTATCTTGCAACTATCTTATAATTACAATTCAGCCCCTCTAGTTTAATTAATTACACTTGATCACAAAATTAATTCCTAATTAATTATTGACCAATATTAATTAAACAAATATGATTTTTCCTTTAATATATTAACATATTAATAAATCACAATAACCTCTCTCTCTATTTAATTTCTCCAGTCAAGTTGCTTTGGTGAAGGCAACCCAAAAGGACCATGCATAACCAGGTCAAGTACTTACCAAATATGGTTACGGGCTTAGACACTAATCCAACAGTTTGGACTGCTACAAGTATGGCAGATTTGGTCATGTTATCAGGGATTGTCGTCAAGAGGCAAGCCTGTTATGTCTCCTCTACGAACAGGTGAACCACAAGAAGGCTGACTGTTAGATGTTGAGGGGAGGAGCAGTGAGTCTACTTGCTCTAGTTACTTTGAGGATCACGGATGGGCAAGAGGGTAGGGCAGGAGGCCCAGCAGAGAAGAGTCGGGCTTTGCAATGTCAGACAAAGGAGGCCAGGACTCCAGCAGGCAACATCGTGGGGACGTTATCTGTTGCTCTCTATGGTTTTATCAATATGAAGTGTTATATGCCAATTACATACCATGGATCGTTAGTGGTTTAATAAGGGATCGTACCTTGTATAAACGAGTTCCAAGCGTTCGGTTGTTATTTTGGGTTGAAGTCGGGATCGGCTCCGGGGAATTGTGTTAGAGGCCTGTGATTAGCTTTATTGGGTGAGTTCCATTGTATCGTTGGAGTATAGTGGTTCTATCATCTGTTCGGTATGAATGGCATTTGCCTAAGTAAGCACCTTGGAGTTCAAGGCATTACCGTTGCTAGGAAAGGACTGGTAGCATGAAGATGGCGGTGGCAGTTACGCGAGTCATTTGATCATTGTATGTGTCAAGGGAATCGTACCTTCGCGCGGGCTAAAGTCGGTTAAAGTTCATTGATTCCTTGAGGATGAAAGTTTGAGTAGAGGTTCATCGGTACATGACAATTGTTATGGCTCTTAGACGTCAACATAAGAACTCATTGATATGGTATCATGGGAGATGATTTGGATTATCAGACTTATTCGAATCTTGAGAGTATTCTTCCGGAATCCAAGAGCTGTGAAATCGTTGATATCGGCTAGTAATTGAGCACTAGTTGGTAACTGCTGGTTGTCATCAGGTCGGTCATTGTAAGGTAACAGGGATTGGGAATCCTTCGATTCTTGTGTGTTTGGGGAAATTGGTCGATTCAAAGTGGGGGAGAATCCTTCAGGTATTCCGGGGCAGGAGCGGTTAGGGAAACTAGGAGGAGTTTCACATCCCCGTCAAGGAGGAGGGCGGCCCAAGTGGTTGTTCGGTTTGAGGTTGCATGAGTGAGAGTTTGGAAAATTTTACCATCATGTGACTCGCGTCTTCTTGATGCTTGATAGCAGAATTTGGAGAAAATTGGTTGGGGTTTCAGTCATGAATTAAGTTCAGTTTGGACGATCGGTCAGGTATGTGCCCGACTCGGGGTGCGTTATGAAGTGATAGATTAGGGGTAAGGCATTAGATTATGGTTGTGTTCGAGAGAAAGTGGTGTAAGACTGTGGGGGTAGCCGTAGAATTCATGTAACATCCGGGATTTCGGGTATGTCAGTTTGTGTTTCAATTTGGACAATTTAGGAGGGACTCGACGAGTCGAGAGTCTGACTCGCCGAGTCACGTCGAGTTGATTGTGGGTATTTAATGAAAGGACTCGACGAGTCAAAGTATGGACTCGCTGAGTAGGTGTTGGGCAGAGAAAACCTTAAGTTCCGGGGTTGGAGCCTATTTAAAGGAATTTATGACCTTGGATGCGCCTCATATCTCCTGTGAGAAACCCTAAATCGCCATTGGAGCCTTGGGAGAGTTCTTATGATGAAATCAAGTAATTTGGTGGGTTTTGTGGAAGGAAAAGAGCATGACTCAAGCAAAGAACGAGATGGGGGCAATGGATCTAGCATCTCTTCGCATGGGACTGCTATAGGAGGTATGAATCTATGCTCATTCTCGTGTATTTGGTGGTTTTCTTGAATCTAGGGTTTTCTTATTCCTTCTTTAGCTTGGATTCGAAGCTTATGAGGTCCCAAGGTGGAATAAGTCTTAGATCTGGACCTTAAGAGGTCCAGAGAGTCCTAACCATTCTACTTTATGTTGTTCCATTGGAGATATGGATCTAGGTTGCTATTTTAGGAGCTATTTCTTCATATAAGGGCATAAGAGTGTTCCATGAGCTTAAAGTTTGAACCTTTATGTGATTTTTGGGTGTAAGAAGGTCAGATTTATAAGTTAAAGAAACAGATCCAACCTCAGAAGGTCATTTGAGTGATGCCACGGAGGGAACTCGCCAAGTCCATATAGGGGCTCGATGAGTCGAGTTGGGCTGCCCCGCAATTCGTGACCAATGGTAACCCGTCGAGTGAAAGGTTAACTCGACGAGTCGAGTGAGACATTAGGAGGATTCAGAGGACAAGCATGGAATCGCCGAGTCACCTGAATGCACTCGACGAGTCTAGTCAAAGTTGACTGTTGACTAGAATTGACTTCAGTTGACCATGGGGTCTTGGTCAAGCTGATTCAAGAGAGGTCAGGGAGGGGTAGAATGGTCTTCTAACTATATTGTACCTGGAAGGATACCTATGTGTGACCGGAAGGTCTTGTATGCTATGAGATGTATGTGTTATATGCGGCTATGTGATATGTATGTGCTATGTACGTTATGTATGATAAGGATCTGAAGGTCAAAGATGATATGGACCGAAAGGTCAAGATGACATGGACTGAAAGGTCAGGAGGTTATGGACTGGAAGGTCGATACGGGTAGGACCGGAAGGTCTATTGGGATTTGGGACGGAAGTCCCCTGAGACACTTGGATCGGAAGATCCCACAGAGTTATGACATGGAAAGGCGTATGTGTTGTATGTCGTATTTGGGGAACTCACTAAGCATTTATGCTTACAGTTGTTGTGTTATGTGTTTTAGGTACTAGCAAGGATCGCGGGAAGGCGTTGGCATGATCTGTACACACTGATGAAGATTTATGTACTTGAGATTCTAGGGTTGTTTATTGACATATTATGTGATACAATGGGTTATGTTATGAATGAATTATGTTTTAAAAATGAAAAATTGCTTGAAAATTTACGTTGTTACAATTCACAAGAGGTCAGATAGTGTGGAAAGTGCAGAAAGACTGCAGGGTAGCTATGATATTCTCGGATTCGTCCAGATGACTTAGGCCAGGGTGGGAAGATTCGCAAGATTGTGGGTTAACCACAACATGTTTGAATTCAGGAAATGGTAGGTCGTGTGAGACCGAGTATGAGGAAGGCTACAGTTGGACCTATAACGTTCAACATAGCATCTAGACAGTGTATTGATGGTTTGAGTAGTTAAACCTTTAGTAAATCATGACAAATATCTTTGTTACTCTTATGGTGGACTTGATCAACATGCAACTTTGTGTATTCGATCTCCAAGTCCTTCACTTGACACTTTGTCAATGAATTAGTCTAATTTCCAAATATGAAATTTCTCATTCATCGTGCAACCAAGCTGCATGATTCCAAGTTTCTGTCCAATTGAAACTTGGGCGATGAGAAACTCTCCCTATTTAGTAAACTATCGACTTTCCATAAATAACATAATAAGAACCAAATCCATTATTGCTAATAATAGAAACATTCAAACATCAATTTTTCATATACGCCATTGCAAGGATAAATAAATAATATAAAATCAAAATTTATTTTATTGCGGAAAAATTTGTCCTTACAATGCAATTCATTGAAAAACTATGCTAATACATCTTTCTTAGCATTCTAATTCTAACTCTAAGTAGTAGCTCAAGAATCTAATCTTCAAGAAATGCGATCGAAATCCATTCCTCACGGTTAGATTCTGCTCACTTCTTCCCTTAAGCTTCCTTTCTTTTCTTCGATCCTACAAAACATCAATTGTAATCTTATCACATTATGTATTAAGAATCTAGAATAGAAGCTTAAAAGAGTTAGTTAATGGATTTTACCTATATTAGAGCCATATGTTTCGACTCTCCCATATCTTAGATCTCTTAGGTAAATGGGGCAGCTTCGTCTCCAATGCCTTTTTCTCTTGGAAATAAAAGCAAATTGACTCTTTTGGAACATGACATGGAACTACTTCAGACATTGCCTTTCTCTTATGATCAAACTTTCCGATCATAGCATGTCTTTCGTTGCCATTGTCTATATCGATAGAGGTCTTGAAGGCAGATTCACCAATCAACTTTGCTTTTCTATTGCGCCAAACCATTGCTGATTCAGCAGCAATAAGCATATAGGTGAGATCTATAAGGGTCACATCGCGGTTCATCATATAGTACTCTCTTACGAACTCACTATATGAGTTAGGAAGTGACTGAAGA
The DNA here is from genome assembly GCF_051521515.1 of Lactuca serriola. Classification (NCBI taxonomy): domain Eukaryota; kingdom Viridiplantae; phylum Streptophyta; class Magnoliopsida; order Asterales; family Asteraceae; genus Lactuca; species Lactuca serriola. Next base: position 24,564,370 of record NC_136408.1, read on the forward strand.
ACCCAATCAACAGCCATTTCCTCACAGACAACGGATCCCAACATTCTTAACCTATCAATGTGTGACTTCATCCCTAGGACGTGTGCACACACCGACTTTCCTTCTTTATGTTTACTTGCCAAAAGGGCTTGAGTGATCTTGAACTTTTCAAGCCTTTGAACTTGTGGGTTAGGGAGAATAATTAGAGGAGGAGGAGGAAGTGAAGTATGATCTCTTGTTCCTCGATCGAATCGGGGAATATCATCTTCATGTGGAATGCTTGTTCCACGGGATTTGGGAAAATCGTAGTTGTCGAACTTTGACATCTACAATACGGGAGAAAACGAATTCAAGTTAGTTGATTGAATGAGTCCTTAGCAAATCACCTAAATGAGATACTAAGGCTAGGACCCAACACAATATTCTACAACTCAGGAGAGGGATGCCGTAACCTTAATTGCAGAATATTTGAAGGTAAGTGAATGACGATTCACTAATTTCCACCATGAAAAATGAAAAAGAAATTTAAGTTTTAAATCTATGAAAACTCCTAGATCCTTTGAGATTCATTGAACTTTCAATGACATGTTTAAATCTCGATATGCCCCTTTTGTTTGTGACTGGGATGCCGAGGATCACAAAGCGGGTGTGAATAACCATGCAAACTTACATGGTGCCCTCACATGTTACTGTCACCTATTCGATGTGCCAGTAAACCACACACGCTCCACCGAACTATGACAAACATTGAGTCACCCTTTGCTACCTTTGCTTAGAACCATTTAGTGTGCTGGTAAACCACACACGCTCCACTAACGTCTTTGCAAGGGCACAAAGTGTAATTTCATGGAATTGCATCAATTCACTTTTGCCTTAGTAACTAAGACTGGGAATTTGTAAAACATTTAGTTACTTTTGTATATCATTATACTTTTAATGGAAGGTTTTGTCCTATCCTACCCGTTCGGCTAACGACCCTCCACTAGTCAAGAGTGCGGTGGGTAAGAGTGGATACCTATTCAATCGTCATTTTATAGGCAATTTCCTTAAACACCCCTTATAGACCAGCTTCGTGAATGAGGCCTACTAATGGTAAGACTGAATTTTACTCATACATATATATAATGTTAGACTTTTAATGTTATATATATAGTATAGGGTGTATTTTACACTTTTAAAATATTAGGTGGTCAAATTTAACAATTATACTTTTAATTCAATTAAATTTTAAACCTAAACTTTTATGGATTTATTAAACCTCTTTTAATTATACACCTTAATTAATTAATAAAACCATAAGGGTGTGATTTGAACTTTTTCAAAACAATACTAGAGTTTTAGAATTTAACATTCCTAATTAAACTTTTAATCAACTTTTAAATTCCAAAACTTGAGGGCAAGTTTTGAAACATTTCAAACATTAGGGTTTAGAATTTAAATATACATCAAAATTAAACAATTAATCAAAATTTAAATTCCAAAACTTGAGGGCAAGTTTTGAAACATTTCAAAACATTAGGGTTTTAACTATTTAAATTTCAAAACAACAAAACTTTTGGGTTCAAATTTAAACTATAAAACCTAAAGGGGAAAATATGAAACATTTCATAACAACAAGGATCAAATAACAAATAATCTAAATTAACAATTAATCACATAATTCTCCATATTTGATTTATTTAATGATTTCTTGCAAAACAATTTATCAATTTAGTCAAAATAATTAAACAATTATCACATAAGGAAACAATTATCTTATTAATTGATAAATATCTTCAATTAGATCAAGAATATAGTCAAATATATCATAAAATCGAATTTATATTGATTTAACATGATAAGGTAACTATCCCTAAGTAAAAACAACAAGAAATCCCGAGATATACTCCATCTGACGAGTTGACTCGTCGAGTCAAGCTTGGACTCGTCGAGTCAACATGGACTCGGCGAGTTCAGTTATGGACTCAGCGAGTCCAGCCTCCAGAACATCAAAAATCGAATTTTTTGAACATGTAATGCATCAATACAATTGAAACCAGTCTATGCTCTGATACGACTGATGGGTTTTGGTCATAAGACATCCTATGTGCTCATACAAACCCTAATGCTTGTATCTAGGTTTCTCTATTGTACATGCAAGTTATCCAAGACTATAAACCCTAATTCTAGCATATGGAAATCGATATTAACATATAATTAGGTTTAAGATGTTACCTTGATTGTTATGTAGTAATAACAATCCCAATTCCTCATTGAATTGACTTTGGAAGGCTTAGAGTCACAAGTGTCACTCCTCTAATGGCTTACAAACACCATAAGCAAGAGGATGAAGAGGAGAGAGGTTAGAGGCTGCCAAAACTCGTGTGAAACCCTAGCAAGAAGCTTGTCCATGTTTTTGTTCCTTAAGGGGTCTATATATAGTGAGGCAATTAGGGTTATCTAACATGGAAACCCTAATTTAGTTGCTTAAGCCCTAAGCAACCCATGGAGCCCTTTCCATAAGGCCTTGGACGATTTCATATTGGCTTCCCCCATAGAATTCGTTCACCTTATGATATAAGGCAATCCATGGCCCAAATTGCAATTATCTTATAATTCCAATTCCAGTCCCTTAAGTTTAATTAATCTCTTTTAGTCACAAAACTAATTACCAATTAATTATTTACTAATATTAATTAAACAATATGATTTCTCCTTTAATATATTATTCTCATAATATATTAAGAAATCATATTTAATCCTTTCTCTCCATAATTCATCCTATCAAGTTGCTTTGGTGAAGGCAACCTAAAAGGACCATGCACCATCGGGTCAAGTACATACCAAAATAGTTATGGACTTAGACACTAATCCAACAGGGCGTACTCGACCAGGTGGGACTTTCCTGTTTTGTTGACCTTTTGGGCTTTGGAACTTGGACCAGGAGTTGACTAGGGTTGACCATCCAGTATTTCAGGACTTCTTGGATATTAGGCCTTCTTGGGTTAGGACCATTTGTGATTGGACCTTATTGGGCCTTGTGGCCATTTCAGGTTTGGGCTATTATTTGGGTTTTGTGGATTTTCGGACTAACTAAGGAGGTATGTTTTGATTAGGTATAAGTTATTGGGCTTTAGAGTAAGGCCCATGCAAGGGTTTAGGCCTAATTTGGAAAATTGGGCCATTAGTGGGCTTTATGAATTTTGGAGTTTTGGACTAGTATGGTTTTGGTCTTGAGCCTTAGTTATAGATCTTGTTGGGCTAGGGATAAAATGGTCATTTTACCCCAAATATGGATATTGGATCATGGGTGGGACCCAATTGCTAATTGGGTGATGTTTTCGGTATTGATAGCTTGAGGAGTTGCCAGGGCAGCAGCTAAGGATTTCTTGCAGGGAACTTCAGCAGAATGAGGTGAGTTACCTTCCAGTAGAAGTGGGTCGAAGGCACCAATGTCGGCCTACTAATAGTTGATTATAGTAGAGATGATTGTCTTTGTGATAATTGTCTGGTATGCCACTATCTGTTATGCTTTATGTGCTAGTATGCTATGATATTATGTGATAGTGGTAGGAGGGGTGGGATAGACCCCGTTACCGGTCGAAAGTACCGAAGGGGTAGGCCAACACCTAGATATGCTAGGCAGTATGTGATTTATGTGTATATGCTAGGGTATTATGTGGTAATGGTAGGGGTGAAATAGTCCCCGGTTACCGGTTGAAAGAGGCCGAAGGGGTAGGCCAACACCCATATATGCTAGGCAGTTACTGGTTGAAAGTGACCAAAGGGGTAGGCCAATACCCATATATTCTAGGTAGTTACCGGTTGAAAGCGACCGAAGGGGTATGGCAACACCCTGATATGCTAGGAAGTTACCGGTTGAAAGAGACTGAAGAGGTAGGCCAGCACCCGATTATGCTAGGCAATATGTTTATTGTATGTTATGTGGTATGATGGGGGAACTCACTAAGCTTCGTGCTTACGGTTTTCAGTTTTGGTTTCCGATACTTCTTCTTCAAAAGGAAAGGAGTCAGCATGATTGCAGCACATCACACTATGTTTTCCGCATATGAGATCTTTGGGATTATACTCTAATATTATTTCATTATGTCATGTTTTGATTACTGACATACTATTTATGATATGGGATGACACTATATATGTTTTTTATATACTGTTGGTTTTATAATAACTTAATTAAAAATTAAATTTTTGGTCTTGAAATTTGGGATGTTACATATCGTAAAAGCGAGAACGTGCACATAAAGAATGTCAAAATCTGACTTTGTAATAGGAATTTATGATTTTTCGAAGTTTCAGTACAATAGTGCACGACACTGAAATCGATATTAAGATAGGTAGATGGTTAGCCAAAACAGTGTAAATGAGAGTTCAAGATCTCGTAAATACATAACCATCGATACATGGACAGTCGAGAATAGAGTTTGTATGAAGGAGTTATGATTTCCGTACGGACTTTAACAATCTAATCTCTACAAAAATATGAATTTTAAATAGATTAAGAATTAGTTGTTGAGACCAAAGGAAAATTGTAGTGGTTATCGAGAGGATTCTAGGAATATAAAGAACGTCGAAAATGGAGCTCGTATGTGAAAGTTATGGTCGTTCTAAGATTTCAGGAAAATACCTGACTTGATGACGTGGTGGCCCAAGAGCGCGCCATGTAGCAAGCCGACGAAAAATCTCCCGACCGACATGATGACGTGGCTCCACAACTTCTTGACATGTGGCGCTGTAGAAATGGGACACATGGCGATATTCTAAAAGATGGTATGTAGACCACCCAAATTTGGATATGTGGCAGCAAAGTAGTGGAGTGGCGTCACCCTTATGCACGACACGCCTATGTATATGGCGTGATGCACCTTGCCTGCAGCCTATAAATAATGCAAGATTTTGGCTCATTTTCTCACACACTCAAATCCATTTCTCTTTGAACCATTTCTTCTCCTAAATCCAATTATTCCCTAGTTTTAAAGTGATATAGCAAGGCTCTGAGGTATCTAAGAGACCAACAACAAGAAGCTTTCAGTTCGGAGTTCTACCCATGCAATTCCCGACTTTTCGCTAGAAACTCTGTAAGTTCAACTAAACTTGTTATTCTTTAAGTGTAGCTTATGTTTAAGTTCTTTAAGTGAAGCTATTGTCAACAAGTATTTACCTATAAACGAAGCTAAACTTGAAGGATTATCTAAGTTTTGTTGCATGTGATTGTATTCATGAAGTAGTTAGTTGACGTTAGTGGGAGTTCTTCAACACTTGATGGCAGGGTGAGGTCAGGAACCTAGGAGATCCTAGGAAGTGCTTTAGTGGGTTAGTTGCGTTGTTTAGCAAGTACTTGGAGTACCGATTTGAGAAGGTGATTTGGAGGATTTGGGAAATCCTTTTAGGAAAGTATGGATAGGTGTGGAAGGTAGGAAATGTATCAGTGACCACAGTTGGTTCCTAGAGAGCATCTCCAACACCTATCACGAATGATCTTCCTTTGTGTAACAACGAAATTTTCAAAACAAATTTTTCATTTTTCATCAACCAAGTTCACATAAAAATACTCTAAAAAATATCCAACAGTAGTTATCGAAACATAACATATCCCAAGATCATAAAATCAAATCCTCTCTCTAGTGTGTACGGGTCATGCCGGCGCCTTTCCACGGTCCTCGCTAGTACCTGAAAGACATAATACAACAAATGTAAGCATAAATGCTTAGTGAGTTCCCCAATATACCACTTATACATATACGCCCTTCCAGGCCATGACCTTCCGGTCCATGCATCTCAGGGGACTTCCGTCCTAACCCGGTAAACCTTCCAGTCTTACCTGTGTCAACCCTCCGGTCCACATCATAATGCCTTCCGGCCCATAACATAATGCCTTCCGGCCCATATCAACATAGCATACAAATCACATACATAACGCATACAAAACAGGAAACTCATACGATGAATATATCTCATAGCATACCAGACCTTCCAGTCACACACAGATACCCTTCCAGGTACAGTATAGTGAGAAGACTTACCTCATATGATGTCTAGTGTCTCACGTGCTCGAAATCTCTGAATCTCGCAACAACAACCTAGCCTCGCCTAATCACATCAAATAATTATTCCAAATCATTAACGGCTCTCAAGGCTATACTATTTTCCTTTCTAAAATTCCATAGAAGGGTAAAAGACCATTTTACCCCTCTCTGACCCAAAAATCCACATGCTGACTAAATCCCTAAAAGTCAACAAAAGTCAACAAGAAGCAGTACACGGGGCGTACCAGATCCTGTACGCGGGGGCGTACTCTTGCATTCCAGAAACGGGGTACGCAACCCCGTACGCGGCGCGTACTAGGATTACGTCCGACGTAATGCCCAGTCTCTTTATCCAACACATTCAGGTCTTAAATGGTTAAGACTTTCATCCAAACTTCAGATCTGACCCCTCTAATATGTTTTAAACCATAAAGTTGGAACCTTTAAGCCTTTGCATGGCTGTAAGGGTCACTTTGTGCTCAAAAAACCTTTCCTCTTTCCATAACGAGACTATAACTCATGCATGCCACAAGATCCACGTCCACGACTCGATTTTTATGACTCCTCAACACATATTACACTAGAAAAGGTCAGATCTAAGCTCATGGAGATTCTTTGCACATAAAGTATCCAACTTTGAACCAAAAACCCTTAAAATGGTCCAACAAGCAAAACTTATGAAGAACAAGGAAAGCTTTCAGCTTTTTACCTCAGGAAGGATCTCCAACCACTGTAGAACTCAGATCTACACTTATTCTTCAACTCCTAGCTCCAACAATGGCTCCTTTTTCTCTTTCTTCACCTTAAAAAGACAACTTCAAGCTCAAAAACTCACACACAAGCTAAAGCACGAATCTCAGCTCTCCAAGGACTCACTCAAGGGTGTATGGTGGCTAGGGCAAAGGACTACATGTTCCTTTTATAGTGCAAGGCCACAAATTAGGGTTTTGCATCTGGGCCGGTTACGCCCGACGTAACCTTAGGTACGCCCAGCGTACCCGGATGACCCGCGTACAAATTAAGCGCTAGAGTACGCCCAGCGTACTCACCCATTACATACTTCACTTTAAGGGACTAACTAGCCAATTCTCCAAAATAGAAGGGTTATAAAGCTAACCTGGATTTCGGGCTGTTACAATTCTCCCCCAATAGAACCAAACTTCGCCCTCGAAGTCTCATGCTGTGAACAACTCCGGATGCTGCTCCCGTATCTCCGACTCCAGCTCCCAGGTTAGCTCGGACCATTTCCGATGTTGCCACTGGACCCGAAGCATGTTCTTGAGCGTCTGGATCGTCCGATCGCTCTGCTCGTCCGTCTGTGGGTGGTATGCGGTACTGAAATGCAGCCTCGTACCCAACTCCTCGTGAAACTTCTTCCAAAATCTAGAAGTAAATCGCACATCTCGATCTGAAACAATCGAGATCGGAACTCCATGTCACGATACCACCTCCTTCACATACAAATCTGCCAACCTCTCAGCAGAAGAGCTCTCACTGATAGCAAGGAAGTGAGCGCTCTTCGTCAACCTGTCCACAATTACCCAAATCGCGTCGACACCCCTGGTGGTCTTCGACAATTTGGTGATAAAATCCATGGAGATCTGTTCCCACTTCCACTCGGGAATATCTAATGGTTGTAACTTACCATGCGGGCACTGGTGCTCAGCCTTAACCTTGCGACAGGTCAAGCACCTCTCTATGAACCATGCAACATCCCTTTTCATACAGGGCCACCAATACTCCTTCTTCAGGTCCAAATACATCTTAGTGTCCCCGGGGTGGATCGAGAACTTCGATCTATGCGCCTCTTCCATCAAGACGGTACGCGTCCCTCCTACAAATGGTACGCAAACCCGACCCTGGAAGGTCATAAGTCCTCGACTATCGGTAACAAACTCCGATACCTGCCCGATCACCCGCTCCCTTTTACGGTTCTCCGGTCTCACGGCCTCTGCCTGGGCCCCTTGAATGGTGTTCAACACCAGAGACATCACTGTCAATCTCATGCAAATATCTCGAATTGGGGCGCCCTCCGCCCTACAACTTAGGGCATCGGCTACCACATTAGCCTTGCCCGGGTGGTACAGGATCTCACAATCATAATCCTTTACCACATCCAACCACCTCCTCTGGCGCATATTCAGGTTGGGCTGATCCATCAAATACTTCAAGCTCTTGTGGTCCGTGTATATCGTACCCCAAGCCCCATATAAATAGTGACACCAAATCTTGAGGGCGAACACTACAGCCCCCAATTCAAGATCATGAGTGGGATACCTCGACTCATGGGGCTTAAGCTGCCTCGATGCATATGCTATAACATGCCCCCTCTGCATAAGCACCGCTCCCAATCCGGATATCGATGTATCACAATATACCATGAAATCCTCCATCCCTTCCGGAAGGGCTAACACCGGGGCTTCGCATAATCTCTGGCGAAGTGTCTCGAACGAGGTCTGCTGCTCCGGACCCCAACAAAATGCAACACCCTTCCGGGTCAACTTGGCGATCTTAGAGAAACCCTTAATAAATCTCCGATAATAACCGGCCAATCCCAAAAAGCTCCTGATCTTAGTGGGCGATCTCGGCACCTCCCACCTCATAACTGCCTTAATCTTGGTCGGGTCAACCAATATCCCATTCTGGTTGACGAGATGTCCCAAGAACTGAACCTCTCGTAACCAGAAATCACACTTGGAGAATTTGGCATAAAGCCTCTCCGACCTCAATACTCCGAGAATCTCTCTCAGATGCCCCTCTTGCTACTCTCTAGATTTCGAATACACCAAAATATCATCAATGAATACAATCACCGACCGATCCAGCATCGCCCTGCACACCCTGTTCATGGGATCCATGAATGCAGCTGGTGCATTGGTGAGCCCAAAAGGCATCACCACGAACTCGTAATGCCCATAACGGGTTCTGAACGCTGTCTTCTGGATATCTTCATCCCGAACCCTCATCTAATGATAACCCGATCTCAAATCTATCTTGGAGAACCAAGACGCTCCCTGCAACTGATCGAACAGATCGTCGATCCTCGGTAACGGATAACGGTTCTTGACCGTCAAGTTGTTCAACTCTCGGTAATCAATACACATCCGGTGTGAACCATCCTTCTTCTTGACAAAAAGGATCGGCGCTCCCCAACATGAGCTACTCGGCCTAATAAACCCCTTTCCCAACAGCTCTTGAAGCTGCGAGGATAACTCCTGCATCTCTGGCAGCGCGAGGCGATAAGGCGCCTTGGCGATAGGTGTTGCTCCCATAACCAAATTGATACGGAACTCCACTTGCCTCTCGGGAGGCACACCCGGTAGTTCCTCGGTAAAAACATCCGGAAACTCGCACACTATCAGAACCTCATCAATCGAACTTGGCCTCCCAGTGGCCACTCGTGTGTCCATCACGTAGGCTACGAATCCACTGCAGCCTTGCTGCAAACTCTGTCTTACCCTGGTAGCGTAACAAAACGCTGACCCACATCGGGTTCCCTCACCGAACACTGTAAGTACTCCCCCACTAGGGTCTCGTATCGTCACCAACTGACGCTCGCAGTCTATAACAGCTCCATTTCGGCTCAACCAATCCATGCCCACTATAACGCACATATCCCCCATCGCAATCGGAACCAGATCTATCGGGAACTCCACACCGAAGATCTCAAGGATACATCCTCGAATACATCCGTAGCGTACACTGCTCGCTCATCAGCTATGGAAACTCGAAGATGTTGACCTAACGCCTCTCGTCGGATACTAACGTGATGACTAAATGCCAAGGAAACAAATGACTGACTCGCACTCGAGTCAAATAACACCAAAGCAGGTACATAACTCATAGCAAAAGTACCTACGCATATCATCATATAAGCACAATATCTCAAAAGAAAAGATAAATGCATAATACATACCAGCCACGACATCGGGCGCTACGCGGACCTCCTCCGCAGTCAACTGGAAAGCTCTCCCACGAGCCTTCGGAGCCTCGGCCTTCACCTTTCGAACCTCGGTAACCCTAGCAGCAGGTGCAGATCCCTGTGCTGACCCCTGATGCAACTGCGGACACTCGGCCTTTCGATGGCCAGTTTGGTTGCAATGAAAGCAAACCATAAATCCCTTGGGGCAATCCTTGGCGATATGCCCCTCATTGCCACATTTGTAGCAAACACCCGATCGACAAGCTCCCTCATGACCCTTACCGCACTTCCCGCAAGTGCGGCCCTTCTGGCCTCCAGTCCTCGAATCAGCGGGCTTGGCCCACTTGGCTGCCGGCTGAGACTAAGCCGGTCACCGATCCATCCTCTGAGACTCGGCCTCCTCCCTAGCCTGAGTCTCCAACTCGATCTCCCGTTTCCGGGAATTTTCCTGAAGCTCAGCAAATGTAAGATACGTCGAGTTCGACACGAACTCTCGAATGTCCCTCCTTAAAATGCCCAAATACCGGCTCATCCGTGCCTGCTCAGTCGACACCTGCTCAGGGCAGAACATCGCCCTCTCATGAAACTTCCGGGTAACCACAGTAACCGAATCATTACCCTGCTTGAGGGTCAAGAACTCCTGAACCAACCGTTCCCTCTCCATCGGGGGAACATACTCATCCCTGAACATAGTGGTGAACCTCTCCCAGATCACCTCAGAAATCTCTGCCAGAGTGAAGCTCGCAGTCACGAACTTCCACTAATCCTTCGTTCCCAAGAGAAATTGGTTCAAAGCGAACCGCACCCTCAAGTGTTCCGGACAAGAACATGTATAGAAACATCCATTAATGTCAGAGATCCATCTTATCGCAACAATCAGGTCCTGCGTCCCATCAAACTCTGGTGGCTTCGTGTTGCTGAGCTCCCGAAACAACAATGAGTCACCTCCCTGAGGTCTGGCAGTAGCAACAGCAACAGTAGCTGCAGCAGCCGCAGCCTCAGTCACTGCTGCATACTGCTTATCAAAGGTCTCAATCAATGTGGTCTTGATGTCCCCAAACATCTCTGGAATCTCAACCCGGATGGCAGCGGCCACCTCCTCATGAATCAATCGACGGATCTCCTCGTCGCTGACACCACTGCTCTCAGGTGTGTGTCGAGTCCCAACCATGATGCCTCTGAAATACAACATATAAATATCAGAGACTCGATTGAGCATACTTGCACTCGATGACGCAACCCTACTCGTCCTCCAACGTCCAAAGGATTCTTACTTGGATTGACCACTGATCTGGTGTCTTCACTAGTACGGGCCCTATACTACTGACCACATCGCATCAGCATTCACCCCAAGTCCTCCTCCTTGGATCCCGGATCACAAGTACTCTACTCTCACTATGCATTGGCTACCCTCCGATAGACCTCTCATGAGCTCCTAACTGCTACCTACTCGCTCTCAAGGCAGCTCAGTACCATAAATCTCCTAGGCTAAGGCATCACAAATCAGGCCACTCTAGTCCTAATATGAATACCTAGCCCACTCTAGCATGCATAATATAACATAGCATATCTCATAACACATAATGTAAGGGTACATCAGGGATTCACCGTTTGTCACACCCCCAAACCTGAACGGCGGAAACGTTTGGGGGCGGATGACTTCATGTGGTAACGTAACAATTGAATACATAGTAAAGAAAGCAATACAACCATCATATATATAATTGAAAGTTTACATTTGTCAAAAAGTTACATGTTCAAAACCAATTACAATATGATGTCAAAATATGAGATTAAACTAGCGCCGCAACATCCCTTCATCAAAAGCATAATGATACCTGAAATTACTGATTCCCTGGGACATACAAGTAATTTTGAAACAGTAGATCAGCATTTAAGCCGGTGAGTTTCATAAGTATTTAAATGACAATGTTTGTATGAAATGAAAAGTTTTGGTCCTTGGTTATGTCGTGTTTAGAAAGTCCTATATTTTCTACTAGTATAAAAGTAGCCTTCTCACAAGACCAATGTTGGTTTCTAAAATGTAAGTAAGTGTAAAATAACCAATGTGTTTGAAAACCTTGTAAATCAATGCATTTTGAATACCCCATGTGAGTTTTATAACCATACTATTGACTCGGAATGCCTATACACAACGTTTTTCAGGCGTTGGAATGTTATGACGTTTGTCACCCCAAATGGTGGACTGTGGCTAACAGTCAGGGCGCGGGTTGTCAAGCTCGTATAGATCTATACACAAACACCATGCTCCCCCTCCAAGGGATTCTAGTATATAATACAGGACTTGAAATGTGTACTCGAACGTACGTGAAGTTTATGTCTCACAAAACCGTGGTATAAAAACAGATTTACGTGTTAAAATGTTCGTTTGTTCTTGTATATGAAAGTGACTTCTTGAAAATCATGTTTCTAGTATGTAAAAAGTTAGCAATATCCTCGTAAAACTATACCTATTATAGTTTTCTAAAAGTGTGACTTGTTTCTTTAGAAAAAGCCTAGAAAAGGAATCACATTTTATAACTGTATAGATTTTTGCAGAGCCTAAGGTAGGCAAGTATACATATAATCTAAGAAAATGTTTAGTTTATACATGCATTACAACAATTTATATTATTAAAGATAGTATTTCATTGTAATATATTTTGTATATAAGAGTTCCCTATAAGGTTTATAAATCACATATGATTCTACTTAATAAAAGTGTATAAAAATCTTTATATACAACACCCGATAGTAGTCGTGTGTTTTACTTGTATTCCCCCCCCCCCCCCCCCCCTTAGAAAGCATATAAAAGCATTTGGAATAATTAGAAAGGGTTAATAAAGGGGTATGAACTCACTTGAAAGTTTGAAGATAGCGAGATGGAAAACCGGGCAGAGTTTCGTCTTGGGAAACGGATTTTTCTCGGGATTCTCGGGAGTAAAATCGACCCTCGGGACTTGAGCAAAAAGACCAGATCTTCGGGGTAGTGCGGGCACGGAAAACGAGGCAAAACACAAGAAAGTAGAGAGAGAATGAGCAAACTTTCCGGGAACCCTCGCATTTCTATTTATAGAGGGCTGAACCGCCTCGGTACGTGGGGCGTACGCTCGTACGCAACGCGTACTCGTACGTCATGCATGACCGAGTCCTCGACTGCCTCGGCTTCGGATGGGACGGAAAGGGGATAGCTTTGCATAGGGGCGACGTGGACGGACCGAGACCAAGGCCCTCGTGTACGCGGGGCGTACGAGGTTACGCGGCGCGTAACTCAGATGAGGACGCTGACTCCTCCTTCGGATATTACCGGATTTTGAATTAAATTTATATATAATTTATTTAATAAACTTCAAAAAATCATATCTTCTTCATACGAACTCCGTTTTCGATGGTCTTTATATCCACGCGTAGGTGAGACTACGCTCTACAACTTTCGTTTAGACTCCGTTGGCAAATTCCGAAATTATTTTTATTATTTAATTATAAACTGACGTGATTAAGGAATTTCTTTAAAAATTCATAACTTCTTTATCTAACGTCGGTTTTTGCCAGACTTTTCACCGCTGAAATACCATTGTCGAGACCTTCGATTCTCGTTTAGGTCATTCCGACCAAAAGGCGCTTGATCTCCGATTCGAGTTTTTAGCTGTCTGCTGCTAAGCCGAACTTGGAAAAATCTTAACTTCAAAATACGAAGCCGGATTTGGGCATTCTTTTTACATACGATCCTGGTTTAATGCTATCAAACATAGTAGGTAGTTAAATAGAAACTTTTTGGACATTTTATTATTTGAGTTAATTTCTTTAACTCAAAAGTGGTTACAATACTTGACTTATTAGGCCATTACAAAGAGTTGAAATATCGGGTTGTCACACCGTTCGGGCGCTGGCTGACCGTACACACTGCTCTGTTCTGGTTGTCTCAAACCTCTTGCATTTTTTAAATAGAAAATTTAGTTTTTTTTATCGTTGAAAATTTCTCAAATCCTCAGTTTGAGTTCAGATACGCCCAAAGGTGCATCCGATTCCCTCAAACCAAGGCTCTGATACCAACTTGTAACAACGAAATTTTCAAAACAAAATTTTCATTTTTCATCAACCAAGTTCACATAAAAATACTCTCAAAAATATCCAACAGTACTTATCGAAACATAACATATCCCAAGATCATAAAATCAAATCCTCTCTCTAGTGTGTACGGGTCACGTCGGCGCCTTTCCACGGTCCTCGCTAGTACCTGAAACACATAAATCAAATCCTCTCTCTAGTGTGTATGGGTCACGCTGGCGCCTTTCCACGGTCCTCACTAGTATTTGAAACACATAACACAGCAACTGTAAGCATAAATGCTTAGTGATTTCCCCAATATACAACTTATACACATACGCACTTCCAGGCCATGACCATCCGGTCTTACCCGTGTCGACCCTCCGGTCCTTGACCTTCCGGTCCACATCATAATGCCTTCCGGCCCATAACATAATGCCTTCCCGCCCATATCAACATAGCATACAAATCACATACATAACGAATACGAAACAGGAAACTCATACGATGCATATATCAGATAACATACCAGACCTTTCGGTCACACAGAGGTACCCTTCCAGGTACAGTATAGTGAGAAGACTCGCCTCTTCTGATGTCTAGTGTCTCACGTGCTCGAAATCTCTGAATCTCGCAACAAAAACCTAGCGTCGCCTAATCACATCAAATAATTATTCCAAATCATTAACGGATCACAAGGCTATACTATTTTCCTTTCTAAAATTCCACAGAAGGGTAAAAGACCATTTTACCCCTCCTTGACCCAAAAATCTACATGTTGACAAAAACCCTAAAAGTCAACAAAAGTCAACAACAAGCAGTACGCGGGGCGTACCAGATCCTGTACGCGGGGGCGTACTCTTGCATTCTAGAAACGGGGTACGCAACCCCGTACGCGGCGCGTACTAGGATTACGCCCGGCGTAATGCCCAGTCTCTTTATCCAACACATTCAGGTCTTAAACGGTTAAGACTTTCATCCAAACTTCAAATCTGACCCCTCTAATATGTTTTAAACCATAAAGTTGGAACCTTTAAGCCTTTGCATGGCTGTAAGGGTCACTTTGTGCTCAAAAAACCTTTCCTCTTTCCATAATGAGACTATAACTCATGCATGCCACAAGATCCACGTCCAAGAATTGATTTTTTGACTCCTCAACACATATTACACTAGAAAAGGTTAGATCTAAGCTCATGGAGACTCTTTGCACATAAAGTCTCCAACTTTGAACCAAAAACCCTTAAAATGGTCCAACACGCAAAACTTATGAAGAACAAGGAAAGCTTTGAGCTTTTTACCTCAGGAAGGATCTCCAACCACTATAGAACTCGGATCTACACTTGTTCTTCAACTCCTAGCTCCAACAATGGCTCCTTCTTCTCTTTCTTCACCTTGAAAAGACAACTTCAAGCTCAAAAACTCACACACAAGCTAAAGCACGAATCTCAGCTCTCCAAGGACTCACTCAAGGGTGTATGGTTGCTAGGGCAAAGGA
Source organism: Lactuca serriola (assembly GCF_051521515.1). NCBI lineage: Eukaryota > Viridiplantae > Streptophyta > Magnoliopsida > Asterales > Asteraceae > Lactuca > Lactuca serriola. The sequence continues at coordinate 24,579,839 of NC_136408.1, forward strand.
CTACATGTTCCTTTTATAGTGCAAGGCCACAAATTAGGGTTTTGCATCTGGGCTGGTTACGCCCGGCGTAACCTTGGGTACGCCCAACGTACCCGGATGACTCGCGTACAAATTAAGCGCGCGAGTACGCGCGGCGTACCCCCATTAAGCCCAGCGTACTCACCCATTACATACATCACTTTAAGGGACTAACTAGCCAATTATCCAAAATAGAAGGGTTATAAAGCTATCCTGGATTTCGGGCTGTTACACTTTGCTACTCTGATCCTTCAATTCCAGGCAATATTTCTTGAAATGCTCTAGTAGATTGCATTCGAAGAAACTTTGGTTTCCTCCTTTAGCGGTGGTTGAGGTTGTATTATTTGGGGTCTTTCTACAAAACTTGGAGGCATGACCTCTCATGCTACAGATGTTGTAGACCATGCAATTTCCGACATGGTGGAAATTGCACTTGGTACAGTGGGGTATATTCTCAGAGCAGGGCTTTAATGGAGTGAGAGTATTTGTGATTACGGTGTACATAGCCACAACTTCTGGACTGGGTTTGTGATTCTTGAAGTTCTCCTTTGACTTGCCATGGAACTTCCTTTTTGTACTCCCATCTTGGTTCTTTCCTTGTTTGTGGGGTCATGGTACCCTGGCGAATACACTGCTCAGTCAATTGATAGGTCAATTGCTTAGCACTATCAAATGTAGTGGGTCTAGATGCAACAATCAGACCTTGAACTAGTGAGGCTAATCCCCAGATGTACCTTTCGGTCTCTTTGTTTTCTGGGTTCACCATTCCTGACAAAGATTTGTGAGGTCCTTAAATCGGGAGGTGTAAGCAGTCACCTCCAATCCTTTCATGGTAAGGTTCCAAATTATAGAGAGTGATCGATTCCATACATCCATTAGATTTCCGAATTACAGAAAGATAATTGAAATCCTATCGATTTCAAATGATAGAGAAAGAAGTTTGTAGACTACCGAATGATCGATTGGGAACTATGGGTTTCTTTGCTACGATGGTAGTGGAGCTATTGGTTCTTTATTTCACTTCGGGTTTGGGCTAACTAGGAATATATAAACGTTATCCTAGATTTTTAAGTATTTAAAATGTATACATTGTTTTAGAGTTGATATAAGGTTTCTAAGGTACTAGGTTTCTGCAGCGAATCTTGAGAACATCCTTCAATCTCTAAAATTGCCAACCATTAAAGTCTGTAAAACTCCTTGCTCAAGTTTGGTTGTGTACTGGCCCGGCCATAAATAACATAGGCGTACATTCCAGGTTTATTTATGGTATGGCTTATGTATAGTACTAACCTTAGTTGACGTGTTTGACCTAAAGGGTTGAGTTAGTATTTTTAGTTGGAGGTATGTTAGAATTTTATTAAATGTTCTGATTGTGGGTCAGAGTATATATATATAAATCTTATATATTATTGTTGGTGAGGTTTGTAGTATCATTAGTGTTTGTTTTGTACTCCAAAACTACCAAGTACATACGAGGTCCAGACAGGAAACACCGGAAGGTAGGACTATTTTAGCAATTAAGCCGTTATGAAATACAACAACCCTATTCGGCCCTTCAAACCATATTCCCCATACTGTAAGTAGCCATGAAGTAGTATAATTAATAATAATAATACTTTTATTTAGAAGCTAGTTGTTATAGTTGTATTCCCCTTTTGAGGATACGAGTTCTCCATAACCAATTTAGCTCTGATACCAATCTGTAATACCCCCGGCCGAGGCGACGGAATACGCCTGGATGTGCGACTAAGTTCATGGATCACATGTAAACGGAATATATAACACAAGTACAACAATAAACAAAACAACATTCGTGTTCCATCTTGATATTTGAATACAAGGTTTTTACAGATAATAATAGTACATGAATTTCCTTAACAGATAGGCATATATATAATACAACAACAAGTAAACTAGGTCACCTGTAATCCAATCTGTCTTGAATGTCTGCTTGATTTCTTGAGAATACATGTAGTTTTGAGGGTCAACACAAGGTTGGTGAGAGTTACAAGTTTTTTGTTAACATCAGTAGTATTTTTAAAAAGTCTAAAAACATTTTCTTTGTATGCATAACAATAATTATAATTGTCCTTGCAAAGAGTCTTTGAAAGCCAAAATGTATCTTTGTAGAAGTAAATCTATACTTAAAATTGTGTTTGTAAAGAATCCTTGAGTAAACTTGAAAACCAAATTGTACTGTTACATAAGTAAATGCATACTTAAAATAGTTTTGAAAGCAACCAAGCCCATGGTTTGTAGTGTGTGTGTGTGAGAGAGAGAGAGAGAGAGAGAGATTCCAGTTAATGTTTATAGTGAATCCTATAACTGAGCTATGCGAATGAATATACCCCTAAAACGCTTCATTGGACGTTGTAATAAAAATTAGGGTAAATGTCACACTCCCAAACCAAGGATGGCAGAAACGTCCGGGGGTGGAGGACTTCTTGTATAGTATCACAACAACGTGTATAATAGTGCTCAAAGTAAATACAACCATCATAAATATAATTGCAAAAGTTACACCAATGTATATGTTTACATATTTCAAATCAATTTCATTATGATGACAAAATGAACTGTTTGACGATTTATCGTCTCATCCTCAAAACGTTGTTGATTTCCTGTTTCACTGAATTCCTGAGAATACAAGTAGTTTTAAAAAAGTGTCAACACAAAGGTTGGTGAGTTCATAAGCTTTTGATAGTAAGAGTTTGAAAATCGATCTTTGTAAAGAGATGTATGTTACCAAGAAAAATCCAATATTTTCCTTATAAAAGTCATGTGGTCCTAAATACCAGGACTGAAAATGAACAAGTATTTGTCATACTTAAAGATATAAAAGTGGTTTCAAATTGGCATAAAACCCTTTCTGATTTTGAGAAAACTCCTGTAATGAATGGCGTGTAGTCTTAAATACCAAGACTGAAAATATACAACAATATATGTAATTGATATAAAAAGTGATTTTAAATTGACATAAAACCCTTTTTGATATGAAGACGTACAAGTATTTTTCCATACTTAAAGTAATTTCAGTGAGCTAAATCGACATAACTCGCTAATTTAAAGTTAGAACCCGTAAATCTTATGATTTGTTAATACCACATGTGAGCTATCATAACCATACTTGACTTAGACGGCCTCGTAATTGCGACGTTCTTCAGGCGTCGCGAAACTGAAATGACACTTGTCACCACAGACCTACCGGTCTAGCTGTTGCAAGCAGCTCAGGCGTGGGTTTGTCAAACCCAATATAGATCTATACACAACTATCACGTTCTCCCTACAGGAGACTCTGGTTACAATTTATAGGACTTTTTGAATTGGTTACTTTGGAAGTAACCCGAAGCGAATGACTCACAAATTTATTCATTAACAGATTTACGTGAACTGAACTGAAAACCTTTGTTAAATAAGTTTGAGAATTAAATGATACATAAACTATATCTATTATAGTTTATCCAAAACGTTTGTAATGTATAAGAACTCTTTTATGAAAATGCATTAGTGTTTTGAATCCATAAACTATGCTCATTATAGCTTAATATACGTGTTCTAAATGAATGAATAATCTTATCATGAATGACTAAGTTTCAGTTTATGATGATAAACTAACAAGGAAACACATTCAATATTTAGAACTTATTGTTATACACTTTGCTCAACATAATACAAAGTGTTATAAAAGTTATATGCTGTTAACTAAATTTAACCTTTCTACGCTATTTTAACAAAGTCATAGAAAAATCATACGAAGTCGAAAACTAAATCCGTAAATTCTGAGGGTTCACAAAATGTGTCTAGTTTACTCATAATTTTTATAATGATTTTTAATGACCTCCAACTTGGGTGAAAAAGTCCATAATCACAGACTGGTCCGGATTGGTGTTTGAAATGATAGGCAGTTTTGTAAAAATCACCATAAATTGTAGAAAAATCGTATGGAGATGTGCAAGTAGTCATTTTAAAGCTAAGAATTGGAAATACATAAAACTAAAACATTTTTGAAAACAAAAATGTTTAAGTTTTCCAAAACAGTCCGTGAATGTAGTTGTACTTTTCTGATGAAGGCTGTTAGAAAAGTTTAGTTATGTTCTTGGTGTTTTAACTTGTATTCCCCCCATAAAAACTTGAGAAAACATGAAAATGTAGGGGTATGAACTCACCTTAGGTGATTTTAGTAGATGGATGGTGGAGAAAAGAAGTGTTCAACTCAAGAAAACTTTGGGAGATCGCTTGAAGATTCGAAGATCTAACACCAATAGAATGGAGTTTGTGTAAGATATCTATGATTTGAGTAGAAGGAAGTGAAATAATCATATGGAGGATGTTAATACTTACCAAAAGTAGAATAAAAGCTTGGAGTATAGCCTTGAATCTCGAATTTTAGAGAGAGAAAATGAGAGAAAGTGAAGTTTGTTCTTGATGGAGGAATGAGAGGAAATGAAGGAAATGTGAGGAGAGGGGAGGGTTTTCTAACCCTTGACCACGTGTGTAGTTGGAAAAAGATGGGAAAAGTACCATGAAATGACTAGGTATGGGCTGATGGTGAATAGTGACATGGAGTGGGTATGGGAGTGGTTGCTTGTGTCATAGAATAAAAAAAGTTAACACTCCACCTCTTGTACTTCACCCACTCTTCTTGGATAAGGTTTATCCCCAACAACGTGGATAATTAATAAATATGGGGCCTTATATGTTAAAATAAAGTTTTGGGTGAAAATCCCGCGTTAAAACAATTAAAAACAGAGCTAAAATCAAATCGTAGTCGAAAACCGGGAAGAAATGCTCTTCCTGCGAGGCTTCTCATAAGGGGGCCGAAGGTTTGGTCCCTTCTGGTGCTGGGCCGAAGCGAAACGAGGCGAAACAGCAAGAAGCGAAAGGGCAGGCTCGGTCCGAAGCATCAGGAGCGAAATAGACCGAAATGAACAGTAACTTCGGGTTCGGGCTTGTGCGAGGTTCGGGCCTGAGAGCACCCTTCAGGTTCGGTTCAGAAGCCTTCGGGTTCGGTCCAAGTGGGTTCGGTCCATACGAGGACTTTCGGTCCTAAGAGGGGTTTCGGCTCCTTAAGAGGGGTTTCGGGTCCTTAAGCCTATTTTACTCGTTTTTACCCCGTTTAAGCTGTTTTTGACCTGGTTAAGGGTCGGGATGGCCCGAAAGACTATAAAAAGTTTAAGGAACTTATGAGAGACATTTAGGAGAGATTTCACATTCTTGGAGAGATTTGGGAGAGATTTCACATTCCTGGAGAGATTTCTCATACAAAGAGAGATTTGGGAGAGATTTCACATACTTGGAGAGATTTGGGAGAGATTTCAAATTCTTGGAGAGATTTCTCATACAGAGAGAGATTTGGGAGAGATTCTCGATTAAAGTGAGATAAAGTGAAAACGATTGAGAGAGGTTTCGTGTGTGACAAATGTGAGTGTCCGGCTTCACAATGCAAGGTCCGTGAACCCTGTTAAACCTTGTTTACGTGTAACACCGTAAATTTTCAAAATAATTTTTCTTTTTCAAAATCACAAAATGTATCACATCACAAATCAAAATCCATAATCAATATTGTTTTCAAAAACAAATCCCAAGATCTCTACACATAATAAACTCCATCGGTGTGTGTGTACGTGTCAAGCCGTTGCCTTCCCACGGTCCTCGCTAGTACCTGAAACATCAAACACAACAACTGTAAGCATAAATGCTTAGTGAGTTCCCCAAAATACTACATACCACAAATACGCCACTCGAGGCTAACCCGACCCTCTGTTCAAAATGTCTCAGTGGGACCCTCAAGTCCCGCAGCTCGTCGGACCCTCTGGTCTAGTCATAGCTCATTGGGCCCTCTGGCCTGTTCTGAATCATTTGACCCTCCGGTCCGGTCTATATAGTCATACAACATACAAATAACACATAGCATACAATCTCATAAATAGCACATAAGACCCTCTGGCCAAACCAGAATACCACTCAAGGTAACGTATAGTGAGAAGACTCACCTCGCGTGTCTCGGTAACTCGTAAATCTCTTAACCACTAGTGCTCGATCTCCCGAGCTATCGTCCTCCTACAACACAAGCGTATTTCTACTTAATACTACTTGACTCTGACTGACTAGTACCACGAAGTCAAACAAGTCAACACTGGTCAACGGTCAACGGTCAACCCGACTCGCCGAGTCTGGCGTGGACTCTCCGAGTTCCTACCGGAACCCGATCCCTCTGAATCTCTTCCGACTCACCGAGTCACTCACCCGACTCGGTTACTCAACCCCTGGTTCGTAATCGACGAACAACTCGCACCAACTCGCCGAGTCTGGGAAATGGACTCGACGAGTGCATTCCATGCACAACCCCAAACGACCTTCTAAGGTCAGATCCGCTTCACTAACTCATAGATCCAGTCTCCTTAAGCTTATTGACCACGTAAAGTCCAAGTCTTGATGCTCATCAAGCATTGAATAGCTCATGAATGGTGTTTTAGCCTCAAATACATTGATCCCAAGCCAAAACCTCCATGGATTCATATAAAGCTTTGGCAATGAGGTGCTCTGGACCTCTATGGGTCCAGATCCAGGACCTTAACTCGCTAAGGGACCATGAGGACACTAGATCTATCCATAAATGGGTTCAAAAGCCCTAAATCTACATGAACATCACAATAACAGAGAATGATTCGAGATTGTACCTCAGATGTGATGTTCTGGACCTCAAATCTTCAAGAATCCACCCCTCTCTTGCTTCCTCTTGGCTAGATCTCCTCTTTCCTTGCTAGACAACAACTCCAAGATATATAATGGCTCCTTCCCTCACTAGAATCACTCAATTGCTCTAGGGTTTCACTCTGGGGTCTGATGAGTGCAAATGATGGCCATAAGGCCCTTTAAATACGCCTCAAACCCGAGAAATTAGGGTTTCATTAAACAACGTGGACTCGCCGAGTCCACTCTTGGACTCGTCGAGTCCGGACGCGAACCCGCGTCTAAATCCGTGATCATACTCGGCGAGTCTAGGCTCCAAATCGCCGAGTCCCCTCACAAATTACCAAAATAAATAAATAAATAATACCTGGGAATCCGGGCTGTTACAATTCTCCCCCACTAGAACTAGACTTTGCCATTGAAGTCTCGCTCTGCAAATAACTCCGGATGCTGCTCACGCATCTCACGCTCCGGTTCCCAAGTCGTGTCGAACCCCTTCCGATGTTGCCACTGAACCAAAACCATGGGCACCTCCTTGTTCCGCAGAACCTTGATCTTTCGATCCACAATCGCAACTGGTCTCTCCGCATAGCTCAGGCTCGCATCCACCTGAATGTCCCCTAACGGCACTACCGCCGACTCGTCGGCTATACACTTCCTCAACTGAGACACATGAAAGGTATTATGAATCCGCTCCAATTCCGCGGGAAGCTCTAAGTGATATGCTACCCTGCCCACCCTCTCGATCACCCGAAATGGTCCAATATACCGGGGTCCTAGCTTGCCCCTCTTCCTGAATCGGATCACTCCTTTCCAAGGAGATACCTTCAGGAGAACATAATCACCGACCTGGAACTCGAGCTCAGTTCGACGTCTATCTGCATAACTCTTCTGGCGACTCTGAGCGGTCAACAACCTCTGCCTGACCTGCTGGATCTGCTCAGTTGTCTGAAGCACTATCTCCGTACTACCCATCACGCGTTGCCCTACCTCACCCCAGCAAATAGGGGTACGACATCTCCTCCTATACAACAGCTCAAAAGGTGGCATACCGATGCTCGAATGATGGATGTTGTTGTACGAAAACTCTGCCAAGGGTAGATAGGTGTCCCAACTCCCTCCAAAATCCAAAACGCATGCTCGGAGCATATCCTCAAGCGTCTGAATTGTCCGCTCGCTCTGTCCGTCCGTCTGCGGGTGGTATGCGGTACTGAAATGCAGCCTCATACCTAACTCCTCGTGGAACTTCTTCCAAAATCTAGAAGTAAATCGCACGTCTCGATCCGAAACGATCGACAACGGAACCCCATGCCGCGCTACCACCTCCCTCACATACAACTCTGCCAACCTCTCAGCAGAAGAGCTCTCACTGATAGCAAGAAAATGAGCGCTCTTCGTCAACCTGTCCATAATCACCCAAATTGCATCGACTCCTCTTGCAGTCCTTGGCAATTTGGTGATGAAATCCATGGTAATCTGTTCCCACTTCCACTCGGGGATCTCCAACGGCTGCAGCTTACCATGCGGACGCTGGTGCTTGGCCTTAACTTGGCGACAAGTTAGGCACCTCTCGACGAACCAAGCAACATCCTTCTTCATACATGGCCACCAATACTCCTTCTTTAGGTCCAAATACATATTGGTAGCCCCGGGATGGATCGAGAACTTCGATCGATGCGCCTCCTCCATCAAAATGGTACGCGTCCCTCCCACAAACGGTACCCAAATCCGTCCCTGGAAGGTCATAAGCCCACGGCTATCGGTAACAAACTCCTACACCTGCCCGATAACTTGCTCTTTCTTACGGTTCTCCGGTCTCACCGCCTTGGCCTGGGCCCCTCGGATGGTATCCAATACCGGAGTCATCACCGTCAACCTCATACAGATATCTTGCATCGGGCCACCCTCTGCTCTACGACTCAGGGCATCAGCTACCACATTAGCCTTGCCCGGGTGGTACAGGATCTCGCAATCATAATCCTTTACCATGTCCAGCCATCTCCTCTGCCGCATGTTCAGGTTGGGCTGATCCGTCAAGTACTTCAAACTCTTGTGGTCCGTGTATATCGTACACCGAACCCCATACAGATAGTGAAGACAGATCTCGAGGGCGAACACCACAGCCCCCAACTCCAGATCGTGGGTGGGATATCTCGTCTCATGAGGCTTCAACTGCCTCGATGCATTCGCGATCACATGCCCTCTCTGCATCAACACCGCTCGCAACCCCGATATCGATGCGTCATAGTACACCACGAAATCCTTCATCCCTTCCGGTAGTGCGAGTACAGGGGCTTCGCACAATCTCTGGCGAAGGGTCTCAAACGAGGTGTGCTGCTCTGGACCCAATGAGAAAGTAACACCCTTCCAGGTCAACTTGGTAAGTGGCACGGCGATCTTGGAGAAATCTCTGATAAATCTCCGATAGTAGCCTGCCAACCCTAAGAAGCTTCTGATCTCCGTAGGTGACCTCGGCACCTCCCAACTCATCACAGCCTCGATCTTGGCCGGGTCAACCAAGATCCCATCCCGGTTAACGAGATGCCCTAAGAACTGGACCTCCCGTAACCAAAAATCGCACTTGGAGAATTTGGCGAAAAGCCTCTCCGCTCTCAAAACTCTGAGGAGCTCCCTCAAATGTTCCTCATGCTGCTCTCTGGTCCTCGAATACACCTGGATCTCATCAATGAATACAATGACTGAACGATCCAACATCGGCCTACACACCCTGTTCATGAGATCCATGAATGCTGTTGGTGCATTGGTGAGCCCGAATGGCATCACCACGAACTTGTAATGCCCGTAATGAGTCCTAAACAGCGTCTTCGGGATATCCTCATCCCAAACTCTCATCTGGTGATATCCCGATCTCAAGTCAATCTTGGAGAACCAAGACGCGCCCTGCAACTGATCGAATAGATCGTCAATCCTCGGTAACGGATAACGGTTTTTGACCGTCAACTTGTTCAACTCCCGGTAATCAATGCACATCCGGTGTGAACCATCCTTTTTCTTGACAAAAAGGATCAGCGCTCCCCAGGGAGAGCTACTGGGACGGATGAACCCTTTCCCCTACAGCTCTTGCAGCTGTGAGGATAACTCCTGCATCTCTGGCGGTGCTAGCCGATACGGCGCCTTGGCGATAGGCGCAGCCCCGGGAACCAAATCGATACGAAACTCCACCTTCCTCTCGGGAGGCACACCCGACAATTCCTCGGGAAACACGTCCGGGAACTTACGCACTATCGGCACCTTATCCGCTGAACTGGGCCTCCCAGCGGCCTCTCGCACATCTGTCACATAGACTACGAACCCCTTGCAGCCCTGCTGCAAACTCCGCCTCGCTCTAGCAGCCGAACAGAAAACCGAACCACCACGAGTCCCCTCGCCGTAAACCGTCAGCGCTCCCTCACTAGGATCTCGGATCGTCACCAATTGACGCTCGCAATCTATCACAGCCCCAAAACGGCTCAACCAAGCCATTCCTACTATGACACAAACATCCCCCATAGCGATCGGAATCAAATCGATCGGGAACTCCACCCCGAAGATCTCCAGCATGCATCCACGTATCACCTCGGTAGCACATACCTCACGCTCATCTGCTATGAAAACCTGCAGAGGTCGACTCAACGCCTCCCTTGGAATACTAATGTGCCGACTAAAAGCCAAAGATATGAAAGACCGACTCGCACCCGAGTCGAATAAAACCAATGCAAGTATAGAACTCACAAGAAAAGTACCTACGCATAACATATAGCAATTACAATAGCATAAACTCAACATAAAATAGATAGAGATTACATTCCTGCCACGACGTCAGGTGCTGCGTGGACCTCCTCCGCAGTCAGCTAGAAGACTCTCCCCCTAGCCTTCGGTGCTTCGGCCTTCACTGGCCGGGTCTCAGCAGCTCGAACCACAGGTGCAGATCCCTGCGCTGACCTCTGAAGCTGGGGGCACTCGGCCTTCCGATGGTCGGTCCGGTTGCAATGGAAGCAAACCGAGAACCCCTTCGGACCGTCCCTCGCAAAATGTCCTTCATTCCCGCATTTGTAGCATACCCCAGTCTTGCACGGCCCGTCATGGCTCTTGCCGCACTTCCCACAAGTGCGGCCCCTCGAACTGCCCGTCCTCGAATCAGCGGGCTTTGCCCGCTTGGCGGCCGGCTGCGACTGCACCGGTCGCCGATCACCCCTCTACAACTCAGTCTCCTCCCTCGCCTGTGTCTCAAGCTCGATCTCCCTCTTCCTGGCATTTGCCTGGAGCTCGGTAAATGTCTGATAAGTCGAGTTCGCCACGAACTCACAGATGTCCCTCCTCAAAATACTTAGATAACAACTCATGCGAGCCTGCTCAGTGGACACCAACTCCGGGCAAAACAGCGCCCGCTCATGAAACATCCTCGTAATCACTGTCACCGACTTGGTCCCCTGCTTGAGGGTCAGAAACTCCTGAGCTAAACGTTCCCTCTCCACCTGGGGAACATACTCGTCACGAAACATCGCAGTAAACCTCTCCCAGGTCACTGCAGTCAGCTCAGCTGTAGAATAGCTCGCGGTCACGAATTTCCACCAGTCCTTCGCCCCCAAGCGAAGCTGGTTGAGTGCGAATCGCACCCTCAAGTGCTCCGGACACGAGCACGTATAGAAACACCCCTCCATGTCTGAGATCCACCTCATAGCGGTGATCGGATCTTGTGTACCATCGAACTCCAGTGGTTTCGTGTTGTTGAACTCTCAGTACAGCAACGAATCACCACCCTGGGGTCTCACAGCAGCAACAGCTGCGGTGGCTGTAGCAACAGCAACATCAGTCAAAGCAGCGTAACACTCGTCAAACATCTCGATCAGTGTGGTCTTAATAGACCCAAACATCTCTGGAATCTCGGCTCTGATGGCAACAGCCACCTCCTCATGGATGATCCGACGGATCGCCTCATCGCTCACCCCACTGCTCTCGGGGTTATGGCGTGTCCCGACCATGATCAACTTCTGAAATACAACATAAGAAATATCAGGAATACTCTCGAGTATACTCACACTCGATAACTCAAACATCCTCTCTCCTGGTACCCCCAAGGATTCTTACTTGGACTGCGCACCAATCCGGTGTCTTCAATAGTACGGGCCCAATACTATCGTCCACACTGAATCGATATACAACCCAAGTCCTCCTCCTAGGATCCCAAATCGCAAACACTCTACTCTCGCTATGCACTGGCTACCCTCAATAGCCCTCTCCTGAGCTCCTCACTGCTACCTACTCACTCTCAAAGTATCTCATAGCAGCAGCGATCTCCTAGGCTAAGGCATCACAAATCAGGCTCACTCTAGTCCTAATAGGAATACCTAGCCTCTCTAACATGCACCACATAATATCTCATAACTCATAACATATAATGTAAGGGTATTTTGGGGATTCACCGTTCGGGCGATGGCTGACTGTACACACCTTCCACTCTGCTCGTTTCCTAAAACTTCTTTTTCTTTTTAGAAAATTTTAGTTTTATTTGAAAATTTCTCAAATCCTCGGTTTGAGTTCAAATACGCCCGAAGGTGCATCCGAATCCCTCAAACCAAGGCTCTGATACCAACTTGTGACACCGTAAATTTTCAAAATAATTTTTCTTTTTCAAAATACAAAATGTATCACATCACAAATCAAAATCCATAATCAATATTGTTTTCAAAAACAAATCCCAAGATCTCTACACATAATAAACTCCATCGGTGTGTGTGTACGTGTCAAGCCGTCGCCTTCCCACGGTCCTCGCTAGTACCTGAAACATCAAACATAACAACTGTAAGCATAAATGCTTAGTGAGTTCCCCAAAATACCACATACCACAAATACGCCACTCGATGCTAACCCGACCCTCTGGTCAAAATGTCTCAGCGGGACCCTCCAGTCCCGCAGCTCGTCGGACCCTCTGGTCCAGTCATAGCTCATTGGGCCCTCTAGCCCGTTCTGAATCGTTGGACCCTCCGGTCCGGTCTATATAGTCATACAGCATACAAATAACACATAGCATACAATCTCATAAATAGCACATAAGACCCTTTGGCCAAACCAGAATACCACTCAAGGTAACGTATAGTGAGAAGACTCACCTCGCGTGTCTCGGTAACTCGTAAATCTCTTAACCACTAGTGCTCGATCTCCCGAGCTATCGTCCTCCTACAACACAAGCGTATTTCTACTTAATACTACTTGACTCTGACTGACTAGTACCACGAAGTCAAACCAGTCAACACTGGTCAACGGTCAACCCGACTCGCCGAGTCTGGCGTGGACTCTCCGAGTTCCTACGGGAACCCGATCCCTCTGAATCTCTTCCGACTCACCGAGTCACTCACCCGACTCGGTTACTCAACCCTTGGTTCGTAATCGACGAACAACTCGCACCAACTCGCCGAGTCTGGGAAATGGACTCGGCGAGTGCATTCCATGCACAACCCCAAATGACCTTCTGAGGTCAGATCCGCTTCACTAACTCATAGATCCAGTCTCCTTGAGCTTATTGACCACGTAAAGTCCAAGTCTTGATGCTCATCAAGCATTGAATAGCTCATGAATGGTGTTTTAGCCTCAAATACATTGATCCCAAGCCAAAACCTCCATGGATTCATATAAAGCTTTGGCAATGAGGTGCTCTGGACCTCTATGGGTCCAGATCCAGGACCTTAACTCGCTAAGGGACCATGAGGACACTAGATCTATCCACAAATGGGTTCAAAAGCCCTAAATCTACATGAACATCACAATAACAGAGAATGATTCGAGATTGTACCTCAGATGTGATGTTCTGGACCACAAATCTTCAAGAATCCACCCCTCTCTTGCTTCCTCTTGGCTAGATCTCCTCTTTCCTTGCTAGACAACAACTCCAAGATCAATAATGGCTCCTTCCCTCACTAGAATCACTCAATTGCTCTAGGGTTTCACTATGGGGTCTGATGAGTGCAAATGACGGCCATAAGGCCCTTTAAATACGCCTCAAACCCGAGAAATTAGGGTTTCATTAAACAGCGTGGACTCGCCAAGTCCACTCTTGGACTCGTCGAGTCCGGACGCGAACCCGCGTCCAAATCCGCGATCATACTCGGCGAGTCTAGGCTCCAACTCGCCGAGTCCCCTCACAAATTACCAAAATAAATAAATAAATAATTCCTGGGAATCCGGGCTGTTACATTAAGGATCTTACACACTCTCGATGAGTATGCAACATTGTTTTATCGGTTTGGCTCGTCACTCACCATAGTTTTAGGTTAAGGAGATCTAGATGTATGTATTTTTCGATTTATGATCTCTCATTAGAATAGCGAGTTGTTTAGAAATTACATAACGTAAACTCTAGTACCCACGGGCAAATTGAGTCAAACGGTTTGCCTTGTTGACTTCAGTTGACTTTGACTTGACTGGAAATTGACGGTTGTCACAGTAAATGTCGCTGACGCCCTACAAACTTTTCCGTTTTGGTTTAAAAGATCCATAATGTTATTTTTTGGCTTTCTAGGGGCATAAAGTCCACTTTAATATGTTAAAAAAGCCATTATCGGATAATGGAAGCGGTCATCCGGTAAACATTTGCCTAGTCAGAATGATTTATTGCCACATCATTTGAAATTGGTCCACATGTGCTGCAATGATTTTGACTCTCTCTCTCTCTCTCTCTCATTGATCACAATAACATCATCATAGCAGTAAACCCTTCAATAACTTATATCATACTTTTGTTTTCTAGATTAAAAAATTAAATAGATCTTTTTAATGTTTTATGAACAATATGAATAAATGTTTAATTTCAACCCATCACCAACATCTTTAGTTTGAAACTCCATTTTTGGGGTTTAGATTCAAATCTATAAACCAACAGCCATCGCCCACCACCAACATCTTATGTTGTTCACCACCAGCATCTTCCGCTATCTGCCATTATCTTTTTTCCAAGATCAGAAGAATCAAATCACACCTAGATTTGGAACAAAATTGGAAAAAAAAAACCGAAACAAAATGTGCCTGAGGAACAAAACAGCAGAGGGGACTTCCATGAACGCGAGCTCAGTCCCCACACCAAAGATGAAAATGAATGGGAGGTCCAGTCAGCTAACACAAATCTTTGAGTTTTGTCGTTTTCATTCTTGCATCTGTTTCTTAAGTTTCAAAAACAACCACCAACAATAAAAACTTAGAAGGTCTGATTTGGTTAACATTTACTATGGTTCTTGTTTTTGACAAACAGATCTCAAAACCATCTCTTTGCAGCACAGATATCCGAGATCGCTAATTACAGTCGGAGGTCATGATATCGTTGTTCCCGCTATGTTTAGCGGTAGACATATTGATGTACACAAATTAGATGGCATTCTTTGGTCGATTATGATGGACTTATGCTGTTAGAGGAAGAATGGTGGCTGGTTTTATGAATGGGAGCAACATCAAAGCTTTGTGGAAGAAGAAGACGATGGATAAAGATGTGAGGAGGATTTTAGTTTAATTTCGATTTTAAGTGAAAAAGCCACGTTAATAAGAAAACTAGTAATTCTAGGTTAAGGTCCTTTTTTAACAGGTAAAAATGGACTTTATGCCCCTAAAAGACAAAAAAAAACATGAAGGACCATTTAAAACAAAACATGATGGTTGGAAGGATTGCAGTGACATTAACCCTAAAAATTATAGACACATATCACCCACTTCGATTGATCGGTCGAGGTTGTAGTTAGCAACCGTAGGCGAGGATTTCAACCCCGTATATATCTGTACATATGTATCTCGCTCCGAATATTAATGATTATAGTGGTGTGGGTATGCTAGGTGTTTAGATTCAGCTAATGAATATAGTCTAACCAAAAAGCTCTTAACTAAAGTATGTAAATAACTCTCAGCCCTAACTTAATTGTAGTTAAGTCACTAGGCATAATGAATTTCATTGTATAAAGTTTATAAAAGCCGCGTATGCTTGGTTTGTATGTAAAAGTGTAATGTACTCGTTTTTATAAAGAAGTACGTTCCAAAGTAATGAACATATGTAAATATATAAACTTTATGCATGTAAACATACAAATATACATGCATAGTAATAGCTTGAATCCTTGAAATACAACAAAGTTTTATAACATGCTTGTTATGATATACAATGCCACATAAAAATCATATATTTTTCTATCATGTAGCATTTGTTGTGCAAACTAGTTATTTCACGAAAAAATAACTATAATATGTATATGAAAATTTTAAACTAGTTTATTTGTAACAATATGTTGTATTGACTAATAACATTTTTATAAACCATATTTGTTGTATTTTCGCATAAAACGATAATTTGTTTGCATAAACAAAGTATATATGCACATGTTTCATAACAAATTTAAACTAATGGGGCTTGGACTTATATTGTTAAGAAATCTCCATGGGATAAAGGGAGGGACATAAATGGTTTAAATTGAATTAATGTTTGAGTCTTGGACTGATATTGTTAAGAAATCTCCATGGGAGGGCTGTTTTGTTTAAAATACACCAAAGTTTTGGGGAAAGGACTCATTTTGAATAAAGGGTTCAGCTGAGGGGTTTAATGTGTTCATTTTATAAAATCAAGATGATCTAGGGCTTTTTGTGCCCGTTTACATTCGTTGATTGGGCAAAGGAAACGAACGAAGCGATGAGGGAAAACACGACGAACACGAAGGAAAGAGACTGATACGGACGATCGGTGACGGTGAGAAATCACGAAGGCGCGCAGGCCGCTACTCCGGACGTCTTGGTCGATCGATCGAGAAGAGGGAGGCATATCCGGGGCCGACGAGACCGAAGCAACAAAGTGGACGAAGCAGCGAGCTTGTTTTCGTTCTTGTCCGGTTGCGAGGTGCGAAGGAAAGACGAGGTCCGAAGGGAGTCTGGGCGGCAGCAACACGTCGCATGTGGGGGCTTCGGTGAGTTTTTCTCGACCGGAGAAGGTATGGGGTGCGATGGGGAAAACGATCAGCAACAACACCGCAGATGGTAGGGGTTGGCAATGAAGGTCGATGGGAAAGGAGGGATGGAGGGGATAGCCGATCTCCGATAACCTCCTTGCTTCATCTCTTTTTTTTTTTTATGTGTTGACAAAAATTGATGGCTTTTGCTGTGAAATCGATTGGGAAGGAAGGGGTTGAAAGAGGGTTGTTGCCCTCTTGGTTGCTCTTGGCAGTCAATAGAAGGAGACAAACGGGTAAGGAAAAAGGTGTTTATGGGTCGTGTTTCTCGATGGCATAAGGAAGAACCAAAGGGAAAAATGGGCTGCTGATTGAACTCAATGGCATAACTCCAAGGTATTTTTTCTGTGATTTCTTTGTACAAGTTGAGATTGAATAGAAGATTATGAGAGTATAAAACAATATTTGTACAACTTGAGGTTTATTGACAGGAAACGAAGAAGAGAAAGGATGTGCGGGGGCTGCTCCTGACTGACAGCTTCAATTGAGAAGAACACATTGTCTTTGTGTATGTGTATGGTTTTGTATAAAAAAAAGATGTTTACTTTGTGTGTAAAATTGGATGGGTTGAAACGTGGAAGTAAAGTTATGGTTTTTGGCTGTCAATTTAGTGTACCTTGAGTCAATTATTGTAAACATTGTTTTGGTTTTAATGATTCATGTATTTTAGGTAGAGATTTAAGCAAAATATTTGTTTGACTTAGTATGTATTTATGTATGCACCAAGGTATGCATACGTCTAGTTTTTGCTATTTCATACCAATGCCTCATGTATTATATGTGTATCATTTGGTTAAATGGACTCATGTGAGTAGGATTTAAGCTTTATATAAATAATAATCCAAAATTTTTATAATATTTGTTTTATTTAAACTTTAACAATCGCACTTGGTTTATATATATATATATATATATATATATATATATATATATATATATATATATATATATATATTTTGTTATAGAAATGTAATGATTTTGTACGACATATCCATTATGTTCAAACTAAGTTTATTTGACACAGACATTAGTGATGTTACATGAAACTTATTATTAATATACATATAATCATATTGGACCTTTACATCATTTTCGGATTGTATTACCAATAATAGAAATCATGTCGAAATCAATAGTTTAAGGTTTCACGATTAACTGAGTCCAAAACGTCTGATTTTTTTCCTTTGATAAATACTTTTGCTAAAAATATTTTAGTATGAACTTAAATAATAGACTATAACCTGAGTCCAAAAACGCTCTCGGAATTTCCATTTGAGATGTGCAAGTTCCTCAACGGATAAAACGGTTTTAGTAGTTTTTAGAAAATCAGTATTATACTGGTTTGGATTTTTAAAACGGTCGTATCTTTTGCATACGAACTCCGTTTTGGATGTTCTTTATATTTTCGGAAACAGAGAAACATGTACTATGAGACTAGAATTTTTGTTTTGCTCACAAACGCTTAATACAAAATTTCAATTTTTCAGATGCATTAATTAGGGTTGCAGTTTGAGTTGTTTGATTCATTTGCCAGTTTACACATTTGGAAGTAAGATACCATTTGATATCTATAACAGTTGAAATGAACTCACTTATATTACATTAGATGAACTAAAACTCAATGAATAAAATTACCAAGAGATTTACCGTGAATTGACTGTTCACAGTTTTTGACCTAAATTCCGGGATGTCACATGACGTTTTTCGTTAATCGAGAAACAAAGGATAAATTGAGACCTATTATGTGAAGTGTTTTCTTTTCGGGAATCCACACGAACTTTTGAATATTTGTTTTAGCTAGTCAAGGAATGTTCCTTGAGAGAAAAACTCATATGTAACGAAGTCAGTAGGAGTCGTATTGATCTTGAGAGTTTCAAGAGTCAACCGATAATAAACCTTTTTAGTTATCATTAGCACGCGACCTGAGGTTGATAACCTATCGTATTTGGTTAACACATTCTTATTTATGTGCACCTCTAGTTGAGTTGTCGATGCTTATAAGTTATATGTTTTCATTTAACTGCAAAAGCAAAAAAGAACATTGGTTAGTGAAAGCACATTGATCAATATGGTGAGCTGTGAATAACATAGAAGCATTAGTAGGCCCTTGTGCTACTAGAGGGAAAGAAATTTAGAATAATTGAAGTTCAGTCCATGAAAGGAAACCTAAATGTGAATTTGGTTTTGTTCTAAACCTTGTCTTTTGATTGTAGGTTGCAAAACGATAGATTCACATGGATGGGAACATATGCACCATAAAATCTAGGTGGCAAAGTTTTTGCTCTAATTCATGAGAATGATTATGAGGGAACATTTTTGCTAGTAGATTTTAAAGGGTCTGGTAAAGATCAGTATGGATATTGGTTGTGTTAATTGCATTCTCAAATTCACAATATGATTACAACATCCCTCTTCATATTTCGAATTTTGAGGAATGACAAGGAATTGTTTGAACTTTTAAGACTTATATTTGTAATTTATGAAAGGGTTTGAACACACACATATGGTATCCAATGAAGGTGTATAAGTATAAGAAGTCTAGTTGGGGACTTATCAAAGCATCACATTAAAGAAATATGTACTTTAGTAATAAAATCAAGAGTATTGATTTCTAGAAGTCCAGTTGATTTATGGGTGCATGTTAGCGCTAGTGGGAACATAACTGTTAAGCTAGTATTGCATGTTGACAATACTGTTTGTAGGGAACAAGGTTCTCAATTTGCAAACTTCAAAGTTTGGGAATTGTTTCGCTATGATAAACTTAAGGGAGAGGGTACTCATACTTTGTTTCGAATCTAAAGGATTAGATTGTATAGTTTAATAGAACTCAGTCATAGACATATGTGAATATCATGTTGAAATGGTTCAACATAGGGAATTCCATATATGAAAATACTATAGCGAGAGATTGAACAGATATCGGATAAAATGAATCGAGTCCCATATGCTTCGGATATAGGATCAATTATATATGTTATGATATTCACTTATTATAATTTTTCAAATGTTTGGAGCATTGTGAGATAAAAACGACTAAAATTTTGTGTGACTAAAGTTGTTAAACAACCGTCAAGAACATTATAAGGTTATACCAAATGATTGGTTGCTTGTGGACAGTTGGAAGTATGATATTGTTTGGAAGGACCGTAGTGACATGTTTTAGATTGAGTTGATTCTTGGTTAAAACTGATGGTCATATGGGAACATGGAAATGTTTCCATAATGGGAGTTGATTATTAAATCTCCTTGTGAGTTGGAAATTTTAATGCAAGAGAAGTGTTTAAGGAGTGTACCTTGAATTTGAACCTTCATTATCATGGGATTGTTTCTAGTAACAAAGTTACAAGGGAACATTCTGTACTACCGTTGGCTCGATCTTTGTGACTTTTAAGCCTCGACATCACAGAAGGTCAATGCATGTAAGGTTGGAATTCAAATACATTTTAGACAGTGACAAGAATTTGGAATTGTGAAATGAGCATCATTGGAATTGTTCAGTCGATCTGTTCACAAAGGAAGGACCATAGAGAGGCATAGTATACATGTTCATAGCATGGCAAACCTGATGTTATTTAATTCAAGTGGTTAGTTGATTACTCGAAACATTATACAATTTATATAATCATAATAAATATGTTGATTAACTAATAGATATTATTTATAACGTTGAGATGATTGTTAATCAGTTAATTATTGTGTTTCACTTTGCATGTGTTTACTCCCTGAATAACTTGATAATTCGAATTTTACAGTCACTCATACTTTTGGAAGTAAGTAGTGAATTAAGACTGTCATGAACTGAATTGTAGATTGTCTATAAGGATTAAACATTGCAATAAGATTGCTACAATGTTCATGAGTACTTAAAAATGGAGATTTTAAGTATTAGATAAACCCACACTCAAAGAATTACTTCATGGATTTTATCACAAGTACTTGTCAGACAATAATATCTTATATTCTTAAAACAAAGATATATGAGTTGTAATTTGCAAGTCGGTTGCGCATTGGTATTGCGAAAACGCACCAATAACATGATGTTATAACATGATTTGGTGAGTAAAAGATACACTCATATGATTCAATATTTAATCGTTCCTTTTTCCCTAACAGGAAAAGCGGTATCTTTGGGCCCCTCGATGGTTTGTTGTTAGCATCTGAAGTGTTTGCCCGAGCCTAGATTAAATTGATGTTTTCAATTAGTAGTCTGAATTCAGTCGTCATAAATCGCGATATCAAGAAATAGAATTTTGGACAATGAGATTGATTTCAATCCATGTATCATATCCATACGAGTACGCATTGCATACTCACATGCATCCGTGTTCCTTTTTAATGAATTACAACATGCGTACGTCCTAAGTACGCATGACATACATGTTGGATTAGGTGTCTCAGCCAATAACTAAATTAGTATAATCTTGATTTATTAGCAAAGTCCTTTTGGGTTTCCCTCAAACCAATAGATTTGAATGCTATTTGGAGAGAGATAGACTGATTTATCAATTTATTATATGATTAATAAATTAATTAGCAATAAAAGTTGAACATTGACTAATTCTAGAACCTCCTATAGGAGGTGGAAGAATTCTAGATGGTTAAGGATTTTTCCTTGGGCATTAATGAAGCCTAGGAATCCTTAGAGAACAAGAAAAGGGGGAAAGGCTTATCCAAGGAAACTGCCTTATCCATAGCATCCCTAGTCACCTATATAAACCCTCATAAGGGTTATGATTTTCGGCCATCCCTTCTACAAGAGTTAGAACCGAAAATCTCATTCCCTCTCCTCTCTTCACTTTAGCCTCTAATTTGCTAGGTTTTGGGTATGATCCGTTAGAGGCATGAGACTTCTGGTGCTTTCTTTTTGAAGAAAAACAAAGGAAGGATTACTCGTTTATTTGCAATAATAAACTAAGGTATGTATTTTCTAATAACCCTTTTAGTAATTTCGAAAATAGCAATGTACTTTTAGGGTTCTTGAGATTCAATAGTTGTTTGCAAATCATAGGGAGAACATAGATCCTTTAGAGTGCATGTGAACTTAGGGTTTATGTTTTTCCACCAAAAATAAGATTTTTGTAACATCCAAAACCCAACAGTGGTATCAACGCCATTGTTTTTTTATTGATCTTGCATAAAGTTGAATAGATCAAAATTAGGGTTTATAGAAACTAAACCCTAAGGATGCAATTTTTGAAAACCCTTAGGATTCTTGAAACCCTAGCCTTTACCCTAGTATTTTCGAAATTAGCAAGGGTTTTCGAAACCCTAGACCCTTTGCCTAATTTCCGAAAATTGATAAACCCTTTTAGGGTTTACCTTGTTTCCTTATTTGTTATTTTAAAAACCTTAAAATTTTAACAATTAAAACATGATAAACCCTAGCCTATTTTCGAAAACTATAAGGCTTAAGATAAGGATTAAATTGAATTATTTTATTAAAAGACAAAGATTAAATCAAAATCAGTTTATTTTTAAATTAAGTTAGTTTTATATTAATTTCAAAAATTTAAACTTAAACCTAGTATTTTAGAAAAGTTTTAAAATACACCATATACTATATATAATTAAAAGATTAATATAATATATGTATAATACAAGTAATTCAAATCGCTAGTACGCCTCATTCATGAAGCCATACTATAAGCGGAGTTTAAGAAAGCAACATATAAAATGACTGTCATTGGGTATCCACTCTTACCCACCACTCTCTTGTATGGTGTAGGGTCCTTATCCGAATGGATTTGATAGGACATAATCTCATTAATAAGTATAATGTTATAAGGTAACTAAACTTTTTATAAAATCCCACTCTTAGTTACTTTAGGAAACACATGAAAAGTATGCTAATCCATAAAATTGCATATTATGCTTTATATGTAGTTAATGGAGCATGTGTGGTTAACCGACACACTAATAGTGACTATAAAGAGTAATAATGGGCATCTCGAAAATTATCATTGTTAATGAAGCGCGTGTGGTTAACCGACACATTAATGAGCGATGATAAATGACATCGAGAGTGCCAAGCATATTTGTATGGTTATTCACATGTTGTTTGTGATCCTCAGTATCCCAGTCACAAATAGAATAGCATAATCTGAGATTAAACATGTCGTTGATAGATTCAATGAATCTTAAAGATCTAGGAATTTTAAAGTTCGAAATTGGTGAATTGCTTTTACCTACCTTTATAAATTCGCTATAAGATAATGTCATCCCTCTTCTTAGTTGTGAATTGTTATATTGGATCCTAGCCTTAAATATTTATTATGGGTTAAAATATTAAGGATTATTGTCATCTAACTAAAACTACTTTTCTCTATAGATTTCTACTTCTGGTGATGCTTCTACTTCTCAAACCTCTACCCATAACTTCTCCCTTCTCTCGATCGTGTCCAACGTGACATTGGATGGCACCGACTATAATGATTGGATGTGTAACATTAAGATGTCTCATTGATACAAGGGAAAAGAATATGTCCTTGAGAAACAACTTATCGAGATCGATGAAGCCGATGCTACTCCTAAAGAAATAGTCTCTAACAAGAAACACTATGACGACGCGACTAAGGTTGTTTGCATCATGGTTGCTACCATGAGACCTGAGTTGCGAAGGTTCTATGAGGACTATTGGCCATACAAGATGAACTTAGATCTTGTTTAAAAGTATCACAATAGAGCTCATCAAGAAAAGTATGAAGTCGTCAAATCTCTTACTTCATGCAAGTTAAAGGAAGGAGAGTCAGTCTGCAACCACGTGCAAAGAATGCAAAGATACATGGAGCGCCTTGAAAAACTCGATGTGAATTTCGATGAGGAGTTGGCCATTGACATGGTTTACATTACCACATTGTTATGATCAATTCATCTTGACTTATCATGTAAACAACAATGAAACCACATTGGCCAAACTCTAGAACCTATTGTAGAGAGTAGAGTCGGGATAAAGAAGATTCACACTCCTAATGCTACTAGAACTCCTATCCTAGCCATCGGGAAAAATAAAGGGAAGAAAAGGAAAGGTGCTTCTAAGGATAACTCGAGGGGTAAGGCCTGTATTGGGTCATCTAGCAATGGAACAAAAGCGAAGCTCGGTTCTGACATCCCTCATGTGAGCGATCCCAAAGAGGCCAATTGATTCTATTGCAACGATAAGGGCCATTGGAAACGAAGCTGCCCCAAGTACTTGCAGAACATCAAAGATGGAAAAGTGAAGCTATCATCAACAAGTATTTACATTGTGATGTGCTTAGGTAATTTTCTTGTGAGTTCTATACCTGTTTTGGTGTTATTTGACTCGGGTGCGAGTCGATCCTTCATATCGTTTGCGTTTAATCGTCACATCAGTATCCGACGAGAGGCGTTGAGTTGACCTCTGAGAGTTTCCATAGCCGATGAGCATGCGGTGTTTGGGACTGATGTGATCCGTGTATGTGTGCTCGAGATTTTGGTGTTGAGTTCCCGATAGATCTGGTACCGATCGCGATGGGTGATGTCTGCATCATTGTGGGCATGAATTGGTTGAGTCAATTTGGAGTTGTGATCGACTGCGAACGTCAGTTGGTGACCATACGAGACCCTAGAGGGGGAGTGCTTACAGTGTATAGTGAGGGTACCCGATCTGGGTCAGCGTTCTGCTCGGCTGCCATAGCGAGGCAGAGTCTACAATATGGTTGCAGGGGTTTTGTAGCGTATGTAATGGATACACGAGTTGTTGCTGAGAGACCAAGTTCTTTTGCTGAGGTTCCGATAGTGAGTGACTTTCCGGATGTTTTTCCTGAGGAGTTACCGGGTGTTCCTCCCGAGAGGCAGGTGGAGTTCCGGATTGATTTGGTCCCGGGAGCGGCGCCTATCGCCAAGGCACCTTATCTCCTTGCGCCGCCTGAGATGCAGGAGTTATCCTAATCGCTCCAGGAGCTGTTGGGGAAGGGCTTTATCCGACCAAGTAGTTCGCCGTGGGGAGCGCCGATCCTTTTTGTCAAGAAAAAGGATGGTTCACACCGGATGTGCATTAATTACCAGGAGTTGAACAAGCTGCCGGTCAAGAAGCGTTATCCACTTCCGAGGATCGACGATTTGTTCGATCAGTTGCAGGGTGTGTCTTGGTTTTACAAGATCGATTTGACGTCTGGATATCATCAGATGAGAGTCCGTGAGGAGGATATCCAGAAGACGGCTTTTAGGACTCGTTATGCGCATTACGAGTTTGTGGGGATGCCTTTTGGACTCACCAACGCAACGCAGTGTTCATGGATCTCATGAATTGGGTGTGCAGGCCTATGTTGGATCAATCGGTGATCGTGTTCATCGACGATATTTTGGTGTATTCAAGATCCAGAGAGCAACATGAGGAGCATTTAGGAGAGATTCTTGGAGTATTGAGATCAGAGAGGCTTTATGCCAAATTCTCCAAGTGTGATTTCTGGTTATGAGAGGTCATGTTCCCGGGACACCTCGTTAATCAAAATGGGATTTTGGTCGATCCGGCCAAGATTGAGGCATTTGTGAGATGGGAGGTGCCGAGATCCCCCACCGAGATCAAGAGTTTTCTGGGATTGTTCGGCTATTATCGGATATTTATCAGAGATTTCTCCAAGATTGACGTCCCCCTCACCAGATTGACCCAGAAGGGCGTTACTTTCACTTGGAGTCCCGAGTAGCAGACCTCATTTGAGATTCTTCGCCAGAGATTGTGCAAAGCCCTAGTGTTAGCCCTTCCCGAGGGAGTGGAGGACTTTGTGGTTTTTTGTGATGCATCCATATCCGAGTTGGGTGCAGTGCTGATGTAGAGAGGGCATATGATAGCATACACATCGAGGCAGTTGAAGCCTCATGAGATGAGATATCCCACCCATGATCTAGAGCTGGGGGCGGTGGTGTTTTCCCTAAAGGTCTGGCGCCATTATTTGTACGGGGTTCGGTGTACCATATACACAGACCACAAGAGCATGAAGTATCTCATGGACCAGCCCAACCTAAATATGCGTCAGAGGAGAAGGTTGGATGTGGTGAAAGACTATGATTGTGAGATCCTGTATCATCTGGGCAAGGCTAATGTGGAAGCCGATACCTTGAGCCACAGAGCATAAAGTGCCCCGATCCGAGATGTGTGTATGAGGATGACGGTGATGACTCTAGTCTTAGATGCTATTCGATAGGCCCAGGCGGAGGCCGTGAGAGCAGAGAACCGCAAGAGGGAGCGGGTGATTGGGCAGGTGTCTGAGTTCGTGACGGATAACCCAGGCTCATGACTTTCCGAGGGCGGATTTGGTTTCCATATACGGGTAGAGCTCAGCGTATACTGATGGAGGAGGCACATAGATCGAGATTCTCGATCCATCCCGGGGCCACTAAGTTGTATTTGGACCTGAAGAGAGATTACTTGTGGCCATGTACGAAGAGGGATGTTGCTTGGGCAGTTGAGAGGTGCTTGACATACCGTCGGGTCAAAGCAGAGCACCAGCGTCCACATGGTCCATTGCAGCCTCTGGAGATTCCCCAGTGGAAGTAGGAACAGATCTCGATGGACTTTATCACCGAGTTACCGAGGATTGCACGCGGAGTTGACGCGATTTGGGTGATTGTAGATCGACTGATGAAGAGTTCTCACTTCCTTGCTATTAGTGAGAGCTCTTCTGCAGAGAGATTGGCCGAGATCTATGTGAGAGAGGTGGTAGCTCGGAATGGAGTGCCGATCTCAATAGTGTCGGATCGAGACGTGCATTTCACTTCCAGGTTTTGGAAGAAATTTTATGAGGAGTTGGGCACGCGCCTGCATTTCAGCACTATGTATCACCCAACCAAAAACAGATGGGCAGAGCAAGCGGACGATTTAGACGCATGAGGACATGTTACGTGCATGTGTCATGGACATCGGAGGAAGTTGGGACACCTACATACCACTAGCTGAGTTCTCTTACAACAACAACTACCATTCGAGTATTGGTATGCCTCCCTTTGAGCTTCTGTATGGGAGGAGGTGTCGGACCCCCATTTGCTGGGGAGAAGTGGGACAGAGAGTGATGGGTGGCACGAAGATAGTACTGAAAACGACTGAGCAGATTCAGCATGTCAGGTAAAGGTTACTGACGGCACAGAGAAGCCAGAAGCGTTATGTGGACAGGCGACGATCCGAGCTAGAATTTCATGTCCGAGTTTTTGTGCTCCTGAAGGTATCCCCATGGAAAGGGGTGATCTAATTCAGGAAGCAGGGTAAGCTGGGACCCCGATACATCAGTCCTTTTAGAGTGACCTCCAGAGTGGGTAGAGTAGCATACCAGTTGGAGCTGCCTGCAGAGTTGAGTCAGATCCATAACATCTTCCACGTGTGCCAGTTGAGGGAGTGTGTAGCCAATGAGACGATAATGTTACCACTGGAGGACATTCAGGTAGATGCAAGCTTGAATTATATTGAGAGGTCGATCGCTATTTTGGTCGAAAGGTGAAGGTTCCGAGGAACAAGGAAGTGCCCCTGGTTCAGGTCCAGTGGAAACATCGGATAGGGTCCGATTTGACTTGAGGTTTATTGATCTACTCGACGAGTTGGTGCTATAACTCGCCAAGTAGAGGCGGGCGTGGCCACGTGGGTTTAATGATCTACTTGACGAGTCCGAGAGTCGACTCGCCGAGTAGGCGCTGTGAGTGGAAACCCTAAATCCCCGGGTTTGGGGCCTATATAAGGACACTTATAGCCTCATTTGTGGCTCCCTATCTCCTTCCCTTCACTGAGAGAATCCCTAATCGCCCCCTTGAGCTTTTGAGAGAGTGTTGAGCCATTACTTGAGAACCTTGGTGCCTTTTTGGTAGAAAAGAGGAGGATTTTAAGCAAGGATCGTGAAGAGGCTGTTAAATCTGCTGCTAATTATCATGGAGCTTCTATTTAAGGTATAAAGTTCGTATCTTTTCCATTAGTATGAATAGATATCATGATTTGAGAGTTAGGGCTTCTTTTCCATTTTATTTGGGGACTTTGAAGGCTTTAAACATCTTTTTAGAGTTGGACATCAGATTCGGACCTTGTTAGGTCCCTTGAGTCAAAAGTCCCCTGCTTTATTCATCCATGTTAGCTCCTTGAATGATAAACTCCTTCTCAAGCATGTTCTTGGCATTTCTAACCCTAAAGTGTCATGCATGAACGTAAAGCTCATGGCTTTGTGTGATATTCAAGCCTTGAGAGCTTAGATCTAGAGTGTGATGGATTTTCTTCCTTCAAATCATCTGAATACAATTGAGTCTGAAAGGACTCGCCAAGTGGATGAGCCAACTCGACGAGTCGGTTAGGGTTTGTCCCGATGAGCTGGACCATGCGATAGCTCGGCGAGTTAGGGGTTAATGTAATGCCCGTGTTTCTAGGCTAGGCATTAATATTGACATTATAGTCTAGGTTAACCTTTGTGACTCATTTTGGAGAAATGAAAAGGAATTATGTGAAAATTATGTGTTTTATGCTTAATTATTAGGGTTTAATTAATTAAGAATAAAAATAAGCGTCAAAATTAAAGTGTGAGATAAGCTCGATATCTTTACATAAAGTTGATGTGGTTGAAACAAGGATTTCAAGGATATATAAAGAATACCAAAATCCAAGTTATAACGAAGAAGTTATGACATGTCGAAGTTTCGTGACAAAACCGGCACGGTGCCGAATGTCGTAAAAAGTGAGTTTCTGACAAACTACTTTTTAGCCTTAGTGATCTAAACGAAAGTCGTAGTATTCGTTGAACCGAGAAGTTCGATAAAAAGAACGCCCAAATCTGACTTCGTATGAGGAAGTTATGATTTTTCGAAGTTTCAGCTTAGCAGTAGACAGCTAAAAACTCGAATTTTTGATCGAGTGATTTTTAGCCAACACAACCTAAACGAGAATCGAAGGTCTCGTCATTACTAGCACAACGGTAAAAAGTCTGATAAAAACAGACGTCGGATGAAGAAGTTATGAATTTTTAACGGATTTCCTGTCCTGGTCTGTTAAAAATAATAATAAAAAAAATTAAATTCAAAATTTGTCGATGAAGTCTAAACAGAAGTTGTAGATCGTAATTTTAGCTACGCGTGCATATAAAGAACGTCAAAAACGGAGCTTGTATGCCAAAGTTATGGATTTTAGAAGTTTTGGCACAAAAATCGAGAAAATTCGCATAGTCACAAGTTGCCACGTCACCCTCGCCTCGCATGCGCCACATGTCAGAAATGGTGAGTCATGTGAAGCCACGTGTCAAATTCTGATTTGACCGAAGGGAGGCCCAATCCGAACCTCACACGCCTTAGTCCGAGCCTCACACATGGACTGCTAGACCGCGATCCAATCAGCAACCGCCACCGAGGCCCTCGCACGTGCTGCCATCTACACACCTTCACCTGCAGATTCCACCACCGGAACCGACTTCGGACCTAGACCTCGGTCCAATCACAGACTGACGGCGAGCCCCTCGCAGGTGCGAGCCATGAGCGAGCCACCCCCCTACGAGCCTTCGGATTTGCGACGCGTGGCCTCTTCTCAGCCCTTGGATCAGAAGCCTCGCCCCTATAAATAGAAGGGTTCGAGACCTCCCGGATATATTTTGGAATCTTGTCATTTTTATCCCATAAACCCATATTTCTTTCATCTTAACATCCCCTAAAGCCCCTGTTAGAACAATGTTCTATCAGGATCGTATGATTCTAAGCAAAATATAAATAAGAACGTAATGAAGAACACAAGTATTGCACTGAATATGTCGAATGATTAATGCAAAGATACCCCAGAAGAGCTCGATAAAGAACTTCAATCTGTAGAGGCCGGTATTATAAGGTTACAAGAATCAACGTAATCGACTATTCTCTATTATACGCATACATGCATGCATATATTTATATTAAAACCCTAACAACTTATCTAGATAAAAGGAAACTATTCTAGATAACTACGGATGGACAAGCCCAACCCGATTACAAAACCAAAAGGCCCAAGACGCAACACTGAAATACTTAACAATCTCCCCCTTTGCGTCCTTGGAGCAGAAACTTCATCCCCTTTTCACAACAGAGAGCTTTTTCACGGTTTCAAATATCCTCGGTATAATGGCCAGAATGTGATGTCTAAACGTTATGTACCACCGAAGCATATCTGTGAAGTTCTTTTTATCCGCTGCTGAGTTCTGCTTGCATCGATGAATGATATTGATTATATGCTCCAGACAGTCTGTTGAAAACAGATGCTTGTCAACCAAAGCAAATAGAAACTTGTGCCTCTCACCCTTCGTGAACATGATAGTCAAATTTGTTGAATCAATCTGCCCCAACTTCATCAGATTCACATCACCGGGCTTAGACATTGGCTTGACAGACGGTTTCTTATTCATCACCTTTGCTATCTCCTGATCCATAGTGGCAAGCTCATGGACATAGGAGGCCAACATTCTTTTTAGATGTTTTAGAATCGACTCATACTCCCTTTGATTTGAGAGCAGAATGTTGTATAGCAGAATCCAATCATGTGGATTAAGGTTGGGAAGATCTGCCAAAGAAATAAAGTATTCCGTATTTTGCTGTACCATGGTTGATCTTGAAGTTTACATTCACAAACCTCCCAGCAGGTGACGGTTTCAGTACCTTGACTTTTGTAATTTTCTATGCACTCCAAGTCAAGTATTGTGGTTGACTATTCTTCAAATAAAAATCTACTAACTCTCTATCAACCTTCGGATTCGGATGAGGAACCTCAGCAGTGACATCGAAACAATGAAAGGTAAATGCTTTTCTTGTGATTGGCATGTCGAACTGCGAGTCCTTTGAATTGTCACATTCAAACGAAGCAATCGGTTCCAAACAGTACATAGAAGGAAACTCAATCGCCTGATTGATGAGTGTATCTCTGTCCCATTCTGGAAACAGAGTCTTCTTGCATTGCAAGACATCCTCCTCTTTCCTTATTCTTTGCCTCTTGTGCCACCTTCATCGTTTCATCAAGCTCTTTGTCCCTCTTCTTTCTTTTAAGGGCTTCAGCGATAGTCTCTTCAGTATCACTATCACTATCGGCTTGAACTTTCTTTCCATAAACCGAAGCTAAATTATCCTTCAGTTCTGTTTTGTCTTTTAGATCTGCACTTTCTTCTCCCCCTTGTTTCGGAAGAAAGACCTTCTCCGAGACACCCTTCATCTCACTGAGAATTGTAATTGTAGGAAGGAGTTTGGACTGGAGATGCTTCCGGATGGTTAAGGTCAAGAAGAGATCATGAGCTTCAAGAAGAGTAGTCAAGATATTTTTCACATCACCAGCACAACTTTGATAAACTGCCCTTTGAGTCTTTAACAGAGAGATCTCTTTTTCTGCCTGGGCCAGTTGAACTTTTTGGAGATCAATTGTAGCTTGGTGTTTTATCAGGTCCTCCTTCAACGTACTTTCTGCAGAAAGAGAAGCAAAACGAGAATCCAGAGATTGGAGAAAAGATGTGGATTCTGTTTTGAGATCAGTACGAAGGGCTTCAAATTTTGTGGTTTCATCCTGAAGAATTTTAGAGAAGGAGTCCACCGAAGCTTGATATTTGGCCACATTTGTGTCAGTATGAGCTTTCAGAGAATCAAGGAAAATCTGAGTTGTGTGAACAACCTCAGTAACCTCCTTTGTGGCCTTTGAACAAGAAGTGGCTGACTTATCAACTGCTTCTGTGGATTTATCAATAGCATCGGTGTATTGCTTAATGGCAGTCTCCAAGAAGGCTTTTAAAACAACACTGCCATAAGCTTTGCTATCAGCAAGCAGTCGATCCAACTTTTCATTGATGTCATGTACATGTTGACTGGTGACAGGAGCATCAGGATCATTATCTGTTGGAATTCTATAAGGACTGTAATACAGCGAGTCATAGTCCTCATCATCTCCACCAAGAGTAGCACCAGAGGTAGAGGATGGGGTTGGGGATGGTGGTATGTTGATAACAGGAGTATCAATCACAGTAGTAGCCCCTGTATCAGATACATTGACTTCCACTGGGATTTTGGGAATGGTGGTAGTGATGGATTCGGTTATGAGAGGAGTTGAGATAGGTATAGTTGAGACAGGAACAGAGGTAATGATGGTTGAAGGGGGTAGAGAAGTTGGTTCAGTAAGAATGGGTGGTATATCAGTGGGAGCAGAAAGTGGAGCTTTCTGTTTTGGTGATGGAGGTGGAGTGGAAATTTTAGTGAGTTTAGGAGATGGGTGAGGAGTTGGAATTTTAGTAGTTTTGGGAGAGGCTGGTGGAGTTGGGATTTTGGTACATTTAGGAGATGGAGGTGGGGTTGGAGATCTTCGAGGGGTGGGCTCTCTGGTTGAAACCCGAGGATTCTCCGCTTCTGCGTCTTGATCTTCAACCGTATCAGATCCAGGAGAAAAGTTCCCCTTGGGTCTGTTAGCCATCTTCTTTATCTTCTTTAGTTTTGATTGAGAAGAATCCCCTTCAACAAACTTTCGCTTTGAAGATTTTGGCTTACCCTCCTTAGTTTCTTCTTTCTCTTTCTTTATTACCCGTTTGCCTCTGTTAGCAGGCTCATCCAAGGCATCCAGTGCGGCTTGTTGTTCTTCAGACAGAACCCTTGGACCAATAGGAGAGCGTTTACGGTATTCGGCCATCACATTGCTTTGTGCCGAAACACACCTGTACATGGATTCCGGAATCAATCCATAGTGATGTAACTTACTTGGATCGGATATGATGATCTTCTTTGTATGGAATGAGGCAATAGAGGCAAGGAGAGCATCCTTCATGACAGGTATCTCCAAAGAATCCATGGCCTTCTTTGTAATCAGGGTCCATAAACGACCACAAGAGATCTCTGAATGATGGGTCGTTGTGTTTAAACTCTACACTACTTGGGACCAGATTATAGTGCCATAATCTAGGTTGATCCCGTTGTATAAACCATAAAGAATGGTAAGAAAACCTTTGCTTGTTGTGTCTGAACCACCACATCTTTCCGCCAAACCCTTGATTAGCAATGTCAGCAACCCATTCCATTGCGATGGTAAACACGATTTCTTGACCTTTGCAATCGTTGTAAGCACATATGTGTATCACATCTCATACATTATTGTGAATAGTTGTGTTGTAGTGACGAAATCAGGCGAGATGATCGAAGAATCAACTGCAAGCCCCAGAATGGAACAAAACTTCGCCTTAGAGATCGAGGATTTCTTGTCGTGAATGGTGAAGTAGATGCGATCTTTATTCTTGTCATAAGTCGCCGATGAGTAGACTTGAGATAGCAGCGACATTGGAACCGCTTTAACCTGGGTTAAGGCCAACAACAGGGGGGAATACTTTAGACATTCCACAACATGTAGCATATATGAGTCATATAGGAATGGAGTCATTTCGATAATCATGTTTTGGTTGGGTTTGATTGCAAGCAAGGAGGATGTTGCAGTTTGATCATGTGCAGAAGATGAAGTCGCCATTGATAAACGAAGAACAAGATGAACAGTGTGAACGTGGAGGAGTGAGATAATTCGAGAATTGTAAATGACAAATAAAACGATCTCCCCTATTTATACCGTTGCCTGGAGAGAGAAAAACGTGATGATGAGGTTGCTAAAGCGTCGCCTGAAAAAGCGCGATTTGACAGTGTG
This sequence comes from Lactuca serriola, assembly GCF_051521515.1. Classification (NCBI taxonomy): domain Eukaryota; kingdom Viridiplantae; phylum Streptophyta; class Magnoliopsida; order Asterales; family Asteraceae; genus Lactuca; species Lactuca serriola. Next base: position 24,613,109 of record NC_136408.1, read on the forward strand.
GTTAATCCCAGGAAAACGTCAGCACGCATGGGGTTTGAAATGGATCAAATTTACGCGCCGAAATCTTATCTTCATACCATTTGAAATTCCATATATACCCTTGTTTGGTCGCAACCGATAACGAAAACTTATACCAAATAGTAATAAGAATGTTGGAAAATATTAATTTTCGTGCATAAGAGTGTGAAAGATAAAGAAATAAAGCAAGTGTGTATTTGACGTGAGTGATGTCTTTTTAGAAGACAGAAAGCAGAGGATTCCGGGCAAGAATCACTTCCTTCAAAGTCAAGAGAGACTTGAAGTGCTTGTGTGGTTTCCCGAAAAATACGATCAACTGTTTGTTAATAAACATTGAAAGGCTTCTTTTGATCATAGGTATTGGGTGGCTGTCCTCCAACCGAACATCAAGTTTTAACATAAAACTGATTGTTGGTAGACGTACCTGTGAGACCGATGTGATCTATTGAACAGGTAGGTGAGATTTATTATTATGTTAATGACTTATAGGAAGTAGAAATCTCAAAAAAACAAATAAACTGGACCTCTTTGGGAAGAAATGTCTTGGCTGTAGATAATTTCATAAAAGATCACGCAAAATAAAAAGAGATTCTCTTAGGTAACCAGTAAATGCATGAGTATATCACTCACCGTCAATTCGTTTTTGGTGTCGGATTTTGGGTTTCACTTAGAACGTGGTAATCGTATCTAAGATCATAAACACAGATGTTGTGTAACCATAAACCTCAGTGGTAAAGACCGAGAGTCTCAAGGGTTACGTTAGTGAACCGAAGGTAGATGGAGAATATAAGGAGGTGGTTTAGGAACCGAATGTACCTTCTGCTAGATAAGCGTGACAGAGCAGAGAAACTCTTAACTCATATGAGAAGAGTAAGGTAGCTCTAGACCGAGTGAGGTAAAATAGCCTGATTTGGAAGAAACGATGGGTATCGATCGAATCATTAAGGCTTACTCAAGATCATAGAGGCTTAAGACAACATACAACAGCATGCTTCTAGGGACCCTTAACTAGGTTGTGTGAAAGTTGAAACATACGTGCTTTAGATCTATTGACTATTATACTTGTGTTTACCTATTAATGACAGACACCAAGCAAAACAAACAAGCAATTGAAACAAATAAAAAAGATAAAATTTTTTTGGATTTTTGAAATTTTTTTGAAAAAAAAAATAAAAACAGAAAGATAAAATATTTTTGGGTTTTTGAAATTTTTCTGAAAAAGAATAAAAACAGAAAGATAAAATATTTTTGGATTTTTGAAATTTTTCTGAAAAAGAATAAAAACAGAAAGACTTACAAAATATACAACCGAAAACTTATCTTATTAATGAGAGAAGCAAAATAGATCGATCATGCAATTTTCCTCTGTTCCGGAGAATTACGGAGCCGAAATAGACAGAGCGGTCTGTCCATGTCGGTTCCCCAAAAATCTAGAGCAGAGATAGACCGAGCGGTCTGTCTATTTCGGTTGTCTTAATTTTAAAGAGAGATTTGAGGATTCGGTACCGACTCTCCTTCCATCATACTCTAACCTTGTAAGATTTTATTGAAGGTTGTTTTTGGTAAGGCTTTAGTAAAGATGTCTGCCAGTTGATCAGCAGAACGAACAAAATGTACTTCTACGTTCCCGTCTTCTACATGATCCTTGATGAAATGATACCTGAGTGCAATGTGCTTGGTTTTCGAATGTTGCACTTTTAGAGTCACAATAGAGAGGGGTCTTTTTCATACTCAGCCCATAATCTCTTAACTGACTTTGAATCCAAACAACCTAAGAGGTATATGATGCGGCAGCAATGTATTCTGCTTCTGCTGTGGATAAAGAAACACAAGTTTGTTTCTTTGATTGCCAACTGACAAGTTTTCCGTCAAGGAATTGACATCCTCCGGTAGTGCTTTTCCTGTCCATACCACATCCTCCAAGATCAGCATCTGAAAAGGCTTGTATGAAGAATCCAGATCTTGGAGGATACCAGAGACCGAGAGATGAAGTCTTCTTCAGATATCGAAAAATATTCTTCACAGCAAGCATGTGGGGTTCTCTTGGATTAGCTTGAAACCTGGCACAATAACAAACAGAAAACATGATATCTAGTTTACTAGCTGTTAGATACATAAGGGATCCTATCATTTGTCGATAAAGAGTTATGTCCACAACCGGTTTCTCCAGGGATGGAGTTAGCTTGGTGCCGAATGCCATAGGAACCTTTACTTTCGAATCACCCTTCATTCCAAATTTAGTCAGCAGATTTTTGGTGTATGCTTCCTGGTTTATAAAGATACCTTCTGGTCCCTGTCTAATATTCAAACCGAGGAAAAAGTTAATTGGACCCATTGTGCTCATTTCAAATTTATTCTCCATCAACTTTCTGAATTCAGCGGTTAAGCTAGGATTCGTGGAACCGAAGATGATATCATCGACATAAATCTGAACAATCATCAAATGTTCGCCTTCCTTCTTTCGAAAGAATGTTGGGTCAACCAAACCTTGTTTAAACTTTGACATTTTTAGAAAGCGAGTAAGCGTTTCATACCAGGCTCTTGGTGTTTGCTTTAGCCCATAGACCGATTTATCCAGCACATAGCAATGATCCGGGTACTTTTCATTCACAAAACCAGGTGGTTGCTCAACATAGACAGTTTCTTCTAATTCTCCATTCAAGAATGCACATTTGACATCCATTTAGAAAACTTCGAAGTTCTTGTGAGCGGCATATGCTAGAAAAATTCGAACAGACTCTAACCTTGCCACAGGAGCAAAAGTTTCTTCATAATCAATCTCTTCTTCTTGACAATAGCCTTTTACAACCAACCGAGCCTTGTTACGAATGACATTCCCTTCTTTGTCCAGCTTATTCCTAAACACCCATTTCAAGCCGACAACAGAGGCATCTTTCGGTGTAGAAATTAATCTCCAAACTCTGTTTCGTTCGAATTCATTGAGCTCATCCTGCATTGCTTGAACCCAATCAGAATGATCAAGTGCAACATTTACGGTTTTCGGCTCTATTTTGGAGATAAACGAGTTAAACATACAAAATTCCACTTTAGAGAATAATGTTGTTTGTTTCGCCTTCAGCTGAGATCTAGTAAGAACACTTTCGAAGGATTCACCAATAATTTGCTCTTTGGGATGGTCTTTTGTCCATTTTGCTAGCGGAGGATAGATTGGATAATATTCTGGATTTAGTTCTGCTTCAACTTCAACTTCAACATCTGACTGATCCCTTTCACCTTCGTCAGTAGAACTATCACTTGTTTTCTCCTTCTCCCCCTCGACTGGCGAAGTGAAGTCTTTGTTTTCATCAGAATCGACAGTGGGTATCTCCCCCTCGATTGGACTATCACTTGTTGATTTCGGTTCAGTTGTTTGAGTATCAGTTGAACTAGTAGATATTGGGGCGGAATTGGGATTCTCCCCCTCAACAGGAACTTTAGATGGTTTGAAAGTGGTAGAGTTCTCCCCCTGGAACGTTGAATCGGTGTTTGAGGTACTAGGTGATGGTTTAGGAGTAGGTGTTTCGTTTTCCATTGATTTGGCAGCTTCGTCTATGACTTTCTTCAGATTATCTACTTTGTTCTCTGCTGCTGTTGACTCAGAATGTATTGCCTTTTCTGGTTCATCAAATAAACGAATGTATTCATCAAACATGTTGGATATTGGAACCGAGACCTGTCCAGATTCCGGAAAGATGTCTCCTGAAGCATCTTCTGTTCTTTGAACTTTCTTCATGTAATTGTCGTCAAAGGTGACATAATAAGTTTATTCTATTCTTTTAGAATGCTTGTTTAACACCCGGTATGCTTTTGATGACAGAGAGTAACCCAGAAAGATCCCCTCATCGGCTTTAACATCAAACTTATTTCGGTTTTCTTTAGAATTTGTCACAACTGGAAATTTTGTGTCATGTAACCTATACATTCAAGCTAATATGAATCAAAAACTTCAATCAAATACATCATACTAGTGCTACAAATAGTCATCAAACAATTGGAAACCTTAAAAGTTCTTGTTTAGGTATACCTTGGACTAGAACTTCCTTATTGGATCCAAATGGACCAATAAGCTTCCAAATAGACTATCATGGGCTTAGAGCCCTAATTGGGCTCTAATTGGACCCACACTAATTTATTTCAACATTTTGGGCCATGTTGGGCCTAGAATGAAATGAATTAAAAGCCTTGATACATGAATAACCTAAACTAGTCCAATAAAAATATAAAAATCCTACTACATTCTTTTAAGCTTAAAACATACCCAAGATTAACTCTAATAGTGGGCTTAGGGGCAAAGGCCCAAATTTTTCCTTTCTCCCTTCACATTCTCGGCCCAAGGCCCAAATCCAAGGAGATAAGAGATGAAGTTGACTTTGGTTGCCACCTCATCTTTACCCATAGGATATCCATGCAATATAGTTCATGTTTCCATGCAACATCACTTCAAAATCACTTCTTTCTTCCTCTCTCTCCCTCTCGGCCGAAACACACACACACACTCACAAATCTCTCAAATTCTCTCTAGATTACTCAAGAACACTCCTTTCTCCCCTCTCCAAAAATCTCGAAAATTAGGAGGCATTCAAGAAGAAATCTCTACAAAATTCTTCATCTAAGGTAAGATTATGCATAGATCTATGATTTAAATTCTTTTTGTTATCAAAATCCTTTCCTAAACTATGCAAAAATCGTGATCTTGCACCCTAGAACCATCTCAAACTCGAGATCTACCAAGGAAGGGAGCTAAGGCCAAAAACACTTCATTTTCCTTCCATTTTCTTTGCAAAACCGAGCCCCCACACCCAAGGTGAGCTTCATACCCCCTATTTTCTGTTTTTATGAGTTTTGTGGGGGGGGGGGAATACAAGTGAAAGTGTAGATCTATATGTGTTTTGTATGCCTTGTATGATTTCCATGCTTATATGTATGCATTTGTGTGTTATGATGTTGGATCTAGCCATAAAACCCCTCAAAACCGAGATATATCTTGTGTTAAATGATTTTAGCTTCAAATATATTTCTAAATACAAAGTGTTTCAAGAAAAATGACTAAGTGGTTTAGTAACAATTTTCTTTGGGTTAAAAACACAAATTTTGGGCCTAAAATGTGAAAAATACAAAATTAAGGGTCCAAATGGGCATATCACGAATTCTGATGGATGAAGTGTGCCAAAACAGTTTCCATAAAACAATTTCTGGAAATATACTCATTTAGGGGATTAAAAATATAAATTTCAAGCTTAATGGGCTAAAAATGACATTTTCGGCCCAATGAGGCCCATTATGCGAATTTTTCTGTTTTGGAGGGCCAAAACTGTGATTTTCTGTAAAACAGTGGACCATAAGTGATCCAAGTCCTTTTCAAAGGTTTAAAATGCTTTTTAAATTTAAAAAGGACCAAAGTTGCAAAAATTTTCCAATTTGGGCCAAAATTGTCAAAGTTGCGAAAAGAAGGGATTAAAACCGAGAAAACTGCATTTTCAGGGACTTAAACTGTTTTCTATGAAAAATATGCTGAAAAATATTAATTTCAATAATTTTTGGTGTTAAAATGTCAAGAAAATTAATTTAATGACCAAATCGGGAAATATTCAATAAAAGGGTTGAAAATGTAAATTTTACAAATAATGAGGGGCTGAAAACAGAAATATTTCAAGGCTAATTCAATATACACAATTTGATCAAATAATGGCACCGCGACTATCGACGAAATACAATACATTACAATACCAAAAGTCGTTGTTAAATGAATTGGCTCGGTCTCGAGCCAATAGAAATCTCCAACTACTAACACTACGACACTACGATTCATACAAGTAACGTTTGGTAATACATATACATGCGAGTGTGCACAGACGTCTACGCACCATCTTTGGACCCCACAAGTGTAAAATCTTGTTCGTTGAGCCTAGCTAGCCCAATGACCTGATCTTAAGGCCCGAAGACATTTTTTTTACGGAGTGTTGGGTTTTACCGATCCGACACAACGTAAATGGACTTTCAATGGCTTGTATACTACTGGTCCCCAAGGGTCCTTTGGTATTGCTAGTAAAGTCTACATTTCATGCGAGGCGGGTCGGGGACCCCTCGTACATTTTTATCCCCAACCGGTTAATGGAGTCACCGGGGTCTTCGTGACCTCTTTCTCTTCGGATGTGGGACTACACCTAGTCAGGGCGATTGGATAACGTGATTAGTACGGACGACGCCTTCGGGATCGTTAGTATAACTATAAACTGGGCGTTTGTGTAATGCGGGTTTGTAGTAAATAATCATGCTCGAGAACCTTCCAACGTCGCCTGGGACTGACACTATACGCTATGCAATGGTTTCAATGTAACTTCATGTAATTCAAGGAACTAGGAGAACATCGGGTTTTCCTAGGGTTTTCAATACATACAGATTTGAAATGCATACGACTTCAATGAACATTTTTTTTTACAAAGTATAGAAACAAACAAGCATACCTATGGATCTTCACAAACGTTTTCAAAAGCTTTTCTTTTCAGAAAATATCGGATTTTCTAGTGGTTTTTCAAACAATACAAACATTGGATTTCAAACACTACTTATGAACTCACCAACATTTCATATGTTGACGTTTTTCAAAATACTTGTATTCTCAGGGAACCAGTGAAGCAAAGAAAATCATATTCAGTGATGGCTTGCAGTTTATTTACGTACGAATCGAACAATTTATTTTGGGAATGTAATGTTTAAACAATGTATTCATGTAAACGCTACTGGTTGTACTTTATTAATGCATGGTGACGAATGTTGTTATGTTTCATATATATTCAATGTTATGGTATTCAATTGAGTCACGACAGCCCCCGGACGTTTCCGCCGTCTGGTTCGGGGGTGTGACAGGTTGGTATCAGAGCTTTGTTTATAGTGAACTAGCATGTCGAGCCACACATTGATATGCAACTATAAACCAAAAAGAGGGACTAACATAACTCTGAACAAAACAAGTAAATAAAACACACTTGCTTGCATTAGGGATAAGGACCTAACGCCGAACCTAACACAACAATGCTGGTATCTCGGTTAATTCGGGACCGTTCTTAGTGATACCAAGGAGTGAATGTAGCCTGATCAACTACATTCCCTCCAAAGTAAAACTAACACACGTCTTGATGAGATCGGGATAGCTAGGGAACCTAAAACTATACCCTTATCACCAAAAAGAGAACGTTCGCTTAGCCCGTATAATAGTCATAGTACACTAGGAATAATGTTAGCATATTTACGTACTCGCGCAGACAGCATGGCTGGTTTTCATCACCCTGGAGACCCCTACTTCCCTAATCAGGGAAACAACGGGTGGCTAGAGGAGGAGGAGGAGCAGCAGGGTATCCAGTATCATTAGGCCTTAGTAGCTCACGGGATGCTTGTGGATGAGCCAGGAGAGAATCCAGGTGAAGCACACGATGTCGGACCCGACGAATACGTAGACACTGACTACGAGTTTGGAGGAATCGACAGTGACGACGAGGAAGGTCAGGCTGGGGACCAGTACCCCATCCCGCCATGCGAGGACGAGGCACAACCAGACCACCCCGCTCCCCCAGCGAACCTCCCAAGAGAGAACCGTTCCCTCGAAGCTGAGATCGCCGCACTGCGACAATAGCTGTATGCTATGGAAGCTCGGGCAGTGCGAGCAGAGCATGAGAGGGATGAGGTTATTGGAGACATGGCAGAGATGGCCCAGCTATTGGCGCAACATTTCGGCATATGACTTCGGCACCACCTCCTGACGCAGCTCATCGCGGTTAGGGATAGACTTATCATAGTAGGTCATTAGGAACTATGTTGTGTACTCCGGCCCTATGTTTAAGTGACTACACTACTCATGGAGCCGTTATGCTGTCGGATTAGTGTTACTTATGTATGCTCTTACGAGCAAATTTTCTTGTATTACATGCGGATAATATTAATGAACTTTTGTGTGTTATGCTATGATATTATCAGTTGTTATGTGTTGAGACGTTATGATTGCATGCTCGATGGTAGAAATGCTTAGGTTCGTATCATATACCTAGTTAGTAGGGTCGCAACCTCACAGAAACCACGTGCACTCAACATCTTTCCGTTTCATGACAGAAAGATGCCTCGCCCAGCTACTCGCGGGAATCCCGAACCAACCCCGCCCGAAGTTGACTCCACTGCTTTCCAGGCAGCCGTGTCTGCTGCGGTCACAGCAGCTATGGCACAACTTCACCGAGGGAACAACGGAGGAGGTAACGGACAAGGATCCGGAAGTTCGAACAACGGGACGAACCAAGGACCCACTAAAACGTGCACCTACAAGGACTTTGCGAACGCTAAACCCCGAACTTTCAACGGCACGGGAGGGGTGATTTCCTTGAAGAGATGGATCGAGAAGGTAGAGTCGGTATTCGAGATATGTGAGTGCCCCGAGCAGATGAAGGTGAAGTTCGCGGCCTGTACTTTTGCGGACCAAGCACTCACTTGGTGGAACGGACACGTGGAAGCTATGACGCTCCCTGTCGCCAACTCTATTCCCTGGGCAGAGATGAAAGAAATGTTAATGGCGGAGTACTGCCCCCGAGGCGAAATACAGAAGATGGAACAGGAGCTATGGAATCTCACGGTGCAGAATGGGAACATCGATGCTTACATATCGAGATTCAGTGAACTATCTCTGTTGTGCCCGGGTATGATCACATCAGAGGGAAAGAAGATTGAACGATTCATCTGGGGACTAACATCCCCCATTTAAGGGAATGTGATAGCTGCGAACCCTGAAACGTTCGACAGTGCAAAGAGGTTGGAAAAGAGGCTATATGATCATAACCACAAAAAGGGCGAGAAGCCAGTGGAGATTGAGAAGAAAAAGGAGGGTGATGGTAAGAAAGGATGGAACAACAAGAGAAAGGGGCGTCAGGGCCCCGAGACCTCTAAAAAGCAGCAAACAGTGGCAGTTAACGTTGTCACTGCGCCGGTTCCAGCCACACCACATGCTCCAGCCTCAGCTGCTTCAAATGCTTCAAGACCTTATTCCGGTAATTTTCCCAAGTGCAACAAGTGCGGTTTCCATCACCACGGAGAATGTAGGGAGTTCCATTGCACCAGTTGCAACCGAAGGGGACACACTGCAAGGTTCTGCAGGACTTATCCTCCCCAGAATCAGAGTCAGGGAAACAATCAGAACAACAACAAAAACAACCACCGCAATACCAACAACACCAACGCCGGCAACAACAATACAGGGCCTAGCCACACCTGTTTCGGGTGCGGAAGGACGGGACACTTCCGTCGAGATTGCCCTAACAACAACAACTCAGGAAACAGAGGAGCAGGAAGAATGCTGACTATGGGTCAGAGTGATGCAGTTCAGGACCCCGCAGTTGTGACCGGTACGTTCCTCCTAAACCACACTTATGCATGCATCTTATTTGATACCGGAGCGGAGCGAAGTTTCGTAAGCGAGAAGTTTAAACATTTACTAAAACAACAACCCCAGAAGCTAAATGAAACCTATACGGTGGAAATGGCCAATGGGAAAACCGAATCCACTAGGGAGATCTACATCGGATGTACCCTAATCCTCAACCAACACGTCCTACGAATAGATCTGATGCCAGTATCAATTTGGAGTTTCGATGTGATTATCGGCATGGATTGGTTAAGCCCCCACCATGCTGAGATTATGTGCCATGAGAAGGCCATTCGCCTTCGTCTCCCAAATCACGAAACCCTAGTAATTTACGGAGACAAACCCAGTACGAATCTTCGTCTCATCTCGTGCATCAAAGCACAAAAACACTTGCGAAAGAACAATTTGGCGTTCTTGGCTCACATAGTGGACAAGGCCAAAGAAGAAACTAACATCCAAGACATTCCAGTAGCGTGTGAATTTCCGGACGTGTTTCCCGAAGATCTTCCAGGAGTACCCCCAGAGAGACAGGTTGAGTTCCGAATCGACCTCGTTCCAGGAGCAACTCCTCTCGCTAAATCACCATATCGGTTGGCTCCTGCTGAAATGCAGGAATTGTCCAGTCAACTCAGTGAGCTTCTGGACAAGGGATTTATCCGACCTAGCTACTCGCCATGGGGAGCTCCGGTGCTCTTTGTCAAAAAGAAGGACGGATCTTTCAGAATGTGCATCGATTACAGAGAGTTAAATAAGCTCACTGTTAAAAACCGCTACCCACTCCCACGAATCGATGATCTATTCGACCAGCTCCAAGGAGCTAGTTATTTTTCTAAAATAGATTTACGGTCCGGATACCATCAACTCAAAGTCCGAGAAGAGGATATTCCTAAAACCGCTTTTCGAACCCGCTACGGACATTATGAATTCGTCGTAATGCCCTTCGGTCTAACAAATGCACCCGCCGCATTTATGGACCTAATGAATCGAATCTGTCGACCATTCCTGGACAACTTCGTCATTGTGTTTATCGATGACATCCTAGTCTATTCTCGAAACAAAGAGGATCATGGCCAACATCTCCGACAGATCCTAGAAACTCTGCGAACGGAAAAACTATACGCCAAACTCTCCAAGTGCGAGTTCTGGCTCCGGAGTGTGAATTTCCTAGGCCACGTAGTTAGCCAAGAAGGAATTCATGTGGATCCCTCTAAGGTCAAAGCTGTGGAAGGATGGGCAACTCCGACTACGCCCACAGAAATTCGTCAGTTCTTAGGCCTAGCAGGCTACTATAGGAGATTCATCCAAAACTTCTCTAAGATCGCCAAGCCGCTTACCTTGCTTACGCAAAAGAGCGTGCCATTCAAGTGGACAGACCGACAAGAGATTGCGTTTCGAACCTTGAAGCAAGCTCTTTGTAGCGCTCCTGTGCTATCTCTACCCGAAGGAACGGAAGATTTTGTAGTCTACTGTGACGCATCGAATCAAGGACTAGGTTGCGTTCTCATGCAACGTGGAAGAGTGATAGCATATGCGTCCCTCCAACTAAAGACGCACGAAGTAAATTACACGACCCATGACCTAGAACTGGGAGCCGTGGTCTTCGCTCTGAAAATTTGGAGGCACTACCTGTACGGCACAAAGTGCACCATCTTTACGGACCACAAGAGCCTCCAGCACATCTTGAATCAGAAGGAGCTGAACATGAGACAACGAAGATGGGTGGAATTGTTAAACGACTACGAATGCGAGATCAAGTACCATCCAGGCAAGGCCAACGTAGTAGCCGATGCCTTAAGTCGGAAGGAGTACTCTAATCGCCGTACGAAAACGCACTCGATAACCATTCAGTCTCATCTGGCCACTCAAATTGCATCAGTTCAGGCAGAGGCTATGAAAGCGGAAAATAGAACTAGCGAGGCATTACGCGGAATGGAGAAGAACCTGGAAGTCAAAGAGAATGGGGTATACTACTTCATGAACCGTATTTGGGTCCCAAAAATCGGAGAATTTAGGGAGACCGTTATGAAGGAAGCCCACAAGACACGATACTCCATTCATCCCGGTTCGGACAAGATGTATTTGGACATCAAGCAACACTATTGGTGGCCTAACATGAAGGCGGAAATCGCGACTTATGTTGGTAAGTGCCTTACGTGCGCCAAAGTAAAAGTGGAGTACCAGAAACCTTCCGGATTGTTACAGCAACCGGCAATCCCTGAGTGGAAATGGGAGGGGATTTCTATGGACTTCGTGACCAAGCTGCCCAAGACGTCGGACGGACTGGACACCATATGGGTAATAATCGACCGACTGACGAAATCTGCCCATTTCCTACCAATCAAAGAGTCCTACAAGATGGAGAGACTGACGCATTTGTACCTACGAGAGATTGTAAGACTTCATGGAGTGCCAAAATCTATCATCTCGGATAGGGACAGTAGATTCACGTCGCGCTTTTGGCAATCGCTCCACAAGGCAATGGGAACTCATCTCGACATGAGCATCGCGTATCACCCACAAACGGACGGTCAGAGTGAACGAACCATTCAAACGCTTGAAGACATGCTTCGTGCTTGTGTGATAGACTTTGGAAAGTCTTGGGATACCCACCTACCGTTGATTGAATTCTCATATAACAATAGTTACCATTCAAGCATCAAGGTGGCTCCTTTCGAAGCACTGTACGGGCGTAAATGTAGATCACCGTTATGTTGGGCTGAAGTAGGTGACACCCAGTTAGCAAGAACGCATACGTCGGATAGAGCAATAACAGGACCGGAGATTATTCGCGAAACCACAGAAAAGATCGTTCAGATCAGAGCTCGATTGCAAGCGTCGCGTGACAGACAAAAGAGCTACGCCGATAAACGGCGAAAACCCTTAGAATTCCAGTTCGGTGATCGAGTACTGTTGAAAGTCTCACCCTGGAAGGGGGTTATACGTTTCGGAAAACGGGGAAAGCTGAACCCGCGATACATTGGACCTTTCGAAATCGTCGCCCGAATAGGCCCAGTAGCATACAGACTACAACTACCCGCGGAACTAAACGGTGTACACCCCGTGTTTCATGTCTCTAATCTGAAGAAGTGCCTATCAGATGAAACCCTTGTCATTCCTCTTGACGAAATCGGAATCAATGAGAATCTCCTGTTCGTCGAAGAACCAATCGAAATCATGGACAGGGAGGTGAAGCGTACTAAGCAGAGCCGCATCCCGATCGTGAAGGTACGGTGGAACGCAAAGCGTGGGCCAGAATTCACGTGGGAACGCGAAGATCAAATGAAGCAGAAGTACCCTCACCTATTCTAACAAGCTCAAATCTAGCTTTCAAACAGAATTTCGGGACGAAATTCCCTCTAACGGGGGGATGATGTCACAACTGGAAATTTTGTGTCATGTAACCTATACATTCAAGCTAATATGAATCAAAAACTTCAATCAAATACATCATACTAGTGCTACAAATAGTCATCAAACAATTGGAAACCTTAAAAGTTCTTGTTTAGGTATACCTTGGACTAGAACTTCCTTATTGGATCCAAATGGACCAATAAGCTTCCAAATAGACTATCATGGGCTTAGAGCCCTAATTGGGCTCTAATTGGACCCACACTAATTTATTTCAACATTTTGGGCCATGTTGGGCCTAGAATGAAATGAATTAAAAGCCTTGATACATGAATAACCTAAACTAGTCCAATAAAAATATAAAAATCCTACTACATTCTTTTAAGCTTAAAACATACCCAAGATTAACTCTAATAGTGGGCTTAGGGGCAAAGGCCCAAATTTTTCCTTTCTCCCTTCACATTCTCGGCCCAAGGCCCAAATCCAAGGAGATAAGAGATGAAGTTGACTTTGGTTGCCACCTCATCTTTACCCATAGGATATCCATGCAATATAGTTCATGTTTCCATGCAACATCACTTCAAAATCACTTCTTTCTTCCTCTCTCTCCCTCTCGGCCGAAACACACACACACACTCACAAATCTCTCAAATTCTCTCTAGATTACTCAAGAACACTCCTTTCTCCCCTCTCCAAAAATCTCGAAAATTAGGAGGCATTCAAGAAGAAATCTCTACAAAATTCTTCATCTAAGGTAAGATTATGCATAGATCTATGATTTAAATTCTTTTTGTTATCAAAATCCTTTCCTAAACTATGCAAAAATCGTGATCTTGCACCCTAGAACCATCTCAAACTCGAGATCTACCAAGGAAGGGAGCTAAGGCCAAAAACACTTCATTTTCCTTCCATTTTCTTTGCAAAACCGAGCCCCCACACCCAAGGTGAGCTTCATACCCCCTATTTTCTGTTTTTATGAGTTTTGGGGGGGGGGGGGGGAATACAAGTGAAAGTGTAGATCTATATGTGTTTTGTATACCTTGTATGATTTCCATGCTTATATGTATGCATTTGTGTGTTATGATGTTGGATCTAGCCATAAAACCCCTCAAAACCGAGATATATCTTGTGTTAAATGATTTTAGCTTCAAATATATTTCTAAATACAAAGTGTTTCAAGAAAAATGACTAAGTGGTTTAGTAACAATTTTCTTTGGGTTAAAAACACAAATTTTGGGCCTAAAATGTGAAAAATACAAAATTAAGGGTCCAAATGGGCATATCACGAATTCTGATGGATGAAGTGTGCCAAAACAGTTTCCATAAAACAATTTCTGGAAATATACTCATTTAGGGGATTAAAAATATAAATTTCAAGCTTAATGGGCTAAAAATGACATTTTCGGCCCAATGAGGCCCATTATGCGAATTTTTCTGTTTTGGAGGGCCAAAACTGTGATTTTCTGTAAAACAGTGGACCATAAGTGATCCAAGTCCTTTTCAAAGGTTTAAAATGCTTTTTAAATTTAAAAAGGACCAAAGTTGCAAAAATTTTCCAATTTGGGCCAAAATTGTCAAAGTTGCGAAAAGAAGGGATTAAAACCGAGAAAACTGCATTTTCAGGGACTTAAACTGTTTTCTATGAAAAATATGCTGAAAAATATTAATTTCAATAATTTTTGGTGTTAAAATGTCAAGAAAATTAATTTAATGACCAAATCGGGAAATATTCAATAAAAGGGTTGAAAATGTAAATTTTACAAATAATGAGGGGCTGAAAACAGAAATATTTCAAGGCTAATTCAATATACACAATTTGATCAAATAATGGCACCGCGACTATCGACGAAATACAATACATTACAATACCAAAAGTCGTTGTTAAATGAATTGGCTCGGTCTCGAGCCAATAGAAATCTCCAACTACTAACACTACGACACTACGATTCATACAAGTAACGTTTGGTAATACATATACATGCGAGTGTGCACAGACGTCTACGCACCATCTTTGGGCCCCACAAGTGTAAAATCTTGTTCGTTGAGCCTAGCTAGCCCAATGACCTGATCTTAAGGCCCGAAGACATTTTTTTTACGGAGTGTTGGGTTTTACCGATCCGACACAACGTAAATGGACTTTCAATGGCTTGTATACTACTGGTCCCCAAGGGTCCTTTGGTATTGCTAGTAAAGTCTACATTTCATGCGAGGCGGGTCGGGGACCCCTCGTACATTTTTATCCCCAACCGGTTAATGGAGTCACCGGGGTCTTCGTGACCTCTTTCTCTTCGGATGTGGGACTACACCTAGTCAGGGCGATTGGATAACGTGATTAGTACGGACGACGCCTTCGGGATCGTTAGTATAACTATAAACTGGGCGTTTGTGTAATGCGGGTTTGTAGTAAATAATCATGCTCGAGAACCTTCCAACGTCGCCTGGGACTGACACTATACGCTATGCAATGGTTTCAATGTAACTTCATGTAATTCAAGGAACTAGGAGAACATCGGGTTTTCCTAGGGTTTTCAATACATACAGATTTGAAATGCATACGACTTCAATGAACATTTTTTTTTTACAAAGTATAGAAACAAACAAGCATACCTATGGATCTTCACAAACGTTTTCAAAAGCTTTTCTTTTCAGAAAATATCGGATTTTCTAGTGGTTTTTCAAACAATACAAACATTGGATTTCAAACACTACTTATGAACTCACCAACATTTCATATGTTGACGTTTTTCAAAATACTTGTATTCTCAGGGAACCAGTGAAGCAAAGAAAATCATATTCAGTGATGGCTTGCAGTTTATTTACGTACGAATCGAACAATTTATTTTGGGAATGTAATGTTTAAACAATGTATTCATGTAAACGCTACTGGTTGTACTATATTAATGCATGGTGACGAATGTTGTTATGTTTCATATATATTCAATGTTATGGTATTCAATTGAGTCACGACAGCCCCCGGACGTTTCCGCCGTCTGGTTCGGGGGTGTGACAGAATTAAAGATAAAGCACTTGGAACCGAAAATGTGGAAAAACTTGACGTTTGGTTTCCGATTGTTTAAAATCTCATAAGGAGTTATCGAGAATCTCTTGTTGAGCAAGGAACGATTCTGAGTATAACAGGCGGCAGCAATGGCATCAGCCCAAAAGTATAGAGGTAGAGAGGCATAACTGAGCATGGTTCTTGCTGCTTCACACAATGATCGGTTTCGTCTTTCAACAATCCCGTTTTGCTGTGGTGTATAAGGGGCCGAAAAATTGTGTGTTATCCCCTTATCAGCCAGAAAGTCTTCGAAATCCTTGTTTTTGAATTCCAGCTCATTTCCACTTCTGATGTTTCTCACTGTCTTCTTTAATTGAACTTCCACTTGCTTGATGAACATCTTCAGCTTGGGAGTTGCATCTGATTTCTGTTTAAGAAAGAAAACCCACGTGAAGCATGAAAAATCATCTATAATAACCAGAATATACTTACTTCCACCGATACTCTCTATAGCAGAAGGTCCACACAAGTCGATATGTAACAGTTCAAGTGCTTCCACTATCTTAGTATTAATGCGTGTAGGGTGGCTTTTTCTGCTCTGCTTACCCATCTCACATGCTGCACACAAATTCTCTTATCAAACTTGAGAAGAGGAAGACCTCGAACGTGATCACCACTCACTAATTTGTTGATATCTTTGAAGTTCAGGTGAGATAGACATCGATGCCAAAGCCAACTTTCATCAGTGTTTGCCTTTGAAAGCAGACAGATAGCTGGTGTCCCCCGAATAGGATTAAGATTCAGAGGATACATTTCTCCTTTTCGTGCAGATTTCAGCAGAACTTTCTTGGTTTGTTTTTCAATTATCTCAGATCCTTCATCATCAAATGATACCTTCAAGCCTGTACCCACAACTAATTGTGATACACTGATGAGGTTGTGCTGCAATCCCTCTACATAAGCCACCTTTCTGATGGAGAAGTCTCCATTAGTTATCATCCCATATCCTTTGATTGTTCCATAGGAATTGTTTCCAAACTTCACCGATCCACCATCCTTTAGAGACCGAAATTCCCTTAATTCCTCCTTTCTCCCTGTCATGTGATGCGAGCAGCCACTGTCTATATACCATTCATCGTCAAACTGCTCGTCACTGATTACCTGCAAATTTAAGCAGATTTAGGAACCCAAAGTTTCTTGGGTCCTAGTGAGTTTTTCATAGAGAAAGGAATAACAATAGAAGCATCAACTAAATAAGTTCGTTTAACAAGAGTCGTTTGATCTTTTCTTTTGATGGTAAACACCTTGATTTTTGTTTTATCTGCTTTAAATCTTAATGTATCTTTTGGTGTTTCTTTAGATGGTTTAGTGTTTTTCATTGGATTCCTAGGTTTAGTGGAGGATCTCTTATTTGCATTCTCAGAGTCTGATAACAGCTTTCCTTTTCCTTTGATGTCCTTTAAGGAATTTGTTTCATCTTGGGATCTGGAGGATCCATGTCTAGAATTGGGACCGAAACTGGTTTTAGGACCGAATCTGGATCGAGAGCCGAATCTGGGTTTAGGACCGAACTTGGGTCGTGGACCGAAACTGGGTTGATGACCGAAACTAGGTTGAGAACTGAACTTTGGTTGAGAACCGAACTTGGGTTGAGAACCGAGACTTGACTTTCGGTTTTGGGATTTGGAATAATAGGAATTTGGACTGAAATTTTCCTTTGAGTTTTCCTTTCCTTTATCCATGGATTCTTTCCTAGAAGGCTCATAGTTAGGATTTTGAGAATTCCAATTCCTTTTCCGTTCATTCAGATTCGAGGCATATCTTTGATTTCTGAGTCTTTTATGTTCAACTAGCTCCTTCTGAGATTTGTGAACATTGAAGCTGGCCTGTGGTTTCTCCTTCTGAGTTGCAGTTGTCTTATCTTCCATTTTGGTTTCGGTACTTTCCTTAGTTTGAACTTCCGGTGCTTCCTGTCTCTTGAGTGGGCCTTTCGGTTCTTTCCTCTCGATTGGAACATCAGGTTCAACTAACGATTCTTCAGGAACATCTTTAGTTCCGCTTGTGCTGGGAATATCGAAACTGGAAGGTTTATTGATGGGTTCTGGTATGTATCGTCCTTTGACTCTCCATGTGGTTTTCTCAGACAATCCCACGGTTTCATCTGCATTATCAATGGGAGCATACCAGAAATAGTCTTCACATCCCTCAGCGTTATCCTCGTCAACTATTATCCTTAATTCTGCTGTTTGTGTTTGAGTGACTCCAGTCACAGCATAAACCTGATTTGGCATGGTCTGTACCTTTTGATAGACCAAGGCTTTTTCTTTGAGTTTCGGTTTCTGTTCCTTTGACAGACGAGCAAACTCAACTGAATTTTCTGAAATAAGAGGTTTTTCGCTCTGGGTTTCATTTTTCACAAACTTAGAACAATCAACAACGTCCTCTACTGAGATTTCACTCATTTCACTCTTCGCATCAAATTTAGATGAATTATCTGAGTTTATTTTAGTATCTTTAACAATTTTGGCATTTGACCCATCGAATGTTCGTATAGTTTCGGTTTTAATCTTTAACCTGTAATTTTCATCTAAGATATCTTTTAACATACTTTTATGTTCCTTAGAATCGATGAAAGTTTCTATCTTATCTAAACCTAGCCTATACGACATGGATGTTTCTTCAGAAGATACTTCTGATTCACACTCTGCTATAACCTCATCTTCCTTAAATTCAAGGAAGGGCAAAATCATTTTATGTATTTTCTTTCCAATTTCACAATTTAGATGTAATTGAGCAATATTAGTATAAAGACGCTTAGCAATTAAACAGAAAACATTTCTTTGTTTTAACAATTTTAAATTGTCTCTTTGCAAATAAATACTCTCATCCTTAGCCCTAACTAACTCTGCTTCCTTCTGCTCAATCCAGATCCTCCTCTCCTCACTTTTTGAAGACACCCTGCCGATTTGGTCAGTTAGGTTAGAGTTTGCTAAGCGGGTTTGCATGAGGCTACTACTTAGGTTGGAAAATTTAGAGTTTAGTTTATTTAATTCTTCTAGATATTCGGTTTTGGGAATTTTAAGAGATTCAAGGATAGAATGTACCTTTTTGATCAATCGATCGCAGTCGTTGATCTTCTCACTCACCGGCTTGGCTTCAAAACACTTGTTTTCTGTCAGGTTCGGTTCTGTGTCTGCACTTTCGGTTGATGGACCATTAGTAACGATAAAGCATTTTCCACCAGAACCTTCATTCTTTGCCACAAGCGCCTTTCCATGAGTGGGTCTACTAACCTCTTCGTCTTCAGAGTCTGTTGACCAGACTTCTACACCACCAAACTCATCTTCCCCTGCATTTTCTTGTACAATTAGTGCATTCATCGAGCTGTTGGAAGCCTTTTTCTTCTTGACTTCTTCTAGTTTACGCATGTAATACGCTTCATCATCTTCACCCTCTCTCTTCTCAGCCATCTTTCTTAACATGCAATCTTTGGCAAAGTGGTTCTTGTCGTGACAATAGTTGCAGTCGTATCCAGAGTCTCCTGCAAGCTTGTTTTCCTTTTTTTCTTCCACCTTTTGAGAAGAGACTTTCGGTTCATCTTTTGTTTTCTCAGAACTATAACTTCCCTGCCAATTTCGGTTCTTATTGGTGGGAAATTTTCTTCTTGCGAATTTCTTTGGATTTGTTGTCATTAAAGCATACTCCTCATTTGTAAGATCACATTCTGACATGTCTGACTCTTCTTCTTCCTCAACATCACTTTTTCCTTTAGAGACAAGAGCCAGCGATCCCATGCCAGAGACCACTTTCACCTCCTTAGTTACAACACTTTCATGTGACTTTAGTATCCCAACTAGTTTCGCCAGTGAGTAGGATTTAAACTGTTCATGCGCCTTCACAGTGGAAACCACAGCCATCCATTCTGGTCTGAGCCCGTTCATGAATGTAACTTTCTGCTCGATCAGCTTCCTCTCAATTCCATGCTTGATCATCTTACTTAAGAGATGATTGAACCGATCAAAGGTCTGAATGAGCTTCTCTTCAGGTTTCTGTTCAAAAACTCCAAATTCTGACAGCAACAGAGTTTGAATGGAGTGTTCCAGATCTTCATCAGTTGAGTAAAGTTCCTTCAACCTATCCCAGATCTCCTTAGCAGTTGTGCATGAGCCTACAAGCCGAAAAGTGTCAGATTGTAAGGCGAATCTTATCATTCGCATGGCTTTAACATTTCACAGGATCTTGTCCTTCTCATCTTGTGGCATCTTCTGAACATCTGTCACCAATTTGTTGTAATCCTTTTGTGTCTTAACGATCGTGTTTGTTTCTGAATGCACAAACGGTCCAAGAATGATAGCTTCCCAGATGAGATAGCCATTATCTTCAGATCCAACCACGTAATCTTTAAAGTGATGAGCCCATACTTCGTAGTCTTGAGTGTAGAGTATGGGAACTCTAGTTGTAGATCCGATGTTGTTTGAGATGTTAATTGGGTTTGTATGCATATCGTCGTGAGACATGGTGGTGTCACACCCCAAAACCGATAACGGCGGAATACGTTTCAGGGTGGATGACGTAGTGAACAGTATCATCACAATTGCATAATAGTAGAAACAAGAAACATACAACCATAGCATTACATAGTGAATTTAATTACAAGTGTGTTTTGTAATGTTTAACAATCACCCAAAAGTAAATAAAAAATAAGAGATGGGTCTTGTGTGCTCCACCTTCTCCAAAAATGCCGCGTCTGTACCTGTCTATCTTTGACCTGAAGATACAAGTTATTTTGAAAACGATTATCAGCATAAAGCTGGTGAGTTCATAAGAGTTTAGTGTGAGTTTTTGTGTACAAAGCATTGGTGCGAAAAATGTATCATTATTCATAAGTAGTAGAAATTTAGAAAAATCCCATATTTTTCCAGAAAATACATTTTTAGTGACAATTTGTGAAAAGTATGCATTCTTCGTTTCTTTGAAACAGTTTATTGTAAAGTATATTGGCAAAACTCCAAATAATAAATGTGATAGAATAGGTTAAGCCTAAAATCAGTGATAGAGGTGCAAGCTTCCTTTAGTGATAGATACTTACTTACTTCGGGATGTAGTTTAGCATTTAGTGTAGTATTTTAGAGTAGTTGTAGAGTATTCCTTGTATATTACTAATAATGAGGATAATAGAGGATCCCATGACCTTCCCAGTCATGCACAGTATAGTGAAGTAGTGGCATCCCTGGGCCTGAACGGCGCAGACTGAAATTAACAGTCGGGATGTGATAGCGTCTGCCCCGTATAGATCTATACATGTAGAGTCGTCTCCCTGCTGGAAGACTTCGGGCGTAGTGGATAGCGAATAGAGTATCTCGTAGTGGGTTAGTGTGTTATTGTTTGTTTAGTGCTTTCTCTATTGTTATAGTGTAGTAATCTTTTAGTATTGATCATAGTGTATTCTCTTACTAGTGTATCGTCTAGTAATAATGAGTATTATAGTGTAGATAGAAATGACTTTAGCGAGTAGTAGCTGTAGCAACCGTAACTATGCCTATTATAGTTATCTTAGTGAGGATGGTTCTTGGCATGTTAGTGACTTTAGTATTAAGTGAAAGCAGTAACATTCGTATCCCACACTGATATACAGATTATATAACTAAGAAATCAACGACAGTCGGACGGATAACTACTACCCTAAGCCCACAATCAAACAAGAACAGGAAATAAGGCGAGATATCGGTCCTAAGTCCTCCAAGTCTTACTTATATAAATATATCAGAGTGGTTACATTTTATAAGTAAATTGATTAAATAAAAGTATTTTTCCAAAAGAACATTTAAAATCTGACTCACTGTTTAAAATAGTTTGAAAAGGGTAAAACCCGTTTATAAGGCATAGGGACAAATCACATGTGATTTGAACTAAAGGTAGTGAATCACATGTGATTAATCCTTGTAACGCGGAAACCGTTCTGTAAAACTTTACATAAACATTTATAAGCAACTTGTATCTCCCCCCCTAAAACATTTAAAACATTTGAAAGGTTCATTAAAGGGGTATGAACTCACCTGAAATCGCGGAAATCGGGTGAATCGGGTAAATCGGGTAAAAGTGTCGATTGAGCGTTTGGTACCAAATAACCACTTGAGCACCTTTTAGGACCCTAATGTCATATGAAATATGTATTTTACAAGAAGTTAATCATCTTATGCTTTTCATTATAGTATTTGGACATTCTAGCATCGTTTTCGGGGTTTTAAGGCCTAGAAAGGGTTCCCGGGAGTGGTACAAGGCCATGAATGATTTACGGGAGGGTCCATGAGCTCACTCCCTTAGAGTTTATGGCCCAAAGGCCATCCTTTGGGAGTTTACGGCCGTAAGCCCCCTAGGCTTGGCCGTAAACTCTTGTGACACTCCAAAAGGTATGTTTAGGGCCTTATATCATTTCCTTAATTTAATGGTATGTGTTTTGGACTAAGAGGGAGGGATTAAACTCTAAATGTGTGACATTTTTGGGGAGTTTACGGCCAAGACTTGTTCTTGGGCCGTAAACTCCAATAAATCCTTCAAGATGTATGTTTTAATGGTACAACATGGTCTCATACACCTTAGATAAATCCTAGAAGGCCCTATAATGAGTTTTGGGACAATTTGGCATGAACTTTTGGGGAGTTTACGGCCCAAGAACATCCTTGGCCGTAAACTCTTCATTTTGCCTCCAAATGTGAAGTTTAATGGTACAACACACCTCCAAAGGCCTTAGCTAAATTCCTTACATGCATTTGAGTGGTTTAGGGACTTGTTTGACACAACTTTTTGGGTGTTTACGGCCCAAGCTTAAGCTAGGCCGTAAACTCCTCATTTTGTCCTCAAATGGTGTTGTTTGATGTACTTAAACATTTACTAGTGTCAAGGCTAAAATACTAAACACCCTAGATGAGTTTTTGGGACTTAAATCTAAGATTTTTGGGGTGTTTAAGGTGTTTACGGCCTAAGCACAAGCTAGGGCCATAAACTCCTTTTTAAGCATCAAATCCTTGTGTTTTAGTGTCCCAACTCTTCTAGATATATGCCTTAATTAGTATACTAGCTTAAAAGAAGGAAAAACTTGATCTTTGGCATGATTTTGGGGGTTTACGGCCTAAGGAGCTTCTTAGGCCGTAAACTCCTCTTTGGTCCTTGATTTCTATGATTTTGGCCCCTAATTTTAATGAAGCATGACTAGATTAAGATAGAGGATGAGTACTTACGTTTGGAAGTCGGAAATTAGCGGAATCGGGGTCGATTTCGAGTCTAGAGAGAGAAAGTAGAGAGAGAGAGTGGGTGTGTGGTAAAAGAGTATTCAAATGTTGTGTACACTCATTTCATATGTCTCGGGTATCGCACCCGATACACGGCTACCCGATGTTTAAAGTTAACTGGGTTAAAACTTTTTACCCGGGGTGAAGTGGTTGAAAAGGTAATACAACTCTATTAGGTTAAACGGGATTAACACATACGAGTTATATTTCTTATGATAATATCAAGCCATGCATAACTTTAGATATTCGGATATTGACGATTCCAAATATTACATAAAATAACGTATAGTGATACGTTCCGTTAGTGAAAATGGGATTTGTAACGGGAATAGATTTGGGGTTGTCACATCATCCCCCCGTTAGGGGAATTTCGTCCCGAAATTTAGAATACAACAGATACGTTACTACAATATTACTAAGCAAAGAGATGAGGATATTTGAGTTTCATTTGATCCTCGCGCTCCCAAGTGAATTTCGGTCCTCGCTTGGCGTTCCACCGAACTTTCACAATTGGGATGCGGCTTTGTTTCGTCCGTTTTACTTCACGATCCAAGACCTCCGCATGTTCTTCCACGAAGTTGAGGCTCTCATTGATCTCGATCTCGTCGAGAGGAATCACGAGAGTCTCGTCAGACAGACATTTCTTCAAGTTTGAGACGTGGAAAGTAGGATGTATGTTACTTAGCTCACGGGGTAAGTTTAGTTTGTAAGCTACAGGGCCGATTCTAGCAAGAATCTCAAAAGGCCCTATGTACCTTGGGTTTAACTTTCCACGCTTCCCGAAGCGTATCGTGCCTTTCCAGGGCGAGACCTTCAGAAGAACCCGATCTCCCACCTGGAATTCCAAGGGTTTTCTTCGTTTGTCGGCGTAGCTTTTCTGTCGATCCCTAGCAGCTTTTAGTCGTTCATGTATCTGTACAATCTTCTCGGTCATCTCTCGAATGATCTCTGGACCAGTGAGGGCGCTGTCAGGAACTCGTCCTTTAGCTAACTGAGTGTCTCCCACCTCGGCCCAGCACAAAGGGGATCTGCACTTCCGGCCGTAGAGGGCTTCGAATGGAGCTGCCTTGATGCTCGTATGATAACTATTGTTGTAGGAAAACTCCACAAGAGGTAAGTGTGTATCCCACGATTTCCCGAAGTCGATCACACAAGCTCGCAACATATCTTCTAATGTTTGGATCGTCCTCTCACTTTTCCCGTCAGTCTGCGGATGGTAGGCTGTACTCATGTCCAGCCTCGTCCCTAGTGCCTTTTGTAATGATTGCCAAAATCTAGAGGTGAATCTACTATCTCTGTCTGATATAATAGATATAGGGACGCCATGCAATCGCACTATTTCTCTTATATAGGTCCTAGTAAGCTTTTCCATCTTGTCCGTCTCCTTGATGGGTAGAAAGTGGGCAGACTTGGTCAACCTGTCAACGATGAACCAAATGGTATCTAATCCACCTGCTGTCTTGGGTAGCTTGGTGATAAAGTCCATTGTGATTCGCTCCCACTTCCATTCTGGTATTTCCGGTTGTTGGAGGAGTCCTGACGGCCTTTGACATTCTACTTTGACCTTCGCGCAAGTAAGGCACTTACTTACAAAGGTAGCGATCTCCGCTTTCATGTTCGGCCACCAGTATAGCTTTTTGAGATCCAGATACATCTTATCTGAACCCGGGTGGACGGAGTAACGAGTGTTGTGTGCTTCCCTCATAACCAAATCTCTGAAACCTCCATGGCGTGGAGTCCAGATTCGGTCCATAAAGTAATAGGTTCCGTCACCCTTAACCTCCAGATTTTTATCCATTCCGCGCAGGGATTCTCCCGTCACGTTTCCAGGCTTTAAAGCTTCCAACTGAGCCTCTTTGATATGCGTGGATAGATGTGAATGTATAGACATTGTCAACGACTTGGTCCTTCGTCCAGAATATTCTTTTCTGCTCAGGGCGTCCGCTACTACGTTGGCTTTCCCCGGATGATATCTAATTTCACAGTCGTAATCGTTAAGTAACTCGACCCATCGACGCTGTCTCATGTTGAGTTCTTTTTGATTTAGTATATGTTGGAGGCTTTTATGATCAGTGTACACCACGCTCTTCGTCCCATACAAGTAATGTCTCCAGATTTTTAATGCAAAAACGACCGCTCCTAACTCGAGATCGTGAGTAGTGTAGTTCACTTCATGGTTCTTTAGCTGTCTCGAGGCATAGGCGATAACCTTGCCTCATTGCATCAAGACACAACTGAGCCCCTGATTGGATGCATCACAGTATACGACGAAATCTTCTGTCCCTTCGGGAAGGGATAATACTAGTGCGGTGCATAGTGCTCGCTTCAGGGTCTGAAATGCCTTCTCTTGTTTCTCTTCCCAGTCGAATGATACCCCCTACTGTGTTAACGTGGTGAGAGGTTTCGCAATCCGAGAGAAATTTTGGATGAACCGACGGTAGTAGCCAGCGAGGCCTAGAAATTGACGAATTTCCGTAGGCGTCTTTGGTGCTGACCAGTTCTCAATAGCTTTGATTTTGGAGGGGTCCACGTGGATTCCGTCTTCACTAACCACGTGCCCTAAGAATTCAACTCTCCGAATCCAAAACTCGCACTTAGAGAACTTCGCATACAACTTCTCGGATCGCAGGGTTTCCAGGACTAATCGTAAATGATTTCTGTGCTCTTCCTCGCTCCGAGAGTAGACAAGTATGTCGTCAATAAAGACGAGGACGAACTGATCTAAATATGGACGACATACCCTATTCATCAAGTCCATGAATACTGCGGGGGCATTAGTCAGTCCAAAGGGCATCACTACGAACTCAAAATGCCCGTAGCGGGTTCGGAAGGCTGTCTTTCGAACATCTTCCTCAAGTACCCGTAACTGATGGTACCCCGATCTAAGATCAATTTTGGAGAAGTAACTTGCTCCTTGGAGTTGGTCGAATAGGTCGTCGATACGAGGGAGAGGATAGCGATTTTTGATCGTGAGTTTATTGAGTTCCCTATAATCGATGCATATCCGAAACGACCCATCCTTTTTCTTCACGAACAAGACCGGAGCTCCCCAAGGTGAGAAGCTCGGTCTTATAAAGCCCTTGCTGAGCAATTCGTTGAGTTGACCGGATCGTTCTTGCATTTCGGCGGGCGCTAGACGGTAGGGCGACTTAGCTACGGGGGTAGCTCCTGGGATTAGGTCGATTCTGAATTCAACCTGTCGTTGGGAGGTAGGCCTGGAAGATCCTCCGGAAAGACATCAGGAAAATCGCATACTACAGGAATGTCTTTTGGATCTTTCGATTTCTGGTTAGTGTCGACGACGTGAGCAAGAAAGGCGCGATATTCCTTGCGCAAGTATTTCTGAGCCTGAATACTAGAGATGATATGAAGGTTTGTACTTGGCTTATCTCCGTATATCAATAGGGTCTCTCGATTCGGAGAGTTCAGGCGAATGGCTTTCTCGGAGCATAGGATGTCGGCGTAGTGAAGGCTTAGCCAATCCATACCAACAATGACATCGAAATTTTTGATTGAGACTGGTATAAGATCGATTAAAAAGGGGTGATCATCTAATGTGAGAGTACAACCTATATAGATTTCATTAGAGCTTTCTGTCTTCCCATTAGCCATTTCTACAACGAATGTTTCTTTTAGTGGTTGAGGGGTTTGTTTGAGTAAGTGTTTAAAGTTTTGATTTATGAAGCTTCTTTCTGCACCACTATCGAATAAGACACAGGCATAAGAGTTGTTGAGAAGAAACGTACCCGTGACCACCGTGGGATCGGCTACCGCTTCATTGTGACCGATAGCAAGTAACCTTCCAGTTCCCCCAACATTTGCAGCCTTCGGACAGTTCTTCTTAAAATGGCCCGCTTCACCGCAACCATAACAAGTCGGGGTCACTCCCATACCAGGAACCTGTGTGATAGGTTTGGGAGGGGCCTTGCAAAATCGGACAGTATGGCCCTTTCGTCCGTAGTTGGAACACTGCAATTCACGGCAAGGACCATTGTGGTGAAAAGGGCACTTGGGACACTTAGGCAAGTTTCCACTGTAAGCCTTCGGTGTGGCTGGAGCAGCTGGTGTGGCTGGGATGGTGGCAGCATGGACCGCCACAATTTGCTGATCCTTGGAGTTGGTTTGAATTTTCTTGCTTTTCTTCTTATCCCATCGTTTCCTCTTTCTATCAGATGATCCGGATGGTGCAGTGGTTGTTGTTGCTGGAGTGGAGGAGATTTCGTGGTTGATCAGACTCTGGGCCAATTCCTTGGCGCTGTCGAAAGTGGTAGGGCGTGAGGCCAGAACATTTCCTCGATACGGGGGCACTAAACCCCAGATGTAACATTCAATCTTCTTGCTTTCAGAGGGGATCATGTTGGGACACATAGCCGCCAAGTCGCAAAACCTGGCCGTATAAGTCGTTATATCGGTCCCCTTCATCTTGAGGTTCCAGAGTTCTTCCTCAAGCTTCTGAACTTCGCCCCTAGGGCAGTACTCTCCTCTCATGAGATCTTTTAGAGTGTCCCAGCCCATGGCATTGGCTGTGACCAAGGAGAGTGCATTGACATGGCCATTCCACCATGACAAAGCCCTGTTAGTGAGGGTAGCAGTAGCGAACTTGATTTTGCTCTCTTCGGGACAAGAGCACATCTCGAATACAGCTTCGGCTCTTTCGAACCATTGGGACAATGCCAGAATTCCTCCGGTACCATCAAAGAAAGCAGGTTTACAATTCATGAAGTCCTTATAAGTGCATCCATGCACTCGTTGGTGGACTTCACCAAATCTAGAATTCCCACCGCTCGCATCACCCGAGTTCATTTGGGCCATGGCTGCTGTTACAACCGCAGTCACAGCCATTTGGAACAACACCGGATCGAACTGAGGAGGAGGAGGTGGTGGAGGAGGGGTTTGAGTTTCGGGTCTTCCTCTGCTGGGACGCTTTCGTGGAGGCATCCTTTACTGGAAGATCATAGAAATGATAGCAATAGTAAGAGCCTATTGCGAATATGAATAGAGTGTTTCGTGGATTTAAATCAACATAATCCAAGATCAGGGTAAGAGTTATAGTAATAGAGAAATCAACTGCCAATATACTGGTATTAATGATGCAACACACATTCATGAAAATTGACCTAGCAGTAGGTCTTACATCATACCATAGAGAATATGTTGGCAGTTTAGGGGTTTAGCTAGAGCACTTTTAAACTAGGAATGTTTACAGACAAGAGACCTACAGAACATAGAGATAAGAGGCTAGTCCTTTAAACAAAAGAGTGAAGTAACTAGTTGTCTCCTACTGGCGACGGTTGCTTGTTGGGCGAATCCTCAGATCCGCTAGTTGACGCATAACTTCTTGAAGGTGTCGATCATGAGTCCTTTGGCGTGCTCGGAGTTCCCTAACTTCAGCTCGGGATGCAGCCAGCTGATGCTGCAGAGCCTCGTTGGTCCTCCTTGTCCTGTCCATGGCTTCCTCGAGTTGGCGAATGCGAACAGTGTTGAGGTTCGAGTTGGCATCCACTTCTACAACTCGACCAATGGCAGCTTGACTTTGCTCAACATTCCTGGCAATCCTTCGGATCATGATGGGCAGAACCCGATCCGCCAATCCTCCTTCGCTTATGTTGTAGAAACTTTGGTCTCCATTGTAAGGCAAAGGCTGACCCTGCTCCTCGCTCCATCGACGCAAGGATATTTCCCACATAGGAGTGGGGCCCTGAAATGCCGGTCGGGGGTTAGGGTTTGGGGCTTCAGGAGGTTGGTTGCTGACTTCTGGCTCGGAGCTCGAGCTATCCGAGAAGCCTTCAGCATGATGATCATCCAAAGGAATAGGGTGATCGTCGTCGGACTCCTCTTCGAGCCATCCTCCATTGCCCTGGTTCGGAAAGTACGGATCACCGGGTAGGTGGAAGCCAGCCATGCTATCTACGCGAGAAAAGGGGGAAAAGAAGATTAATAGACGTACTATTCTAAGGTACTTATAGGAAGAATCATTACTAGTTGACCCAATACTTGCATAGTGCATACCGATTACATGTAACCGAAGCAAGATAGTCCTTCGAATAAACCAGCCTAACTCCAAACCCCCAATCAAACAAGAACAGGGAATGAAGCAAAGGCTGCAGATTCTGAGTCTATAGCGCCCTAATCACATGTAATCGTGGTGTATCCACTTAGCAACTATTGTCCTACTAGTAACGACCCTTTTTGTTAATACATACGTATAATCTAGAGATACAGAA
This sequence comes from Lactuca serriola, assembly GCF_051521515.1. Lineage (NCBI taxonomy): Eukaryota > Viridiplantae > Streptophyta > Magnoliopsida > Asterales > Asteraceae > Lactuca > Lactuca serriola. Next base: position 24,642,386 of record NC_136408.1, read on the forward strand.
TACTCCTATAGTATTCTTATGTTAGCGTTATTGTGGTATTGTTGGTAAGTTTTAGACTTGTTGGAACATCACAATCGAACTTAGGCACATGCTAGTCACTCTCAGGAAAACGTAGTTGATCAGGCTACATCATCCTGAATGTGACTATATGTCTCTAAACCCAATTGCGCTGCCCAACAATCTTAATACTTTCGTTTTGTTCTAGGACAATACTGATTCCTGTGTTTTATAGTGATGTGTGTATATATATATACTTAGTTAGATCTTTTAGATACTTAACAGTATATATTCTTGGTCAGAGTGTTTTAGTCCCGAAGTGTTTATAGTTCGTATATCTTTTATAGGTTGATATACTTGATTCACTATAAACAATGCTCTGATACCAATCTGTCACACCCCAAAACCGATAACGGCGGAATACGTTTCGGGGTGGATGACGTAGTGAACAGTATCATCACAATTGCATAATAGTAGAAACAAGAAACATACAACCATAGCATTACATAGTGAATTTAATTACAAGTGTGTTTTGTAATGTTTAACAATCACCCAAAAGTAAATCAAAAATAAGAGATGGGTCTTGTGTGCTCCACCTTCTCCAAAAATGCCGCGTCTGTACCTGTCTATCTTTGACCTGAAGATACAAGTTATTTTGAAAACGATTATCAGCATAAAGCTGGTGAGTTCATAAGAGTTTAGTGTGAGTTTTTGTGTACAAAGCATTGGTGCGAAAAATGTATCATTATTCATAAGTAGTAGAAATTTAGAAAAATCCCATATTTTTCCAAAAAATACATTTTTAGTGACAATCTGTGAAAAGTATGCATTCTTCGTTTCTTTGAAACAGTTTATTGTAAAGTATATTGGCAAAACTCCAAATAATAAATGTGATAGAATAGGTTAAGCCTGAAATCAGTGATAGAGGTGCAAGCTTCCTTTAGTGATAGATACTTACTTACTTCGGGATGTAGTTTAGCATTTAGTGTAGTATTTTAGAGTAGTTGTAGAGTATTCCTTGTATATTACTAATAATGAGGATAATAGAGGATCCCATGACCTTCCCAGTCATGCACAGTATAGTGAAGTAGTGGCATCCCTGGGCCTGAACGGCGCGGACTGAAATTAACAGTCGGGATGTGATAGCGTCTGCCCCGTATAGATCTATACATGTAGAGTCGTCTCCCTGCTGGAAGACTTCGGGCGTAGTGGATAGCGAATAGAGTATCTCGTAGTGGGTTAGTGTGTTATTGTTTGTTTAGTGTTTTCTCTATTGTTATAGTGTAGTAATCTTTTAGTATTGATCATAGTGTATTCTCTTACTAGTGTATCGTCTAGTAATAATGAGTATTATAGTGTAGATAGAAATGACTTTAGCGAGTAGTAGCTGTAGCAACCGTAACTATGCCTATTATAGTTATCTTAGTGAGGATGGTTCTTGGCATGTTAGTGACTTTAGTATTAAGTGAAAGCAGTAACATTCGTATCCCACACTGATATACAGATTATATAACTAAGAAATCAACGACAGTCGGACGGATAACTACTACCCTAAGCCCACAATCAAACAAGAACAGGAAATAAGGCGAGATATCGGTCCTAAGTCCTCCAAGTCTTACTTATATAAATATATCAGAGTGGTTACATTTTATAAGTAAATTGATTAAATAAAAGTATTTTTCCAAAAGAACATTTAAAATCTGACTCACTGTTTAAAATAGTTTGAAAAGGGTAAAACCCGTTTATAAGGCATAGGGACAAATCACATGTGATTTGAACTAAAGGTAGTGAATCACATGTGATTAATCCTTGTAACGCGGAAACCGTTCTGTAAAACTTTACATAAACATTTATAAGCAACTTGTATCTCCCCCCCTAAAACATTTAAAACATTTGAAAGGTTCATTAAAGGGGTATGAACTCACCTGAAATCGCGGAAATCGGGTGAATCGGGTAAATCGGGTAAAAGTGTCGATTGAGCGTTTGGTACCAAATAACCACTTGAGCACCTTTTAGGACCCTAATGTCATATGAAATATGTATTTTACAAGAAGTTAATCATCTTATGCTTTTCATTATAGTATTTGGACATTCTAGCATCGTTTTCGGGGTTTTAAGGCCTAGAAAGGGTTCCCGGGAGTGGTACAAGGCCATGAATGATTTACGGGAGGGTCCATGAGCTCACTCCCTTAGAGTTTATGGCCCAAAGGCCATCCTTTGGGAGTTTACGGCCGTAAGCCCCCTAGGCTTGGCCGTAAACTCTTGTGACACTCCAAAAGGTATGTTTAGGGCCTTATATCACTTCCTTAATTTAATGGTATGTGTTTTGGACTAAGAGGGAGGGATTAAACTCTAAATGTGTGACATTTTTGGGGAGTTTACGGCCAAGACTTGTTCTTGGGCCGTAAACTCCAATAAATCCTTCAAGATGTATGTTTTAATGGTACAACATGGTCTCATACACCTTAGATAAATCCTAGAAGGCCCTATAATGAGTTTTGGGACAATTTGGCATGAACTTTTGGGGAGTTTACGGCCCAAGAACATCCTTGGCCGTAAACTCTTCATTTTGCCTCCAAATGTGAAGTTTAATGGTACAACACACCTCCAAAGGCCTTAGCTAAATTCCTTACATGCATTTGAGTGGTTTAGGGACTTGTTTGACACAACTTTTTGGGTGTTTACGGCCCAAGCTTAAGCTAGGCCGTAAACTCCTCATTTTGTCCTCAAATGGTGTTGTTTGATGTACTTAAACATTTACTAGTGTCAAGGCTAAAATACTAAACACCCTAGATGAGTTTTTGGGACTTAAATCTAAGATTTTTGGGGTGTTTAAGGTGTTTACGGCCTAAGCACAAGCTAGGGCCATAAACTCCTTTTTAAGCATCAAATCCTTGTGTTTTAGTGTCCCAACTCTTCTAGATATATGCCTTAATTAGTATACTAGCTTAAAAGAAGGAAAAACTTGATCTTTGGCATGATTTTGGGGGTTTACGGCCTAAGGAGCTTCTTAGGCCGTAAACTCCTCTTTGGTCCTTGATTTCTATGATTTTGGCCCCTAATTTTAATGAAGCATGACTAGATTAAGATAGAGGATGAGTACTTACGTTTGGAAGTCGGAAATTAGCGGAATCGGGGTCGATTTCGAGTCTAGAGAGAGAAAGTAGAGAGAGAGAGTGGGTGTGTGGTAAAAGAGTATTCAAATGTTGTGTACACTCATTTCATATGTCTCGGGTATCGCACCCGATACACGGCTACCCGATGTTTAAAGCTAACTGGGTTAAAACTTTTTACCCGGGGTGAAGTGGTTGAAAAGGTAATACAACTCTATTAGGTTAAACGGGATTAACACATACGAGTTATATTTCTTATGATAATATCAAGCCATGCATAACTTTAGATATTCGGATATTGACGATTCCAAATATTACATAAAATAACGTATAGTGATACGTTCCGTTCGTGAAAATGGGATTTGTAACGGGAATAGATTTGGGGTTGTCACAGGTGGGCTGCTAGAATCTTACCTGTAAACTTGAGATTATGGTTTTATCAAAAACTGAGTAGTCGTCGTTAAGAAGACGACGGCTTCGATAAAAGCGGAAACCCTAAAGATTTGTGAATACAGAAGTAAAGTGTATTGATCACACAATTTCCTGCTCTGATACCAATTGTTAGAACAATGTTCTATCAGGATCATATGATTCTAAGCAAAATATAAATAAGAACGTAATGAAGAACACAAGTATTGCACTGAATATGTCGAATGATTAATGCAAAGATACCCCGGAAGAGCTCGATAAAGAACTTCAATCTGTAGAGGTATTATAGGGTTACAAGAATCAACGTAATCGACTATTCTCTATTATATGCATACATGCATGCATATATTTATATTAAAACACTAACAACTTATCTAGATAAAAGGAAACTATTCTAGATAACTACGGATGGACAAGCCTAACCCGATTACAAAACCAAAAGGCCCAAGACGCAACACTAAAATACTTAACAGCCCCGATATCGATTATAAGCCCCAGAATACTCCACGAAGTGCCCGAGAAGCCCGAAAAATTTATCTTTTCGGTTTCGAAGCCCGAACTTTGCAGAGCCCGGTTTCTCAATAAAACTCCCGGTTTTATTAGAAACGATCTTTTTAAGAAACGAATTGTTGCCCGATTATCATCAAATCATGTGAGTGTGTAGTCACTTTCATCTTACACCTAGATATGAAGTATTTTCTATAAAATATGTGCTATGTGTAATTATATTAAGTGTTTATTTGAGGTGACTGTTGAATAAATGTTTTATACGAGTTTTAAACCGTATATGTATTTTTATCTACAAATACGTTGGGTGAAACATGGGTAGATAGTGATGTGTGATAAAATAAAAGTGATGAGAGGCCTCGATGTGTTTTGAGATCCAGTCATCTAGCGGAGTTTCGATGACCACGGACTTTCTACACAGTCCAATGGGAAACATTAGCAGGCCCGCAACCTGTAGGTATTAATGAACTAAGAGTGTTCATTTGCTGTACTCCATCCCCCTCATGGTTGCCTTAGGACATGTATGGCTGAGGAAACCCCTTAGCAGTAGTGTCTATCCCGATGATATTCTTTAGGCTAGGTCCCTTGTGATAAGTGTTTAGGGACGTAAAGTGAGGATAACGGGAACGGGTAATCAAGGTTATTGTTGATTGGTGAACTTAATAAGATTATTATTACTGTGGGTTGAAAACCCTATATGCTCACCACACTCCCAAGTCTGACCCACTCAGCTTTTTATGTTACAGGTAGTGGACCCCGAGCATAGTCGGAGGACGACGAGAGATTTTTGGATTATAGGCCAGTAGTTGTAAATAACTGTTGAAAGGCTTATAATGTCTTGTTTATGCTTTTGATCTGTATCGGAACATGACATCCTGAGGTTTTGATATAAAATGAAACTATACATTTCTTAAAGAAGGTTTTGATAAAATTTTATCATGTTTTGTTTCGGGAACAAATTCCGCAACATCTTTTAAAAAGATTTCTCTGATTTTATTTTAAAAAGCATAAATTAAATAGAACTTTTCTGGCCGAGAAATTAGAGGATGTCACAGTTAACTCGATGAGCTGGTCTTTCAAGAGGCTGCTGAGGAACGTTGGGACTCGATGAGTCGCACAAGTGCACTCGGCGAGTCAGGTCAACTGGGGCTGTTGACTCGATTTTGACTTTTATGGACTTTAAGGTTTGGTCAAATGGAGAAATGGAGATCAAGGAGGGGTAAAATGGTCTTTTGCCCATTCCTAGGGATAGAGTGAAAGAGAGAACAACTTTTAGTGTATTTGAGTTTGAGTAGAGTATTAATTAGAGATAATTATCCTATATGGTAGGTGAAGGCTAGATCGAGGATTCCGAGTACGAGATTTTTACTTGCTAGCTTACGAGGTAAGTCTTCTCACTATACTTTACCTAGAGTGGTAATTATATGTGACCAGAGGGTTTTATGTGCTTACTTGAGTTGTGCATTTGCTTGTGTGATATATATATGCTATGTTATGTGTTACCGAGACCGGACCGGAAGGTCCAATGAGCTGTGAGACCAGAGGGTCCTCACTGAGACCAGACCAGAGGGTCCAATGAACCGTGGGACTGGAGGGTCCCACTGAGACACATTGACTGGAGGGTCTTATAGAGTTATAGCCTTGAGTGGCTAATGTGTTGTATGTGGGATTTTGGGGAACTCACTAAGCTTCGTGCTTACCGTGTTATGTGTTATGTGTTTCAGGTACTTCTGAGGATCGCGGGAAGGCACCGGCTTGATTGTACAGACACATCTGAGCTGGAGTTATATTTACTTTGGATCCTGGATTCGTGATAAACAATTTTTGAAAAATGTACTAATATTTGATACTTGAGGTTTTTGGAGAAACGTGACATGTGTTTTATTGTGTTTGGAAAAATGAAAATTTTGGTTTGAAAATTTACATCGTTACAAACATATATTTTGTATTTCAAATAGAAAAAACTATTCTGGAAATTGAACGACATGTCTAAATCCAATGATAATTCCATATTAAGGAGTTGAGAGAATTTTTTTAAAAATATTTGATGCTAATGTGGAAAAAATACACTTCATATATCAACAAATTCTGAAATGCTCAGTTTTTATTTGATGGTAATTTTGATAAATTAATAAAAATTGAGACATGTAAGTATATCTTCCATAAAAATTTGACTACTTTTATTTTTATGATTATCTCTTAACTTTTAAAATAATTTTTTAATGCCAAAGTTTGAAATTAGACCTTCTAACTAAAAATAAATTATTTTAAACCAAACATCCCGATCCGATACAATGGAGATTGGAATACCATGTCGAGCAATGAGCTCGCGCACATATACATCGGCTAATTTCTCAACCGATGAACTCTCCTGAATGGTCAAGAAGTGGGCACTCTTTGTCAGACAGTCCACAATGACCCAAATCGCATCAAATCTATTAGCCATCTTGGGTAACTTGGTGATAAAATCCATGGTGATCTATTCCCATTTCCACTTGGGAACCTCTAAAGGTTGCAACTTGCCATGCGCCTTCTGCTGCTCGGCCTTGACCATCCGAAAGGTCAAGCACCTATCCACATACCAGGCTATCTCTTTCTTCATGTGCGACCACCAATAGCTAAATCTCAAGTCTTGATACATTTTTGTGGCTCTAGGGTGTATCTAAAATCTGGACTTATGTGCTTCTTCCATTACGGTCTACCTGAACCCACCAAAATCTGGAACCTAAACCTGACTATACCGGGTCAACAATCCACGACTATCGATAGAAAATCTGTCAATCTCCCCCTAATTCTCTCCAGCTTCCAATTTTTCTTCGTGACTCCCCCGACATGAACCACTTTGATCAAATCCAGAAGTGGTGAATTAATAAAAATCCTCATACATAAGACCCTAACAGAAGTACTAGCCGACTTATGGCTCAAAGCATCAACGACTACAATTTCTTTCCCCGAGTGATAAAGAATATCACAGTCATAATCCTTGACCAAATCAAGCCATCTATATTGCCTCATATTCAGATTTCGTTGATCCATGAGATATATCAGACTCCTGTGATCCGTGTATATGGTACATCGGACCCCATATAGATAGTGTCGCCAAATTTTGAGGGCAAACACCACTGCCCCCCTCCATATCATGCGCCGGATACCAAAACTCATGTGAATTCATCTACCTAGAAGTATACACAATAACTCTCTCACTCTTTCTCTCTCTCTCTCTCTCTCGTTACATGTGTATTGCCCCGAACCGGTGATAGAACCATCACAATAAGCAACAAAATCATCCCGCCCTCCGGGAGGGTCAAAACTGGGGCCTCACATAATTTCTGTCTCAGCGTCTCGAACGCCACCTGCTTCTCAGGTCCCCATCGAAAATCCACACCCTTCCTCGTCAAATGAGTAATAGGTACAACAACCATGGAGAAATCCTGAATAAACCTTTGATAATACCCTGTTAAACCTGGAAAACTCCAAATTTCCGAAGGAGTCTTCAGGATCTCCTACTACATCACTGCCTCTATCTTGGCTGGGTCGACCCAAATCCCGTTTCGGTTAACGAGGTGTCCCAAGAACTGGACCTCTCATAACCAGAACTCACACTTTGAGAAACTTGGCATAAAACCTCTCTCCTAAAAACTCCCAACAACCCTCAAAGGTGCTCCTCATGCTGCTCCCTGGTCTTGGAACAGACCCAAATTTCATCGATAAAAACAGTGACTGAACGATCGAGCATCAGCCAACATACTTGATTCACCAAATCTATAAATGACGTCGGTGCATTAGTGAGCCCAAATGGTATCACCACGTTTGCACTAGAACAAGGAAATTGTAACGCCCGCGTTTCCAGGCTAGGCATTTTCGTTGATGTAATATTCTAGGTTAACCTTTGTAACCCATTTTGAAATAATAGAAGTATATTATTTGAGTATTATGTGTTTTGTGCTTAATTGCTTAATTATGTGATTTAATTAATTAAGAATAAAATGAGCGTCAAAATTTAAGTGTAAAATAAACTTGATATCTTTGGATAATCTTGTAGTAGTTGAAACGAGGTTTCCGAATATATAAAGAGCGCCAGAATCTGACTTCGTATGAAGAAGTTATGATTTTCTGAAGTTTCGACTTAGCGGTATGCAGCCCGAATTACTCGATTTGAGATCGAGCGGTTTTTAGTCGAATCGATCTAAACGAGAATCGAAGATCTCGTTGTTGGTATCGAAGCGATGAAAAGTTAGGCGAGAACGGATGTCAAACGAAGAAGTTATGAATTTATAACGAAGTTTTTCTGTCCCGGCCTACTAAAAATAATTAATAAAAATAAAGTCAAAATTAGCTGACGGAGTCTAAACGAAAGTTGTAGAGCGTAGTCTCACCTTTGCGTGGATATAAAGAACGTCGAAAACGGAGTTCGTATGAAGAAGATATAAATTTTCGAAGTTTATTAAATAATTAATAATTAAATTTAATTATTAAATCCCGGTATTATCCGAAGACGAGTCATCGGACTCATCCGAAGTACGCCCCGCGTACTAGCCTACGCCCCGCGTACACCGAGGTATGTCGACATTCGCACTCGAGTATTTCGGATACGTAAGCCATGACGATCCGAGGCGTACGCCCCGCGTACTCCGAGGTTCCAGCCTCTATAAATAGGATCTGAAGGCAGCCGACTCCTTTGCTATCTTTCTCTCTTCTCTCTCCCGTTTTACCTCGATTTGCATGCCAGAAGTACCCCGAAGCCCCGATAATATTCTCGAGCCCCGAAGCAAGTCCCGAGATCCCGAAGATCCCGAGAAGTGCGATTCCCAAGCCGAAGCTCTGTCCGCGAGAAGTTCGATTTTTGTAGAGATCTTCCAGATCTGCTGAGGATTACTACTTCTGTAAGCCGTAGTGCTGTCCGATCATCTTTTGATCAAGTGAGTGTATACTACCTTTCATAAACACGATAATAATACAAGTATGGTTTGAGTGTATTAAGTATATTGTTGTTTATATGTGTGAGTGTGTAGTTACTTTCTTCCAACGCATAATTATGAAGTATTTTATACGAAATACGTATTATGTGTATAATTTTGTGGTTATGTGTGTGAATGTGTATTCACTTTCTTTTATCTCATAGATATGACTTATTTTCTATGAAATACGTGTTATGTGTGTGTTCCTCATCTGTTATGTGGAATATGTATTGATTAAAGCATGCTATACAGGTTTTTAAACTATGTATAAAAATGTATATTTAAATCTACTAATATGTTGGGTAGAACATGGATAGATAGTTGGTGTGTAATAAACAGATGAGAGGCCTCGTTGTTGTTTGATTTAGTCATCTAGCAGAGTTTAGATGATGACCACAGACTTTTCTAGACAGTCTTGTGGAACATTAGCAGGCTCGCCACCTGTAGGTGGTAATGAACTTGGGTGTTCATTCGCTGTACTCCATCCCCCTCACGGTTGCCTTATTTGACTTATATTGCTGAGGAACCCCCGAAGCATGTGTTGTCGCCCCGATGAAATATTCTTAGACTAGGTCCCTTGTGTTAGTTATTTTAGGGACATAAAGTGAGAATAATGGGAATAGGTAATTGGGTTATTGTTGGTTGATGGAATTAAATATAATTATTTATTGTGGGTTGAAAACCCTATATGCTCACCAGGCTCCCAAGCCTGATCCACTCAGTTTTATTTGTATTACAGGAAGTGGCGCAAGGGCATAAGATGGATGAACCATCAAGTTGTTTTGTTTACAAGTCTGTATATGTATATATTTGTTGAATGACTTGTAATGTTATCGTTTATGATTTTTTGTCTGTATCGGAACATGACACCCCGAGTTTTGGATTATATAATGAAAATACATTTCTTTTATGAAATGCTTTGGTAAACATTGTTTTATCAGGTTTTGTTTTGGGAACAAATTCCGCAACTCTTTCAAATCAAAAGGATTTACTCTGAAATTATTTTAAAAGCATAAATGAAAATTGGTCTTTTCTGGCCGAGATTTTGAGGATGTCACAGTTGGTATCAGAGCATTAGTTTAAGCGAACTAGGAATTTGTAGGATTTCTAGACTTAAACTTAGAATGCTAAGTGAAATTTTGAGATATGTGTCTGGTATGTTTTAGACACGAGCACTAGTTTATTTTAGGAAAGTTTCCTAAAAAAAACTTTATGTGCTAAATGTTATATGTTGCCATATATGATATTATTTGTTCGGATCTATGGTCTGTTGTCGACCGGATCTAGAAACCTTATGTGTGTAGGATTCTAAGCGTACGTCTACGAATTTAGAACTAGCATGTAAACGTTTCGGAGTGATATGGATGATTTGAATATCTATCGTGAATGAGGATCTAATTTCACCTTATTCGGTGTGTAGATCAAAAATGGTGAGAACAAGAAGTGGAGTTGGAAATGCTGATGAAAACAGGAATCAACCACCAGTGATTGAACAAATACCTGTCGTAGCAGCAGCACCTGCGCCAATAACCATGGCTGGTGTGCAAATGATGATTCAAACAATGTTGGATCGCCAAATGGAGGAGACTAGGCGGTTGCTTCAACAGAATCATGAAGAACTGTCAATTCGTGTGGAAGAGCCCGAATTAAATGAAGGGCACTCGGAAGGTGGAAACTTCAGTGGGTCTGTTGGTCAAGCCAACCCACCGATAGTTAGGCAAAACAACCATGATGGAAGGAATGATGGAATGGGATGCAAGTACAAGGACTTTCTAACTTGCAAACCATCAACCTCCAATGGAAAGGAGGATCCGATTGGAGTTATGGATTGGATCTCTGAAATGGAGTTAGCTTTCATGACTTGTGGCTGTAGAGGCAAGTTGCAGACTATCTATGCAGTGTGTCAGTTCCGAGGTGGAGCCGTTCGTTGGTGGAACACTCTAGGGAAGACTTTAAGACCTAATGAGCCACTGCAATTGACATGGGCAGAGTTCTTGGTGCAGTTCAAACGCAAGTTCTGCTCGGCTCAAAATCTGTTGGAGTTGGAGAATAAGTTTTTGGCATTGACGAAAGGCAGCATGTTAGTTGATGAATACACTAATAACTTCACCGATAAGATGGAGTTTGCTTTGCGCATCGTTCCAGATGAGCTAACTAAGGTGGACCGGTATGCGAAGGGACTCCCATGGGAGTACGAGGTGCCAGTACGTCAGGCACATACTCTAAAGGCATCTATCTGGGCTGCCAAGTCAGTTGAGAACATGATTAAGGGGAGAACCACCGACAAGGTTGAGGTTGGTGAGAAGAGAAAGTTTAAGGGAACATCTGGTTCCGGTAAGAAAGGCAAATTTACGAAATCTGATTCGAAAAAGTGTGGAGGAAAATGAGGCGAAGCGAAGTGGTGTGATAAGTGTAAGAAAAAGCACTTTGGGAAATGTAGCGAGGATGTAACCTGCTACAAGTGTGGAAAGGTTGGACATTTTGCCAATGAGTGTCCGAACAACAAAAGGATGTGTTTTGGTTGTAATGAAGAGGGGTACATTTTGAAAGACTGTCCGAAGAAGAAGGAGGCAGCTAGGCCCAACATTCCACCAATGCCGAAGGCGAGAGCCTTCCAGATGACACTTGAGGCTGCTAAAGATGAAGCTGATGTCGCTTCAGGTACCTTTCTCGTAAATGAATTACCTGCTCAAATTTTGTTTGATTCTGGAGCCAACTACTCCTTTATTTCGCATGAGTTTGGTAGAAAGCTAGCTTTGCCTGTTAATAGACTAGATGATGCTTTATTAGTCGAAGTAGCTAGTGGCAAGTTTGTACATGTTAGCCATCGTATGAGAGACATCTTAATCGACCTTAATGGGAATAAGTTTCGCGAGGAATTATTGCCTATCGAGCTTAATGGTTTCGACATCATTTTGGGAATGGATTGGCTTAGCGCCAATGATGCCGAAATTTTATGCAAGAAGAAGATAGTTAAAGTAAACCCGCCTGGGAAGGATTCATTTATGGTGTATGGGGACAAACGCAGAGTGAATTCTGGAATCATTTCTCTAATGAAAGCCAGAAAGTGTTTGACCAAGGGATGTACATCATATTTAGCATTCGTGATCGATGCTAAGAAGGAAAAGAAGGTGATGCAGAGTATTCCAGTGGTGTGTGATTATCCGGAAGTATTTCCCGAAGATCTTCCTAGATTACCACCTGATAGACAAGTGGAGTTCAGAATAGGCTTGTTACCAGGAACCACGCCAATAGCAAAAGCACCTTATTGATTAGCACCAACGGAGATGAAGGAACTAATGATGCAACTTCAGGAGTTATTGGACAAAGGTTTCATTAGACCTAGTTCATCACCCTGGGGAGCTCCGGTGTTATTTGTGAAGAAGAAAGATGGAAGTATGAGAAGGTGCATCGATTACAGAGAGCTGAACAAGGCAACAATAAAGAATAGATATCCGTTGCCAAGGATTGATGACCTATTTGATCAATTGCAAGGTTCGAGCTATTTCTGAAAGATCGATCTAAGGTTAGGATATCATCAGCTAAAAGTAAGAGAGCAAGATATCGAGAAGACTGCATTCGGACCTAGATATGGACATTACGAGTTCTTGGTTATGTCGTTTGGACTAACCAATGCTCCGGCAGCATTCATGGATTTAATGAATAGGGTTTGTAATCCTTTCCTTGATAAATCCGTAATAGTGTTCATAGACGACATTCTGATTTACTCGAAAAGCCAAGAGGAGCATGGAAGACACTTACGAGAAGTGTTAGAAGTCTTGAAGAAGGAGAAGCTGTATGCAAAGTTCTCTAAGTGTGATTTTTGGATTCGTGAAGTCCAATTCTTGGGTCACGTGGTCAACCAAGAAGGGATAATGGTTGATCCAGCAAAGATTGAAGCTGTAATGAAGTGGGAGCAACCGAAAAGTCCCACGGAGATCCAAAGATTTTTAGGATTAGCCGGATATTACCGAAGGTTTATCCAAGGCTTTTCTTTGATTGCTAATCCATTAACAGCTTTGACCCATAAAGGAGCTACTTATGCTTGGAGTGATAAGAATAAAGAAGCATTCGAGAAGCTAAAGAAGAAGCTATGTGAGGCACCAATACTTTCTTTACCCGATGGAGTTGAAGACTTCGCTGTTTATAGCGATGCGTCTGGGGTTGGATTGGGTTGTGTTTTGACCCAAAGAGAAAAGGTGATAGCGTATGCGTCTCGACAGCTGAAGGAGCATGAAAAGAATTACCCGACTCATGATTTGGAGTTGGCAGCGGTAGTTTTCGCTCTGAAAATATGGAGGCATTACCTCTATGGCACGAAGTGCAAACTTTTCACTAATCATAAGAGTCTCCAATATCTCTTTAATCAGAAAGAATTGAATATGAGGCAACGACGCTGGCTAGAATTACTTAAAGACTACGACTGCGAGATACTTTACCACCCCGGTAAAGCTAATGTTGTTGCTGATGATCTCATTCGGAAAGTCAATCTTGAAAGTAAAAGGCCAAGAGCATTGAGAATTGAAGTTGTCTCGACCATTGTGGAAAGTATAAAGAAAGCTCAAAGCGAAGCTTCTGAAAAGAATGACCGAAAGGAGGAACGTTTGGGCAAAACGTTGGTGTTCGGTGTAAACAGTCATGGACTGAAGGTGTTCCAAGATCGGATTTGGATACCTAAGATAGGAGGAATCAGAGATCTTCTGATGGAAGAAGCTCACAATACCATGTACTCGATTCATCCCGGTAGCACTAAAATGTATAGGGACCTGTAACCCTACTACTGGTGGCCGACGATGAAGCTTGATGTTGCAAAGTATGTGGCTGAGTGTGTGACTTGTGCGAGAGTAAAGACACAACATCAGAAACCGTACGGGAGTTTAGAACCATTGCCTGTGCCTATGGGTAAGTGGGAAGACATTGCTATGGATTTTGTCATTAAACTGCCCAGAACAAAGAATGGTCACGACATGATTTGGGTGGTCGTTGATCGATTCACTAAGAGTGCGCATTTCATAGCAGCCAAGGAGAAATGGTCTATGGAGAAGCTTGCGAATTCTTACATGAAGGAAATTTTGAGGCTTCACGGTGTTCCGTTAACGATTGTGTCGGATCGTGATAGCCGTTTCACCTCGAGGTTTTGGAAAAGTCTACAAGAGGAATTGGGTACCAAGTTGTGTTTAAGTACAACTTACCATCCGCAAACTGATGGTCAGAGTGAAAGAACAATACAAACACTTGAAGATATGCTGAGAGCATGTACCCTGGAATTCCTCGGTAACTGGGATAAACATTTACCTTTGGTAGAATTTTCCTACAATAATAGTTTCCACTCGAGCATAAATATAACACCTTATCAAGCTTTGTACGGACAGAAGTGTCGTACGCCATCTTGTTGGCTTGAGGCTGGAGAAAAGCATTTTATGGGTCCCGAGATGCTCCATCAAACTGCTGAAAAGTTGAAAATAATTAGAGAAAGAATGTTAGCAGCTCAAGATCGTCAAAAGACCTATGCTGACAAGAAGCGAAGGCTAATGACCTTCGAAGATGGAGATTCGGTTTTGCTTAAAGTCTCGCCGTGGAAGGGACTTATAAGATTTGGTAAAAGGGGAAAGTTGAGTCCAAGGTTTATTGGACCGTTTAAAGTTCTTCAGAGGATTGGGAACCAAGCTTACAAGCTTGAACTACCAGAGGAACTAAATGGAATTCACAACACTTTTCATGTGTGTTATTTGAGGAAGTTCATGGGAGAAGTTCCCGATATAATTCCAATTTCTGAATTGAGAATTGATGAAAACAAGAGGTTAATTAAAGAACCAGAGGTAATTGTTGACCGAAAGACTAAGAAGCTTCGACGCAAGATGGTCGAATTAGTGCTTGTTCGTTGGAAACATTCGAATGGGTCAAATCTCACCTGGGAAACGGAGAGTGACATGTTGAGTCGCTATCCGCATCTGTTTGTTGACGTGTGATTCCGGGGACGGAATCATCCTAAGGGGGAGAGAATTGTAATGCCCGCGTTTCCAGGCTAGGCATTTTCGTTGATATGATAGTCTAGGTTAACCTTTGTAACCCGTTTTGAAATAATAGAAGTATATTATTTGAGTATTATGTATTTTGTGCTTAATTGCTTAATTATGTGATTTGATTAATTAAGAATAAAATGAGCGACAAAATTTAAGTGTAAAATAAACTTTATATCTTTGGATAATGTTGTAGTAGTTGAAACGAGGTTTCTGAATATATAAAGAGCGCCAGAATCTGACTTCGTATGAGGAAGTTATGATTTTCTGAAGTTTCAACTTAGCGGTATGCAGCCCGAATTACTCGATTTGAGATCGAGCGGTTTCTAGTCGAATCGATCTAAACGAGAATCGAAGATCTCGTTGTTGGTATCGAAGCGATGAAAAGTCAGGCGAAAACGGACGTCAAACGAAGAAGTTATGAATTAATAACGAAGTTTTTCTGTCCCGGCCTACTAAAAATAATTAATAAAAATAAAGTCAAAATTAGCCGACGGAGTCTAAACGAAAGTTGTAGAGCGTAGTCTCACCTTTGCGTGGATATAAAGAACGTCGAAAACGGAGTTCGTATGAAGAAGATATAAATTATCGAAGTTTATTAAATAATTAATAATTAAATTTAATTATTAAATCCCGGTATTATCCGAAGACGAGTCATCGGACTCATCCGAAGTACGCCCCGCGTACTAGCCTACGCCCCGCGTACACCGAGGTATGTCGACATTCGCACTCGAGTATTTCGGATACGTAAGCCATGACGATCCGAGGCGTACGCCCCGCGTACTCCGAGGTTCCAGCCTCTATAAATAGGATCCGAAGGCAGCCGACTCCTTTGCTATCTTTCTCTCTTCTCTCTCCCGTTTTACCTCGATTTGCATGTCAGAAGTACCCCGAAGCCCCGATAATATTCTCGAGCCCCGAAGCAAGTCCCGAGATCCCGAGAAGTGCGATTCCCGAGTCAAAGCTCTGTCCGCGAGAAGTTCGATTTTTGTAGAGATCTTCCAGATCTGCTGAGGATTACTACTTCTGTAAGCTGTAGTGATGTCCGATCATCTTCTGATCAAGTGAGTGTATACTACCTTTCATAAACACGATAATAATACAAGTATGGTTTGAGTGTATTAAGTATATTGTTGTTTATATGTGTGAGTGTGTAGTTACTTTCTTCTAACGCATAATTATGAAGTATTTTATACGAAATACGTATTATGTGTATAATTTTGTGGTTATGTGTGTGAATGTGTATTCACTTTCTTTTATCTCATAGATATGACTTATTATCTATGAAATACGTGTTATGTGTGTGTTCCTCATCTGTTATGTGGAATATGTATTGATTAAAGCATGCTATACAGGTTTTTAAACTATGTATAAAAATGTATATTTTTATCTACTAATATGTTGGGTAGAACATGGGTAGATAGTTGGTGTGTAATAAATAGATGAGAGGCATCGTTGTTGTTTGATTTAGTCATCTAGCAGAGTTTAGATGACGACCACGGACTTTTCTAGACAGTCTTGTGGAACATTAGCAGGCTCGCCACCTGTAGGTGTTAATGAACTTGGGTGTTCATTCGTTGTACTCCATCCCCCTCATGGTTGCCTTATTTGACTTATATTGCTGAGGAACCCCCGAAGCATGTGTTGTCACCCTGATGAAATATTCTTAGACTAGGTCCCTTGTGTTAGTTATTTTAGGGACATAAAGTGAGAATAACGGGAATGGGTAATTGGGTTATTGTTGGTTGGTGGAATTAAATATAATTATTTATTGTGGGTTGAAAACCCTATATGCTCACCAGGCTCCCAAGCCTGACCCACTCAGTTTTATTTGTATTACAGGAAGTGGCGCAAGGGAATAAGATGGATGAACCATCAATTTGTTTTGTTTACAAGTCTGTATATGTCTATATTTGTTGAATGACTTGTAATGTTATCGTTTATGCTTTTTGGTCTGTATCGGAACATGACACCCCGAGTTTTGGATTATATAATGAAAATACATTTCTTTTATGAAATGCTTTGGTAAACATTGTTTTATCATGTTTTGTTTTTGGGAACAAATTCCGCAACTCTTTCAAATCAAAAGGATTTACTCTGAAATTATTTTAAAAACATAAATGAAAATCAGTCTTTTCTGGCCGAGATTTTGGGGATGTCACAGAAATCACTACTAAAGCACTTTTTCTCATGAATTTAACACTTACCGGATTATTAGAGAAATGTTTGGAACCCTAGTTTTGGAGTTTTCACTCGGTTAGCCACCGAAGGCAAGCGTTAGACCGTAGATTGCTTGTGAAAAACGTAACAGGCTAGCACAAGTCGCTTAGTTCACTGTTGGCAGAAGCCAATGTAACGGGGCCCCATGTACTCCTTCTGATTGAAACAAGGGGCGAGTCTTTATGAAATTTTCAATCTACTATTTTATAGAAGCCAAAAAATGTGAGCGCCTAGCGCAATCCTAAAAATGCCCTTTACTAAAAACATACGAACTCGTAATGACCATAACGACTTCGGAATGATGTCTTCTGCATGTCCTTCTCTCTCACCCTCATCTGGTGATACACTGACCTCAAATCAATCTTGTAGAACCAAGATGCAAACTGCAGTTGATTGAAGAGATCATCAATATGCGAAAGTGGGTAACGGCTCTCCACTATCAATTTCTTCAGCTCCCGATAATCAATGCACATTCGATATGAACCATCATTCTTCTTTAAGAACAAAATCGGCGTTCCCTAAGGCAGATTGCTCGGTCTGATAAACCGCTTGCCCAACAACTCTTGAAGATGAGAGGACAACTCCTGCATCTCTAGTGGTGCTAATCGGTATGATGCCTTAGCAATCGGCGCTACATCGGGGATTATATCGATCCTGAACTCCACTTGCCTTCCGGGAGGCATGCCGGGTAATTCCTCTAGAAATACATCTTGAAACTCTCTAACTACAGGCACATCTGAAACCAAAATCCCCTCTCCACTCGAGTGTCAACCACATACACATGATAACCCAGACACACATGCTATAGATACTGCCAAGCCCTGACATCAGAACAAAAGGTTGATCCAACCCTGGTACCCTTTCCATAAATAGTTAATTCTACCCCACTTGGGGTTCAAACCATCACCTGCTGCCCCTCATAGTCTATCAAGGCACCAAAGTTGCTCAACCAATCCATCCCTACTATCACGTACATATCCCATATACGGATAGGAATCAAATCGATCGGGTAAGACACCATGAATATCTCAAAGATACAATCTCCAAAAATGATCGATGCAGAAATCCCGTGCTCGTTGGCAATGGAAACTTAAAACGAGTACTCTAACTCTCCAAGGGACATATCAAAACTCCTACTGAAGGACTGAGACACAAAGGACCGACTCGCACCCGAGTAAAAAAGCACAAGATCATGCAAGGAATTCAGTAAGAAAGTACCTAGCAAAAATACAATCATAAGCACACAATAAAATAACTTGACAAAATAATAAATTAAAACATACTAGTAACGAAATCAGGCGCCACCCCGAACTCCTCTGTCGTGAGCTGAAAGGAAAGACCCCTGGCCTTCAGGGCCTCAACTCTCCCCTATCGTCCAATCGTAATCCTCAATGTAGTCGGGGTTGGTGTCTGCACCGGCCTGGCAGAAAGCAGAGGTGTAAAACCCCAAATCGCTACGTATCAATCGGATTCACTATGATGGTGTGGAATCCCAATCTAGTGAATGATGGAAGACGTAATATGGAATAAGAACAAGATGATTAATCTTCAATGCACACTATTATAGATGAATAGTCAGGTACATAAGATTCACGATTACACTTGGTTTTCTCTCTTTTTCTCTCTTGAACATGTTTTTGGCTTGTGGAGCACCCCAAAAACGTCTCTCACACTTTATAAGGCTAAAATAACACTATATATACCTAGACCTAATAACAAAGGCCCAAACCAAAACCCAAACAAAACATTATTAAGCCTAACTGAAATCACATGTGATTTCGGTCCAAACACCACGAAAACATGGTGTTTTCAGTCCTAGACCGAGAGCTCTAATAGCTTATGAAAATCAAAGTATAAACCACAATTTATGACCTAACAATCTCCCCTTTGGTTTATAGCTTTCTTTTCTCTTCAATCTTCTCTGCTTTCATGACTTCAGCTTTTATCTTCGATTTATTGGGTGTAAAAGCTTCCTGTAAAGGTTCTTTAAAATCAGCACTTTCAGCTTTGAAACACTTTTGAGAAAATAAAAAAGAGACCAATTCTTCTGGATCACTTCAGCAAGTTCATAGATAGCAGAAAAATGATTGAGGAGGCTTCAATGCAATTCGTCACATAACTTCAAATACAACTTCACCTTGCTTCTGGGGTTAAAAGATTGTATGTTGAAAAATAATCTTCACTTCTTGTTCCTTTGAATGAATGTTCTTTAATGATCACCATTGCGCCTTGAAAAGTAACCATGACTAAAAACTCCATGTGGATCACAAAATCATAAAGACCTTTCTCACCACAGTTATTCAAGGACCCAGCCTTAGCTCAGAAGGAGACTACTCATAGTATCTGTGTGAACACAGAGGAAAGCACTGCGATTTGTTGAGTATCAGAGAACTAATCATAGCCTTTTTGATGTTAGCCCATGTATATCCTAGATCAAAGATCTCAATACAGTTTTTCAAGCTAAAGAAGTTAACTTGGCCCTTGGGGAGACATTCAACGATAATCGTGCCTTGTGAGGTGCATCACCATGGTGCTTTGAGCCATAAGTCTGATAGTACTTAAATACGATAACTCTTAGAAAGATACTGCCTAACTGACATTTTGTATAGTTTCAATCCTTTAATTCCTTGTTAAAATAGAGTGAAGTGTAATGACCATCAACTCCTTTCTAAGTTTCTTCTCCTTGCTCAGAAAACTTCGATATAGTCTCCTTGAGTCTCTTCTTCTTTTTGAATTTGCTTTTTAAGACAAATGAAATTTTGAGATAAAAACAAAAATAAAAATAAACTTAGCACACAATAAAACGAATAAGAATAAAAAGTAAAATTAAAATACGCTAAAAACAATGTTTTTGGATTTTTTTTGATTTTTCTGAAAAAAGAAATAAAAACATAAATAAACATATTTTTGGATTTTTTAAATTTTATGATTTTTTTTGGTTTTTTTAATTCTCCCCCTAAATTTGTGCATAGAGGAAAAATATGAATAAATTTAACAAAAACAAAAATAATAACTATATTTAAAACTTTTTGGGATCAAAGTTGTCAAGCAATTCAATATCGTTTATCAACACACACCTGCATGAATAGCTCTGGTCAAGCACCAATATTGTGGTCCACTTAAACAAAAAGGATATTTGCAAGTTGGACAGATTATAAGTGACAAGATATTGCACCTATATTCCTAAATAGACCATTTAGCTGACGACGACCAAGGATATTGTTGTCCACTTAAATTCAGCAGCGAGAGCTACAGTCAACCTTTAGTCATGAACCAATCTAATTTTAAGCACACTAGAACATGTTCCCCATTTCACGACATACCCTAGAAATCAAGGAATTCCAAAGAGCTCTTTACTTTAGGTGAGTGCTCAATTATTTGAGAGAGAAGACATACATAGAGATACATACGTTGTATCCCAGGTCAGATAACTTCCAATCACGCAGAGGGACAGCATATGACTAACTTAGATAGAGGGATATAAAGATAGAAAAATGCATATGTTGTGTCCCATGTCGGATCTTCTGATCATGCAGAGGGGACAACATATGACTGACATAGATAGATAGAGAGACACATAGAGATAGAGATGCATATGTTGTGTCCCAAGTCGGATCTTCCGATCACGCAAATGGGGCAACATATGACTGACATAGAGGATAAGAAAGAAAAACAATTTCACATAGACCTACCTTATCAGAACCCCCTAGTCACCTTATCAGTACCAGAATTAAGGACATAAGTCTATACATCGAAGAAGTGTTGAGGCCACAGTTCTAGATGATAAGTAACTTTAATGTATCTCATAGGCTCCCTTGTTTATTTCACTGCTCAATCTCTCCAAGCATCGTATGTTCAGTCCAAATGTTACTATCTAAGTCCAGATGAGTTAACATTGTCAAGACCTTTCATTGTTAGCCATGTCTAGTCCTTTTCAATCCTTCGTGCCTATCAGCACATTGAACACAAAGTCTAAAAAATTTAGCTTAAGTGCATTACACGAATTTCAGATTGCCCTTTAACACTAAACTTCATATCATTTCCCAAGAACACCTACGAAAAAAGACATATTTGGAATTTTGATTTTATAATTTTTATGTTGTTTTTTTTATTTCTCCCATTAAACTGGGCACGGGGAAGAAAGAAAATAAAATAAATGCGCAAATGTAAAAAAAATTGTCTTCAAAATGAATCATTTTAGGAAAAACTTAGAAGTATCGAGAAGAAAACTCAAACCGTAATTTAACAATTCAAGATGCATCCAGATGATCTGAGAATAGCACGTAGATGCAGCAACGTGTTCAACCTCAGTTGTGTTTCAACTTTAGAACGAAGTTAACAAGTTCAACAATTCTTCACATCGTTAAGTACGATCCCCATTTGTGATCCTTTCTTTCTTCCATCCCATAAAGGACCATACCCTCACTTAAAATTCTAAATGGTGTACAAATGATAGGTGTCTCCTATCATGTGCCTGGAACAACCACTATCAACAAACTGAAGTCTACTGATATTCCTCCATAGCTGCTCAGACACATAGTGCAAAATTAGTTGGTCTTTGGAACCTAGTCCATTTTGAAGCTGGGTAGACCATCACTATCTACACACTGTACTCTTTCCCATGACATATCATGTTTATCACACACAGAAGATGAAGAAATGTTAGAGTCATTAGATGATTTAGGAGTGTGAACTTTTGGTACCCATCTATAGTCTGGTTTAACCCATTTCTTGTTTGATCGGATGGATGCCTCAGCACTCGTTTTAGAACTTGAAACCGACCACCGAGATGACTTTAAACTAAACGATCTTGGTCTAACATAACCATCTCTTGAATTTGGCTTCTTGTCAGACATTCCCTTCTTGTCCTTGGGAATTTGATTCTTGCCCTTCTTAGCATTCCAGTCACCATTGTGTGAACGTGACCTCAAAGGGTTTCTTTTGGATGATCTCCCTCTTGGCATATTCTCCCAACCTTTTTTGTAATAGGGAACATACACACGATTTGGACAATTTCTGGCAATGTGTCCAGGTGTTCCACAATGGAAACATGTATGTTTCTTCATGTAGAAGTTATTTATATCTGTCCCTGGTAGCGTGCCCAGGCCTTGTCTCTGATTGTTCCCACAAACACACTTATAGCAAGCAATTTGGTTCGCTTGTTTTGGTGGCCTGTATTTACCAACAGCAGGTTTATTAGAAGTAACAGAATTAGAAGCAACAAATTCAGAGTTCAAAGAGACATTGGTTTGACAATCAAAAGAATTAACAGAATTAGAATTATTTATGTTCTCCTTGTTCTCATCTTCCACTACTTTACCTGCACATAAAGTAGAAGCATTAGTATCGCTCACCTTAATACTCTTTGTTGGAACAGATTGTGCAGTCTTAACTGAAGCTGGTACAAGGGGTTGGCCAAACTGAGCAAATATCTCTACCTCATTGGTTTCAAGGGGCGGGGTATAGTTATCATTGAAGGGAGGTGGAACATTATGATACCCTAGACCCTTATTCCGATTATCTTTAAATTTTAAATGTTTTTCTATCATGGACTCAACTTTCTCACTTGACACATCAAACTTTTTAAACTTAAAATCTGCATTTTCAAACTTAACTTTCAATGTGTTTAGCTCGGTAGTTAGACTGGCATTCTTTTCTTGAGCATAATCACAGTGTTCACATTTTATGCTGTATTCTTCCTTAATTCTTTTTAAATCTTTTGTTTAGGCCTCTAATTTTTCTTTTAATCATTTTTGGGCCTTTCTGAGAGTGTATCCTTCACATTTGAGGTCCTCAATTTCCCTAATTAATAATTCATGTTGATCACGATAATGTTTAATTTTAGCTTCACAGGACTTAGAGCATGAGTTTTCACTTACTTTGGTGATTGAAGAACTCATTATTCACCAAAAATAATAATTTACCAAAAATAGAACTGATTGTGAAATTAAGAAAAATGCCCTTTGACTTGAAACCTTGAAAGTCAAACTTGAAAGTCAAGCGTAAAAGTCAAACGTGAAAGTCAAACTTTTTTTCAAAAAAAATAACCTTAACCGAGAACAAAGGTTTCTGGACCGAAAACGAGGGTATTTGACCGAATACGTGCCTTTTTGACCGAATACGAAGCTTTAGGACTGCAAACGAGGTTATTTGATCGAAAATGTGGCTTTTGGATCGAAAACTCAGTTTCAAGACTGAAAACTAGCCAAAATCTTGAAAATCCGAAAATAGCTCCGAAAATTCGAAGCCTCTCGACCCTAATAGAGAATACTCGCACCGAAAACTCTCAACCGAAGACCGAAATCTCGAACCGAAAGCGTAAACCGAAAGCACTGACCGAGAACGAGCGAGACCAAGAACTGCATACCGAGAACGTGCGAGACCAAGAACTTGACCGAGAATTTTGCAACCCAAACCAAGAACAAGGCTACTGCCAAAGACTCGGGAGATTGTGACCAAAGATCTCGCAGAAATCACCAAAAACACGAAAATTTCCGATTTTAAAGCTAAAATCGATCAAAAACTCAAAAATATGAAGAACGCGAAGAACAAACAGCCAATATTTCATCAAAAATAAATCAAATACACCCAAAAATCCAAGAAAAACTCCAAGACACGGTTAAAATCTTGCCAATTCGATTGATATCAATCCAAGCTCTGATACTAATTGTAAAACCCCAAATCACTACGTATCAATTGGATTCACTTTGATGGTGCGGAATCCCAATCTAGTGAATGATGCAAGATATAATATGGAATAAGAGCAAGATGATTAATCTTCAATGCACACTATTATAGATGAATAGTCAGGTACATAAGATTCACGATTACACTTGGTTTTCTCTCTTTCTCTCTCTTGAACGTGTTCTTGGCTTGTGGAGTACCCCACAAACCTCTCACAATTTATAAGGCTAAATTAACACTATATATACCTAGACCTAATAACAAAGTCCCAGCCCAAAAGACAACCAAAACAATATTAAGCCTAACCGAAATCACATGTGATTTCAGTCCAAACAACACCAAAACATGGTGTTTTTGGTCCTACACCGAGAACTCTAATAGCTTATGAAATGACAAGTATAAACCACAATTTATGTGTAATACCGTAAATTTCAAAACAATTTTTTGCATTTTATAAAAACACAATTCATTTATTACTCATAAAAACATCATTGTTTAAAACTCAATTCATAGCATATAACAATCCCAAGATCTCATAGCATAAAAATCTTGTGTGTGTACTGATCAAGCCGGCGTCTTCCCGCGATCGTCACTAGTACCTAAAACACATGACACATAACACTGTAAGCACGAAGCTTAGTGAGTTCCCCAAAATACCACATATAACACATATTAGCCACTCGATGCTATAACTCTATGGGTCCGTGCACCCAAACTCTGTGAACCCTCAGGTTCTATCTCTGTGAACCTTCTGGTTCTAACTCTGTAACATGCACAACATAAATCACAAAGAATAATGCAATGCAATACATAACACATATATAGTATACAACACTGTATCACATAACTCTGATTACCTACTCAAGGTAAAGTATAGTGAGAAGACTCACCTCAGACTCTTGTAAATCCCTGACTCGGTAGAAGTATTTCCTAGCCTCCGCCTATTCACACAAAGTAAATATCCTCATAAATATAACACTCGAAGCTAGACTCGACCCTCTATTGTCACCCTCAGAAGGGTAAAAGACTATTTTACCCCCCCCCCCCCTCTTGACTCAAGGACTCCATTGCTGACAAAACCCTAAAATTCAACAAAAGTCAACGGTCAAACTTTGACCCAACTCGCCGAGTGCACTCCAGTGACTCGGAGAGTACACACATGACTCCTAACCCTTGACCCGCTGGGCACGTCGAGTCCCTCCCTAAACTCGACGAGTCAACTCGGATCCTCTCCGATGTTGCCACTGAACCTGCACCAGAGGGACCTCCTTGTTCCTCAGAACCTTGATCTTCCGATCCACAATTGCAATTGGTCTCTCCGTGTAGTTCAGGCTCGCATCCACCTGAATATCCTCTAACAGCACTACCTCCGACTCGTCGGCTATACACTTCCTCAACTGAGACATGTGGAAGGTATTATGAATCCGCTCCAACTCCGCAGGTAGCTCCAAGCAATACGCTACCCTGCCCACCCTCGCGATCACTCTGAACGACCCAATATACCGGGGCCCTAGCTTGCCCCTCTTCCTGAATCAAATCACTCCTTTCCAAGGAGATACCTTCAGGAGAACATAATCACTGACCTGGAACTCAAGCTCAGATCGTCGCCTATCCGCATAACTCTTCTGGCAACTCTGAGCGGTCAACAATCTCTGCCTGACTCACTGTATCTGATCTGTCGTCTGAAGCACAATCTCCGTGCTACCCATCACTCGTTGCCCTACCTCTCCCCAATAAATGGGAGTCCGACACCTCCTCCCATACAACAGCTCAAAGGGCGGCATAACAATGCTCGAATGATGGATGTTGTTGTAGGAGAACTCCGCTAAGGGCAAATACGTGCCCCAACTTCCACCAAAATCCAACACGCATTCTCGGAGCATGTCCTCGAGCGTCTAAATCATCCGCTCGCTCTGACCGTCAGTCTGTGGGTGGTATGCGGTACTAAAATGCAGCCTCGTACCCAACTCCTCATGGAATTTCTTCCAGAATCTGGAAGTGAAACGCACATCTCGATCTGACACGATCGAGATCGGCACCCCATGTCGCGATACCACCTCCCTCACATATACCTCTGCTAACTTCTCCGCAAAAGAACTCTCACTGATGGCGAGAAAGTGAGCGCTCTTTGTCAAACGGTCTACTATCACTCAAATCGCATCGACACCCCTCGCCGTTCTCGGCAATTTGGTGATAAAATCCATGGATATCTGCTCCCATTTCCATTCTGGGACTCCCAGTGGCTGCAACTTACCATGCGGTCTCTGATGTTCAGCCTTAACCTTACGACAGGTTAGGCACCTCTCAACAAACCACGCTACATCTCTCTTCATACAGGGCCACCAATACTCCCTTTTAAGATCCAGAAACATCTTAGTAGCCCCAGGATGGATCGAGAATCTCGATCTCTGCGCCTCCTCCATCAAGATGGTACGCGTTCCTCCAACAAACGGTACCCAAATCCAACCCTGGAAGGTCATAAGCCCTCTGCTATCAGTCACGAACTCTGACACGTGTCCGATAACTCGCTCTTTCTTACGGTTCTCTGGTCTTACTGCCTCAGCCTGAGCCCCTCTGATGGTGTCCAACACCGGGGTCATCACCGTCAATCTCATACAAATATCCCGAATCGGGGCGCTCTCTGCCCTATGACTCAGGGCGTCAGCTACCACATTAGCCTTGCCCGGGTGATACAGGATCTCGCAGTCATAATCCTTTACTACATCCAACCATCTACTCTGACGCATGTTCAGGTTTGGCTGATCCATCAAATACTTCAAACTCTTGTGGTCTGTGTATATCATACACCGAACCCCATACAGATAATGGCGCCAAATCTTGAGGGCGAACACCACAGCCCCCAACTCTAGATCGTGGGTGGGATACCTTGCCTCATGAAGCTTCAGCTGTCTTGATGCATACATGATCACATGTCCCCTCTGCATCAACATCGCGCCCAACCCAGATATCGATGCGTCACAATACACCACAAAGTCCTCCATTCCCTCTGGAAGAGCCAACATCGGGGCTTCGCACAATCTCTGGCGAAGAGTTTCAAATGAGGCCTGCTGCTCTGGGCCCCAGCTGAACACCACAACCTTCCGGGTCAACCTGGTGAGAGGAACAACAATCTTGGAGAAATCCCTGATGAATCTCCGATAATAGCCGGCCAACCCTAGAAAACTCCTGATCTCTGAAGGAGATTTCGGCACCTCCCAACTCAACACCACCTCGATCTTGGCCGGATCGACCAAAATCCCCTTTTGGTTAACGAGGTGACCATGGAATTGCACCTCTCGTAACCAAAAGTCACACTTGGAGAATTTGGGATAAAGCCTCTCCGATCTCAGCACACTGAGGATTTCTCGCAAATGCTCCTCATGCTGCTCCCTGGATCTCGAATATACCAAAATGTCGTCAATGAACACAATCACTGATCGATCCAGCATCGGTCTGCATACCCTGTTCATGAGATCCATGAACGCTGCAGGCGCATTGGTGAGCCCGAATGGCATCACCACGAACTCGTAATGCCCATAACGAGTCCTAAACGCGGTCTTCTGGATATCCTCCTCGCGTACCCTCATCTGATGATATCCAGATCTCATATCAATCTTGGAAAACCAAGATGCTCCCTGCAGCTGATCGAACAAATCATCGATCCTCGGCAAAGGATAACGGTTCTTGACCGTTAACTTGTTTAGCTCTCGATAATCTATGCACATTCGGTGCGAACCATCCTTTTTCTTCACAAAAAGGATCGGTGCTCCCCACGGCGAGCTGCTCGGCCGAATAAACCCCTTCCTCAGCAGCTCCTGAAGCTGCGAGGATAACTCCTGCATCTCTGGAGGTGCAAGGCGATAGGGCGCCTTGGCAATAGGTTTTGCCCCCGGAATCAAATCAATGCGGAACTCAACCTACCTCTCGGGAGGCACACCTGCTAACTCCTCGGGAAAGACATCCAGGAATTCCCACACTATCGGAACCTCCTCAACCGTACTCGGTCTCTCTGCACCAACTCTCGTATCCATCATATATGCTACAAAACCACTACAGCCCTGTTGTAGACTCTGTCTCGCTCTAGCAGCCGAACAAAACACTGAATCGGGACAGGTACCCTCGCCGTACACCGTAAGAACTCCCCCACTTAGGTCTCGTATAGTCACCAGCTGCCGCTCGCAATCGATAACGGCTCCAAATCTGCTCTACCAATCCATGCCTACGATGACACAGACGTCCCCCATCACAATCGGGACCAAATCAATAGGAAACTCTACACCGAAGATCTCGAGTACACATCCTCGAATCACCTCTGTGGCATACACTGCTCTCTCGTCGGCGATGGAGACTCTCAGAGGTCGACTCAACGCCTCTCGACTAATACTGATGTGCTGACTAAAAGCCAACGATATAAAAGATCGACTCACACCCGAGTCAAATAACACCAAAGCAGGTACAAAACTCACAAGAAAAGTACCTACGGATATCATAATATAAGCACAAAATCTCAAGCATTAAAATAAATACATGAAAGAATACATACCAGCCACGACATCGGGCGTTGCGCAGACCTCCTCCGCAGTCAAGTGGAAGGCTCTCCCCCGAGCCATCGGCGTCTCGGTCTTCACCGACTGACTGTCAGAAGCTCTAATAGCAGCAGGGGCAGACCCCTGAGAAGCTCCCTGTGCTGACCCTCGCTGCAACGGACACTCGGCCTTCCGGTGTCCGGTCTGGTTGCAGTGGAAACACACTGTAAACCCCTTGGGTCAGTCCTTGGCCATATTCCCCTCCTTGCCACACTTGTAGCAAGATCCAGCTCTACAAACTCTATCATGACCCTTGCCGCACTTTCCACAAGTGCGGCCCTAATGGCTCCCTGCTCTGGGATCAGCGGGCTTGGCCCGCTTGGCTGCCGGCTGGGACTGTGCCGGTCGCTGATCCCTCCCCTGAGACTCCGCCTCCTCCCTAGACTGAGATTCTATCTTGATCTCCCTCTTCCGGGCATTTGCCTGAAGCTCGGAAAATGTCCGATACGAGGATTCGCCACGAACTCCCAAATATCTCTCCTCAAAATACTCAAATAACGGCTCATACGTGCCTGCTCAGAAGACACGTGCTCAGGGCAGAACATCGTCCTCTCATGAAACTTCCTGGTAATAACCGTAACAGACTTCGTACCCTGCTTGAGGGTCAAAAACTCATGTGCCAACCGATCTCGTTCCACCGGGGGAACGTACTCATCAAGAAACATGGCGGTGAACCTCTCCTAGGTCACCACAGCAAGCTCTGCTGGAGAATAGTGTGCTGTCGTGAGCTTCCACCAATCCTTCACCCCCAGGCGAAGCTGGTTCAGCGCAAACCGAACCCCCAAGTGCTCCGGGCACGAGCATGTATAGAAACACCCTTCAATGTCAGATACCCATCTCATCGCTGCAATCGGATCTTGCGTCCCATCAAACTCTGGTGGCTTCGTGTTGCTGAACTCCCTGAACAACAACGAGTCACCCCCTTGCGGCCTAGCGACAACAACAGCTGCGGTGGCCGCTGCAACAGCAGCCTCAGAAAGAGTGGCATAACGCTCGTCAAAAGTCTCAATCAGCGTGGTCTTGATAGACCCGAACATCTCTGGTATCTCTGCCCTGATGGCCGCAGCCACCTCCTCATGGATAATCCGGCGGATCTCCTCATCACTAGTCTCGCTGCTCTCTGGTGCATGACGTGTCCTCACCATGATCTACCTCTTAAATACAACATACGATATATTAGAAACTCACTCGAGCATACTCGCACTCGATAACTCATCCCTCCTTGATCCCTGGCATTCCGAAGATTCTTACTTGAACTGTACACCGTCCCGGTGTTTTCAGTAGTACGGGCCCAATACTACCGTCCACACCGCGTCAGTATACACCCCAAGTCCTCCTTCTAGGATCCCAATTCCCAAGTACTCTATTATGCATGATCCACTCTCTAACAGATCTCTAATAAGCTCCTCACTACTACCTACTCACTCTTAACCATCTCATAGCAGCTCACCTCCCCCTAGGCTAAGGCATCACAAATCAGGCCACTCTAGTCCTAATAGGAATACCTAGCCCACTCTAGCACGAGGATACATCACATCAATCTCATAAGCATATAACATAAGAGTATTTTGGGAAATCACTGTTCGGGCGCTGACTGATCGTACACACGACTCTGCTCTGCGTTATCCAAAAATCTTTTACTCTTTTTAGAAAACTTGGTTCTCTTTTGAAAATATTTCTCAAATCCTCAGTTTGATTTCAAATACGCCCGAAGGTGTACTCGAATCCCTCAAACCAAGGCTCTGATACCAACTTGTAACACCGTAAATTTCAAAACAATTTTTCGCATTTTATAAAAACATAATTCATTTATTACTCATAAAAACATCATTGTTTAAAACTCAATTCATAGCATATAACAATCCCAAGATCTCATAGCATAAAAATCA